>NC_080597.1:58289132-58912941 GCF_027887145.1 Ammospiza caudacuta
CAACATTGCTCAGGGGTGAAGTCAAACTAAACAAAGGTTGTGCCAGACCCTGAAGGACAAGAATTTTAATTATATTCATACAGAGAACACATAACACATATTTTAAACCAGGTTTTTGCCTTACACGTGTTGCTGGCCCAGGCCTATTTACTACATAGCTACTGAGAAGGTTGCTCTTGTCCGTACTCCAGCACTGCAGTAATTTCAAGCCGCTGCTGCAACAGTTCCATTCCACTTCAGCCATGCACAAGATACTTGCTCTGAGCACCTGAACCAAGTATGGGCTGGTTTTTATTTAACTCTATGAAATATTGTTGTAACTTGTGGTCTGACCCTGGAACGACCTGTTCATCACAGGGCACAGGCCATACAAAAGCTCACGTTTGGACTCCCAGCTCTGCCAGCGGCAGCCTCTCGTACTTTTTAACACGTCGATGCAGCAGCCGAAGGCACCTCACCGGAACCTGAGCACAAACGCCAAACGGGCCCCACGTGAGGGGGGGCCATGGCGGAGAAGAGCCGGCCGGAGGGGTTTGGTCCGCACTGCAAGGGCTCGCTCGGACAGCGAGAGCCCCGGCACCTGCCTCCCTGGCCTCGCTCCGCCGCTGCCGCCGGGACACCGCGCCCTTCGCGCCCAGACTCGGCGGAGCGCAGCCCCAGGCTCCAGGGCTGGGGGTCACGCAGGGCGCTGCCGGGCCGGTGCGGATCCCGGTGCCGGTCCCCGGGGTGAGCGCTGCCGGCGGGCGGTGCTGCCGGCGGGGCTGCGCGGGGCGGGCGCGGGCGGCGCCGCTCGCTGAGGCCCGGCCCCTCAGCGCAGCCCGGCTCGGCGGCGCCGGCCGCTCCCGCTCCCCCGGCCCGGGCTCTTTGTCGGCGCGAGCCGGCGGGGGTCGGCAGCGCCATGTCCTCCCCCAAGAATGGCTTCTACCGGCAGGAGATCACCAAGACCCTCTGGGAAGTGCGGGACCGCTACCGGGACCTGCAGCCGGTGGGGTCCGGCGCCTACGGAGCCGTGTGGTGAGCGGAGCGGTGGGGGTGAGGGGGGCGGCGGCCTCTGTCCCGGCCCGGGGGATGCTGCCGGGGCCGGCCCTCTCGCGCGCTGCTCCCTGCCAACTTTTCCCGGTTGTTGTCCGGACCCGGGCTGGCCCCGCCCGGTGCCGCCGGCCCCGTGGGTGCAGAGGGGCGGCGGCCCCGCTGTTCACCTGGCCGCCCCGAGCCAGGCTCTTCGCCAGGAGGAGCCGACCCGGGCGTCTTCCGTGCCTGGAGCGAGCAGAGCCCGCAGCGCTGCCCCAGCCCTGCCCGGGGGCGCTGCCCCAGCCCTGCCCCAGCGCTGCCCGCCGCTGCCGAGCCCGGCCCGCGGCACCCCGGAGCGGCAGCGTCCCTGCAGCCCGGGGTGTTTTAGCGCTTGGGGCGGGCCCCTCGGTTTGGCTCTGCGTTGGTGATGGGCTTTGGTGTTTAGTGGGATTTTTTGTCTTATTTTTAGTTTGGGGATTTTTTTTTCCCACTCCGCAGATGTTCCTTTTTAAAGCTTTTGATAACTGTCTACATTTCATTACAGAGCCTGGCAGGCTTTTAAAGGAACGAAGTGAGATGGCTGCTGGCAGAGATGCTGTGGGGCGGTGTCTCCCCCCGAGGGCCCGGCAGCGTGGGGCAGGATGCAGCCGCTGGCCGGGTTTGCTGGGCTTTGCAGACTTGCTTCGGTCCTTACTCACCAAACTCTTTCTTTTCCCTTAAAGCTCAGCCGTCGATGGAAGAAGTGGTACCAAAGTGGCCATTAAGAAATTGTACCGCCCGTTTCAGTCTGAACTCTTTGCCAAACGAGCTTACCGAGAGCTGCGTCTCCTGAAACACATGAAGCATGAAAACGTGAGTTGAGTCATTAGCTCAAAACTACAGCTTAGGCACTCTAAATCAAAGAAAATATGTACATTTGGACAAGGCACATGTGTAGCTGAATGGAATTCTGAAATCTTTCAGCCTGTTTTTTTGTCTGCCTGTCCTACAAACATCAGTTCACACAAACTAGAATATCCTGTGGGAAACACCACTTAATTTCCACGTAGGAAAAATTGGGTGGGGAAGGTTAGGACCACAGTGCAATTTGCTCAGTGCTAGTGAGAGGGATTAAAAGCCAGAAATTAAGGTCTCCATTACTACCTTCCTGTGAGTTGCAGGAGAACACAGAGCACAGGTCTGTGGGTCTTAAATACCAGCATCTTTTTTTCTTTTCTTTCTTTTTTTTTTTTTTGTTCCCCTGAGCTTGCTTGAAGATGCACACATGAATATCTTTTAGAAGAGGTTAGCATTTTTCTCCTTTTTTATTGTTAATTTTAACCTTTCAGGCTGATATAAATGGGAAACAGGAAAAGTCCACAAATGACTAAACAAATTGCTTTACGGTGAAGCAGAGAATAGGTAATAGAACTCTGCAGATAATTCCCATGTAATGTGAAAGAACAGCTGTAGAAAGAAGTGCTGAAAGTGTGGTTGAGAGAAAGATTCATGGTCCCAGTACTGCTTAGGAATTTAGGAAAAAAAATAAAGAAGTTTGTGCAAAAACAGTTGTTATGGAGTCTCAAAGCATTTCACAAAAAACTGAGACATCAAAAGCGAGGATGAGAGAAAGTGGTAATAACAATAACTAGTCATTGCCATTTAACATTATAATACTAATATTGTGAGTACCAACTAGGTTTGTTTGAAGAATAATTTGCGGGCTGTCCTGACAGTCCAGAAAGAAAAAGAGCTTTTTGTAGGCTTAAGAAACTGTCTACTTGTTTTAGTCTGATTACTTCAAAGTAACTGCCTCATAACCACTGCTGCATATGTTTAAGAGTTAATGTTTGCAGGAAACTTCTGTGTATGGGCTTAAATACTCTCAGCGTTTTCTTTACTGAACATTTGGGAGCAGAGCAGCCTGTGCAGTTGCCAAGCTCCTAACTGTGTCCAGAATTTTGAGATTATTTTTCTTCCATTTCCCAGAATAATCTGTTGGGTAGCATTTTCCACTCTTAGCAGGTTTTATGCAGTGTATGCCCTTTGGAATAATACTCTAGAACTCCACTGTGGGCTCAATTGGTAATTAAAGAGTCCAGAAGAAAATGGTCACTGGGGAACCTGAGCACAATCTGTACAAGTTACAAATCAATATATATGAAGGAAGAGAATGATTTACAATCATAGGAAACAGTTTGGGCCACAGAAAGAAGCGGTTTATGTACTAAGGAGAAGTTTTAACATGAATTGTTAAAATCATCTATTCATTAGAGAACAAAGACTGAGTAAATGATGCTGCAGGGGTTGGAAGCAGAAACTGACTGTTCCACCCATCTGTGATGAGACTGACATGGCAGTGCAGCCATGAAGACAATTCCTATCTGCCACCCCAGCCTCACTCCCTTTTGTCAGTCACGTTGGCCATGGTGAATTAGAAGCAGCAGCAATGCCTCTTAGGATTTTCAGTTCCTCAGCTGATCTCAAGGGTAATCCTTCAGCTGCTTCACCCATCCAGAATTAAATCAGAATGGCAATATTGCTCCTATCATGATTTTCAGCCTGACCCCTTGGACCCATAACCATTCTGTCAAAGAGCTTTTTTTTTGCATATTTCATAGAAACATAGAACCACAGAATGGAAAGGATATGAAAAGGATATGAACCACACATTGAAAAGGATATGAAAAATCATGTAGTTCCAACCCTTCTGCTGTGGGCAGGGACACCTTTCACTCAACCAGGTTGCTCAAAACCCCATCCAATCTGATCTTGAACACTTCCAGGGATGGGATGTCCACAACTTCTCTGGGCAACCTGTTCCAGAGTCTCACCACCCTCTCAGGAAATACTTTCTTCTGTTTATTTGATAGTTAAAATTGCATCCAATTCACTCTTCTTACCTGATTTTATTTCAAAATTACTTCTGTGACCACAAGGAATTTGATGTTGGCTTTTATGGAAAGTGTGATGTTTTACTTGTTTCACTATAATTACCTCTCAATGGACCATCTCTGCCCCTCGTAGCCTTCAGGGAATTCTTGTGTTAAGCATGCAGCAATACATTATCACAGTTTATTTAACCTTATGCTGTATTCAGAATAATGGAAGAAGTTGTAATGGTCTGACACATTGTGTTAAAAATAACAGCTCTGATCTTCCATTAAGATAGCAGAAGATCCCATTAAACCTGTGTTTCGTGGATATAATTCATCAGCGTGTCAGTGAAGAAAAATGAAGTAAAACTACTGCTAAATACCCTAGATGACCTCCATTATATCCTGTTTGAGAAATATGCTCATATTTTTTATGCAGAATGGTTGTAGGATTACCAGAAGTCCTGCAAAAGCAAAGGCAGGAGTAATTATACCAAATTTTATTGGATTTGTATTTTCTTTGTAGGGATGCTAAGTCACAGGTCAATTTGCTTGTCTGTTTAGGCATTTTCAGGAGGAGCTGGCTGGTTGCACCATCTTTCATTAGACCTTTGTTCTCCCTAAAGTCTCTCAAGTAAAGCTCAAGTAAATGTAGTGAGGCATATTTCTGTGTAGACCATGTAGTGAGGAATGTTCCTGTGTAAACCACGCAGACTTGATCACGTGGGGCTTCTCATCAGCCCTTTGCAAACAAATCCAAAGGAGGGTTGAGGGCCAAGGGACAGGTACTCACATGTGTGTGACAGGTAAATCAGTCTTTAATGATGCTGGTATGCTTTTTTCCTTTTTTTTTTTTTTTTTTTTTTTTTTTTTTTTGGGTAGGCCTTTTAATTTGAGAGGGCACAGGATGTTTCCCAAACTTCATAAGCTGTTTCTACTACTAAAGAAGCAGTCTAACACAGATCAATTCCTTAGACAATGCCAAAAAGAAAAGTTTGTTTCCAGTGGGATAAGCTGCTGGATCACTCTGTAGCTGTATAAATAGCTGGCATGTGGAAGGGCATGGTATGGAAATGAGGAATAACCACAGCTAAGGCAGAATGAAGAAAGCTCTTCTTGGGGCTGTTTTTCTTCTTCATTTAATCATGTTGGTTTGTAGTATTCCTCCCCATACAGCCTTACCAGCTCTTGATTACTTCTTTCACATCTGCTGAATCTTGTACAGAGGAACAGTCTTTTTATCTTTAGGAACTATTTTTCAGTAGTGCTGCTTCTGTTCTGTGTTTCTGTCCATTTTGAATTCATTTGAATAGGACCTTTAAAATTTACCTATTACGGCTCTGGCTTGAAACCAAAAGCAGTGAAAATATGGCTAGTGTGCTAACTTTGATCCTGGCTTTAGCTCTCAAACATTTGCATAGCTCTGTATTTGTGTATTCTTCTGCAGTTAATGGAGATGTCTGTGTATGCAGAGTGAAACCCAGACAAGTAAGTGGAGGTGCAGAACCTTTAGTTTCTTTTGGCAAATAACTTGGTTTTTCTTACACATTTGGATTGTGATACCTTGATACTGCTTTTGTTGAAACAAGTGCACAGTTGTTTGCAGGGCTCCAGCCCTGGTGCTCTCCTCACCTCCAGGTTGTTAAGAGAAATTTTCAAGCAGGAGTATAGAATAGCTGGCAAGAGGAGATGGCACTGGACAGAGGAAGAGAAGAGCAATGGCTTATGCTGGTGGCTTGTGTCAGAGCAGAGTGTGGATTTTATCAAAGTGTGGCATTTGTGCATGTGTGTATACCTGTGTGTACATGTATTCACCCACATTGAATTCTGACACAGTACTACCAGTTAGTCTGAATGTGTTTCTGGAGTAACATTTCTGACAAATGCTCATTAAACATTTCTTGGGTCAGTTAATATTCTACAGATGTTTTCCCTTCCTGGAAACTCTGTATGTAAGAGACCAGTGCAGTATTTGTTTAAAGGTACTCTATATTATGCTCTCATTCATTGCTCAGGGTGGAAATTATTCTCTGGTGTATTCCTACATCTGAAGACCAGTGTGTGTTTTGCATTATGAGAAGCATGTAGCTTTTTTCCCCCTTTGGAAGGAATTGGATATCCAACAGACACCAAATTATCTGTCTCTCTACAATTACATTTCTGAGGATGATCCACTTTTAGGTTGGCTGCTTTTTAATTCTGTTTTCTTTTTTATTTAAAACAAAATGATGGGCTTTTTATTTTCACCTACAGAGTGCCAACCAGGGAAGGAATTAGTTCCAGAGAAAATAGTTAGTCATGCTGTGTTCTTGCCTGAGAAAAATCTTAAATCTGTCACCTTTTGCAGTTCATCTAGCTTGACATGAGCAGTGGAAAGCAGCAGCATCTGCAGTGTACAAAATCAGACCAACAAGGGAGTTGAGATGAGTGATGCCTTAATGGATGAGAGTGTGCTCACTGTGTTAGAAGAGGTTTCCTGCAGCAAGTCCTGCAGGACTGCACCAGCTAAAAACTCACATTCTTTGGGTACATATATGCCAGTAAAGTGCATATATTTCCTATCTGGAAATGGCAAATCTCCTTATTGGTCCTTATGAAAGCAAAAACACAGTTACAACTGGACAATTCATTGCTATCAAAAATTTGTAAGGGAGAAATGCTCCTGTCTGCCTTTCTGCAGACTGAAAGGTTAGCACATCTAGGAGCTAGATGTGGACACTGGGCACTAACAGGACACTGAATTAATTTTATTTTGATACTCCAAAGTCAATAAGTCAGCATAGGGATCTCTGTTGTCTTTCTGCCTATTTTCCTAACTTGACTAATAGTTGCTTTATGTAGGCTGGGCTTCAGCTGATAGCCATTTATTCACACCCAGCCTTGGGTTCTGGTAAAGCAGGCTGATGAGCTTATTCCATGAAATTAAAATAAGAAAAGCTGCACTGAAACCCAAACTTTCTCTTTTGATTGCCATCCAGTCTAGAGATGAAGGTGAGTCTGTCTGCAGGATTTGAATCTGTCCAGTGTTACATATGAATCCTTTGAAGGAAGAGTGTGGTGATGCTCATGGATATGGCTTGAGTGCCAATGTGCTGGCAGGAGAAAAGAAAAAGAGGTATTCCAGGTGTCCCTCATCTCTGTGAGGAGGAAAGGTGACTGTGGTACAAGCCTTGGCATGAATAGTAAAAATTTTAAAAAGACTGGGAGTTTTTAGTGTAGTAAAAGGATGCCCATGATGAGAACAGCGCAGGAACGTGAAGTTAATCCTGCAGAAAATTTAATGTGACATAGTATGTAGTTCAGCAAGGCTCTCTCTTAAGAAGTGTACTTGCATGTTTAGCCTGAATGCTAAAGCCACTCAACTTCACTGTGTTTTCATGCATAACATCTGCTGGAGAAAGCAGCGCTTACTGCATGAGACACATAACCAACATTACTTATTAATTTATACTAGATTCAGGTCTTTTGATGTACTGCTGCTTACATCAGAAACTCTTTTACAGAAATGAAATGAGTCAGTCCTTGAATAGAAGTAATCCAATACAAAGTACAGGGGAAGGCAGAGGTAAGGAGCTATTCACCATTGTGCTCTGCTGTTGAAATGGTGTTTGGAAAAGAAGGCAGCTGGGAAGGGAAGGGCAGAAACCACCATACCAATGTGAACCTGCTATTTGTTAACAACAGTAAAGTTGGTGAATGTGGTCAGAGGACACACACAGTAAGGCTAAGAAAGGCTGGAGATGCTGCTACCCACTCCCCACTGGCTTCAGAGTAAATATTTTGGGGTGAAAGCATACCTTTGGAAAACAAGTTAGACCAGGAGATGGGTAGTTTTGTGGGGTTTTGCTTCAGGAAGATGCAGCATCTCTTATGAAGACAGGCTGGGAAGGTTGGAGTTGTTCTGCCTGGAGAAGAGAAGGCTCTGGGGGGACCTTAGAGCAGCCTTCCAGTACACAAGGAGGGCTACAAGAGAGATGGAGAGGAGCTTTTTATAAGACAGGACAAGGAGCAATAGTTTAAACTGAAAGAGGGTAGATTTAGATTGGACATAAGGAAGAAATTCTTTACTGTGTGGGTCATGAGGCACTGGCACAGGTTGTTCTAAGAAGATGTGAATGCTTCATCCCTGTAAGCGTCCAAGGCTGGGTTGAATGGGGCTTTGGGCAGCCTGGTCTGGTGGAAGGGGTCCCTGCCCATAGTAAGGGTTTAGAACTACATGAACTTAAAGGTCCCTTCCAAGCCAAACCAATCTGTAGTTCTATGGAAGTGACGCAGTATTACACCCTGTCCTTGAGATGAAAGCTATTAAAGTACTTCAGTGCAGGCTGAGGAAATCGAGGTTATTTTTCAGTCAAATGTACAGTAGCTGCATTCTTTGTGGGAGAAATTGCCTCTTGGCAAGTTAGTTGGGGTAAAAATAAGACCCCGAAAAGGCAGCACTGCTGCTGATTTCCACAGATCCTTTTCATTGCCATTGCAGAGTGTACTGGGTTCATTCCTCAGCTGAGCTTCCAGCTCTGATAGCGTCAGTAATTGTGCTGATTAATGCCAAAAATACATTTATAGAAGGTTTCATAGATATTTCTGGTACATTTCATATAGTCAACACTATGAAAAAATAAATTATTCTTGTGATTGTTTATGGTGGCTTGCTTTAGTGCTGGAACATCATAAAGTTCTTTACAAATGCTGTCTTTAATTGAGAGATTTCAAACAGAAGCAGAATTTTCCATCATATTATAAAGGAGGGAGTTGACTACATTTTTTCTGTTTCTTTTCCTTTTCCTGAACAAGTAGCTGGAGTTGTATCTTCCTCAGAGGATTTCTTTTATCACATATTTCCTTGTGCTTAATATAGCTGCAAAAACCTCTGGCCTAAATGGAAATATGAATGACTCTGCTCCAGTACAGGAAAATAATCCCAAACCACAACTATTAAATAAAAATCACTGAGGAAAAGGAAATGGGTCCTTCACTATATTTTAATATTTATTCACTATTAGTATGTCTTACCATTTTGGACACTAACATGGATTTCAGGATTTTTAGAAAACCTGGTTCGTAGAGGAAAAGAAGTATTCTGAAATCCTTAGCATATTTAAAGAGTTTTCTAGTTCATTATTTAAAATTCCCTTCTTTGGGAGCTGAGCGTTGTTCTTGGTGGCTTCATTCACTGTAGAGGATTTGCAGCAATGGTAGGTTTGTCTCTGTAAGTTTGCAGCCCTGCCTCAGCAGTAGTGCACATCAGGCAGCATTGAGTACCAGGAGCTCTGTGTACTTGAATAGATACACATTAGGATGTTAGTGAGCTTCACTAGTGTGTTTTGGGGCTGGTCTGTTCTGCATGGAAATGTGTTCTTCATGCTCCTGGATTCCACAGGGGGTGCCTGATAATGCCTTGGTGCACAGATGCATGAGATAGAGCAGCCACATTATTTCATCCTCCTCTGTGTCCCTTCTTCTCATTGTGGTGTCCCAGTGTCTTTCACTGCTACATTCAGATGTGGTGGGATTTATTTTCTTGTGGTTCTTGCTTAGGTGTATGAGGGCATGGAAATACTTGCTAAGGAGAACAAGCAAGACTTTTGAGAAAGTGGAGCTTGGTAAAGGAAGATGCATATTAAATAAGATTACTGCTAAAATGTTAACTTCCTTCTTCATATATGTACATCTGAAGAGAGCACACTACTTTTCTGGTTGTGTGTTTGCATACACACACTGCCTTAGGAAATGCCTGTAGGGCTGCATTATGCTCCACTGTTGCAAAGTATGTCTTTGTAATCTCATCCTCCTCCTTTCTCTCACTACCTCCACAGAGCAAAGGAAAAACTTATGTAAAACTGATAAAAAAGAAAATTCTTATTGTAGTGTCAGCACTAGTGGTATTACTTCAAATAATAACCACATCCTCTGTTGGTTTAATTATTATTTTATAATACTTATTCTTCTTTAATTAGTTTCATATAACAGTCCCAAGTAAATATTATTGGTGACTTTTTTTTCAAAGATATATGTGCAGAGAAAGGGAGGTATAATTTTCTGCCTTCATCTTTATTAGTTTTTCTACCTTCTTCATCATTTTGACAATATCCAGTCTAACTGTAGTAGTCTACCCTTAATGTGGAAAGAGTAAAAATGTGTGCAATAAGGATTTCATCATGGTTGGGCATTTAAAGCTTTAAATAAAGGAAGGTGTCCTTTTCTTGCATTTCCCCCCTCCATTTCTGCTCATGCTTCTCTTTGTTTTCACTTTTTAAAGATGATGTCTTATTTGGATGACAGTTCTTGATGACCTAATGTCTGTATGGCCACAAAGATAGGGTTGAACAAGGTTATAAAGCTTATTAGTCTTTTAGCTTGTTTCTGGCAAAGTCCTGCATAGCCTCATGTTGCTAAGAGCAGCAAAGTTGTGGGTTCAGTCCCCACACAGGCCGTTCACATAAGAGTTGTACTCAGTGATCTGTGTGGGTCCCTTCCAGCTCAGAATATTTTGTGGTCCTGTGACATAGCAGCCTGCACCTGGGAAACACCACAAGCACTCTGAGGCTTGGGAGTCTTCCTCTGAACAGACAGAAATGGTCATGAATTAGCAGCAGGGATAGAAAAGAGGCAGCTCTAAAAGCCTGTGTTATTTAGGCACTGCCTGGATTATGCAGCATCTAAAATCTGGCTTTAGATCACTGCAGCTACTTCTTTTTGAGCATTGAGTACTGTGTATTTAATTTTCTGGTGTTCAGTGGTCTTGAAAGTAGCATTGGTATTTAGTGTAATGAACCCAGTCAGTTTGTGTAGTTCTCCCAAAACCCATTCTAATAGGAAAAGCTGTGGTGGAAAATCCATTTTACTGGATTATTATTTCTCTGTTAAGTGATAGGATGCTTTTGTTTGACATAAAACCCTCTGGAGAACCTGAGGTATAAGCCATAGTAAATCATATAAAGTTCTTGCTAATTTTTTCTCAATAAAACCAGCTTCGTTCTGGTTTCTTCTTTGTGCTTCCAAGAAGCTATTGTAGTCTATGTACCTAAATTACCCTGTTGCTGAAATTGGAAGATGTTTAAAGTGCACCTCATTGATAAGCAGCAGGCCCAGCTAGGTGGAGAGCACTTACAAGTGCTTCATTTTATAGTCTGATTTTTCTGGTTTATTTTCAGCATGTCAGTATTGAAAGTGATAAAATACTGTCTCCTCTTACGTAAAACTGTTAGCCTCTGAACTTTTAGTTCCAGTAGGTACTTTTTATATTTTTTTGTTATAGGGTAAAACTGCCATCTGAGTTATAAAATCTAACACATAACAAATCCTGGCACTACTTTAGGTATTCTTTCTGACGTGTTTATGCCCATAGCTAATGTCTCAGTGTGTTTTAGATTATATTTTTCCACTTATTAGGTGATTTAGGCTTTATTGTGTCAAATCAGCCATTAATTTTTTTTCTATTTTTTCTTTTTTTTTTAGGTCATTGGAATTTTGGATGTATTCACACCAGATGTAACGCTGGAGAAGTTTAATGACTTGTAAGTTCCAAGTTGTTGTTGGAGCAGAGCATTGTTGCATGTGTGGGATGAAAGGTTGTTGCTTTTTAAATAGAGAATTTCAAAATTGTTGCTTCATGGACTTTTCTTTCTGAGTTTCATCTTAATATAACTCTTACATGCAGCTTTGGTGGGCTGGAGTTCTCAGATTGTCATTGGAATCAGTTTCCTGTCTTTCAGCCCTTAATAAATGGCAGTTTAGTGAATTCCCTAATCCACCTTACAAATCCTGATTTCTTACCCTAAGGCCCAGGTTGCTCAAATGGTGGGGCAGTTCTTAACCCAATCCAGTAGGCTAAAAGTTACTCCCACTATGTGGCATATCTCAGTGGGATCCATCCAAATTCAAGGATCAGTTAAAAGTGCTGCTGCTGCTGAATTTTTTGGTGTTTATCTGCATTGTGGTTTGTTGTGCCCCGTGACTTTTTACCCAGTCAGTGGTCCAAACAGCACCTGATACAGGTTGTTTCTACCACATCTCCCTGACCTTTTGGTGGCTTCTCAAACACAAGATGTTTAACATGTCTGCTGTTTTACTTGTTTACTGCTACAATTCTGGTGAATTAGAGTTGCTAGAGAAGCAGTGTCCAGAAATCCTGTTCTGGATTTCATCTAGTGTATCTGTGTTTCCTAAACAACCTTGTGTATTTATATGTTAACAAAGAAAGCTATCTGACAGAAAAATGTAGAAAATGAAGTACAGAAAACATGGAGCATGTGTTCATATTGATTGTTGAGCCAAAATGAATGTTGTCCATATTGTCTACTGTGCTGGCATTTTACACAGCATATGTAATAGAGTGCACATGTACCTGATGAGCATTGAAGCCCTGTGTTTGAAATGAGACCCTAAAATCATCCTCCAGATTTTGCTAGCTCAGTGGCTGTGCTGCTCGATCATGACTGTGAGGTACATTGCCTTGCATTAATGTCTTAGTTTTTTGTGTAGCTGTCTTTGAAATATCATGAGGCTTTTGGTTAGTTTCTTTCAAAGCTAGTTCTGATAACTAGCAAATTTCCATAATCAGTGACAGAACTGGGCAATAGCTCTTTGAGACAATCAGATAAAAACAGATAGGCTTGGAGGGTGGGAGGATGAATTGTTTGGTAAATGGAATGATCTATAATTTAATATTGTAATTGAACTATAACATACAATAATGCTTTACATAACAAAGTTAATCAAGTTAATCTGTTTGGTTTTCTTTCTATTTTTGTTTTGTTTTGTTTTAAGCTACCTCGTTATGCCATTTATGGGAACAGACTTGAGTAAGATAATGAAGCATGAGAAATTAACTGAAGATCGAATCCAGTTCCTGGTATATCAGATGTTGAAAGGCTTAAAGGTTTGCCAGTTGTACTACTATTTTGATTTCACAGGATTTTTTCCTAGTGAACTGTTATGGAGAACTATAAGTACTTATAATTTAATAGCAGGATAAAATTTATCTCACCTAGTATAGTAAAAATTGTATACTAAATTAAAATAATTATATTCATTTATTATAGAAAGTATAATTTTACAGCTGAAGAATCCTGTCTCTCTCAGTTTCTTATCTTACATAAGGTGCTCCAGTCCCATAGTCATCATTATTAAGCTTGTTTCAGTGTCTCTCTTTAACTGAGAAGCCCATAGCTGAGCACAGCACTCCTGGTGTGTCTCACCAGAGCTAAGGAAAGGGAAGGATCATCTTCAAGGTGCTGGCAATCCTCTGCCCAATGAATGAGGCTTTTGGTTGTCTTTGGTTCCAGGGCACAGGTCCTTTTCTGCCAAGCTGGTCAATCTCCAGCCTTGTCTGGTGCATGGCATTATTCTCTCCCAGGATTTTTGTGAACTTTGGTGGGTTCCTGTCAGCCCTTTTATTGGCCTGTGGAGGTCTCACTAAATGGCAACACAGTCATCTGGTGTGTCATTTGCTGAGGGAGCCCTCTGTCCTATCATCCAGGTCAGTAATGAAAATGATAAACAGAACTGACTTCAGTACCATCCCTAAGGGGGCAGTGCTGGTGATGGGCCTCCAGCTGGACTTCTGCCACTGATCACAGCTCTTTGATCCAGGCAGTTCAGTCAGCTTTGATCCTGGCAGCTCAGTCACTGTCCATTAATCCAACTCCTACTTCCACTGTCTCTCAGGGTGTTATGAGGGCTTCAAAAGCTTTGCAAGAGACAAGGTAAACAACACTGTCTGCCCTCCTGTCATCCACCAATCCAGTTGTCTTATCACAGAAGGCTAACAGGCTGTAAAGTATGATTTTCTTCTGTAAATCCATGTTGACTACTGCCAATCAGTTCTTTGTCCTTGTAATTTTTGGAAATGGTTTCCAGAATTACTTGCTTAGCACATTCCCAGAGAGTGAGGTGTGGCTGACTGGCCTTCCTTGATCCTCTTCTTCAATACACTTTTGAAGACATGAGCAATATTTGCTTTCTTACAATCATAAGGAACATCTCCTGCTCACCATGACCTTTCACATACTATTAAGTGGACTCCTGATGACATTGGCCAGCTTCTCTTAGAATTCATGAGTGCATCTCATCAGACTGTTTGTTTAAATGTTAAATTTGTGTTTGTTCAGATATTCCTTATCTGATCCTCCTCCATTGAGGGTTAAATCTTCCTGCTCCAGACTTTTCCAGCAATTTCAGGGACCTATGATATGGCAAATAGTACCAGTAAAGATGGATGAAAAGAAGGCATTGAGTACCTTGGCTTTTTCATGCCCCTGGTGCAATTGCCTGTGTTCTCCCTAGTTTTGTTTTTGCTCACAGTTTGCAGTTTCTTCATGTAGAAGTTCATGGTCTTACAACACAAAAAGAAGAATTCCTTAAGCTCCCTTTTTTATCTATAACCTGTATTAATGTGATGGGAAAATGATTCTTGATCCATACTGGTACTACAGTTCTTAAATTACTGTGTTTACTTTTGGGTTTACTACTTTTTTCTTTTGGTGACACAATTCCAAGAGAAGAAAAACCTTGACCTAGGTCTGCAGGCTTTATCCAGGCTCTCCTGCAGTTAAAGCTGTTTAACTCTCTTTGCTGCTCTGGAGACACTTAAGGAGGCTATGGAATGGCACTGTCTTAAATGGAATGTCATTCCTGGGCTGCTGCTGGCACTGTACAGTTTTGGTTTTATGGCCCTGTAACCACACAATGTATGGGCAGAAATTTCCTCTGTGCTTGTACAGATAAGTGAGGTCAGTGTAGGGGTTTGCTTGTGCAGTGGAAATACAGACCTGATTTTGAGACAGGAGCATGTGGCACTCCTATCAGGATGTGGATTCATCCAGATCTATACTTGCATTGTCAAACACTATTAAAAAATAATTAAATAGCAGCACAGCTTGCTGTGCCTGGACAATGACATCAGGAGCAGCATAACCATGATTCTGTTGTCCCTCAGCACTGAAGAGATACAGAAGGGCAAATAAACTGTTTTACTCCCATCAAAAACCGTAATAAATACATTTTCTTGTTGAGTCGTGCATTATTGATTTCTCTTTGACCCTACCCTGGATTTTGTGTTCTTATTTTAGTAGATTTTTGTTCACATAGCCTTTTACATGTGCTAAGTAATTATCTTTTGTGTTTATAGTTGTGCATTTAAGTGCTACAATTCCCATGTTACAAATGCAGGAACCTCAAGTCAGGTAAACTAAAGCCAGGTTTGGGGAAATTTGTTTTATTTAAACTGGAGGAAATATCACCTCTAACCTGGATTCTGAATGTGGAGTTACAATTACAGTTCTGTAATTAGTTCCCTAGTCACAAAGCCATGTCCTAATAAGTGTTGTCTGAAGGACTGTGTAAATGGAGTGGTCTGTTTAAGTTCCAGCAGGTAGCTGTCTGGGAAGCAGATTTCCAGGAGAGGCATGCTATTCACCAGGGATGAAAAACAGCATTTGTGCTGACTTTACAGGCATATGCGAACCTTAAAGAATTAGCTTAGGTTGAGTGTAGTGGAAAGGATGAATAATTAATTTAATTCTGGTGAAATGGCTTAGAAACATCTTGGTCTAGTGACAGTCACTCTATGACAGAGGCCAGCAGAGCAGAGCTTGTGGCCCCAAAGGCTGATGCTGAAGTCTGTTGGATCAGTAAATGTGGAAGACAAACGTGGAGCAACTGTGTGTGGTTGACATACATGGGAAGAAAACAGAGCAGGAATTTATGAGGATGTATTGGGCAGGTTTGTGGCAAGGTTTGTTTGTTAGTGAAGGCTGCAGGGTGGCTGCTGTGAGAAGACACCAGGAACTGCCTCCTTGTTGAACAAAGTTCCAGCTGGCTGCAAAGCAGACTCACTGCTGGCTAAAGCTGAGCCCATCAGCAATGATCATGGCATGGTAATACACTTAAGGAGGGGTAAAAAAATGTTGGCAGCAGCTGTGAGAGGGGAGTGAGAAAATGTGAAGCAGCCCTGCAGGCACCAGTGTCATTGAGGATAGAGGGGGAGAAGATGCTACAGATGCTGGAGTAGAGGTTTCCCTGCAAGCCCTGGTGGCACAGGTTGCTCCTCTGCAACCCATGGAGGACCACATCAGAGCAGATATCCACCCAGCAGCCATGGAGCACACCATGCTGGAGCCTGGGAATGTGGCCTAAATGAGGCTGCAGCCCATGGAGAGCCAGTGCTGGAGCAGGCCCCTGGCAGGTTTAGTGAGACCTGTGGCCCTTGAAGGACCCACACTGGAGCAGTCCACTCCTGAAGGACTGCATCCTGTGTGAAGAACACATGCTGAAAGAGTTCATGAAGGACTGTCTCCTGTGGGAGGAACATAAAGATAAAAGCAGTTACATGGCAACAGCTACCAGCTGGGATGCTGAGATAGTAACTGTGATAGATCTTCTGTAAGAAGTGGTTTACCTGAGCAGTTTCTTACCCCATGTTTTTAAAACTGTACGTACCTCAAAATTACCTGCAGGAAATAAAATATTATTTTGCTACTAGACTGTTTTGTTATTTCTTATTACACAGCAAACTCTGGAGAACAGTCTTTCCTGTATCTGTTCCATTAATTGCTGGATTCTCATTGAACCATTTGAGCCAGAAGTACACACCTAGCTGAAAATATTTTTAAGAAATAGGAATGGTCTAGTGTTGAGGCTAATTCTTGTAGCCCTGTCTGTGCTAGGAAATATGTTAAGCTGAAAGCAGTGTTGCTAACATGCAGACAAGAAAGAAAATGAGTCAGTAATTTGTTTATTCTTTTACAGATATCAGTAAATTAACTGTTTAAGAAAAGGTTAGCCAAGTTTTTCATTAAAGCCTTGTACTTTTTAAGGTCTACTGTATCTGGGTTAAAGACAGCCCATTTGTGTTTACTTGGATTGCTTTTTTGTCTGGGCATGGGGAACAAACATACATACATTTAGCTAGCACTCAGTAGAGGCATTGCAAGGGAAAAATGCTTGCAACACCTGGGAAGGGGGAGAATGCCACTGTAGATCTTTGTGGTAAAACTCATTCAGCTTCTCAAGCTTAGCCTCTCCTTTGTATGATGACTTTGTTTGTCACCTTTTAACTTTGATGGAGTCTATTCTGAGGGGGTTTTTTGGTGTTAAAGATGTAACATGCAATATGCATTTGTCTTTTGTAAAGTATATAAGAACTTTATGGTATCTGTATTTATGTCTGGTCAAAGGCAAGAAGGCTGTTCATCATTTTTGTCACATTGCATATATTACCATAACAACCTGTTTACATGTGACAGTTTAATGTGTGTAAGGGAGAGCTCTGTGTGACTGATGTACTGTGAAGGGATAAGGGAGATTTTTGCTAAGCCCCCCAGTCATTTTCCTTGCAGGCTTCATTTCTACATTCTATCTGTAGGCTGCTTCTGGATTGGTTGTATACAAAGGGCTCAACAGCCTTGATTTTAAAAAACCTGTATAAATTGAGGTCATGACTGAGTTCATGAAGATTTTTATCTTCAGCCTTTGCTCTGCAAGTCTGTACAGTTCTTTTTTGTCAGTTCTTATCATTTTACTGTCTTTTTTCTACAGAGAATGAAATACTAATTTTCTTTCTTTGGTGGTGAGCCTTGTAATTCAATGTGATGTGACACCATTTAAAAGCAATGGCTTACCTCTCCTTTGCCTGTTGCCTAGTTGGACCTTAGTCTGGCATTAAATTTTACTTACATGTGAGCTTGCATCTTGGAAGGGCTTCCATAATTTCTTTTTTGCTATTGTTTGACAGAAAAGCTGTGTATTGTCAAAGAGCACAGAAGGCAAGCTAAACATAAATGTCTGTATATGTAGGTGGAAAGAGAGTGCAGCTTTCAGTCTTGGGTCCCTGTTCTGCAGGAATGCCAGCTGGGCTCCTGTTCATAGAGGTCTGGGGGAGGTGGCTGTCAGTCCTCTCTCTTTATTCATTCTGCTTGGGAAGGGACAGACAGCTATAGGGCCATGCAAACAGCTGTTCAAGCTTCTCTTGCCATATTTATGGTAAGATGTACTACTCTAGTTCTGTCCTTTTCTCATTTGTATTTACTGCCTTTTGTTCACATTTATGCTGGATTTTTCTGCTTGTCTGCTTTCCCTTCCCCCTCTGACTCATTTCCTCTTCAGTTTTTACTTCCCCGCCAAGATGCTTTTCATTTTCATTTTGCATGTTCCCTAGAACACATTCTCCTGAGTCTTTATTAATTCCCTTTTGATTAGCTTTTTATTTTGTGTAGAGGTGACATAGAAAGAAAAGAATGCTTGAAATTTAGATGATTGTTGGATGACTTCCTAGCACGATCTGAAGCTTGCATTCCAGGATTTATGCATACTATCAAAATTGTCTTTGGGATAATGCACAGAGCTCCTGTGCTGCAAGGCACTTCACTTGTGTTAACTGGCTTCTTGAATAAAATATGGTTCAGGTGAAGTGGTAGAAACTTTGTGAAGAATATGACTACTCTGTTCTGAATCATTAAGAATGAAAAATCTGTCAATGGATGGATAATTTAATGAGGAGAACCAGTAAGAACAGGATCCCATTTCAGAAGGCTGTTGAACAGAAATAGAAAACCTTCTGAATGAAGACTGGCACAGTTCCAGTGTTGCTACCTTCCAGGAGATTATGAAATGCATTTAAAAAAATACTGCTATTGTTAAAGAAACATTGCAGCACAGCACCAGTATTTCAGCTTACAGAAAGGCTGATGTGTGCATTGCAATCAGGAATAACTGCTAATTCAGGTAATTACAGTAGTGTTGTGTTATGTTAAGAAGAGCTTTCAGAAAATATAGGAGCTTTCCCCAAGGTGTTAACATGATTTTGGTGCTGTGGACATTCATAAAACCTTCAGTGGGGTGAGAATGACAGCAAAATCATACTCTTCCCCCCAAACAGGTGAGATTTTCTTTGACTGAAATTGTGAAGGGTGCAGACCTTTTAATTCCTGGTTCTACATTCCACATTCTTAGGTGCCAAATGACTGGGTCTGCCAGCTATTTCCTTACTGTGTACAGTCTTTGCAGCACAAACCAACTATAGAATATTTTAAGCATCTGTTCTGGAAAATCAAGAGGCTTCAGTTAGAAGATATTGCAATAATTTAGAATGCAAGTAGATATTGTGATATCCTTGATCAAGATAGTGATAACAGAGGACATCTTTTTCTTAATTTATTGGTAGTTTAACTATTTACACTTACATTTCTAGTTTGGGTTTGTTGTTTTGTTTTTTAAAGTACATATGGTCTCCATGTAAAATTGACAAACTTCCTCCTCCTCCTGTCTCAATTCACTTCATGCACATCCATAACAGATAAAACATTTTGTAGTTTTGTGTTTGCTGTAGTGGTTTTTCAGCAAACATTCTGTGAAGCAGCCGTGTGCCCTCAAAGTCTTGTGTCAGCCCCAGGAAATCCTGTGAGAGGCTTTGGCATTTCCTATGGGTGCTGTTAAACCTTGCCCAATCTGTAAGTAATCTGCAGCAGGAGCTGAACTACTGCAGCTGCCAGGACAGGCCTGGGCTCTGGCACAGCAGTGTGACCCTGCAGCAGCAGGGCCCTACCACAGCCTGGGCTGGGTTGGTAAAGTTGTAGGCACAGGGTCAAAGAAGTGGGGGCTTTTCCCCCCATCCCTCTTTTCAGAACCTATCAGACCACATCTGGTGTGGCTGGTCAGGTGTAAGAGAGGACTAACTGTCAGAGATTTTTTTCAGTCACTGCTTGGCACCCTAAGTGCAGATCTTGTGCTGCTTAGGTTGTATGGGTTGTGTTTTAAGTTCAGAAATCTAAGTCTGAAAGGCACATTGTTTCTGTCTGAAGAAGTTGATTTGGTTCTGTAGCTTTCCTTTCTTTGTCTTGGTGTTTCTCATCAGCTGGATTGTGAGGACCCTTTTGCAGAGGGACTGTTGCGTTTGTGAGTTTAACTGCCCATCCCGAGGGCTGCTGGGGAAGATGGTCATGGCTGTGGCTGATTTGCAATTATCCTGCAAAGCTCCTTTCTTCTGTGCATTTCTTTGATGTCATGCTGACTATTCTTGGTTGGTATTTTCTGGCTCTGCCAGCTAGTTCCCAGTGACCCTGTTGCCACTTGTCCCATTCTTCAGAGCAGAATAAAATGAAAGCTCTTTGGGTGAAGCTGGAGGATTTGCATCTTATTCATCTTTTCTCAAGTCTTTTTTTAAAATACTTTTATTGTTCTCATGTTTTTTAGCATCACTAGTATGGTCTGTGGGGGTTTCAGATCAGTTCCCCACCCCTGAAGGGATTAGTACATCCAGGCTGCTCTTGGAAACCATGTCCTCAGTTCAGAACAGCTTTCTGCATTTCGATCTTTGCAAGAGATGCATGTATTTGAACTAGTTACTAGAAGTTCCCTTTATTGACTGTGATGAAAATAGTCTCTTTTAGGGTATCATTCAGTGGTGAGAGAAGCTGCATTCCTCAGTGGGGAGCATTTAGTGGCAGTCATGGGTTTGAACACCTGTATTTTATCAGGTATCATCCCAAAAGAACTAGTCCTGGGTGTTCAGTTTGGTGGTTTGGCTTTTGTGAGCCCTTAAATAGGTCACTGAATGAGTGATGAAAATATCCAAGTAAAGAGAATGTCTTTGAACTTGACCTTTCCACTTTCCATTGAGGAAATACTGAAGCATGTAGCAAGAATTCTCAGATAAGACCTTGACTGGCCTTCATCCCAGTCTCAATGATCTCTTAAAAGCCAGTGCTGCTGAAGCATATGAATCTAAACTGTGATGGCACACCAGAGACACCTATTGCAGGAGAGCATTTCTGATGTATAAAATACCGTGTTTCATTCTGATATACATATATCAGTTGCAGTACTCAAACTGATTTAGTGGTTTCTCATTATTAAGAGAGGGAAAGGACAAAATACTAATGAACATTAAATAAACATTAAAACCATGGCTAAAGGGATCTTCTGTGCAACAAATAAAATTTTTCTAATTTCAGTTTACTTTAGCACCATGTATAAGTGTTTTCTCTCCTACCCCAGGCTACTTTTAAACTCAAGATCTTGACTAAAAAAATACTTTCTCTTTTTACAGTATATTCACTCATCAGGCATAATTCACAGGGTAAGTGGAAAAACATGAAAGATGTTTATATTTTGATAATGTGAATGATGTTTGTGTATAAGCATGCTTATAAATAGGCCTGAAATTCTGTTTATAGCTTTTCTCAGTTTGTTGGTACCTTTGATTTCTTCTCCAGTGCGAACAAAAGGTGGCATGGCGATGTCAGTGTAAGCTGGCACTCAAGTTGCCCTGAATACAGCTTAGATTTGGGGTTCCTAGATTACTTTTTGAAGTTGAGTTGTAAGTCTCCACAAGAGCAAATAGTGTCTAAATTGAGATAGATAAGAGCTGGGGGTTTTTTGTTTATTTTTTAATGAAGAGTAAACTTTTAAAAACAGTGTTTAGGTTTTCTTTAAATGTTTTATTAGTGTTCAGAGTTCTGAGGGATCCTTAGAAACTGAAAAAAATTATCCAAAATTATAGAGATTTAAGAACCTCAGGGTTTTTTTCTGAGAGAAATTAAGCATTTGTTTCCTTTTTAATCCCTTCTCTGTATAAAGTCCACTTAAAATCACTTCTGCACTGTGAGGAAGGAGTTCTGAATGATGCCTTTGTGGTACCAAGCAGCATATCTTCCCCCGAAACTGCATTAGAACAGTAGAAATTGTCCTTTTTTAATCAAGTGTCAGGAGCACCATAGACAGTGCACATTGTATCAGCTTTAAGCTGGACGTGGAAAATACACAACTGACAAAATAATGTAAGATGTTTATATTTTTATTTTTGCAACTGCTGGGATCTTGGTCTAAACTTACCCTTGCTTAGTTTTCTTCTAAGGGCTCTCTTGATGACCCTTGAGCTTCTTGGTTTTATTATGGTTTTTTGCACCAAATTGTTTCTCTCCAAGGCCCCTCTGATCTTAAAAGATCTTTGTATAAAACAGGTGGATCCATGTTAAAAAGTTCAGAGAGAAGCTACTTCTAAAGATCTTGTGCTAGAGTGTATCAAACAAAGGTTTGAAAAAGCTGAAGGAGAATGTATATCTAGTAATGTATTTCTGAGCCATTGGTGTTGCAATATCATCTTAGTCCTTGCCAGTAATCTTCCCTTTGCTAAACTTTACAACTGTGGAAGATCATTGGAAGTCTCTAAGGTGGCTTAAGAGACTTAAGGGAATACTGTTTTTATGTTGCAGTTGTGTTAACTTTCATGGGAAATTGATTTTTCCACAGAAGAAAGCATAGGGTTTTATGTAAAATCTTGTTTGATTCTTTCAGTACTCCTTCTAAATCTATCAGGGTAAGGAACTTTTATAGTGCATATTTTAATATGCAACATGTACAGTCCAGAACTATATATGTGAATTTTTAACCTTGTGGTCATAGTATTAAATGCAACAAATTATTGTCCAAACCCCTCTTGTAGAAAAATTAGAGAATTCCTTCACTGGAAAGTATTTTCCTGACTTATAGCAGAAAAAAAAATAATTATTTTTCTTGGAGGGGAAGTATACTGGAAAAAAGCCAAATGTGCAAGTTTGCATCCTTGTTTATGTTATTTGTGTTCTGACATCATTTTACCTGTTGCTGTTCAAAATAGTTACATAAAAACTATAAAACCAGAAAGAAGGAAGGACAGATACCAAAAAAGAGTACTCTATTGTCTTGCTGTAAAATTAAAAAAAAAACAAAAAAACACAAAACATTCATTTAAAATCTGGTTGCAGGATCTAAAGCCTGGAAACTTGGCAGTAAATGAAGACTGTGAATTGAAGGTAAGGTATGTTTGTTTGAAAAACCAGTCAGACGTGTTAGAAGGCAGAAGACAACAGGTGCAGCAGCTGTGGACATGCTGGCTGGTTTCTGTGTTGGGCCAGGCTTTTTGCTCTTGAACCACAATTGGCCTGTGCATCCTCACAGAACAACAGGGAATTTGAATGGGGACTTTAGTGTCCTGGTGTGTAAGGACACATCAGATCTTATGGCCAAGGTATTGTTCCTAAAAGAGACAGAAGAGTTGGTGGGAGTGATTCGGTTATGTGAGAATTTCAGCTTTAAATAAATAGAAAAAGTCTAACTCTACCAGCTGGGAGATACAGAAGATCAAAGTTTGTGAAGGACACCCTTAATGGAATGAAATAAAATGTGATGCAGAGCATTACAAAAGTGGATTTTAGCTTGCAACACACAAACTACATACTTGCATGTAGCCATTGTAATACAAATTTTGGTCTTTGGAGACTGACCTGAATGTTCCAGGGTTCTGTAATTTTAGTGTTTTCCTATCAAACACAAAAAGCCATTGACTTTTCCTGGCTTGGAGGTGGACAAATTGGGGATGGATCCCACGCTGATGGGAAAATAAGACAGTGTAGAAAAAACAGTTGTATATGGATGTTGTCCCCCACACCCCCAGCTGTACAATTGTATTTTGAGATGCAGGCCAAGTGTCTCCTGATCTGTATCTACTTATTTAACAAATCTTTTTCTGCACATTCTCAAAGTCAGTTTATGCAGGCATAAAATCACTTTGCCAGGAATAGTGCAACCATTTTCCCTTTTTCCCTCATGTCTGTGCACTCTGCAGCTTCCCTTGCATCAACTCCAGTGACGATGAGACTGTAAGCAAGTTGAAACAATTCCTTGAATGGTAATTAATTAGCTATCAGGTTTTTCACAGTGAGCTTTCTGATGCTCGTTTTTCCCTCATCTGATGCTCTCAACTCCTTCACAGGTATCAGAAAAGTGACAGTGGAGGCTGTATGAGGGGAAATCACTGTCCTTTCTGCACTCTCAAAGTGACAAGTTTTTTTTTTTAGTTAATGAAAAAAATTAGGAAAATTAAGTTTGCTGAGTCAAAGGAGACCTATCCTTAAGGAGCCGAGGGAAATTGGGTCATTGTTCTATAATTCACAGATTATAAGAAGGATTTTCAAACATGCTCTGAAAATTTCTGTGGAAGTTCAAGCTGAAAAGTTGGAGATTGCAGTGTGAGAATAAAAGTTTTATATGAAGATACTTATTGAAATGGTACCATGTTAAGTACAAATAGGATACAGTTGTTCTGGAGTTTAATGAAATGTAAATTAAAATAAATCACGAAGTTAAAGTATAATACACAAAAATTCTTGCTGTCGTTTTCTACTTCTACAAATCTACAAGACCAAATTATATTTTAGCTGTTTCCAACTCTACATGTCACAAGCCTTGGTAGATAAATGCCTAAAAGACTGTGACAGAATAGACTGTACCACATCTGGATTTGATCTGTTACTTTTTTTTTTTTCTTCCACCATCCCTGCTGTTGTTCTGGGAAAATTCATGTGCTGAATTTGTACAATAAAAGCCATATATAAAGGTTTATACAAAAATTATATATACAAAAAAATTGCATCTAGTGAATCTTCAGTACCCAAAGAATCAGCCACAATCAAGTGCATTTAATTGGTATGAATAAAAAATGTCTCCCTTTGCATTCTGTTCCTGTTTTTAAATTGATTGGTAATCAGCAATTATGAGGAAAACATGGAAATTATATTTCCAGTATGGCAATAAAGATAAGCCATAACATTTTGTATTCTTGATTTGTGAATGAAAATATAGTTTTCCTTTTTCTGTTAGTGCCAGGGAATGATGAAACTATCCTGAAATATTTTAGAATGCTTAATTGCAGAGAGCATTACAAAAACATGACTCTTGGCATAGGAATGCTTAGGTGTCCCTATTAAAACCCCTGCCCTATCAATAAACATGTGCAGTGTGATTCACATGGCAAGCTGTGGCTGCTCATGCAAAGCTCCATGTTTAGTTATCTGTGTGTCACCATGGTTTATCTTCAGTAGAACTTGACGTACCCATGCCTCCCAGTTCTTGTTAGAAGCATGAGCTTTCCAATGAATACAAACTGATTGTTGTTCTAGGAATGGAATTTTCTTACTGTTTTCAGCATCTTTTGATGGTCCATACCGGTGGGCCTTTTTAAGGCAGATTTTATAGAAGTTGACAGAAGGCCATAACATTCATTTTTAATCTTGCTGCTGTACACATTGCTATATCTAGAGAGAAATATCTGAGAATCTTAGAAATAAGCTGAATTGTGCATAGCACTTTAAAAAAATTGCATGGTTCTTGCATTTGTTTCAAAAGGTTTTTCTATAGTTGATGCTGGAGGTTGGAGAAGACTTGATGGGACTAAGTGATGGTAATTCCCTACTCTTGTTGCTGTTTTTCAGTGTGACCTAGAGGAAGTCTTCCCTTGTATCAGTTATTCATGATGATCTATCATGATATATGATGCATAGATATTCATTTCTACTATCGTATAGTAGAAATAACAATACCTTCTTTCTTCAGAATATTGTTGGAACACACTCTTGAATAGCTGTGCCACCTGGGATATGAGAGCAGTGGACACTGTCTAAAATGGGTGCTGTTCTTTTAGCTGTAACTTGATACAATGGTGATTATGTGGTTGGGGAATATTTTGCATTAAGTGTGTCCAATATCTCCTTAATTAATAAGTGAATAATTTTTTATTTTCTTTACTGGTCTTACAGCTTTTGATGGTGCCATAGAAGTATGTAACTTGAAAAAAAGTTATTCAAATCTCTCTGCTACCTCTGTCTTGATTTTTAAAATGAGAACAAGACACTTCAATGAGAAAAAGATCCAAAAATAAACTAATCTCTGCAGATTGCTCCAGTTTTGTTTTTTTCTTAGAGTTGTAAACAACTGTATGAACTAGATAGCAAGCTGATATGAATGTGCTTTGTGCTTCCACTGCAGATCCTGGATTTTGGATTGGCAAGGCACACAGACAGTGAGATGACTGGCTATGTGGTTACAAGGTGGTACAGAGCCCCAGAGGTCATTCTTAACTGGATGCATTATACTCAGACAGGTCAGTGTCTCTTCTAAAGTATCTTGACAGAACTAAAGCATTCACTGGGTCAGGTGAGATGTACACAAGGCTTTGTTTCTGAAATGAACAAGAAATTGGAGGTGAAAATGACAGTGTAATGATGCAACATTTCCTTGTAGATAAATTGCAGGTAATAATGTGGTGGTGAGTTTGGGGATTTTTTAGATACGTTTTCTGAGAGTAATAGAAAGTGCCAAGGTTATTAGAAGAAAATTATTTAAATTATACAGACATGACAGTCTGGTCTCTCTTCTTGGGTTCCTATAAATTAATTTGAACAGACAGGGAGAAATGGCAAATGGAGAGAGTTCAAATAACACTATGAAAGTTTTTGAAAGTACTGAAAATTTACTTCCTATGCCTGTTATTGGGAAACTCATTCTGCATTTTATAAGATTATCTCCAGTTTGCTCATTACAAAGTCTGGTAGTTTTACCTATGCTGTTCATCATACTTGGCAAGGCACACATTTATTTTATAGAAGGCTATAAAGGTAATTTTTATACTTACTTAAAATATGTTTTAAATTAAACTTTATGCATGTTTAAACAGACAGGTTGATGTGCCTCTTGGTCTTTTTTTTCAGTTGACATCTGGTCTGTGGGCTGTATAATGGCTGAGATGATAACAGGGAGACCTCTGTTTAAGGGAAATGATCGTATCCTTCAGTGAATTTATGATACTGATTTAAGAAAATTATGACAGGTTATTATGTAATACAGTAAGTCTGTTCAAAACAGATGAGTATAAATTGAAATTAATAGTAAAATGGCTTACAGCTCTCTCATTAAATCATTATTTCATATCTGTACCATATCTGCCAATTAAAACTTGTATTACTGATTTTTTTCAGTAGAGGTGATCTTTGAATCACATCCCAAATAATCAAGTAGAAGGCTCTGTGATAATAGAAATGCATTTTTTTTCCTAGTGCATGTAATACATGTGTTGATTGTTTAGATACTCTTAATAGTTTTGGACTGATTTTTGTCCAGACAACACAGAACAAGTCTGATGATATTAGAAAATTTTGCAGATGATTCAATTATCTGTTCCTAAATTCTAGAATATTTTCTTTGCCTTTTCTAAGAGAAATGGAGAACTTTCATCTTTCATAAATCTTCTGTTCAGTCATTGAATTAATTTTTTTACATTATTCTCCAACAGCAAAGAAATGCATTACTTTTGCAGGATTATTACTTTCCTAATAGTGAAAGAATTTGTTCCTTATTTCTGGTATTCAGATCTGGACCAACTCACAGAAATAATGAAAATAACAGGTACACCAACACAAGATTTTGTTCAAAAATTGCACAGTCAAGATGTGAGTATTCTGATTTGTCTGTTGGTTTTCCATGTCTTATTTTTCCTTTAAGCCATGCTCAGTTCTTAGACAGGCTGAGGTAATACATATTGACTGCTGATATGGCCCCTGATGGTTCTTCTCTGCCTTGACATGGTTTGTGCACCCACAGTAGCTACTGGAAGTGAGGGTGGAATGACAGAAAATTATCAGAACATTATTTAAATATTTCAGGATTCCAGTGTGTACCATATAAACAGCAGAGGTGATACATGGCAACTTTTATTGTAAAAATACTAAAAGCAGCGAGATATTCAGAAAACCCAGTTTTTTGCAAATGTCTCTTTCCTGTCCTTATGTTGATGTCCTTCTAGAATCCTGAGGCCCTTCTTATAAAGAGCCTGAATTTATTAATTAGTGGAACTGTTCAGTTTAAATGTAAAGGAATTACTGTATAAGGTTCACTTCTAGAGATTGCTGTAAACTCATGATGACATTCTTTCAAGTAATTCATACATATTTATTTGAATAAATATACTAAATATGGAGCACTAATAATTAAAGCTTCACATCATAATTTCTAAATCATGGTTTTAAAGTGATTAAAAAATATTCCATTCAGGAAGAAGATGAAAATCATCAGAAAAAATGCATTTGTACAACATGCTGTCAAAATATTTTTGAGAAAGGTATTAAGCATATAGTTAATGTTGTCTCATTACAAAGGGGGCAAAGATCTAATTTAATATCCATGTTTGTTTTAAGGCAAAAAATTACATCAAAAGCCTCCCAAAAGTCCAGAAGAAAGACTTTGCATCCATCTTGAAGTATGCGAATCCTTTGGGTAAGGCTGTTTGTGTGGATGTGTGCAGCTTGTTCTTGTGTTTGCATTGGAGGCAGCTGCATTATAATTCAGTCATGTGACAGGGGTTGTGGTGGTTCTTGGGCTATTCTGTCTCTTGCTTTCCATAATTCATCATTTTGATTGTGGAAACTGAAGTTTAAACCCTGCCAGGAATCAGTTGTTTCTTAGAAGCATAAAAAAAATTAGTATGTTGTGTTTTGGGTTTCAGTCTAGTACCTGCTTATTGGTTTTACTTGAGCATTTTTCTCGAGAGCCCTAGCATATCAAATAAATGTAATAAAATTTTCTCTGTACTGTATTTGAACTACAATTCTGAGAGCCCAATCTGATCTGCAGTTGAAATACAAGAAAATGGAAAGCTGACATTTTAGTAATAGAATTAATACATCCTGAGAAACATCTGTGCATTCCTGAGAAACAGTGGCTTGGATTCCATAGATCTTAGCAGCCAGAAGAGCCTATCAACTGTGCATAACTGTGACATGAGGCTGGCAGAGCTCTGAAATTACTCTCCTTAAGCATTATCAATTCCCCAATGACCTAAACACTAACAAGCCAGTTTTATTAGAATATTAATTAAGATACTTAAATTTTCATAATTTAAGTTAAAATTTTAGTTTCAGATACGATATGAATAAAGCTGATTAATAAACAGCTCTTACCCTTACTGCATGGTTAGCTGATGGGTAGCTATAGCAAGCTACACATTTCCATTTAGTTCTTAGGATGTCTTTTATCATTTCTGTGGCCATCTGGCTGCTTCAGGTCTGGAATATGCAACATGGCAAGCAGACATTGAAGCATCCTGTTCCACACTTTTTGGGGTGAAGCATCACTTCCCACACTGTCTCTACTTCCTTTCAGCTGCTTCAAACCCAAGAACTTTCAGGATAGAAAAACAGAAAATAAATGAATCATTCATCTTACCTGTTTACACTAGCCCACTTTGACAGTCTAGCAATGGAATGAATCCAGAATCCAGAGGAGGGGAACATGCAGAACTTTAATGGGTTGTTTTGGCTGAGGTCAAAACCACATAGGAGATAAAGTTAGCTCTGAGGTTCTGAGTATGGACAGCTGACCTGTCTTAGTGTACTTCAGAGTGTACTTGGTCTGGGTTTGGTGACACAGAGCGCAGTTCTCCCTCCCTGTTCACCTGTTCATTCAGGTGCTGTCAGGGGGGATGTCCCTTAGAACCACAATGAGTGGCAGTGCTTAAAGACACCTGGGAAAGCCCAGGCTCAGTGGTCCTGGAGCCAGAAGCTGAGGAGTCATTAGCTGAGATGTTTTCTGTACTGCATACAGAAGCAAGGGAGCACCTCTGCATTGCATCAGGCTTTATACACGTCCCAGCTTGTTCACAACAGTCATGCAAGGAGGCCCCACTGCCTATAAATGGACCCACAGTGATCTGTTACTCCATGTAGTTATTTGAAATACCTCCAGGGCAGTATTACCGTGTACAAGTGGAATCAGGTGTGTGGGTTGATGCACTGTTGGTTTTCTGTGCAATAGCTGTAAACCTTTTGGAGAAGATGCTGGTGCTGGATGCAGAGAAGCGAGTCACGGCAGCTGAGGCTTTGCTGCATCCCTACTTTGAACCAATTCATGATCCTGAGGAAGAGATTGAAGCTGAGAAATACGATGACACATTTGATAACATGGATCTTCCATTAGATGAGTGGAAGCGTGAGTTTAATTTTGTGATGTTTTCAGAATTAGCCCGATTGAAAGACCATGCAGAAATAAAAATGATCCCCCTTACAAATTAACTCCCCTGCTTTTGGTCATACAGGGTAAATAGACAGCATTAAGATAAATGCTACTGATAAGCCAGTGTTCCTCTTACCAAGTTCTTGTGGAAGGATCTCTAAAGGTTTCTTCTCTGCTTCCTAACAGAGGCTGTCTTCCATTTCCCTAATGTTTCTGTCCTCCCATCTTCTGGAACATAGAAAAGAAACCATTTCTGTAACTTGCCTTTCAGTGGATAGAGCAGGTGAAGAGATTTTGTGACTGTTGCCTCTACAGGACTGCAGTGGTTGCTGGCCTTAGAGTCTCTGAGGGAGAAAAAAACATATCTGTGTCAGCAGAGATTTAAGTCCAATCTTGTTTTCATCTAAGGTCAAAGGTTTGTAGTTTGGCTTTTAAATCAGGACCTAACTTTTAAATCTAATGTGCTCAGTAGCTCTTGCTGAGGATATTGCCCACTATACTCAAAAGTCAGTGCTCACGTCCCTTTGAAAGCCCCTATACCATTTCAGTACTGGGCTACTTTTTTAAATCTGAAATGGTGAAAAAGTCATCCTTGATTCCCTTAGGTTTTGTACTCTACCTCTCTTTTTGCCTGAAGAGGTCTCTCTCTTCCTGAGCTAGATTAGAGCCCAGCCATGCTGGGGTTGTACCTTGCTCATTCATGTTTGTGCAGCTCCTTTTCGGATTAGACCACAGCAATGCTATGTCTGTTCTGTTGTTTTGCAGGCATTACATATAAAGAGATACTGAACTTCAAGCCACCACAGACATTGGACTCAAAGGAGACAGCAGTGTAATGGCTCAGTATTTTCAGAACTCTGAAGGCAGAAAAGTTGTAAATGTTTGTGACATTTCAGGTGTATAAAACTCCTTATAAATACGTAATCTGTTTCATCTGCACTGTAACAATGTCCTTTACTCTGCATGTGGAAGTTGGTGCCTGTGGGCGTAGCATTACAAAAATGGCCAGAAACTTATTTCTGCCTACAAACTTCTTCCTTCTGCACAAAAGGACTCAGACTGCAATACCCTGCTGCCATCCTCAAAAGAGCAGGATTAATTCTTCAACTCAGAGATCTGAAGAGTGCAAGTTACCACCCCAGGCAAGCTGAGAACACAGTATATCTGGTGTGCTGTGACTGATCTCCAAGGCCACTGAACTGTCTTGAATGCAAGGGGTTTTCATGTGACTTCCTGTGGGATATTCCACTTTGCTGAGATGTCTGGGAAGGCTAATCATCTCCTGTTACCTCAGGGACTGCAGTGGGTAGCAGACTGAGTGAGTGCCTGCATCCCCTGTCCTCTGTGAGTAGAAGAGAACCTCAGAACAAGATTTCATAAACTTGCTAGGTGAACAGTCACTGTATATATAATCACTGTATAATATTTTCCCTAAATACAGTGCATTTTCTTTGTATAGTAGAATAGGGATCAAGGATTTACAGGGAGAAATTCTACAGATTTTCTAAAATTTTGTAAGCTCTTCAACATCTTAGTATTGAAATTATCTCAGACAATCAGCAGTGCTGATTTTAAAAATAAAGCTACATGTGGGTCACTTTGTAGGAAATGAAATGAGGACCAAAATGATAGACTTCCTCTTCATCAGGAATACCTGCAGCAACCTGGCTTTTTTTACAGTGTACAAAGCTGTTACCAAGTGAAGAATAATACTGATTTTTTACTGATTTAAACTCATCTTACTTGGAAAAACCTTCAGACCTTTTGTGGAGAGGTACCTTAGCAGGAGTCAGCTTCCTGATGGGATATATTGGTTAGGTGCTTCCTGAGTTCCTCTCACTGTCCTGTTACTGTATTTTCCTAGGTGCTTTGTTCATAAGGGTCTCTGAGAGGTGGGAAAAAGAGCTGGCAAACCTTTGTGAAGAATTTCTGTGTGAAATTGTTTATCTTTCTTAAAGGTAGTATCTTCACAGTTGACTGTTTCGATATTCCCAATGTAATAACACCATGGTGTGTTACTACTGAGTGAAATGAATGTTAAAGAATACATTTGATCCTAGCAGGTAGTAACTGGAAAAAAGAAGAAATTACTTGGGTTTTTTTTTTTTTTTTTGCTTTAATATCCAATATAAACCATAAGTTTAATAAAGGCAGAGTTACTCTGTTTCTTTCAATGAATGTTTGAATTAAACACCTGTAAATATTAGCATTTGTTTAAAAATTGTTTGTGATGAGAGTTGATTCGCTGAGGTGGACACCTAGAGAGACTAAATAGTAAGAGAGACCTTAAATTCATGTATTTGACAAGTCATTAAAAACGACAGTTTCAGGAATCCATGAAAAAAAAAGCAGAGAATGTATATTGAATCAAAATATTTTTCCAAACTACAGCTTTCTCACAGAGAAAGGCATACTTAAGAGTCATACCCCATTTTGCACTATGGACTTTCTGCTTGGTCTACACTTCTGTGTTAAATAGGAACTTTATCTTTTACAGAATAGATATTGTCTCTTAGAATCATGTTCTTTGGTCTTCTTAAAAGTCGTGGGAGAAAAGTGCCTCTTGGAATTAGTGGTGTTGATAGACTGAGTCAATGGGAAATGAAAAATGTCAAACACTTAATTGAAAATGCTGCCTCTATATTTTAAATGGAATTCAACACTCTAAATTTTTGCAAATACCTAAAGTCTGGAGATAATGCAGATGGCTCAAATGTTAGTCAGACTAGGAGGGAGCATTTTGTTAATTGAAAAACTGCTTTGCATTTTCTTCCCTAAAGGCTAACGCTTCAGGGGGTATTTCCACAAAGTCAAGCACTAAAATCTTCCACTGCCGTGGCAAACTTTTACCTCTCTTAATTTTAACTTAGCTTTGGAGAAGCAGCCAGCACACATGAGAAAGACATAAAAAGATAGTGTTAGCTTTTCTTGGTAGTGAAGAAATACAAGGCCTTCTTAACTGAAGACCTTGATGCATGTCAGCAAAAACAGACTTACTGCTGTGCCATCAGCAAATGGCAAAGCCAACATCAGGTTGGTCTGGAAGTTTCTGTGAAGACATTGAATTCTGCAGAAATGGCTCCAAGGGCCATCTCTCCAGTAGAGATCATTGAAAGAACTGTGAGGTGAAAGCAGAAATACTTTGCAGCAGAAGCAGCTGCTACTCCAGAGGGAGAGACAACAGTTCCTAAGTTTTTATTTGCTATTCCTACTGGTGCTAAGCAACTCAGGTATAAGAACCCAATTTCTGTTTGCCTTAAAAGAGAAATGTAAATACATTCTGCATGTACATGAAATGTGTTGTGACAAATAAAGGTTGCGAGTTTGTTTTTTACACAATAATGGTCTTATTTTCCTCATATGTATTCGCAGATGTATAATCAGTACTGAAAATATTACTTTCAGTAAAGGGATCTGCATGAAACTAGTATTGTAGGTACATTTCATGTAATAATAGTGCTGATACAGGTTCTTTTGGAAGCTAGTGAGACCACAGATGCTAATCTTTCTCCCATTTTCTGAACCCAGAGTTGCCACAGAGCTGATCTGACTGTACTACTGCCACCATATTATTTCTTAACAGTTTCTTGGATTTTACCAGACATCTCTGCTTTGTTCTGAAGGACAGGATTTTAGTTCTTAAATACAGTTGCATTTCTCAGTCTGATTTTAAAAGCCAGAGTCAGACTGATGGTCATCAAGCATATATATCTTTGAGTTGGACAGGATAGTTTGAGTTAACAAAGTTCCAATAGGATGTATGGGGCTCACATGCTCTCTGACTATTTTAGAACAAGATTGTCTCTTTAAGTATTAGTTTTTGTTGCATTGAAGACTCACCAAATGTTGATTTTTGATAATGTTTTCTTGTGGGCCAGATGTTATCCAAGCTTCCTTTTTTTTTTTTTTTTTTTTAAGTAGGATATCACTGAGGTGCATGGTAATGTGTCCTGCAAAATGTGCTCAGAAGATGCACTTTGTTCTTGATTGGGAATTACTGAGCATATGAGATGGGTGGGATTCTTTGAGTTTCCTACTTTCTGATCTGCTGTTCAGAAGTGAATACCAGATACTTCTGGTCTGTTAACAGCTAAAGTTCTCAAAGAATGAAGCACCTGTTAGATGCTGTCATTCACTGGATCTTGGTATAAAATAGCCATGTGTTTTGATGGTGCCTGCAGCGACCACAGAAAAGAATAGGGGCTCAAAACACCTGCTGTCTCTGCTGATTAATTCTCCATCTCCTACATACACTGGTGGCAACTGGTTGTATAAGCCAAACAATACCAGAAGCAGTTTAATGCACAGCAGCATTTAAAATCTCCTCCTAAGTCTTCATAAGAATTCAGAGCCTGAGTTGGAGAAAGATCAAGGGAGGAGGACTTCCATCATACAGACACTCTTTGAAACTTCTGGAGTACCACTTAATGCGCAGCTCTTGTGCACAGATCATTTGTAGCCTGTGGAGTAGAAATGTCTGAAAACTGTATTTTCATCTAGCAGCCATCTGCAGCTCTGAGGCATGGGACTGATGTATGCTTTTTAGCTACCAGGAACAGCATCCCCCTAGGAGGTGAGTGGGGACAAGGCAGGTGTTTTAATGATTCATCATTTTTGTCTGCTGCTGTTTTACTCTGTGATGGGAGCTCCTTTGTGCTTACCCTTGTTACTTTTCCTACCAGGAGTTTTCTACTTTGTGGTCTGCTTCATGAGTTAGCAATGAGGTGTATTTCCCAGCAAAGTTAGAGTGATCCAGGCATGCAGCTCTTACACCTTTCATTGAAGCATTTTGAATATACTTTTACCTTTGAGAAGCAAAACAGACTGCCAGTGAAACAAACGAAAAGCAAGGAATGGAATTGCTCAGGTCCTGTTTGAGAATGTTCTTGGTTTACACACAATGTCCTGGGAGCACATGCTCCTGGGGAGCAGGTAAAGTCTCTTGCTGTGTTTGCATGGTGAGGTTCCTGTCAGAGTGATACTTTTGATACCAACCCCTAATCCACTTCAGTCTGATCCTAATGGGAAATTCACTATTACTATAGCTTTGTGATAGCACAGCTGATAACAGCAAAATTGTACTGCCTGGAAAACCATCGCCATTTAGTCCACAGGAGCCTGGGCCATGGCAGGTTTTTTTAGGCATTTTTAAAATCCCATTTATACATGATGGTTCCTGCTGACAAGTAGTACAACTTTGGCATGTGTCCAGACATTTTGCTGTTCCTGTGTAACCCCGTACATTTTTGGGTTTGAGCCAAGTTTTTTTCATGAAATGGTAGTGCTCTACTATAAGGAGAAAAAAATACAGCCACAAAATGTAATCAGAAAAACGTTCACTCAGGTTTTCTCTAAAGCCATAGATCCAGCAAAGTGCTGCAGGCATGGTTCATTTACTAGCACTGACATGGCCACAGAGCCAGCAGTGCCTGGAAAATTGTGCTCAGCCCAACTGATGGGTGCATATGGCTGTCATCTCTTGTCTGTTGTTCTCCAGCCGTGAGAGAGTAACAATGCAGCCTTTGTGAGGGGCTTGTTTGGGAAGCCTGATGGTGAGCTCTGCTGGAAGGGTTATGAGAGTGTCGGCAGGAGGTCACAACGCTTGGGCTGCTGAGACTGGGGGCCAGCTCAGAGCCACTGCAGTCAAGGGTGGCTCCTTCCCCACAGTGACCCTGGGGGAGGCTCCCAGGCACTGTGGGGGCAAACCCTTCCAGCACAGGCTCCTGCCTTGGCCCTGCCTGAGCTGCAGCTCTCCCTGCCCTGCAGCCGTGTCCCTGCCGTGGGTCCCACCAAACCACCTCCACTCGCTGGCTGATGTCCCGGTCTGGCCTGTCCCCATCCCCAGGGAGGTGCCCCACACCCAGGGCTGGGGCTGTCCCCAGGTGCCCCCTGCCATCTGACCTAGATATAGTGGTTTTCATCAAATTAGAGTCAAGTTGAAAAGATTTGTTGGCAGTGCTCCATGATAAATGGAATGAATACATATTTCTGTACTGTTGGCAAACTACTCTAAGTTGCTGTAAGTCTCCATTTGGACTAAGTATCATGACAACATCATTAATGAGGTTTTTCATACATGATGCATTAGTGCAAAAGGTAATTATTATGAAAGAAAATTTCTGCAAGAGAGCACAGATTTCCTTTAAAGAAAGAAAATACAATGCAGGAAGATTTTTTTGAAGGCATTACTAATATTGTAAATAAACAATCAGACTCATCAGAAAAGTAAAACCACAGCAGTGAGAATATTGTGAACACTGAGGTCAAGCCCTGCCTGCTGGCAGAGTGGGAGGGCTAGGTCACCAGGCACACATATAAACTCTAGGTCTCATGTCACGTTACAGACTTCAAGCATGACTCCCCATATGGCTTTCCAGCACTCTGGTAGTGCACTCTTTGCATTCAGATTGCTGAATTTTCCAGAACAGATGTGAAACTATGGCCGTACAAAAATTAGTGAATATTTGGAGACTCAATGAAATGAGCGTGATTCTTTTAATGAACAGCTCACTATAACTATAATTACTTTTTCTATTCAGTATGGCCATTGCAAGTCTTTAAAACAGAACATTAACTATGTTCCCTTAGGTTTCTCAATGGGTTTTATGGCCTCTTATGCTTTATGGCTAGATTAGTGGTTTTGATCACCTGGATTTGATATGATTAATGTTATGAACTTGCTGTGTGTCTTCCAGGTTTTGAATTGCTTTCCTTAACTAGTGTTTGGTATCATTAGAGTAATTTGAGACATAAATTATTTATATACAGAGAAAATTCCCTTAATGCTGTAACTTCAGATCTTAGCAGTGGGGTAAGCCTGACTTGCCATGAGAAAATGCTCAGGGAAGGCTGAGGAGCTGAGCTGACCAAGCAGAGAGCATTGCTGTGTCCCACACACTGGCTTGCCTTAATGTATCAAATTCATACCAGTGGATGCCTGAGGGCTCTTTAGGGTTAATAAAATCTTCTCTAATATGGTGCTGTGACATCATCAGCTGGTTCATACATCCATTGTGATCAGCTAGGATTTTTAAAGAAGACTAAATCTCTCTCTTCTTGTCAGACCTTGGTAAACATGGGCATGATAGTAGGGCTTCTTGTGAAGCAGGCCTACAACAAATGGTCCTTTTCTCAGAAAAGAGAAAAATGAAAACTCGGAAGTTGGCAGAATTTGAAGCACTAGTTCCCCTCATTTTTCTGTGTTAGTTTTATCTACTCAAGCAGTATTCCAACCAAGAAAACCAAGTACAGCTAATCCGTAAAGAAAGAAGTAACCAAGTGAATGTCCTCACACATGTGGCCATGGACCCAAGCTGGCTTCTCCCACTGGAGTATTGGGACAGAATTGCTTTGTAAGGACTTCTGTAAGCTCAGGGACACAAGTTGTTTGTTCCCTTTAAAGATTGGCATATACATCTGCTGCATCCCTTGCTGAAGCCAAGATATGAGGATGAGATTGCTTTATTGAGCCAACCCTATGGCAGGGAAAGTACCTCCCATACTGAATGCTTTTTCAACATCATGGACCAAAACCAAACATTTTATAGAATGTTGTGAAAGATAATTCACCAAAAAAAGTGAGTGGTCTGTGTATGCTGGCCAACTTTGTCAGTTTTGCTCACATAAAGGTCTGCCATAAGACACTGACATCAATAGGGTGTATTCTAACACTCAGCATAAGCAAAACAGGCAGAACATTGCCTTCCATGGTATAGCCATGGATTGTGGAAACTGTCTTTGCCTTCCTTAGGTACAGAACCTGTCTGTCAGTAACTCCAATACCTCTGTTTCTTTTTGCTAGTATATCAGGGAGAAAAATACTACTCAGCATGAAGAGAAACACAAAGCATTTTCCATGGATGTTTCTAAAAGTAGTTTTCTCTCTCACCAAACAATTCAAAGGTCTCCTGTCCCAATACATTTATCATTAGCAATGCTGTAGTAGAGATGTAGATGTAACAAAGCTTATGGGGAGTGGCAATAGCTTTTATCACTTTTATCAGACAGATATAAGAGCAAAGGAAGAGAGCTGGGGACGCTGTCTGGCAAACATGTGCCTTTTATGGTGGGAAACCAGAGCTGCAATGACAAATCCTTTTTCTCTGGATGCTCCAGTCTAATTTCAAAATACCTTCCCCTCTAAACTATTTGTTCCTCTATGGTTTCCATAATGAAAGGAGCCTCCTGTGGAGACAGTTATCAATCTTTGATCACTGCAACCAGCATGAAACCCTTAATGCTATTTAGAGAATGAAAATGGATCCTAAGACCAAAAAAACCATCAGCCTCTCTGTCTAACTGTAAATTTAATTGTTCTCTGGTTGTGCCTCCCTGAGCTTCATATACTAATTAGAAGTAAACCATAGTTTTAGAGATCATTTAGGTACTGTTTGATTTTGAGCTATTTCTAAATGATTGCTCTACATTTTTTCTTATTTACTCAGCTCTTCTTGTTGTGTAGCTATTTAGGATGGATTCACCCATTTCCCTTCCCAGTAGCTCCACTGGAAGGAAATGTTTGCCCTGGAATGAAGGTAGAGGGCTGTGAAGACCAAGTGACATAACATTCCACAGGCAGGCCCCACAGTCTGCTCCCAAATTAGCAAATGGGTGCTGAAGTCTGGGCCCTCTAATCCTGGCCTGCTGGCGCAGGGGCTCTGCCCAGGTATTGAAATCCAAATAGAGTTTAATCATGAGGGTGGAGACTCCTTTATCAGGGAATTTCTCTTCGAGATAGGGTAATAGAAACCAAATGTCTTTGATGTCAACAGAGGCAACGTGTGCAGCATAAGCCAGCACAGAGAGAAGGAAGGAGTCTGCCATCTGCCCCAAGGCTCAGAGAAAGAGAAGATATTTTTTCTTCCCTTTTTGTATAACATATTGCATCTATGCTTTCTCTTTAATGACTGATTTGTGGTTTGTTTGGTTTTTGGTTTTGGGGTTCTTTCAAATTGAATTCTCCCCCTTTGCAGAGAATTTAAAGCCTTTCATGAATACCATTGAGGCTGTCTCACAAAACAGAGGGGAGGGGACGAAGTGGTTGATTCTGTAACTCTCAGCTTGCTGTGGGAATGGTTGTGGCAATATAAGTTGTCTTTATAGGAACAATTGCTGAGGTTTTACAGATTTTGCAGGCCCAGCATCAGTGTTCCAGGAAAGCACTATGCATTCACCATTAAAGTGCATATAAAAAGATTCAATAAGAATACAAGATGCAGAATCTACTTACTTTTACAAAACTGTTCTACATGTCTTCTAAGACAGAAAAAAATACTTAAACAGTTTTTACAGAGATACCATCCGTGCATGATAACAGAGAGAAAAATCATAAAGGTTCAAATGAAAAAGTAGTGTCTGCGAAGCCATTATCACATTTGAAATCTAGACCTGCCCATGATGATCCGCCTAATGCCTGGCATGACCTGCCAGTTGTCTGCCACAGTGCTGCCCTCCTGCTGTCTCTCGAATTCTTCACTCCTCACACAGAGGTGTGATTTGGCTAAGCATTTGTAGTCAAAGCAGGTTACACATAAGGCCAGTTGCTTCATTCATTGAACCTTGGAAAATGTTTTGAGTTCCTTGATATATGAGGAATACTGAAAAAAGTAGATTAGTGGCAGCTGCAATAGCAACTGTGTCTTTTGTCAGGATAGGAAGGTGCCTTAAAGGCTTCATAAGGCTCCCTTTTGAGGTCATCCTTGTCCAAAAGGTATGGGTAAGGTAACATCTAAAATAGGGAGAGTGAAAAAAAAATTATTCACACTGTCAGTGAGTACTCCTTTTCCTTGGAGCACATAGTTCATGGTGCAGAACAGAAAAGAACTATTCCCATAAAATATTTGTATAGCTGTCAGGTAAAAATTATATACCTGACATGGCATATACATAGGTATGTCTACCCTGTGAATGGACATACTGATTTGTGAAGCAGTTACTCCTGTAATTTGTAATTGACACAGTTAAAAATATATTTTCTCAGAATCCCAATCTTTGAATATTGTCTATACACACATTAGAGTTCAGGACACACCTATTTGTTTTGAATAGAGTTTAGTACACACCTCTGTACTTGAATTAAAAAATTTGCAAGTGTTTTCAGTTAGAAAGCCCAAAATAATAAATCTCTTTCCAAAACTATACTAACATAGAAACCTAAAGCTAGGATTTATCAAGAAAATATATTTTCTTTTTGAAATTTTAGAATTACATTTTACGCTCTTAAAAAACAATATGAATCCTGGTTTGGACAGAAATTTGTAAAAAAAACCTGCTAGGATTCTAATGATCAGAAGCTCAAATTCATGTCCAGGATGTAACTTTGACTATTTCTTGGTAAGTTTTTGGTTTCACCAAGAACATTTGCAACAGGAACATTTGCTTTGATTATTTAAATTTAAATACTTATTCAGGGTCTGGAATGAGATTACATTGTACCATCAAGGTGTGCCAGACACTGGATATGAGGAAATATGTCTTGGTGGAAAGAGTTATCAAGTGTTGCAACAGGCTGCCCAGGGAATTGGTTGGGTCATGTTCCCTGGGAGCGCTCAAAAGACGTGTAGATGTGACACTTAGGGATGTGGTGTAGTGGGACTTTGAAGTTGTAGGTTTATGGATGGACTTGGTGGTCTTAAAGGTCCTTTCCAACCTAAATGACTTTGTGAATCTATGAATAATTTTATGAATCTACATTATTCAAGAAAAAATTATGCAAATGCCAATGGGAATCTTGCTTAAAGAAGACTTGGCCATTATACCTGATTCAGGTATTTGAAGCACATCTGTGTATTTGTGAAACATTACAGAAATTATTTAAATGTTGCTTATTCAACAAAGTATTTAGGCTGAAGTTTTCCTTTTAAACGGGAGCTTCAGGTCTGCAGCTTCCCATGGTGTGAAAGTGCATCATGGCCTGCCGTGTGTTGAGAAGAGGTCAGATGCCAAGAGCATTTCCTGCGGGTGCCACACAAGTGAAATGCGAAATGCTGCCAGGCGACTTGAAAGGGATGGGCTCCAGGCGTGCTGGAGTCAGCAGAACACTCTCCCGGGGCTTGGCTTGTTTAACTGATAGAGCTATCTCCAGTGGCAGCCAGAAGCCAGACGCGATTTTCAAGACTTAATGTGGTTTTGTCTTATCTTGATGATCACTGGTTGGCTACAGACCGCAGACAAAGAAAGGATCGGGGAGGGGGAATGGACAAGGTGACGGGGTTTACTTTCTCAGTGGACTACACATAGCTGGGATGTAATGTTTACTTGGAGCTGCTCCCCTTTCTCCCTAGGAAAGAGTGTGAGTCTACTTGTATTCCCTTATGTTCACAGAGGTTAGAAACAATTCAATAAGCTCTGTGTTTAACTTCACTTTTTATTTGATTTGGAGCTGTTTGTGACAGACAGTACATGACAGGGGACTCAGCTATGATAGAAATTTGATAGAGGGAGAACCAGCATCAGCCCAGTTGCCAAAAGACTGCAAAAGCTACTTAAGTCTAAAAGAAAAGAGGAGCTTTTCTATGCCTGAAATACATAATACTCCATTTGTCAAATAGTCCTTCTTTCACAAAATTAAATCGGAGCAAAACAAAATTGAAATCCAGTAAAACTGTCTCAAGAATAAAAAGAAAGATATTAGCCAATGCAGCAAACCAATACCAAGGAATAAAAGTACCCTAACACATTGAATTTTTTTACCTGGGTCAGAACAGAGAAGAATGGCTATTACTGCTGGCTGGAGGGGGAAGGTGCTCATCTGGTACACGATCAATAGAGTAAAACCCTAATTCAGACAGACTGTATTTTGCTCCCACCTGAAAGCTATTATTTGGAATTTGCTTACCCCTGGAGCAAAACTAATATTATTGCCATGGTTTTTATGGCTGAAAAACAAAAATTCACTTTCTTAACAGCTGTGCCAGCATTTCTTTCCTATTTTCAGCCACCTTGAAAGCAAACAGCTTCACACAGCATTTAACCAATGTGGTGTTCACCACAAGGCAGCACCTTGTGCACATGTGCACATGTGCAGCACCCAGGACATGGCCTAAATGCAATTTTGTGAATGTGCCTCTAGTAAGTCAGTGCTGGATTTCAGTTCTTCCTCTAACATCACCTCACACAAATTGTCCTGCTCTGCATTGACAAAACATTGCTGGGCAGGACCTCCAGAAGCTGAATGGGTTGATGAACATGGTGATGTCAAAGCTCAGATTTGTATGCCTGAGTTAGCTCCTAGCTGGTTAGAAGTCACCTCATCTTCCTGTGTCCTTCTTTTGGCTGACTGATTTGGCCTACTTAGGAAATGCTACTTATCCAGTTTTTGTGTAGTATTCAACACCCTTGTGCTCTGAGTGATACTCCTGGGATCTGGGTGGGTATTTACATGCCCTCTCCCCACTCTTGTAGCATCTGAACACTTCATATTTGAACGTGTTTAACTCCAGCATCCCCCCATCGTTGTTAACCAGGACAATCTGTGTGTGCAGGAGGACAGTGCAGCAGGGTTAAAGCTTCCAGAAGAAATGTGGCAGAGTCAGAAACTAAGTTTGGGTCACCCAAAGCAGGGAATTTCACTATTAAAACAAACTTTCAGTTAATCAACTGACAGTAGAAAGGACAGTGCTGAGCATGCCAAAGCAGTCAGCCTGTAACAATTTCCACTACAGATTTATAAGGAAATATATTTCTGTCCTTTAAAAATTGAACCAATGGTAAAGCTATTGTGACAAATAAATTAATGAGGCCTTTTCAAAGGCATTCAAAGGCATCCATGACTCTGTCTCTGCTGTTTCACAGATACCACATGTGGCCTAATTATTTTTTTATAAAGCAAAGGAAATGTTATGAAGTAAATCCTGCACTGCAGATTAAAGATGTTAGTTGAGCAAAGCTTTCATCAGAACAAGGACCACCTCTCCCCTGCCTTCTTACATGGTTACAAGCTTTGATCTTTGTCTGGGAGCCTTGCATCTCTGCAATTGACTCCAGTTAAAAATGACTCCAGCCAAATATTGCAACAAATGTTTAGATTAAAACCAAAAATCCCTACATCTGCAAATTTGCTCTCAACCCCCTGCTTTCTTTGAAGAAAATTTCAATCCTGTTTCTTACTGGGCTCTGATGGGTGGCTCCTGGTTAATCTCTGTCTGTCTCCCTGGTAACAGTCAAAGGAGAGGGCTCAGAGGTGGGCAGGCAGGGAGCCTCCAGCCACTGCTCCTCTTATCAGGGTCCATCAGCAGGTGTCCCTTGCTCATATCCAGGAACAATAAATGCAGCCTGTGGCTAAGGGAAACACCACACGGCTTTCCTCAGAAGTCTCAGAGAGCAGTAGCTGCACTCCAGATTTTGAGATCTCTAACTGTATGCAGGCACTGCAATTGCCATGATAATATTTTTTTTTTCACCTTAGTCAGTCTTTGTTCAAACACCTTCTACAGACATATATCACTCCAAAAAGAAATGCTGAGCCACAAGTTTTTGTGCAATCTGAAGGTTTAGATAGTGTGGCAACAGTAAAACAGTTTACTGGGTTCACAAAATCAATCTGTGTGTATATTTGCTTGATGTTTTTTCCCCATGAAATGAGCAGCTGTTTGCAAAAAAAAAAAAAAAAGAATTTATGGCACAGCAACATGGGTGCTGCAGGTCATGCTTCTGCCAACATCTGCTGACCTGTAGCACTCTCCAAGCAATGGTAATCTACTCTGCATGCTCACTTTTAATAACTGTTCTGCAAGACTCCTGCTAAAATTAAAATTATAAAGGCTTCCTGTCAAACCAAGTTCAAAGGTAACATCTGCTCGTGAAGAACGTGAAAATAATTGAGCCTGAACTGAAGCACTGTCCCTTACTTAAAAGTGACCCAGGAGTGAAAAGGATCTTAAATTGGTAAATTTCTTAATAAGTTATGTCACTGAAAATAGCACAGGGTAAGAAATTTGACCCACTTGAACCAAGTCGCTTCCAGAAGAGAATCAGAAGCTCCCCATAAATTGTTCCTGACAGAAGATGGCTATCCAAAATTACTGAATTATGGATAATGATCTTGCTTCAGAACCACCCTTGGACCCAGTGCAGTCATGGGCATCCAGCAAAAGCATTTAGGCAGGTTTTTCTCTTGAAACTGGTGGCAGTTGTTCAACCCTTGAGTCTACCAAAAGTCAGCTCTCCAAAAGCAAAGCATCAAAAGATAGTTGGATGCCTTTAAGAGACTAAAAGATACTTTAAAGCACAGCTCCACAGTGCCTCATAAATGACCTCCTCCCTGGGAAGCCTGGCAGGAAACAATGCTGGGTCAGGTTTTAAGATGAATCAGGCTTTCTTGTAGGTTGTGAGACAGTCCCTGAAAAAAACACAGAGAAAAACATCCAAATAATTGAGAGACCAAATACTCTTTCTTACTTTATGTTTTATACAATTTAGATATCTGCATGTAATACCATGCTCCACATGCTTCTTTCATCAGGGATCTTGCCACCTACTTTCAGATAGTAATCAGATGAGAGCAGTACTACAGAAGAATATCACTGGAGACAGAGAGGAATTTGATTAATTTAATAAAATTACTAGACAAAGGGTTGTGCAGTTGGCTCAGCCTGGACCTGCCTCTCCTTGGGTTAAACAACTGTGAAGTCATTTCACTGCAAAATGGTAGCAAGAGGAGCTGTGTGAAGCTGTGCCTTGCAGATGTACCTGCACAGATTTAGCAAGGATGGGGCTCTTGCTGCAGGCTCTAACTGCCTAAGAAATACATGGAGCACCTGTCAAAGGGAAGCTATCACCAGGCCTGAGTCAGCCTGGTTAGGTATTCAGTTCTCTGCCTTGAGGTGAGGTAAGGGATACAGAGAAGCCGCATTTGCTGGGAAAAAAAAAAACCACCATTTGGGAACAAAGCATGAGAAGAAAAACTGACAGTTGTTTTAAATAGATTTGGCACTCGGTGCCATGGTTGGTTGAGGTGTCAGAGAACAGGTTGGATTGGATGATCTTGAAGGTCTCTTCCAACCTGTGATTCTGTGATTCTGTGATTTTTTAGTTCCTGGGACCTTGCATGCTGTCATTTTTTTCTACTTATTTAAACAGATACTGTAATTTTACTAGTAGTTCAGAATAAAGAAGGCAGCCAAGGAGGAATCAGTAGGGGGTTGTCTTTGGTTTCAAAGATTCTAGGATTAGTAACCTCACCTTTAAGTATAAACATGTAAATTATTTGTGATGCATTGTCTAACTGTGCTACATCTCAGTACAAGCACAAAAAGCTATAGTTTCTGAAGAAGTGCATTTCAATCAAGCATCAGTAATACTAGATGATACACCATTATGAACGTACTTATTTTAGCCTAATACCCAAGACAAATATTTTACAGTAGACCCAACTACAACTTATTAATACCTAAACATTTCCGCTAATAAATCATGTAACCAGGTGTGAAAATAAAAATTAATGTCCATAACTAACTGGAAAAAAGGTATTTTCATAAAATAAAAAAATCTCCACAAAATGCTTTGTTTAGATCTTCAGCTTTTTAAATTCATAAACTGACTTTTCTGTTCATAATAGGTAAGCTATGCATTACTCAGATCCTTTTTCATCTTAATTAGTTCCCAACTTCTCTATAGCAAAGAGCTGTACTAACAGTGATAACACCATTTTTTGGTGCTATGAACAGAAGAAGTACACGTCTGGTATAATTTGCTTTCATACACTTTAATATAATTATAATTATAATTTATTAATAAATAGTTAAAATGCTGCATTATTTGAGCATTTTTAAATGTAGACAGCTTCATTCAAAATAATAAAAATGTGTAATTGATTTTTTTCCTGATTAAATACTGATACTCACAACAGTGCTACAAATTCAATTCTGTATTTTCAGGTGTCTATTAAAATTAATAGCAGTTGAGGCCTTTAGCATGTCTGAGAATAGGAATCCAAATTTCCAGTCAAAATACTCACTTAATGGCAGATGTCTGTCTCTTTTACAGTGCTTGATAAAAGAAAGTGCCTCTTCTACATTGTAAAACTGTGGAAGAGACATGGGCCATTAGCACAAGCAAAACATTTTCACTTGATAAGTCAATCTGGGCTGGTTTTTCTGTCATGTCAGCAGTGTCTGAAAACAAAGGAGACACAGAAGCCCCAGGAGACAGCATGTCTGCCCAACCCTTTTTCTGGGGGATCTCTTAATTTGTTTTTGAAAGCACAGAGAACCTTCCAGGTGTCAAAGTTTAATATGCTGCCTAGCATGCTGCAGCCACTGACACCGTGGGACGTGAGAAAGGCTCTTCCAAATCAGTGTCCTTGGGGAACATACATCTATACTTTTTCTCCACCTCCCTGGCTGTCACAACAATCCCTTGATTAGGCAATAAGACCCGGTCTTGTCTCGAGTTATTTGATAAGCTGTTGATAACCAAGAGTTCATTAAGCTCTTGGGATATATAAGCCACAAGGTTTTCGGCATGCCTCTGCACTTGAGTGGTTTGACAGCTTCCTGTTCAGCAGTCCAGGAGTCACTGGAAGATGTTATTGACTGCAGAAATTCTTGTTTTTGCCATGAATGGTTTCCTAAGGGTGGCAACAGCCTTGGACATTGGATTATCCACGAAATGCGTCATGATACCCAAGGAGATGGGCATGTGCCACAAGATTGGATACTCTGAAATGAGACTTCCCAACCTGATGGGACACACAAGCATGGCAGAGGTTATCCAAAAATCCAGCACCTGGCAGCACCTTGTAAACACAGACTGTCACCCTCATGTGGGGACGTTCCTGTGCTCCCTGTTTGCACCCATCTGTTTAGATACGTAAGTATCACAGCACAGTACAAAACTCCAGCCTTTATTTGCCAGAACAGGAATGAAATCAAATGAATGTTTATCATAATCTAAAGGTGATCTCTACTTTTTCTGAAGTAATTTTTGTTATTCTGAAGTAATTTCTGAAGTAAATTTCTGCTAGCTTTTTTGTATTCATCAAGTATGAAAAAAAAGTACTGAAAACTTGTTCCACTTCAATTTTAGTTTGCCTTGGGAACATGAACAGTGTTGTCAAAGGATATGATGTTTTATTTTGTTACAGCTGAACTTTATTCTTATTCATTTAGGGTTGAAGCACCTACAGCTAATAGAATCAGGCTCATACTGAAGCTTTTCTCAGGTTGTCATAAATGTATTATTAAAATCATAACTAAATATTGTAAGCTCAGTCCATACAGAGACTGCTTGCATAATTTGCACAGCTGCTGCTTCTGGAATGATATTATTATTGAAGGATGTTGAATGTCAGCAAGGATGCTGTACTTTGCCCAGGCATCACTGTTGCAATAGTTGGTGTTACCCCTGAGCTGCCTGAGCCCGGTGTTGCTCGCACACAGGTTCATCCAGCCCTGCAGGAGCATGTGTGCCTCTGTCCGTGCCAGCTGTGCCCCCGTGCTGCTGTGCCAGGGGCAGCCCTGGCCGGCCAGCCTGGACTGCGACCGCTTCCCTGGTGACGAGGACACGTGCCTGGCACCGCTCTCCAAGGACTACAAACACCTGCACAAAGGTAGCTCGGGATGTGAGGGGAGGGTGGCCATGCCCCGTGTTCCTGGGAATCAGGGAGATCCCAGGGACACTGTTCCTGTGGTTCTGTCATGCAGCCAGGTGTGGCTGTCCTGCTCCAGTGTCCGTGAGGATGGGCAGGGTGCCAGCACTGTGAGCTGCAGCGAGCCCAGGGCTGGGGTCAGCCGTGCAGGGGCTGTGCTGTGGTAGTGCCTCCACCACCTGCAGCACCACCCTGCCCAGCTCTGGGCACTGCCATACACACAGCACACCGTGCTGGAATTGCTCATTACAGACTTATCAATGGCCCTTAGCACAGATGCTTTTATGTGTACAACAAACTGGTTTTCAAATGGGTTTAGTAAAATTTGGATTATTTTATCTGATTTTCCTTAAAGAAGCATGAGTTATCTTGGCATAAATGTTCAAATCTTCAAATGTACTCCCACTTACTAACTCTATGGAAAAGAGTAAGGTTCAGTTGCTGCTAGCACACCTAAATTCATGTATATTCACAGGCTTATAGTGCAGCTGATCCCAGAGGGACTGACAGAATCAGCCACCTAACCCCTTACCACCCACTGTAGTTGCGTTAAAAATTATACTGTATTTGTTACCTTATTTGTTGCTGATAATTGATCTTGTCAGTCAGAACAAGGGCTGAATGGGCATGGGAAATGAAACTCCTTTTAATCTCTAGCCTTTTTTTCAGAGAAGTGTGTTGACTTTTTACCTATTATCACTGGCCCTGTATTTGATGTGTATTTTCTCTGTCATTTCTGTGGTTAAACAGTGGGTTCTCAGCTTTGGCAGCAGAAAATTAAAACTAATTATTCTAAAAGATAACAATGAGACTTTGTAATTTCTTATCAGTCCTACCAAAGCCTACCTGCCAGACTTGCCCAGCCGTGGAGGAATTCTTTACACACAAAAGAGTTCTTGAAGTTTTCTGTGACAGTAACTTTGGTAAGTCCTTGCTAATGTACCTGGTGTTGAAGAGACTAACAACTCTTCTTCAAAATGCTTAGAAGTAGAATTACAGTTAGTGACAGTTTCTGCAGGGATTTCAAAGGATTAAGAGTCTGGCTGCTAATTTAGCTTTAGGTTGATTTTCAGAATAAGTTATTTCTAATCTAAATATAAGGAGGATTTATTGTGCATGAAAGATTTATCAATGATCTGGTTTCCAGCCAAATAGCTGTTCTGGTCTAGTTGGCTACAACATGTTTATTTAAAATATTTCTGTCAAAAGCAGCCAAATAAGCAAGTTTGCCTTTTATTATCATTTAAGCAGAAAGTAAAGATTTAGTGTTTTACCAGTATATGGTGTATGTCTGCTACTTTTGTGAATGAGTTTTTTTCGTGATACCTAACTTACTGAGAGGGAGACTCAGAAAATAATATCAGTAGAAGGAATTCTTACCTCCTGTTGCCTTGTTGGAGTGATGAGTGGAGTTTGCCCTAGAGACTTCCTGGAAAGCCTTTGATGGCAGTGCAAAGGCTTTCAGCAACTTGGCTGACATTAGATCAAGAAATACAGACAAATGTCATGCTAAAAATTGTTGATGGAGTCAAGTGGGGTAGGTAGTGCGTATAGTGAAAAGGGAATATCTAAAAGGGTGGTATCCTAGGAATTCCACACACAGACAAGGCAAATTTCAGGAAAATTGCTTGGGCAGTTGCTGGGCAGTTTTGTCATACAAGAATAAGACCAACAGCTTACAATATGTAATTACTCAAAGTCTGACATAACATGGTGATGGTAAAAATAAATTACTCATGCTTGTGAAAATATTTTTTCCTAGTCACCTAATTAAATGGAAAAAAACCCCCTTTACTACATAAAATTTATTTTTCAAAAATGTTTTAAACTTCTCCTGGAAAAGGCCTCACCATACTCTATCAACATAAATTATAATAATATTTTCAAGGAATTTTCCTGTTTTCACTGGTACTGTTTTCTATTGCATTTGAGAAATGGTCTGACTTGCACTTCCTTTTCCTTTTTCCTTAGCAGTGAAAGTAAAGCTGTCCAAGAAGAGAACAGCATTTGAGGACCAGGAGTATAACATTGAATGCCAGGTGGAATTCATTACCCAGGGCTCACTGTTGCCCTTCGAAACCCAGAGTATGATACAACAGTGGCTGCTAATTAATGAAAAATGTATAGAGAGGATGAGCCCAACCCACCGTCCCATGGTGTATCTCCTTGTGGGGAACATTGAAGAGGGCATCATTTTGGTCAAACAGGTTTATCGCTGGCAGAGGAAGGACTCCCAGCTGACTCTGGCCACTCAGAAGTGGAGACAACATAAATGCTTGTAAATATTTATCGTATTATTTGTAAAAAGATGATTATATTTCTCATGCCAAACCTATCTTGTACATAGGAATGTATTATAAGTTGAAAATAAAGCTTTCATTTCCTTTTAAATGGTATTGTAAGTTGAACTCAAACCACATTTGTTATCAGGCTTCCTTTTGGTAGTGTTACAACTTCTCTCGTCCTGTTGGAACTCAGACAGCTATGGATAAATATTTCTTTGAGTTATGATTTTAAAAAAATATGTAATATGTGTAAAACTCAGCATAAACCAGTTTCAAATCCAGCCGCTTTCAATGTATTTGTCTATACCTCTTGCTCTACCATTTTCTCCAGTTAGCTAACCTTTCCCTTGCCTAGTGCGTCATGAATTTGCCTCATTGTCTCCCGTTGGAGTATTTCGAAAGGAGGCGGCCCTCTGCTGGTGGCTTTCGCCGGAATCAGAGTGGAATAAAAAGAAGAATAATTAACACGGTATCTTTGGTCCCAGTCGCAAGAAAATTTGGTTACTGGGTGTCACAAATCAAACCCCTGCTTCTGAAAAGTCCCTTTTCATTTTCAAACACATTACAAAAGTTAATTTATAAAATTTACTCGTTCTCCAAATGATCTGCAGGGAAATAATGGAGTCAAAACATTAAAAAAATTACAGAAGGCAGATGATTAGCATCCTCATGGTCAGTGCAATACACGGAAATTAAAGACTACGTGAAGATGGACAGGACTTGACTTTAGTTTTATAAATGTGTATAATAAACACAGTAACAGGTGGTAATACATAAATTAGAAACTACTTCAATAATACAGTGTCTATTATTATATTTTCTTTAAACAAATACGGGAAAAGTTTATGAGCAGTAGATCTCTAAAATTCGCACCTGTAATGATCTGGGGTTCGGATACATTCCCCAAAAGTGCAGGTTTGTATGAGGCTATGGAATGCGATGACACCTGTTCCATCATTTTCTACCATGAACTGGGAAATCTCGTAGAAAAAAGCGAGGGAAAGAAACCAGTAAAAATGCGGTCAGTAATGAAAGACGCTGTGTACACACACGGGCCGGCTGTCCCGGCCCGCCTCGGACGGGCAGGAGAGGCATCAGCGCCCGGACCCATCATTCTGCGGAAAAGGAGCAGTCACCCCTTTGGTCCAGGCTCGCTCTTTATTTTTCATTATGCCAGAAGATGCCACACAGCCCACAGGGGCTGGGGGTGTTTCGCTCTTGGGTCAGTTCCACGCTAAAACCCCTCCAGCGGTTGTGGGCCCCGGAGCTCCGCAGCGTCACTCGAACGGCGCCTCAAGGCGCGCTCCTGCAGGGCCGGGGCGGGGCTGCGCTCGGCACGCCCACAGCCAGCCCCGGCACGCGCCGCCCTCCCCGCCCTCGGAAGGCGTCGGCCGGGCGCGGGGCCGGGCTGGTTCCGTGGGAGGCTGCAGGGCCGGGCTGGTTTCCGTGAGGGGCTGCGGGGCTCCGCGGTACGCGAGCGGCGGCCCAGGTACGCGGCCCCACGGCCGGCAGCAGCGCGCTCGCATTCGCTGCCTGCCCGTCGGCTTCTTTGCCTCTCTTCAGCGTCTCTCTGGGGTTTGTGAGAGACCGATGAAGTTCTAAACCAGACGAATCCCTGTAACTGTTGTGCCGCGGTGTATGCAATCCCGTTGTTCCTACTTTGTGGCTCTGTAGCTCCAGTTGTCCCCGCGCTGTTGGGCGGGCGCACAGGTGAGTCTGTGCCATGAGGGGAGGAGCGGCCTGGGCTCGGAGCCCCCGCTGCTCGCACGGGGGTTCGGGGAGCCGGGTGAGCCCCGCAGCCGGAGTGCCAGCGCCCGGCTCTGGAGCGCTCGGTCTCTGTGAATCCTACCTGCCTGCACCCGGTTTCGGGGGGTACGCTTTTGTCAGAATCTGAGTCCTTCATGTTTCCCTTTGATTTCGCTCTGTAAGTACGAAGTTTAAAGTACAAAGCTGTCGTGCAAGCAGATATGCTCTGTACTTTCATTCTCACTATCTAATGTGATAGCAACTGGTGTAAGTTTACTTCTGCTGTGAAATCTTAGTGGTTTTGTTCTGCTCAGTTGTAGCAATGGCTTCAGGAACAGCGCTGATTTATGATGAGGAGATGACCACTCACAAACTACTTTGGAATGAGTAAGTCACTGCTGTTGTTTTTATTAATGGATTCTTGTTAGGACTCGTGAGAGCAGTGCCAAATAAATGCATGTTTTGTAAATGTAATAGGAAGTATCTCGTATTATTTCCTGTCATTTCCAAGTAAAAAGAAAGTCTTTCCTCTAAGAGGAAAAAAATATTTTATTCATAATTTGTATCTAGATACTGTAATGATTATCTGAAACTGGATTTAAAAAGCTGCAGGCATCCAGTCTGGGAGAGCTTAACAAGAGATGTTAGGATGAGGCATCTGAGTAGTCCCCTAAATAATGTGTTTTAAGCTAATTAAATTGTTTATAAAATTAAAGTATCATTGACCTTGGAAAAGTGTACAGATATACTCACTCAGCTGAAACATGTCAATTACATTAAGTTAGAAATTGGTATATTTTACGTAATAATATTATGTAATATAATATTACGTAAATTTGCATAAATCAGAGGAGTTTCTTTGCAGTGCACAGAGTAACAATCCATTGTCTTCTCTCCCACACCTGCTTCTTCTCTGTTCACCTTCATTGTAGCCTACAGGTTTTAATTGCAGCATTCCCATGTCTGTAGTTAAGCAACTTTTTACCAGTGAGAGAAGAAACAAAAAATGATGCTACTGTATTGTTTGTTTGGGATTTTTTTAAGACTCAGTTTTGCTTACATATTTTAGAATCAATTTCTGACTGAGTTCTGAAACATAAAATGCTTCAAGAATTTTTTTCCATTTTTACATACTCTCATGTATCTCTCTTTGACGGTAATGAATTTTCTTAAAATGGGGAGTTAAAAGCTAGGCTTTATGAAGTGTATTAGTTACCTGTGCTGATTTAGTATTACAGTAATATAATTATTGTTTCTTTTTAGTCCCATTTGTGATATTGAAGTGCCAGAAAGACTTTCATCCTCCTATGAGCAGCTTAGAAGTTACCATCTTGTGGAAAGGTGTGTCCATGTGCCCGTCAGAGAAGGAAGTGAGGAGGAGATCCTGCTGGTTCACAGGTCTGAAACTTAACTTTCATTCAGATTAATCCAATGAAACAGCAGATCTCATACCTCTAGATTATATTTTGATCCATTTGAAAAGACTGTTCCAAAATGCAATGGCTTTCATTAATTTCAATGGAAAATGTGTCACAATGTTGAGTATGGCATAGGTGCTGAATTATGAATCTGCTATTCCACTAAATCTACATTCTCACTCTGTGGGGTCTTAAGCAATGAATGCTGATTTATACATAGGAATACAAGTAAACTTCTAAAAAATATTTATAGTTGCTTATTTAAGTGTTGTGTTAATCTCTTTCCCCTGCAGTTTAGAGCACTTGGAAGTGGCAAAAAGCACTCAGACAATGAATGAGGAGGAGCTGAAAAGGGTCTCTGAAAATTATGATGCTTTTTTCTTTCATCCGGTGTGTAAGTTAAACTGCTTCCTCTCTTGGGAGTTACCACTATTTCTGTTACTGCACCTGAGTGGAATTTTTCTAAGAAGGGGATGATTAAAAATACTTTTTTTGCTACTGATGTAGTCTCACATTTATTTATGATATTGTAATTTTCTATTTCTAGTTTAGTATAATGCTGTAATTTAAATTGCTCAAGTGTCCTGTCATCTATTTTGTAATTGTATCACACCAGGATAATGCACTACTCAAAATTTAGCTCTATTTTTGTCACTTAATGTCACTGTAGACCATTAGTGACCTGCAAATCACATTTTGGTAATAGTTGCTCTTAAATGTTGTTCCATGAAATTGAGATGAAGTCTTCTGTGCTATGTTTCTGTAGGGTTTCGTTCCTTTTTTTCAAAGATGTCATGTTATTCCACTCAATACATCCATCAAGCATGTTTGACAGCTCCACAGAGAGCATCCTTATAAAGATTCTGGTGATCACTGGTAATCACAGGGGAAAGCACATTGGAGTCTGTGTTGTAAAGTTCTGTTTCAGCTGTCTTTGTATAGCCTCAGTGGGGTGGAATTATGTCAGGACAGTTTGCTGTTGGGATGCTAAAGCACTCGTGGGTGCCCTCTTTAAGCTGATGAGTTTCTCTTTCTCAGAGCACTTACCACTGTGCCAGGCTGGCAGTAGGAGCAGCTTTGCAGCTGGTGGACGCTGTGATGGCAGGGAAAGTGCGCAATGGAATGGCGTTAGTCAGGTAAGAACACACCTGAGGAAATTTTCAGTTAGCAAAACCTCTTCTGTTGTGAATAATTCATCAAATTTTGGTTCAGGCCTCCAGGTCACCACAGCCAGAGGAATGCAGCTAATGGGTTCTGTTTGTTCAACAACGTGGCTATTGCAGCAGAATATGCAAAACTGAAATATGGTCTGCAGAGGTAAGTGCATGGTTGACTTTGGAGAAGTTTTTAATGTGTAACAACAGTTTGACTTTGTACTAGTTTAGATTAATGTCTAGAGCTTTCTGGATGTCATGTTCCTTTTGGTTCAGAAAAACATTTTTCATTTACATCTTCTGTAGATTAAGATGCTGTGGCTCTTCCTCTGAATTCCTTCTTTTACTGATCTGTACAGAATCCTAATCGTTGACTGGGATGTGCACCACGGGCAAGGAACTCAATATATATTTGAAGAAGATCCAAGGTTTGAAGGATTTTTTTTCTTCTTTTATGTCAGCTGTTTAAAGATTGCCTGCCTTTCTAGAGAATAAGATTTCTTAAACTTCTAAAACTAGAATCTTATGACACATTGGCCTTGCTATTTTAGTCTCTCTGTTTTTCATTTGTTACAAAATAGAAGTAAATATCTAAATCAAAATAAAATGTAAATCTCTTTTACTTTAAAGAATAACAAAATAAGCAATATGATTACGTCGATTTGCCACTACTGAGGTAGTACATCTGTTATCTGTTTATGAATCTCTCAGTCAAAGTCTTCAAGTAGTGGTTGGATAAAATATGTGAGATTTATATTTTTTTTTTTGGAAAGTGACATAAGTAATTTTTAGCATGTTAATTTTTAGGTTAATTTTGGCATAGGACCCACTCTACCAATTTTCACAGTCTAAATCCTTTGAGAAAACTAATGAGAAAGGATAGGATAGTTTTATTTTCTTGCTTTCAGGCCATGCAGTCATCAGGTTCAGGATATAAAGCAATTTCCACAATCTTTTTGTCAAATTGGGTTTTTATTTTTTTTATTTCCAGTATTTTGTACTTTTCTTGGCATCGCTATGAGCATCAGGAATTCTGGCCATCACTCAAAGAATCCGATTATGATGCTGTTGGTCTGGGAAAAGGAAAAGGTTTTAACATAAATTTGCCTTGGAATAAGGTAAATATTGTTTACAGCACAACAAAGCAATAGTTTTGTATCTCATCCTTTGTGGAATACTTTGTGAGTAAGTTCCCTGCTTCACTTGCTTGGCAAATGTCTTGCACAGTGTATATCCTTCCTGTCAGGGGAAGGTCTGCTGCAAAAATATGGCTCAGAATGTGGTAATGTTTGAAAAATAAAAGGGAGAGAAGAATTTATGCACTCATTTTTAATTTAATATCTTGCCTAGCCATCCAATCAAAAAGTGTTTCAGGAGACAGTTACATCCTTGTTTAGCAGAGGACTGAAACTCATTAAGATTAAAAATGGTGGATATTTATGTGTTTTACTTAAATAGAGGATTTTTTACTGTACTTCATAAGATTCCCTCATCTTTAACTTCTCCTATCTTTCCCTACAGTCTTGAAGAACCTTAGAAAATTTATCATTCCAACTGGAAAACATACCCTGTGTTTCTCATATTTTTCAGGTTGGGATGGGAAATTCAGATTATCTTGCTGCGTTTTTCCATGTGTTGCTTCCAATGGCTTTTGAGGTAATTTTTTAGTGCCAAAGAGCATTTCCTGAGTGCTTCTAAAGCAGGTACCATTGAATATTTTACAGAAATGCAGTAATTGCCAGTAGCACAGTTAATACATTTATTCTGCTGGTGTGATGTTGCCCTGATCAACTGAATAGTATTTATAGCATTTTAGCTTTTACATATTCAACACAATCATCTGCAACTTCTCCAGCATGTACAAAAATAGTGTAAAAGGGTAATGTATTCAAGGAGAATCCTTACTTGTGTTCATATTCAAATTGAAATAGCAACTGATCATGGTACAGTTGTAATCCCTACAATTGAAAATAGGACCTAAAGATGTGCTGCAACTGTCTGTCTTTTATAACAGTTTGATCCTGAACTGGTTATTGTCTCCTCTGGATATGATGCTGGAATTGGTGACCCTGAAGTAAGTAACTTGTGGTCTTTGTGTTGTCAGTCATGAATCTATTAGGAAAATATTCCTGCTGTTTTAATCCTGTGATTGCTAAGTGAAATTCACATTGATCAAGCTAAAAATACATGCTTGAATCTTTAGGGTGACCTTTGTTCATTCAATATTACAACAAGACATCTAAAGACAGATTATGCCATATGTGTAAGGGATATGTGTAATTACTGTGTTGGTTTTTTTCACCTCCTTAAATGCAGTTGGTTCAGCATTCTGTTTGATATGATGAGAGGCAAGTGCTCTGGTACTCCATCTCAGACTTGGCTATGTCAGATTGTTTGTTTGGGTTTCTTAACAGTGTTTTTGAATCAAGGTGTCATCTCTTAAAATTTTTTCTTTGGTTTAGGGTCAGATGAATGCCACTCCTGAGGTTTTTGCCCACCTTACCCATTTCCTGATGCAGTTAGCTAATGGAAAACTGTGTGTCATCCTAGAGGTAAAGACTTTTGAAATGTACTCTCAGGGGAAAGGTCTTTGTAGTAAAGCCATTTAGGGCAAACTAGAAGCTAGGAAGCACAACTTCTTAATAAAATAATTTCTTATTTTTATCTTTCTTTTGAGTAGCAGGAATGCAAAAATGGCTAAGATTTGACAGTGCTCTTACACTACAGAGTTTTGAAACAAAGGAGCCATATGCTTATCATTCAAAAAAACATATCTTCCACAAATCTGCTCAGTTCTTGTGAACAGTGATTAGTCTACTGCTCTTGATAGTCCCAAACTCATTAAATGTATTTAATGAATAGGCTGTATCACCAATGTTTTTACAAGCACACCTTACTCCAGATTTTATAAAACCTTTAACATAAATATACTCTTACTTAGTAATGGAACACTTAGAAAATTCCCTCTTTTTTGATTTAATGACTGTATGCAGGCTCTATAGGAGCTCTTTTTTATTCTTCTTTTAAACAATTAAAATGTTTTCTCCTTTTGAAAGGAGAAACTCCTTATTTCTGCTGCATGTTAGAAAAATAGTGGCTTTTCAAGTAAATAAATATGTGAAAATATTGCTGCCAACAAGGACTTCAAGAGTCAACTGTATATCAATTGATTCACATGACCTTTTGTTTTGCATGGCCCTTCTTCCATCATCCTTCTCTGTAGCAGGTTATTATAGATATTTTTGTCTATTAGCTGAAGTGCAAGTAAGCATTCACTCCTACCACAGATGGTGTGACTGCTCCATAGGTGATAGATAGCTTCCTGCATGTCACCTACCAGTCTTAAATCAATCTTCTTCTCCAGATTCTGCCAAACTGTTAAGCAACCATGTCTTAAAAGTGTCAGGCTGTGGGGGATTTCTCTTGTAGAGCCATTTTAGAGGACAGTTATAGCATTTGCCTTCTAAGGAATCTTCCACAAGGACTGTTGAAGATGGCATGTTGTAGATGGGAATGGAGAAGTCGTGTTTTTATGGCAAATGACTGATTTCTGAAGTTACCTGAACTATGATGAAGTGAGTTCACTCATGGGATGCCAGTGAAGTTCAGCAGGTGGCCACTAAGTTACTGTTTTCATATTGAAAAATCATTGACTTACCTACACTTGCATATCATCTTCTGTTTCTGTAAATACAGATACATTTCAAAAGGATAGTATATTTTCTCTGTTGAAATTCAGAGAGATATTAAAAGTACTTGTCCCTTAGTTGACACAAAATACTTTTTAGGGCGGATACCACTTGAAATCATTGGGTGAATCAGTGTGCATGACTGTAAGAACTTTGCTTGGAGATCCTGTACCTCAGATAACTGGAGAAATGGCACCTTGTCTAAGGTAAGCATATAAAGAATTTTAGAGCAACTAATGTGTTTTTTAAAGAGACTAAAGACATGCATGCTTTGATCACTTTGCTGAAGTAAAGTTTTAATATGGTAGTTATAATATATTGCGTTCTACTTTGGATAACTTGCATTTTTAAAAAGTCCTCCAAGGTACAGTTTTATATACTTTTGTTTCTGGAATTACTTCAAGTTGTGAGATCTTACAGCATAAAACTATAAGCCATTTTATCCTTAGGCCTTGTTATCCTATAGAAATCCATCTCACTGGAGGCTGAGATAATCCTGCTGTAATCAAGGTAATACCAGTTATCTACAGCCAGTATTTGGGAAGGTATGCAGCTGCAAGGGGTGGTGCTTCAGACCCCAGAGCCACTTCAGTCACTGCAGTACAGCAACAGCTGGGGCAAGCCTTTCTCTCATCACTGAGAGTTCAGGCTATGCAAGCCAGTCTTGATGAATTCTTATGTTTCTGGAATTTGGAGCATTGAGCTCTGGGGTGCAAAAGCACTTGACTGTGTAGAACTGTACCAAGATAATTAAATTTCAAGTCTAACTTCTTTTTAGAGACACTAAGACTGTGTGTCTACAGTGGTGGAATGTGACCTAGTAAAGCATTCTGAACCTTGGGCCTGAGTCAGTCCCACATCTAAAGAGTGTCTTTCTCTCTACCTGTTTGCATTATCTCCTCCACATCTCCATGTCCTCCATCTCTTTATCCCAGCTCAGTAGCTGTCCTCTGCTTTTTCTAGCTGAAATGCTCCTTATGTCCTTTATTGGCAGCACCTCCCAGCTGGCTGTGTTAGTTAAAACTCAGAGCTTGGATCAGTCAGGGAAGCAGTGTGGATATACACAGACTGTAGGCTGAGTTTCATTTGGTAAACTGATGGAGCAAAACTTGTTATTTTGCTCCTAGCACATCCCATAACCCCACTGTGCCCTCTTTTTCTTCTCTACCAATTATGGTATCTCACATTGCTGTCATCCTATGTCATAGAAAGTTGATTACATACTTATCCAACATGTCAGCCCAGCTCCTGAACACCTGACAAGTAATCTGCAAGTACACAGAATTTCTTCTGGATTTAACACAACCTGAATTCTGTTTGTATGATAGCTGATGCAATGGGACTGTTTGCCCATAGTGCTGCAAATAGTGGTGCCAAATAATAATACCATAATATAACCAGTGATGATAAAAAGGAGACTTCAATGCAAAGAATAGCAGGGTATGTGATTTACGTAGTTCCTGAACAGATTGTCTTGCTTTTGAGTCAGTCTAATTAAATCTTTATGTTGTGTAGATAAAATCTCTTGGCAAAACATTGACCGGACAAATTTTTCCTGAACTCATACAGGTGTGCTTCCTCCAAGAGCAGGGTTGGGATTCCACTCAATGTATAAATGTGTGTACATGCTGTATGTGCTCTTCACTTTCTTTTTTGACTCTAATCTTTTCAAGCAATGTGCCTATTGACTCTTGTTCCGATTTGGATTCTTGGAAGAAATCAAAATTTCTTCATTTTCAGTTTGATTTTTTGGTTTTGATTTTTTTGTTGAAGTAAGTTAGGATTCCTTTTATGATTTTCATTATTACTAATACTGTTAATCTGGTTTATTTTTTAGTGCTGTTGAATCTATTCAAAATGTGAGAGCAGCACATAAACCCTACTGGAAATGGTTGGCTTATGAAGGTAGTTTCTCTTCATTCAAGCAAATATTATTGATAAATGGATTTATACAGAAATTGAAAAATTATTAAAATTAATACCAGTGGACTAACAAGCAAGTTAGTAATCAAATGACTGATGAAGCAGTATGGGGCTTCATTTGAGGTCATGTCTTCAGCTGGTCAGAAAAAAAACTCTCTGAAGCTGGCAAACATCATGCCAAAAAGTAGCACTTTGATATCTTTGTTTGAGGATGCTGTTTTCTTTGTCAAAAATAGGGGCATAAGCTTCATTACAATATATAACCTTTCACTAGATGAAAATAAATGTAGTAGCACTGAAGAAATAACATCTGTGTCAGCAAGTATTGTAGCTAGTGCATGGGAGTAAATATGCATACTGTGAATACTGATGTATTCTATTTGTGAATAAATACATCCCAATATTAACATATTGCTTAGAAACTAATACCTGTGAAACCCATCTTTCTTTTTCTCTAGATACATCATTTTTACAAAATTTGAGCACCAAATCACACTTACTAAAGAAGGCTAATTCAAATCCCTCCACAGAAGATGAATCTCAGATAACTAACAACAACAACACTGTCAAAGTAGAAAGGTTTTTGGAATTGCACATGAAAAATATTCTATTTCCAGTGCCTCCCATCAAAACAGCAACAACTGGCTCTGAAGGTTCAGAACATTTTCTTCCTGAACATGTTCAGCTGGTGAAGGAAATGGATGAAACAGAAATAAAAGCTCTTGTGAGGTTGGTCCTATTTATTTTATTTTCCACAGAGGATGAGAGGTCTCTGTACAGGCTGTCATCTAGCTCTGTGCCTGCCATGGTCATCTTTTTGGCCTTAGTCAACTCAGTTACAGCCAGAGTTTCTTCCTTTATAAATGAAGACATTTGTGTTGTATAGCACTCATAACCTGAAATCCTTTAAATAATCAGAATATTCTTCTCTATAACTCTTTCAATAGAAATAGGACAGCTAATGCAAATGTATTAATTTAGAAAGAGATTTTGCTAGGAAGCTGTCTTAAAGCTCTGTACTCACTTCTAGCTGGAAAAAATACCAAACTGCTCTGATTTGAGAAATGCAATGTTTGTCATATCTTTGTCTAATTTAGACAGAATTCTGTTTCCTGAATAGCATCAGACATGTTTGTTTTCTTCCCAGTGCAGAATGGAGAGAGTTTTAGGGAGATGAAGACTGTCAGGCACCGGTGTTGTCATCTTCCTGCTAGAGCAGGTTTCTGAGCATCAGTGTGTAGCACCTATACAAAATGTACTTCATTAATACTAATTGCAAAGCACTTCTCAGTGTTGCCTTTGAAGACAGTATTGCCTCTAACCTAGTTTTTCTTCATGTAATTTATTTTACTTACAGTGGCTTTTATGCAGACCTTGTGAAAGAAGACAAAACTTTGCTCTCTCTTGGCAGTACATTTGTGATCCTAGATAAGATACTTAAGAAGGAGGTAATAAGATCCTTCCTTGGTCTGGGGGGTGGGGGTAGAGGGGGATTCCTCTGATTTTTTTTCTTCTGCTATATTGTTACCCAGATACTAGTTATTAATCTCCCAAGTCCACTAATCTCAGCTACAATGTGTTTGGCTATAAGAGTGAGCATGCAAGATGAGAAAAGGACTATTTAGGGATAGCTGTTAACCCCAATCCATCTTTCTAACCATCTTTGGGCAACTCATTGTCCAGACTTTCTGTAGGTAGTCACAGAATTAGTCCCTAAGAGCCTACTCACTGCTCTCAGACTCAGGGGGTGACAGGCATTAAGCCTTCCAGTTAAGGGGAGCAGAGGTTGCTCTATCAAGCACCAGTAAGGAACAGTAGAAATCTGAAGAAGTGCCAATACTTTTCATGTCTTAAGGTGCAAAGCTTACACAGTAAACTTTGACTTGCATGTGCATGCACACACTTTTTAGTGATGTTTTCAACAGCTCTGCTGAATGCTCTGATTCTGAACAGAGTAATTCTAGTTCAGTGTTTTGATCCTTGCAGGGTCAGGAATTAAGAGAGGGCAGGCTTAGAGGGTGCATATCCATATTTATGTGTAAAATCTTGGATGAGCAGAGAAGAAGAACTGAAAACAAGTTTAAAATATTACATCATAATAAGTCACTCTTTGAGTGAAAAGCTCTCTTTAGGGTACCAGACCTACAAGGAGGAGTAACTACCACAATGGCCTCTTTCTTCCAAGACATCTTGCTCTTGGAAGTCACATGTGAAGATCCCAGGGACAAATTTTGGACTTTATAAACTGCACACAGCTCCAGGATAGCCTATAAATAGATTTTAAGAAATGATTACTGGTAAAAAGAAGTAGAACTTCTAATGAGTTGCAGGTGTAAGTTAACATTTTGTGCTGACAAAGAGGAGGAATGAGGGGGAAACATATCTTTTTGCTTAGCTTTTATGTGGAGTTCAAAGCACACACCACAAATGAACACTCAAGGGTTGACTGAGTATTGTGGCAGTTGTATTTTCCAAAAAAGAATAGCTTCCCTAGGTTAAAGGAAGAGTCAGAATATTCAGGAAAAACCTCCTTTTCATAGGGTGTGTTTTTCTGCACAGTTTGTAGACTATTCTAGAGACCCAGTAAACGTGGCCTTCCTCTGGAAAAGTTATTTTTACAGTTGCCTTCTGGTGTAGCACCATACTTTTGAAATAATAGTGCAGTTTGTGGAATAAATAATAATGTTTCTGTAGAAAATAATGAATACAGCTGTTACACTTTAAAAATGACCTGATCTTTTGCAGCATTGCTTCTGAATGAAAAATTTATTTTGTAGGTGTGTAATGGAATTGCAGCATCACCCACAGCTGCTCTTTCTGCTGCTGTTGCACTAAGACATTCTGTTCGTTTTGGATTTCAAAGGTGAATTTGTATGTTTGCATTTAGAGCCCTTTGACAACATGTCAAAATCAAATACTAAATGTGGCAAATATGGCAAATTGCCTGTGAAACCTTGATTTTAAAATAAATAGCATGCCCACATGCATAGCATTTTCAACATTTAATCCAGGTAACAGTGTATACACCAGCAACAGCCTTTTGCCTTTCCAAAGGCAAAACATTTGTAAGGATGATGGCTGTGCTAGCCTACACTTCCTTTGTCAGATTGTAATTGGCTTTGGCCTGGGGACAATTTCTTGATTTTTGTTTTTCCTCCCCAATATTTGATAAAAGAAATGAGCTGCCCTAAATGTGTTTTATTTCTACTTTTAATGGACCAAATTCAGTATACATTCTTTTTAATGCTTCTAATCTATACACAAAGTTTTATACAAATCACACTAACTGAAAAAAATTAATTGTTAATAGATGTAAATTTTTGTTTCCTGCAGAGTGCTTTGTGTATTTGTTGGAGACATGCAGATGATACCCAACACAGAAGATGGGTGAGGCCTCCCTGTACATTAGGGGGTACAGTCCCAAGGGCTTTCTGAATGTTCTTATCTGTCTATATGTGTGATGAAATCTGCACTAAGGAATCAGTCATGAGCTGACATTTATGAAGTTTACCTTGAGACATGATACAAAACATCCCCAAATACACATTCAAAGAGAAATTATTGTCTCTAAATGCTATTTCATGCATTTGGTGGTGAAGTATAATCCTTCTGTATTGATTGAAATTTAGATTGTTATTGAAAATACAACATAATAAAGCAATTGTTAATTAAATAGGAGACCTATCTCCCCTCTAACTGCAGAAGGCACATATTGCTGATGCAGAGTTCCTTACTGAAAGTCTTCTTTACTTACACATAATTTTTTTCTATCTCCCCTTTTTCTTAAAAGTAATTTGCCAATAGTCTTTAATCATCTTTTTAAAAATTCATAAAAAGAATTTCAGTTTTAATTGTTTAAATTTCAGAATGTACTAATGCAAATAGTTATTTGCTCCTGTATTTAGTATTAGTATATAAAGAATGATGAAGGAAAATACTCCATTTTTATGCCATTGGGAAATAATTGATTAAATACTCAAATGGTTTTTTTATTTACAGAAAAATGCTTATCATAAACATCTGTGAGAAAGAACAGTCTAGAAAGACTGGCTGCAAACACTATATTTCTCTAAACTGGAAAGAGGTAAGATTCACTTTCTAGAAACAACATAGGAGAAATTTTTTTTAACAGAAATAATATATTTACAAATTTATAAAATTACATTGAGAATTGCACCCCTTGCTCCACTTTGGACCTTTGAAATTTTTTTCCTTTTTTTGCCCTTGCCAGGTTACTACTCCTTCTCAGAGCTTTAGAGTGTATTAGAATGCATAGGTTTGAGGAAACCTTCCCTAGTTACTGCAGTTCATCTTCAGCAAGGCAGAGTTACACTGCAAAGACACTAAGGAAAGGATGAATAATCCTGCATGGTTAATATAAAAATTGCTAGGAAAATAGATCAGTATCTTGTTTCCTAGACCAATCAAAAGGTTTATGAGAGTCATCTTTCTGTTTTGTTTTATATCTGGAAATCTGGGGGTTTAAATTTGTGCTAACCAATTTGTTGTTGTTGTTAAAGGATGCTGGAGGAAATGATCTCTTTTCTGCTGTGCTTGGATTCATTCTTCCTGTAGCATATAGTTATCAACCAAACCTAACAGTAATAGCTGTTGGACCAAACAGGAACCTTGGAATAAGTGGGATTTCTCTGCTTGTTGCTTTACTACGAGGGTTGGCTGAGTCTCGAGTTTTTGCTGTGATTGAGGTAAGTGGTGCTAAGCCATGGTACTTCAAAGTGTCTGGCAGAGACACTGGTATGAACTGCTTCAAGCTGCCCAGTAGAAAATACTGGCTGTATTTATGCTGTATTTGGTACCCCTGGGGTCACAGCACAACCTGCCCAGGGTTCTGTCTGTCCTGAGAATAAAACAAGGACAGTTGCACACCGAGCTGTAGGCAGCTGTTGCAGCCTGCAGTGGGGAAGCAGAGGCATGAACACAAGGTTATGTCTGTGTACCATAGGTGTTCTGTCAATCTGCCACAACTTTCATTTTTATCTGAGATCCACAGCTCATTTGTGACCTGGAAAGAGGCACTTCCTGTCTGTTAAATAATCTGGCCTCTTTCCATCAAGTGTGCCTGAAAGCAGCCTGCTGTTCTGTTCATAGCAGACCGCTACATTTCCTCTCCTCTCCCTGGTGCTATGTTTTGTCACACACAACTTCCAGCCTGCAGAACACAAATCAGAAGGGCACATAGCCTTCAAGTGAACTTAATTGGGATAATACATAATTGAGGGCCAGAGTACCCCAGCTTTGTGTTTCAGGTAGAGAGCATGGGAAAGAAAATAAAAAATATAGAAACTTTTCCTAGGCTTTTTCCACATGCTACCACATAAAGGATGCTTGAATTTAGAAGTTGGAGGCTGTATCCGGAGCAGTGATCAGTGTCAGTGAATGTATCTTCCATGAATTTGTCTAGTCACATAAACAACTCAATTTCCACTCTCGGCCGCTCCAGCATCCTGTGATTGTAACACAGTTTCTCTGTGTGATCTATGAAACAGTAACTTTTAGTTACTTTTGTGCCCTCTAGTTCTTCTTCAGTGAGAAACAACAAAAAATTGTTCATGTATGCTTATTCTAATCTGTTCCCCATGCTATTCATTAAGCCTCCAATTAAGTGGATTTTTGACATAATTTATTCTGTAGTTTTCTCAAATGTTGTTTGTTTTAATTTACAATGCTGATACATAAATTGGCTAAGCTAAAATAATTTGTACACTGATATGCAGTATTCAAAAATAATGTATTTGCACACTACTAATTAGGAGTATGAAATGGAGATATTCTGAAGTGTAAGCACAGACAATAAAAGGATATTAGGCATACATGTTAAAAAAAAAGATTGATACTTTTATATTGGTACTCTGCAGGTAGCTCCATAACAGTATCATGATTTTCTAATGCATGTGCATGGCTTTTTAGAGTACTTGAAAAAATGCTTCTATCTCTTAAAAACAAAATAGTGTTACAGTATTCCAAATATACTCTTCATATAGCATCAACATTTCAAATCCAGTGTCTGCAAGGAAATGATACTGATTTAGACTGTGAGAAGTCAAAAAGAGTAAACTTTTGGAATAAGCAAAATACGTTACTATTTTCCACTCATAGAAAGTAAATGATCCATGAAGTAAGCAAGTTCCATGCTCCCCTTAGCCCAGCATTATTTCTGTCCTTATTTTCTGTCCTTAATCCAGCACTTCAGTCATAAAGGGAAAAGTGAAATTCTTTCTCCATTTGAAAGAAACAAGTTTTACAACAACACATGAAAATTCATTTACATTTTTCAGAAAAAAACTCCATTTTAACACATTTTTATTTGTAAATGGGAGGTTGCTCATTCTTACTACTAATGCTAGCAATTGAATTACAAAAGCTTGTTTTAAAATATTTCATGTATCACTGAAGCAAAGAGAACTTGGTTCACAGGAGTATTTTCTTTTCTTCCTAATTAGGACACAGAGATAAGTTTAATGCAAAGTGTAGCCAAAGCATTAGTAGGTGCTTCTACACCTCCCTTTGGAATTTATGTACCTCCTACCCAAGAAAAAGTAAATAAAATAAAAGCATTAAGAGACCAGTTTCAGCAGGAATGGAAAATGCTTCAGTGTTCAGGTAAGTCATCTGATTTTATCTTTAACTCTTATATACAGTAAATTTCTGAAAAGATTATATATAAATACAACTGAGTCCTGTAAGTCAGTGGGACCAGATTGATCTAATGTGAATCTCTGAATGTTTCAAATGGTGAAACCCTGAATGCTTCTAATTCTGCCACTTGAGCTGGAAAGCACCAAATTTCAGAGCATAGCAGCTGTAGCCTTGGGACTTAGAATACTGTTACTTCAAAATTTTGGAATGAAATAGCCAAAATATGTGCTTAAAGAATGGGTAACGTGATGTGCCCTGGCTTTTATTGCTGATGTGTTTTCTGAGTATAGTACCAAACCAGATGATATTTTAAAATGTTTAACTTTTCCACGAATAACTCAATAATGATTAGTCATGCTGCAAGTACAGTTACAAAGAGCTGGAGATCAGGCATTGCATTTGTAGAGGAATCAGGCCAGGCAGGTGTGCATGTTTTCAAGCATACTTATCCAGAAATATTTTTTTGCTGAAGGACTTCTCTTTTTCAAAAAGAAAACCAAACAGTTATCCAGGTGGGCATCTCTAAAAGAAAACTTCATTCTATCTTTCAGAAGCAATGCCCAATACCAGGGGTCTGGTTCCAATAAAAATATTCTTGTGGGGCCAGGAATGTGGTATGAGCTTGGTTAATAACTGGTTTCCTTACTGCTGTTCTTTTCAGTGAACGATGGGACTTCCAGAAATTGATTTCACTTCAGAATCATTTTGCAAAGAAGAAAAGGAAAATATGAGGACTTCACTCTGCCCTCTTTTCAAGCATAAATTATCAGTATAACAAATAAGAGCTCCAAATCTCCAGAGACTTAGTAGTTGCCTAAGGCCACATCATGTAAATTCTCAAAATTAAACAAACATCCCAAGGCAATAGCCATGATATGCCTTGTTTTGTAGTATTCCAGGTGTGATTTAGGGATAATTTTCAAGAGCACTTTTTTTTATTGACTTCAATAATTTGACCTTTTGATTTCAGGCACTTCAAATGATGTTTATACTGGTGTTCCTACTGGGTTCCACTTTATATAACTTTATATCATGCAGAATAAATAAATCTGTCTTTGCAGTTGTCTTTTTTAACTGTTCAGTGCGCTTCCCTTTTCATTTGTTTTGGTTTTCAGATATTCCTGGAGAGGAAATTATACCAATTCCTTGACCATTTTGAAATTAAAATCTCTTTCAAAAGAAAATAAAAGTCATGTGAAAGATTTTTCACAAAGAAGAGCTGAAGAGCATTAAGATGTTCTGTTTCAGTTTAGAGTTTCTTTGAACTGGCCTTTGAGGTCCAAAAAGGTATTTAAATTGGAAACTAGCCAATGGCCAAACTTTAGCTTCAGCATTTTTCCTAACAGGAAATTTGTTTCCTGACAGAGGAGATTTTTGCCATTCTCCCCTCTCGCACTGTCTCGCCTAAACGCCTCCTCCTCCTTTTTTTTTTTTTAAACGCAGCGTTTTAATGATAAAAGCATTTTCTTGTGTAATAGCTCAGCTCTTTCCCCTTTCCCTGCCTTTCTTCAATGGAATTTCTAGTGTTGCATTTTGATATGTATTTTTCTAAGCCTTTATTAAAACATGAATTAAGAGGGGAAACAGTGTACTGTTAGTAGATTTGTTTGCAAATACGGTCCTAAGGCTGCTCGAGCCCGGCGTCGCTCATTGCTTTCCGGCACTCGCGTGTTGTTATGTGTTTGTCAGCCGAGCCGCGGCAGTTCAGGGTGAGAATTGCAGGAATGGTTTAAATTCACGAACGCTCCAACCGGCGTTTCCCTCCGCGGTCGGAGGTGCCGGAGCTGAGGCCGCGTTGCAGCAGCGCCGGGCCTGAGGGGCGGCCCCACGGGCTCCCTCGGCCCCCGCCGGGGCGGGGGCGGGAGCGGGAGCGGGACGGGCAGCGGGGCGGGCCCGGTCGCGCTCGGGTGACGTCGGCGGCGGCGGCGGGAGGAGGCGGCGGCGGCTCCGTCCCGCTCCCGCTGCCCGGGGAGCGCCGCAGGTACGGCCGGGGGGCGGGAAGGGCGCGGGCAGCTGCTGGCGGCGGGGTGTTCGGGGCGGGGGGGCCCGGCCGGATGCTCAGGGTGAGCCCCGCCGCCGGCAGCTCCTCCGGGGGTGCCGACACCCTTCCAGTCCTGGGTGGGTGCTCCGGCGTGCCCCGGGGATGGCGGGAACCCTCCGGCCCAGCCGTGCGGCCGCCCCCGGTCACCATCGCCGCCCGCGTCTTGCCCGCGCGGCCGCGGCTGCAGGCACCGCGAGGGGAGGGAGGTGCTCCCGCAGGATTCCGGGATCAGATCTGGACAATCTTCCCTCTTTTATTTCAGTCTCCCGAGAAAAATTTGGCATCTGGAATTAAGCTTCCTGCACCATAACTTCATTGATGATAAAAGTTAAAGTGGGTTTTTCATAGCTCATGTCCTAAATGTGTGTGAGGTCAGTTCTCTTTTCTTTTGAGCTGTCTCAGTTCAAGTTAAAGCATACTTACCAATTTCTTATGCACCTTATGAGTTTTTTCCTTCTGATATTTTTCAGGTCTTCCTTCCCATGGGATCAGAGACCCAGACTGTACCTGCCAAAACCTGACAGTTCCATTTGCAATGGAGAGCATTACACAGCTGTTCAATGACTTGTGTGAAGCACACCTGACAGCTCTGCCATGGAAAGTTCACTTAGGCAGGCAGAAGATCAGCAAGAGAAGGGCTAAGCAAAATTTGAAAAGGGTTGCTTATAATGCCCTGTTCATGAACCTTTTTCAAGATGAGGCTCGTAAGCTGCAATCAAACGTTTCCAGACTCCCGGTGAAAAACAAAATTTTGATGCTGTCTTTCAACTTGAGAGTCGCTGGCCTAGGTGCTCAAGCAGATAGACTGGAGAATCTTGTGGAGGAACTGGAAACAGCTGAATGTTTACCATTTACTGAAGTTAATTCTGTCTTAGATCTCTTAGTACAGCTTGCTGGGACAGGTCCCCCTCAGCTGGTACCTCAAAAAAAGGACTATTTTTTGAACAACAAATATGTTGGGAGGAATGTCAAATACCAGGGTTATGATTATTATGATGTGAGTGTGTTTGAAGCTGACATACAGTCTCTGATAACAAACGAAGAATGTCAGTTCAACGACACGATTCAGCAGACCCTGCAGATCATGGAGGCTGCCCCTGGCACTGGGCTCCCTGCCATGGGGCTGTTCTCCCAGAGCTGTCCTGCTGGGGACAAGTTTGAGAAGGAAACGCGCGTCTCGCTCTTCGGTGCTCTCGTCCACAGCCGCACCTATGATATGGACATCAAGCTGGATTTACCACCAGTGCCTGACAATGCAGATTTGTCTGGACTTGCAATTAAAGTATGGTATCATTTGGTTTGGACTAAGGAGTGCATGCATGCTTTCATGTGTCACTTTAAAATATAGTTAAAAATGTACATAGTAGTTTAATTGGTGATAGAAGCCTACAGCACTGGAATTTAAGATGGAGCAGGGATCCTTTCCTTTGCAGAGAACCAGATATTCTTTTTGGAGATGTATAATACCAAAAACCTTGGTCTTGCCCTGTAGCTGTGTCAAAACCCATCATGTGGCCATAGCCTTTATGAATTGAAGCCATCAGCTGTATCTATGCCTTCCCCACCCTAGCAACCTTTCGCTTGCATTTTTGCCTGCTTCTTCTGATGAGCTCCTCTGCATTGCTGCTTGCTTGTCAGTGCTCAGACTGACTGCCTAAGCATCCCTGCCTGAATGTACTGATTTGCTGTTCAGATTGCATTACCTAACTTGCTGTATTGTTGTCTTGGCTTGTTATATCTTAAAGCATTTTTTCTGGGTTTTTTTTTTCCATTTAATGGCCTAGTTCCTATTGTCCTATTACCTTTTCAGTGTGTACAGTTTCTACTGTATCTTTTTTCCCCTTTTGCTGTCCGTTCTGTTTATTTTTGCTGGCTTATTCTTGTAGAAGTACTAGGTACACTTTCAGAGTTTTTCTTCTTTCTTTCCACTTTCCATTTTTACTGTGTGTAGGTAGGCTTATTTATAGCCTACCCTTAGATCCTCATCTTGTTCCCTTTACTTAACATATGGATAGATCTTGCAACTCCTTTAATTCAGGGTCTGAACTGAAACTTGAAGGCAAACACATTAAATAGAAAAACCCTCTGCCATTCAGTGCTCACATGTGGATGTAAATTGTAACCTAGAGGAGGCAGAAGCTTTTTGAGTTAGTGCTGACCTCTTTCTATCACACTGGAAAATTTGCAATTTCTTGAGGAATATGCTGCTTTTTACATGGATGTGATTTACATGGATGTCTTTTACTAAAATTGAGGATAATTCTGCACATATGGGTCCTGTTGAGTGGGAGTTGAGGATGTGGCATATACACTGTTTGGACACTTACAGATTTTCTGCATATGAATTAGGGTACAAACTGTGGTTAGTCATAGTTAACAAAATGCTTACAAATTTGAAGATTTGTGGCCTGGATCCTTTGTCTGGAACAAATGGTAAAGCAGTATTAATGCTACATTGTTGAATGTCCATACCTGAGATTCTCCATTTGTAGCACTATATGCTTGCCAAACAAGAAAGTTTAAAATTTAACCCCAACAAGTGTAGTATATTATTTTGAAGGTGATTTGTTTTTTATGTATGGGCATTAATACCTATAGAGACTCATAAGATTAAAAGAGTGCCTACAATAAAAATTTAAGCTTGATATAATGGGAGGGTAGCTGAGAGAGGTTGGATCACGTTGAGTCATTTGGTCATGAATGATTGCAGAACATCTTTTTCATTAACAAATGTGTCTTCAGTAAAATGTTTCCATGTCTGACATTTGAATTCTTTCTGACAGGTTCCCCAAAGTATAGACCAGTCAGAAGATGAGGGATTCCAGTCAGCATCCAATCTGACTCCTGATTCTCAGTCAGAGCCAAGCATGACTCCAGACATAGACCTGTGGGATGCAGTGCTTACATATGGACCCAGCAAAAGAAGGTGTTGGGAAAGAATTGGCTAGTACGTGTCTGATCTTACTGGTAAATTTACTGTGCACCATGTGCAAATGTGTGAAGGTGCATTGCATCTTAGTTCCACATGACCTCAGTATAAATAGTGAAATGAGCATGTCTAATTCACAGATTTCAATATGCTGCATTAATAGGGATAAAGGAATAAAAGTTGTGTGATTTCAACAGACCGATTCTTAGAGTGCAGCACTTTCTCAGGAAGAGATAAAATCAACTTTGTCAAAAAACGAAGGGATTAGGAAAACACTGTTTGTGTGAAATGCAGCATTTTTCTATCTATTTTGACTTCTTACATGCTATGCAATTTGTCTCAGTATAAAATGATTCCATATTTTCAGTTTCAAAAGAGAAAGTGGTAATTGTAGAGCAGTAGAAGATTTAAACAAATATCTCCCTGTATTGTAGAGTATTGTATTCCTTTCCCCATCCTGTAGACAGATGAGAAAATTGTAACAGACTTCTTGGTGGTCTAGTTAGGCTTGTAGTTCTTTCGGCTTTTGAGCAGAAGATGCATCTCCTGAGAGAAAGCTCTCTGCAGTCCTGTTCAGGGTTCCTGGCTCCCCTAAAATGGAAGGTAAAAGGAAAAGAAGGTATGGCAGGTGTTCTGAGATTTCAGATGGCCAGTGATGAGCCTGATTCTTGGAGAAGCTTTGCTCTGAATGTTTTCTTTAATTTTAAATAATAATCTAGTGGTGTGCTGTTGCATTGTTGAACAGTGGTTTTTTATCTCTGAGACTTAGAAGCTCAGAAACTCAGAAATTCACTGTTCTGACTTTTCAAAGCCACTATAGCCCACTTGAGCTTTTTCCTAGAACAAAACAATTTTTCTTGCTGCTTTTTAGACTGTAGGGGTCTAAGAGCCATATATAGACCATATGCCTGACTGATTTTGTGTAGTACCTGCTACTAGAATTCAGAGTTTTTGGAAGAATTGGAAATAGAAATTGTTTTGGAGGGGATAGTAATCTTCACTATGAACAGGCAAAATGTGTTAATAGAAGTTGATTCTAACAGTTGGAGTGTATTTCTCTTCAACTTACTTGAATATTAGCATTAAATGAACCATGGAAATATGGCATATATTTTCCTTGTTTTCCTAGTGTGAAAACTGCATGAAGGAGGGCCATAAAAGCAGCTGGTAGTTCTGTGCCAAGGATTCTGTCTCTTTGAACTGATGTTCAAATTATCTATGTATTTATGTATTTGTTCTCTGCACTGAGTTTGAGCTCTGGTTTCATTGACTGCACATTCCCTTACAAATGTCTATTACAAGTAACTTTTCTGTGTGGAATTCTGTCTGTGCAAAACTCTGAAATGCTTTTTTCTTCCTGTATGAGATGTATGTCATTCTTTTCATTACACAATTACCTTGTAATGTTGTGTTTACTCTGCCACAGCCCACCTGGTAAAAAAGAGGAACCGTATCTTACTGAAGCTGGGAGAGAAGCTTTTGACAAATTTTACAAACTTCGAGAAGGGGAATTGCAGCTGTTTGCTAATACTGTACTTCAGCTTCCTCAGCTTGTGCTGGTGAAAGAACCTGAACTGGTTAAGGATGTCTTGAATGTCCTCATTGGTGTGGTATCCACCACATTTTCACTCAATCAGGTAGGGAAGATTTTTATCTGCCCTTCCTACTCAAATCTTTTTAGTTTTTTCCTTCATAGAGGTTTCCTCCTCAATACATTTATTTCTGCTGAGATCTTGCAGTTGTGACTAGTGTTAAGAAGTTGAATGTTGCCTAATGTCAACAGGGCAGTATTTATCTATTGCAGTAATTATGTTACTGTAATAGGCTAAGATTATTTGTAGTTCTCTAAAGGGAAAATAGGTTTATGAGTACTTGAAAATAGGTGTGTAAATAATTTTGTAGAATTGGATTTTCTTTAAGGAATTAAGTAAAGAGTCTTATTCTGTAAATGTTAAAGCATCATTCCTACTCCTCCAATTTTGCTACAATTCCATGTTTGTCTCACTGTCCTAGCTATATAGTCTCAGTCACCTGAGTATCTAAACTGAGAATTTGTCTGCTATTATTTTTGTGTGTAAGCATTTGCTATTTTAAATCAGAATACAGCTCTAGAAATCATTGAATCTGCCTGCCTTTTCTTTTTTTCTCCTCCCTGTATCCTCTTAGGCTGCTCAGTCCTTTGTGATAAAGGAGGGGGTGTATGTGTCTGGAACATCACCAGAGACAATGCATAACCTGCTCTCAGAAGTTGCAGAGTATGGAACCTATTACATGCGGCTAAGTCGCTTTTCTCTTCAGCCAGTTTTGGATTCCTCATACAGCAAAGGACTTGTGTTTCAGGTAAAACAATTGCATTAAATCAACTGGGTTTAATGGGCCAATTATCTGAGGTAGAGAAGGTCACTGATTTAATGTAAAGCTGGAATTTCTGCATTCTGCAAAACTGCAGGATATTTTTAGTGTAATGCTCCATCCCAGGTCAGCAAGGAACAGTGCTGATGTATTTAAATCACAGCTCTCTGTGCTGAGGGCTTGCTTCCACTGAAACATGCAGTAAAATGTCTTTGTTACCTTTTGTTTAGTAATATTGTTCTGTTGTGGACTAAAGAATTGAAATTTTTAAATGCTTTTAACACGTTTCTTATATGTACAGAAAGATGTATAAAATTAAAATACAAGAACTTTCTTAGTACACTGTATATATATAAAATATATTTTTCAAAAATAAAAACTGAGGTAGAAAAAGATGGTTTGAATAGCTTTAATTACTTTTCCTTGGTTCAAAATTATGCATGCAAATTTTCCATGTCAGTCCTCGGCATATTATGTTGAGCTGTATGTACGCACTGTAATATCTGGTGATTTAATCTCTTCCTAATGTATAGAATTAAGTTAGGATTAGTTATGAAAATCTATTCATGCTGAATATTTGAATTACAGCAATGTTATTCAATTTCTGTTAAGAAGGTTTCTCTGTTAGATAAAGTCCTAGATAAGTGTTTTGCAGTATCCAGTTTAGGCACGAAAGTAGGGAAGCAGGTTTCCCTGGGCTGGTTTTATAGAGAATGAGGAGCTCCTCAAAGGACAAGTTAAAGAATCTGAGCCAAGATGCTTTATTTCACTGTGCATGGCTCCAGGCTCTATGCACTGCATGTGTGAGGACTACAGAGGAGTCATCAGGCTCATTGCAGTGTCTGAAGTTGCATGGACCCTCACTCGCCCCTTACTTTAGTGTTCAAGTCTCCCTTACCTGCATATGCCATTTATTTTACTAAAAGGTTTTTTTTTCATGCTGATGCAATCGATGAGAGACATTGATAGACTGTTAACAACTTTCACAGTAAGACTTTTAAGTATTTTCTGTTCATGCCAGGCATTCACAAGTGGACTGAGAAAGTATCTTCAATATTACCGAGCCTGTGTTTTGTCAACACCTCCTACTTTGAGTCTTCTAACAATCAGCTTTCTATTCAAGAAATTAGGTCGTCAGCTGAGGTAAGAGAATGGTATTAAATGTTTAAACTTTTCCTTGCAGAAAAAGTGCATATACACTGAGAAGGCCATATTACATGGGCATTCTTATTTAGTCTGTCAGTATTTTTCCTCTGTTTTACAAAATTTTTTTATATCCAGACTATTCGAGGGAAAACATACAAGGTCTTTATACTCAGTTTCTTAGTTATGCCTGTTGTCATTCAGCAGATTGAGTGTGATTGTTGTACAATATTGAAATTCAGCAAAGTTCATAACTGATCTTGGAGACTCCTGGTTGAAGTTTTTATATATGTTTTAATACTGTTTTTTAGGTATTTAGCTGAACTGTGTGGCATAGGAACGACAGCACTGGGGATCAGTGGTGGAGCTGGTGCTTCATTTCCTACGGTGATTTTTTGTTTGATATTTTTATGTTTGTTTTGGGTTTCAGTGTTAATATTCTTCAAATATGTTGGATTTTACATTAAATACTTAGTGCTGGTCTCTCTACTAGCAAAGCTATGATCCTGGACCTCCAGTTAAAGCACTATAGTCCTTTCTCCAGATACTTAAACATATGGAAATTTGTCCAGGGTTTTCAATTCCTGAAATAAACAAAGGGCTCAAAATAAGCCTTCTAGTCATGTGAATCCAACTGTAAACATACCTGTCTCACTCTAGAGATGATAAAGTGAGCTTGGGGTAACTTGCTCAGGTGAAGCAAATAGATGGAGGACATGAGATGAAACTGCCTTCTGAGTCTAGTGAAATATGTCAAGCCATGTATTTTTGTTATTAAAGATGTTGTGAAGTGTGTTGCCTAATGTTAAAATATTTTTCATTTTTAGGGTGTTAAATTGCTTTCATATCTGTACAAAGAGGCTCTCAACAATTGTAGCAATGAGCATTATCCAGTTCTTCTCTCTTTATTGAAGACAAGCTGTGAGCCATACACAAGGTGTGTCGATACTGTTTGTTCTCTGCATAACTGAGTTTAAGAATTATGAATTGGTAATCTGGTGAGTGACTCTGCATGTTTAACGGTGGCTTTTAATAATTTCAGTAAAAAATACATGTCTGTATATGCAGTATATATTAAAATTGGTTAATTTTGCTGTTCTGACCCTCTTAGCTAAGTAACAATGTAAGGAGTTATGTGTGGCTAGATTAGTAAATAAATATGTGTAAATAAGACTTAATTCTTGCTGCTGGTCATGGAAGTTCATATTGAAATATCCTCATACCTCAGTTAAAATCCCAAAACTGGAAACTGACAAGTTTCTTTTATTGTACAAACTGGGGAAGTTCATGCTTTTTTCCACTGTCTTTTTGTTGTGGGCTTTTTAGTAAGCAAAAATGAATAAAATATCTGTTGTTCATTAAGTACATGTAACTAACTGATAATAGGAGTAACTAAAAGTAGAGTTCCTTGGATTGCAACAGTTTTGTTAAGCAGTGCTCATCAATTAAAAAATTATTAGTTTACAGACATCTGAAGAGATGGTAATTTTTTTAATAGCTATTTACACGAATTATAGCTGTAGTCCATCATCAGTTTGCAATGTTACATAATAGATGTAAAAATACAAGAGAAAACAAAAATCTGCCAAAATGCTCTAAATTTAAGATTCCTCCCATGGCCACCCTTCTTGTGTTTTCTTCCTTCTACATGAAATTATCTTCGGAGAAATTTAATTTCAGATTTACCAGAAGCCTCACTGAAATATCTTCACAGCTCTTACCCTGCTATTTATAGAAGGAAGTCAGATTTCTGAAATACCAAGGGCATCACATGGAACCTAAAAAAATCTGGATTGCTGCATTGATTCCTAAATTTGCTGCAGATAGCTATTGAAGTATCAATTATACATGATCAGGACTACCCTGGAAGGAAGCCTCTATTATCTGCATAAAGTGTTACCCACTCATTTATTAACCTGAAGGAAATTAAATAATACAAGTTGTTGCTCAAATAAACCACAGAAGCATCAGATTTAACAATTTAAAAGTGCTTAACTTTTTACTTGCAACCTTGAAGTTGAGCAGCGGTTGCTGTGTTAAATGCTTCCTCTTTGTTGCACATTGTTAATTAAAAAAAAAAAAAATCTCCCAGGACCTCTGAGCCTTTTTATCTATAGCCTCAGATTGTATAAAAGTAGTGGGCTTTTTATTTCTTCAAAAGTTTGACTCACACAGAAAAAATATGAAAAAGCATGAATAAATATGCCAAAATAGTAATTCTCATCATGGCATATATATTAAAAATGTCTCTGGGTCTGGGGAAAAAGTACTTGGTATTGCATCTTTATTTTATACCCTTTTAGTTTCTCTCTGCTGAAATTACCACTGTTTAAAACAAATCCTTTCTGCTTTTCTCTTGCTGTGCCCTTGATGTGCTGCAAAGTTTTCTGTATATTTTTATATATATTTAGTAAATTGATGTGTAGGAATAAAATAATTGTTTTAATTGAGGCACTGTTCTCTTATCTAAACTAATTATCACTAAAATAGTCTATTAAAAATAGCTTAAGAAAAGTGTAGAGCCACAATTTCCTGTATATTTAAATGTCAGTGTCACAGCACTTAATTGATGGCTTTTAGCCTGCATATATCTTGTGTCTTTTGGGATTTTAGAGAGCATACTAACTCCTTGGTTATAATAAAGAAGAGAATGCAAGAGAATTGATTTTCAACACTGTACAATTTTTTTTTTCAGATTTATCTATGATTGGGTATATAGTGGTGTGTTCAGAGATGTTTATGGAGAATTTATGATTCAGGTGAATGAGGATTATCTTTGTTTCAGAGGTACAGTATATATATATGGAGCATTTCTAATTAGTATAATTTGTGCTGTTAATTAAATAACTAAAATATGTATTTCCATCTTTTTGTTACACAGATAAACATTACTGGACTCATGGTTATGTTTTGATTTCAAAAGACGTAGAAGACTGTGTCCCTGTATTTCTTAAGCATATTGCTAATGATGTATACATATGTGGGAAAACCATAAACTTGCTGAAATTGTGCTGTCCTAGGGTAAGTTTTGGGTTGCTTCCTTCCTATTACATTACTCTCTAGAGCAAGAGTGCAGGTTTTTAGCAAGTTCACTCCTTTAACAAAACTTGGTATTACGTAAGTAGGATGATGAAGGGCAATTACTTGCTCTCAGATACCTGTGAGCTGATTATCCACTCTACTTGCTACTACCTCACTGCAGAAATAGACATTTTAGCACCATCAGATTTATTGTATACAATGTACATTATGTATTTATTTCTTTGTATTGAAAGCAGAAATGTTTGTGGCATTCAAACTTCCACTTCTTGCACTACTCCTTTTTGGTCTAAAACTGCCTCACTCTTACCAGGTCATGGCTCAGTTCTGCACAGCTCTTTTAGCTGTATCACTGCATTTTCAAAAAGTTTTGTTTATTGGTATTTTGCAGAACGATTCTTGTCCTTGATAAGAAGAACATGTTCAACTATTTTGTGTCTTCTCTCTATATGTCCAAAAATAAAACAACCAGAGAGGTGTCTAAAGTCTGTAAACATTCCCAGGGAGCAAGTGTTCTCCTTAACATCAGAGCTGCTCAGTCTCAGCAGAGCAGCTCATTATCAGCTATGTGGTGTCACATGTAAGCCTAATACCTCAAGTGAAATAGATCCTGTATGGAGGTTTTGTGAAGCAGGACTAAGTTAAAAAAATGTGTAATGTGAATTCATAATATTTAAAATGTATGTAAAAGGAAATCTCTCATTTTTCAGCATTATATATGTTGGTCAGATATACCTGTTCCCCGGATTTCAGTTATTTTTTCCCTTGAAGAACTGAAGGAAATAGAGAGAGATTGTGCAGTGTACGTAGGTCGAATGGAAAGAATTGCTCGATACAGTTCTATAAGCAAGGAGGAAAAGGTAAATGAAAAAGGAGCAAATACCTCATTATGATTTTTTAAAAATAGTCAATTTTCATTTTTGTTATAACCTCTAAAGAATTTGTATTTACAGTCAGATTTTTAATGGGTAAATTACAGTTTTAATTGCAGCAAATAAAAATTATTAAATATTGAAATTATGTAATATAGCTTTTAAAAGTATAGGTGGTGTGTTGATATTTTTTAGCCTTTTCATATATTAAATGAGTGTTAGACTTTGATCTTAGTTCTTTACATTAGGAGATTTGTCCTCTTACTGAAAAGACTGTTAGATTCTGATTTAACAAATGAGATAAACTAATTAGTAACCAGATAAGACTGTTTGTGATTTCCATGGCTAATTGTTTTTTCAGAACATTTTAACTACAAAGAAAATTCTGGCCTTCAGATTCCATCAATTTAGTTTATATATCAGATGGAATTCGTTTGTTTTAAAGTCTGGAGTATTAACTTTCAAGACTAGTTTGTAGATTTTGCATTTACTTGTTTTATTCATATTTTTGTTGTATTAATTGATTAATAACCATTATAAAATGTGCATCTGTCTTTGCAACTGTGTATCAGTGTATTTCAAGTCTAAAATAATAGAAAAAATTCCACCTTGGCTTTTTCTTTTAAATTTAATTTTATTTTCTTTTATTTTATTTTTAGGACTTGCGCATGGAAATAGCCAAACAAGAATTAATTGTTCATGCTCGGGAAACTGCTAGCAAAGTACTGAAAGCCATTAGTGGTAAGTTATAGTGGCATTTTATGTGCTCTCTAGTGATTTTGTTAATGTAAACTAACAGAATCTTTATTTTAACACAGACAAGCAAATATCAGAACGAATGGCTTTGGATGCAAAGAAACGGGAGCAGTTTCAGAAGCTGAAGGAACAGTTTGCAAAGGACCAAGAGGTATCTCTCTGCCATTCTAGAGGCAGACTATATTTCTTAGGCAAATAAATGAATGGATATGTTGTACTGAAGTTGAATTAGTAGCTCATGGTGTACAAATAAGAACTTCTTGTAGATGTGTGTGTTACAGCTGGTATTGGGAACAGCTTTTAAAAGTGTTAAATATTTATGCAGCGTCGTCTTGCAATAAAGCAAGAGGAGATTGATGATGATTTCAGCTATGCCCGAGAGCTCAGAGAGAGAGAAAAAAGACTGAAAGCTTTAGAAGAAGAACTGGAAAAAAAGGCAAGGTAAATGTATCTGAGTTGTCTTCAAAATTATCATAAAGATCTCAGGAAAAAGTAATTGTATGTTAAAATTCACAGTATTTTGCAGACTTTATTCTACAAGGGTAATATTTGCAGTTAGAAGATGGATGTAAGAATTTTTGGCAATCAGTGAGCAATTTTGTTACAAATTGTTAGTGGCCATAAAATCTGGGACCCACTGATTTGTGCCAACCCTATGCTGGGTTTTGCTATAATAAAAATTTCAAGAAAAAAATTGACTGCATCTTAAAATTTAAAAGCAGAGCCCACAGCAAAAATGGTCACGTATGTCAAAGCAGAAGTAAAAAGCAGTTGGAGTTTGATATTTCACTTTCTTCTGTTTCATCTAAAATTACTTAAACCAAATGAATTACCTACTAATACTAATAAAAATAGTTACAGAAATACATGTTGACTAAAAATGCAGTCCTGTGTTTTCCACCTGTTTATTCTGTGACTGAAGCCTCTGGCTTCTACATTTCAAGAACCAATTCTCAGTTCTGAAGTGCTAAAAAGTTTTATTCTTTAGATGGGAAGATGAAAATCAGTGTGCAAAAATCTGTAACTTTCTTTTTACCTTCATTTAGGCAGGAATTAATTGACCATTATAGCAAACTTTCTGATGATGCAGCCCGTAGGGAACAAAGAAAATTATGGAAAATTCAGCGCCACAAGTTGGAAACAGCCCGTCTTAAGTTTCTGTTAGAAGATCAAAAACGCATTGAGGTACCTCCTAAAAAGATTTAAGAAGTGTAATTTAGAAAATTTGATACTTGGTACTTAAAGACTTTTTTCTTTTTTTTTTTTAATTTGTAGGAAATGCTTGAAAAGCTTCCAGAGGGAAGCTATAGGAGAAAATTAGATATTATTCCTTATAAACAGTGCCAGTTGGCTTTGGATAAAACCCCTGTTGAGAAAGAGCCACCTTCACAAGTGAGTTTATTTTCTTACATAAACTTCAAGTTGCTGTTCCAGGTTTCCCTAAAGGGACTTAATTTCATAGTTCATTTCAGTTCAGTAAACACAAGGTTCACTGCAACAGCAAGGTGAGTAGTTATCATTTATGTACTCATCAGAAAAATTGGGAAATTTTTAATCCTGTAATAAAGCAATGCCTTAATTAGTAGGTTGATATGTGACCAACCATACAGTGTAATAATTATTTCTTTTTTAGGAGTCTTTTGTCAAACCTCTGCCTTCTAATGAGACAGTTGGCAGAGAAGAATCTGAGACTGAACAGGGATATGCTGCTTCTGCTGACAAAGCACTGCCTGTGCCAGAGCCAGCAAATAATGATGCTGATGAGCATTTTCAGCCTAAAGCAACAGGATCTGAAAGCAATCTCCAAAATTCAGAGAAAGCATGCAGTTCTCTATACAGTGCTGAGTCCTTGCCTGAATCCAATGTAAATATAGAAGATTTCTTATCAAAGTCACAAGATGAACAGTCTGTTGCTGTCAGGATGCAAGGATCTTTGCTCGATGAAGCATTCCAAAATATTAACTCAGATCTTTCTCAGACTTTGCAAGTGAGTGAAAGTCAGGCTGTTGTGAGAGGACCACCAGAAGAAGACAGTGCACCATTGCATCAGCAGAGCGAGTATGATTTCAGTACAGTTCTCAGACCGTCTGCAGCTTGGCAGGGACATGTCAGAGTTGGGGAAAACGTATTTGGTGTGGACAACAGAAGGCCTCGCTGGAATATTCATGGACATGCATCTGATGCCAACATTAGAGTGGGAGAATATGTACCTCAAGTGGACACTTACCAGCCACATTCAAGTCCTTATGGGCATTCTTCAGATTCCCATATAAAAAGCAGCAGCTGTACTTCTGAAGTTGAGTCTAGGCGACCTCGATGGAATATTCATGGACATGTTTCTGAAGCTCATATTAAAATTGGGGAATATGCTTCAGAGATAGAGACCTCAAGGCCCAGGTGGAACATCTATGGACATGCTTCAGAAGCCAATATTAAGATTGGAGAGTATGTGTCAAATGTAGCTCCTGCAAGGCCTCGATGGAGCAGCCATGGTCACGCATCTGATGCCAATATCAAGATTGGTGAAAACGTGTCAGAGGTGGCCTCAGCCAGGCCTCGTTGGAACATCCACGGGCACGCCTCGCAGTCACACATCAAAATTGGAGAGCTGGTGTCGGATGCAGAGCCTTTGAAATCCCGTTGGAGCCCCTTTGGACACGCATCCCAGTCTAGCATCCAAATAGGGAAGTGGGCCCCATCTACAGAAAGTGATCCTATACCTCATCGTAAAGCCATTTCGGGTTCTTCGTCCGACTCCACAGTTCAGACACTTCTCTACAGTGAGGAGTTCTCTCCCGCTGAAGGGGGCAGGAAGGATGCAAAACCATCACAAGTTAAGGAAGAGACTTTGCCTCAGTCACAGATATCTGACAGTGTTACAGACTCTCCTGATGCTAATATTCAAGATGATAAAAAGGAAAATACAATAGAAAAGAAAGAAGAAGGTAAAATAAAATTAGGTTTATTCAGTCAGCATTTGTTTAAGGGCTTATGAAAGTAACTCCAAATGTTTATTTTCTAAACGGGTCCTTTCTTCCTTACTTATTCCACTTAATTCCTTGCATTACTTTTCATACAGTGCTAGATTTCAGAGGAAAGAATTTGAGCTTAGACTTGTCTCCTGTATGCAAGAAGCAGAGCATTAAAAAATGAAACTTTTAGCCTGGAATTTTGTGAAACAGGACCTTTAGGGTCCTTAAGTAGAGAACATGCATAAAACTACCTGGGTGGAGCTGTGGGGAGGTACTGTTATTGGTGTGGTTGTTTCTGCGATAGTTTATACAGGAATCTTGAACTGCTTTAGGAGCAGATCTGAGGTATGAACCAAGTATTATAAGCAGGTCTAAGTAAATGCTGACTTTAATTGTATTTACAGTAATTGCAGATGTTGTCAACAAGGACCCTTCTCCAGATTCCACACAGAGCTTACAGGTAAGAAGCAAAAGGGGTTGTTGAGAGGACTTATTTTTCTTTTGAAAAATTGAACTGAAAGTAAAGGTAGTAAATTCCTCTCTGATCTAGTAGTTGCTGTAAAATCATTTTGTTTCTACGTGTCTGAAACACACAGGCGAGTAGGCTCTTCTCTTTTCATTTGAACAGCTAGGCAGTTACCTGTAGGAACACATTAAGCCTGAACAGACAAAGCCAACATCTCTCATAAAATTTGTCCATTCATGAATTTTAGAAAGAAGAACCTGAAAAGGCCATTTCTCAAGATACCGTGCCTCAAGAAACTTTATCTTCTGAAGCTAATGCTGCCACAGCCAAGGAGAGAGAAGGGGAAGAGGAAGATGCATGGAAGAAAGAACAAGCTTATTTGAAAGCCTTATCTGATCAGTATTGTATTGAAAAGTATCAAGATAGTTATGATTTGATGTGTGAGTAGAACTGCTGGAATAGTAGATCAATAGAAGATGTGATGAATTTGAGCTAGAAAGCTGAATGTTATGACGTACCAGTGATTTACCAATGTTAGGAACTGTAATAACCAAACAATTTGCTCCAAGGCACAAAGATGAGAAATACATTTTGACATGTTATGATTTTCTGACCTAGAAGTCTTTGTATACAGAGGTTAATAGGAACATATTATTAAGCTTCTTAACTATAATAACTTATATTATTTGTGTATTTTTAAATGTAGCAGAGCCACCAGTTTCTCATCTCTTGCATCACGTGATACCAAGATCATACACATTTCCTGTGGACCCTACAGTGCAGTCTGCAACAGATGAAACTGCTGTACAGCTGAGTGAGCTCTTGTCTCTGCCAGTGCTGATGAAACGTTCTATTACTGCTCCACTTGTATCTCAGTGAGTATTTGTTAGGAATTTTGCAATTAATTTTGCAATTAAAGGAGTTGCACATAGATGTGTTAAATTTGCTTTTAGGTCCTAGAAATAATTCAGTAAATGGTCCATTAGTAATTAAAAAGATCAGATCTGCATGATAAATAATAACATAAACTTAGACATTTATATGCAAATTAAAAATGTGAATGTGTGTTTGTAATATAAGCACTCAGAGGGAAGTCTTGTAGATTATGCAGCAGTGATTTTGACACCATTAGTTTCCTTGTTCTTTTAAAAAGAAGGTGTATTCTTTATGTGTGCTAGTTTATATTTGAAAAATGAAAGCGAAGGGAGTAAAAAAAATCTTTAAATTCTTGAAATCTCATATTGATCAGGGTATATTTCATGCTTATGTGGGAACTCCAGCTTCAAGGCTGTTTTGAGGTATAATGGAAGCAGTTCTTGTTACCATTGGAATATATAAGGAAACCACATACATGTTGGATGGTTTAATGAGTATATCTAATAATATTTTAAATAAAAGTTTTTGTTACTTTGTACAAGATTAGCTTTTGTCATGAAAACAATTACAGACACTTTTTTAGAATCTGCTTTCCTTTAAGTTTCCATCTGCTAGCTCTCAGTGTGCTATACTCAAAGTTTGGTGCAATGTAGAAAGATGTTATTGTCTAACCTCATTTTAAACACCTGGTTGGCTGCCAGAATGATCTGTGTGCAGATTCACACATTCAGCAAACTGAGCCTGAGTTTTTGTGCTGCCAGAATAACCCTATCCCTGATAGGCAAGTATTTAAAGTATTTAAAGCTAAGTTGAATACCTAGACGGTACTGTAGGCTGTGTATAGATCTAGATGCTAAACTGTAGTATAGATCTTAATATCTGGTGTCAGAGTTTTTTTCAATTAGTATATTCTTACTGGGGATTTAATAGTCTTTTAATTTGTGTAGGTGCAGAGATCAGAATGCTATTGATAAAAAATTGATAAAATGTTGATCCAGGTCCAGCAGCATATTCCAAAGATCACTGTATGTAGCCGGTCTTAAAATACTTCCCCAGTATTTTTCAGAACCCAGTTACCTGAAGTGGTAGGTTTTAGTTCTGATATATAATGGATGAGGATTTTTTGTCTCATGTTTTTTGCCTATATGAGTAACATCTTAAATAGCAGGGTTAAGTACTGGAGTATTAATCTGATGTAGCCACAGCTGAATGTTAACAGTAAGGAAGGAGTTGCATGTAAGTGTAATATCTTTTCTGTGTTTTTATTCTTAGTGTTTCTCTTGTGAACAAAGCAATAGTTGATTACTACTTTGTGGAGCTGAATGTAGAGAAGCATTTTGAAGCACTGAGACACTTTTTATTAATGGAAGATGGGGAGTTTGCTCAGTCACTCAGTGACCTGTTGTTTGAGAAGGTATTTGCTTTGTTGTCTTAACCCCAGGGTTTGGGGTGTCTGCTTTGCCTTCGTGCCTCTGAATTGATTTGGATGGGAATGAGAGAATGGTGTGAATTGGAATCCTGGCTTGTGGAGTTTTCCTCTTTTGTGCTGTGTTGAGAAGTCTGTAGCAAGGAACTCTGTTAATGTTGTAAGGATGGAATAAAAAGGTCTTGGACAGATAAGCACTCCTGGAAGGGTACCTCACTATTTCCTGTGAAAGCTGCTGCACTATTGCTGTCCCCTCCTGTCTGCTGGCAGCAAGGCTGGAAGAGCCTGTTGCCATTTGCTAAAATCCAGTGGAAAGCTGCCCACTGTGTTGCAAACTACCTACTCTTACCTTAAATATCCTCAGCTAGAGAGCAGAGGGGAGGCCATGTGAAGAGAGTGCTGGCCCTCTGATGAGGCAGTGTTTTCATGACTTACTGCTGTGTTCATGGGGAAGACAACAAGGTAGGACAGATAGCCTGGGTTGATTCAGATTGTTGACCATGGACATAGGCAGCTGTAGGAGAGTTAATGCATTTTTCTGAGTTCTGAAAATGCTTTAGACCCAACTAGGGAGAGCACTTGGGGATTTAGACTTGATGAATAGCTTTATTTGTAAACCTCTGAGAGTGCTGAGGTGATGAGACAGGCAGATTCAAGTCAGATAAATTCCTTGAATCCCTGGCTTTCTAAAGACTCTATTCCCTGCAGGAGGAACTGAACCACAGCAGACATAAGAAAATAAATCAGTGTAGGTATGAGATTACCCTTCAGGCTGTGAACAGAAAATAGTTCAGAAGTTGCTTTTTATGCTGTTCATGCATCCCTATGGCAGAAGTAAAAACTTCCAATCAAGGCAGGGTAATCACCACTTTATCATTGTGCTTTAATTCACCTGTGTTCAAGAGCCAAGACTTTTTATTAATATGATGTAATTAGTGGTTTGTTTGGTTTTTTTTTTTATCTCCAGCTTGGATCAGGACAAACACCTGGTGAATTGCTGAATCCACTGGTTCTTAATTCTATCCTAAATAAAGCACTACAGTACAGTCTTCATGGTGACACCCAGCTTGCTTCCAATCTTTCTTTTGCCCTCAAGTATCTCCCAGAAATGTTCACGCCCAATGCACCGGATGCTCTGAGCTGCTTAGAGCTCAGGTACAAGGTGAGAGGTCATGGAGCAAGGTAGAATACTGCACTTATGCCATGGTTCTTATGTACAGTGGTGAATATGTTAATAAGAATACAGTATCTAAGAATGGAGTAAAATAATGTGTAATGGAAACGACAGGATTTACTTAGCCTGCCCATTGCATTGCATTATTAAAATACATAATAATTGTTGAAATACTTGTATTTTAAATAATGTTATAATTTCTAACAAAAAATGTAGTATGATCAGCACTGTTGTTTCTTGTAGGTTGACTGGCCTCTGAACATTGTCATTACTGAGAGCTGCATGAATAAATACAACAAGATTTTCTCCTTTTTGCTTCAGCTGAAGCACATGGTGTGGACTCTCAAGGATGTTTGGTTTCACTTGAAGCGCACTGGTGAGTGTGACTAGTGAAAGAGAGCATCCTGTTCAAAATGCAAAGGAAGATGTTCTGAGAAAATTGTGGCTTTTGAAGTTTGACATGACTGTATATAAGCAATTGTCTAGCAGAGGGTGCTGAAGGCATTTTAAACAGGATTAGACTCTACTAATAAAAATCTAAATTCCTTAAAAAATTCTGATTTTAGATGGTCTCTGTGGTTGATAATATATTTCTGCTTTTGTTTTCAGCTTTAGTGAGTCGTGCATCAAATTCTGTCCAGTTTCGACAGCTCCAGCTGTATAAACATGAGATGCAGCATTTTGTGAAAGTAATTCAAGGTTACATTGCTAATCAGATCCTTCATGTTACATGGTGTGAATTTGGAAACAAACTGTCTTCTGTGGGCAACCTGGAAGAAATTCACAGAACACATGCTGAATACCTCAACAAAGCAATCTTCAGGCAAGTTACCATACTTGCTTTTACTTCAAATGCATGTTAAGGGAGTGGCCAGTCCTAGCCTAATGTATTTGTGCAAAACTGACTTTTACCTGACACATTAATTAGTCTTTACATGTGAAAGTGTTCTTATGTAAGAAACAAACTTCATGGCATCTCACAAGGTCTGTACTTTGATACTTTTTCTCAGCTATCCATCCTTTTCATTTCCCTGGACTCCTTGAGTTACCTCCTGCTCCTGGTCACCATGCCTCTGCAAGCTTCCAGCTGCTCAGGACAGCTCTAAACTAAGGGCACACATGCCACAGTTCTTTTTCTGTCACTCTGTCCTTTGTAAATTACTGCTGTTTCATTCAGCATCATTAGTGTGCCCAGTAAGCCTTGCTGAAGGATATGAGATGCATCTTCTGTACAACGTGTGTGCTTTTAATATGTGTGCAGTGGCCAGGGCTGGACTTGGAAAGGACAAAAAGATTTGTCTAGCTTTATGAGCAGTGCAAGAGACAACCATCTTTTAGGAATCACAAGCTTTTAGCCCCTTAGTTACTGTATGTGAGGCGTGGTGTGGTGTGGTGTGACTGAAAGGAAAGGAGCTACAGTTTATTTGGTTTCTTCTTGTACAGTGTACACTGAAATGATGAAGTGGTGAGATGGAGGGAGATGATACAGAACAGAAATTAAAAGCAAGAAAAGAAATTTCTCCTTTCATGTCTCTGTTTGCGAGTTTTAATCAGAAAAGGCTTGCCTAGAGCTGCTCTTTGGATAGCAGGTGGTAGGATGAGAGGAGATTAAAGTTTAAGGAAAGTCAGAACATGTTGCTGTTAAATGTCATCTCTTTTGCAAAGGCAAATGTCTTTCTAGAAATCAGATTCTCTAGGGCAGATATAAGTTTCTTGGAAGTGCAAGTAAACTGTGTTAGATTTAGGCACCTTGTTTAAAATTTGTTGGCTGCAGTCTTGGGGATTTTTTAAAGCCATTATCTTTAACCTAAAGGGTTGTCATTCCTTTGTATTTATAGTCTTACAACCAGTAAATTACATCAACTGATTTGTGCAGTTGTTTTTGTTCTGTCAGGGGTCTGTTGACAGAGAAGGCAGCCCCTGTGATGAACATCATCCACAGCATCTTCAGCCTCATCCTGAAGTTCCGCAGCCAGCTCATCTCGCAGTCGTGGAGCTTTGATGCAGGGAAGCAAATGGCTGTCCATCCCAACTTTGGTCTGATGCAGCAGTCCTACAACACCTTCAAATATTACTCCCATTTCTTATTCAAAGGTAAGAAATTGCATAAATTCTAGATGGAACAAAAGGTCAACTGGCTACTGGAATATTTTAGTAATATAATGTAAAAGTAGGAAGATTATATGCTTAAGGAATGTTGGAAATATACTTCCCAAATGAAAACTGCATTGTTGTGGTTTGCCAAGATCAGATCTGCATGTACATCAATTGAGATGTACACACATGAAATCTACCAGATATTTGAAAACTGACTGTAAGTTTTTGCTGATTTACAAAATAAGTATTTGGTATTTAGCTGTACTTTTGTGCATACATTTTTTCTTTTCTCTGGAAGTGAGTTCTGAAACTTTTTATTGGCAGCAGTGAGAGAGAGATAGATACCACTCAGAAGTAATTTTAGATATATATGCAATAGTTGAGTTTTACCACTAGTATGAGATTTGGAAGTTCTGATTCCCACGTTGGACTAAAGCTCAGAGAGCCTTCCAGCATGTGCTCCAGGCAAGCTTTTCAACTGTGTTCAACTATTGACAAATGTTCTTTCCTTTACTATGGTAAAATTTCATCTCACTCTCAGCTTAGGCTATAATGTGCTGAAATGGTTACCTTCCATATGTCTTTCAGATCTTGCTTGTATTTAAGTACATTACTTATCCTTCGTCTGTTATAAAGGATGTTTGTGGGATCTGGGTTCCTTTTTTTAGAAAATCTTGAATTCCCGAGGGAGGTGCATCTGCTTTTCTTCTATCTATTCTTCTAAAATATTTTCTAGTTCAGACTATATTCTTCAGGAAATGAGCTGCCCTTTTTATTCTTTAAGGGTGTCCAAAAATGGTATCAAAGGACCAAAAACAGATATTTCAGGATGAGTTAGAATGGCTGCTTCCAAATTCTACAGGAAGTCAGAACACCTGTGGGAGCCACCTAAGCCCATACTACGAGATCTATGGTTGCTTCATGGACAGAGATTAATAGACCATTCTGTAAGGAAATCTGATGAGTGACCCATTTTTTTACACCCTCTTTGTTAAGCACTACAAAACAAATATGTGCTTGTTCATCTCCACTTGTACCTTCAGTCACCATGTATTGTAAAATGCTCTCTCTCCACAAGGGGTTGATCCAGAATCCATTGAAAGCCAATACAAAGTTTTCTGGACTTCAATGGCTTTGGCTCGGGCCCTAACTTCTAAAAAGACACCTCCCCTTCTTCCTTGCATGCTGCTGCTGCTTGCTGATTCCCTTGGTATTGGTGCATGGGATGTTTGTGAGCTTAGGGAGCTTCTGTTGGCTTTTTTCCTTTGTACTGGAGGATGTTTAGAGCAGTTGGTGTGTCCGTTCATAGAGCGTGAGGGCTTTGTCCTAGGAATTTCTCTTGGCTTTTCTCTCTCACAATGGACTTCACTTCAGCAGAGCTGCTTCTTTCACAGAGGTCTCCTGAGGACCTAAACGTGCTTCCTGGTCAGTTGTGATTGTGATAGGAACACACCATCTTTATTGTGAAAGATTCTGTGATTTCTTTGTTTCTGTGAAAGCGACATAAGAAGGAAATGCTTTGTTAGAATAATGCACTTTCACTTGGAACTGACACATAGTCCTTCTTTTGCATTTATTTAAAATATTTTATAATTCCAGAAAGAAATACTGGACTTTTCTTATGTTAAAATGTACATTTGTTCTCAGATTTCTGCATTATGATTTTCTTGGTTTTTTTTTTAATTAAAAGGCACAGATGCTGTCAAGGATGAATTTGCAATATTAATCTTAGTTGAAGCTTACTTTATTTATTTTATTTTTTCCAGTGGTAACAAAGCTTGTAAATAGAGGATACCAACCACATTTGGAGGATTTTCTGCTGCGAATTAACTTTAATAACTACTACAAGGATAACTGAACTCTATAGAGTAAGGATCACTGATAACACAGTAAAACAGAAACTATATGTATATGCTTATGATTTATAGAAGCTTATGCAAATGCCATGCAGGAGGCATTTTTCTTCAGTGAAATAATCTGCTATCTAAAAGCCTGAAGAGTATAACCACCATACACAGAGCATGATGATGTTTAAAATCCACTAAACCTGCCTGTTGTTTGATCTGCTAAGAATTAATATTGTCATTATTGCAGAGATAGCAGAGCTGAGTGCCTGGTCTTAACACAGGAGAGAGTGCAAAACTGTATATCTGTGAATGTGTAAATGTTGTATTTTCAGTGGTGTGAATTTCCCTCAATGTAAATACATGTATGTGAAATAAATTAACAGATACTTTCTAAAATTGCTGAGAGATGGGTATGAGGTACAAATGTTCCCACAGATATTAGTACCTGTTATTTGATGTGGTTTATTTTCAAACTGATATTAATTCTTAATCTAAATATAACTAATTTCTTTAAGACTTGTAGTCACAGTGGAAGAGAGCATGATGTGCCAGGGTGGTCTGTTAGGAGATACAATATTTGAACTATTCAAGCACTTGGTGATTGTTGGAACACTTGTGCCAAACTTAGTTTCTTTATCCTTAATTGAAACTATGCATCTTATTTTGTGGTGATTATTTAAAACACCTAAAACAGAAATTCAGCATCACTGTGCAAAATAAAGCTGTAATTCCCAATATATTCCAACTACTGCTTTCAACTAAAGCATCATATTTGCATAATATTCCTTTTCCCACTTTGGTTTTTTCCCTTATATTGTGAGAAGAGACAATTGAACTTTCAGTATCATAATATGAGAATGCTATAGAGAGGCAGTCAGCATTAAAATACTTTGGTTTTGAGATCCTGAAGTCATGGTTGACTAAAAGGTGGATATATTCATGAGGAGTTTATTGTCTGGTGAGGGGACAGTTATTTAAAGCTACAGGCCTGACTGGCATGTTGCCAGGACTATGGACTATTGAATAAGATTATTTTATGATGTATAGATAGTTTTATAATTTTTTTTCTGAATGAGAAATAAGTATTAGAGACAGAATATACCAGCTGTGAAGTTGACCTGAATGTTTCTGCTCTGATTCCAAAGTCAGTGTCAAAACATGGTCATGACAGTTGCAACATACATCTTCTATGTTGTTTCTTCATCTGTGCTGTATTTAATTAATTCTCTGCCTTTTGTTCTGCAGAAAAGGGGATTGCAAGAGCAAGCGGCTTGCAGACTGAGCTGTTTTGTTGCCTAGGGAGGCAGAGACCTGTTTGTTTACCTGACTTGTTCTTCAGGAATTTACAGAAATGGGTGTGTATGTGCAGGCGTGGCTTTTGGTGCAAACTGATGTCTTGTCCTGAAGCCACTGGACTTCCCACCCAGCATCTTTGGGAGCAGTGTCTGATGTTTGGGACCTTATTGCTTGGCCCTACACTGTTACTGTAGAAAGACACATTGAACACTGTCTGAGTGCTGTGGTTTGCCTGGGGCAGACCTTTAACATAAACACAAGCAGTAACAGACAACAGAGGTGATCATGGAAGCGTTGGTTGGACATATTTAAGCGCTCTTGGAATTCCTCCTTCCAGCAATGATGCTCTAAGTGAGACAGCCCTGGGCAAAGCAAAGAAAGATGTTGTTCTTTTTAAGGAGAGCAGTTCAGGCTGGCGTGAACGGGAGGATGGAGAAGGTCTGGTCGCTGTCCGGAGCCGGACGCGCGGCCGCGCTGCCCCCGCTCCGAGCCCCGTCCCGCAGCCGAGCCGCGCCGCGGGTGCAGTTGCGGGCAGCGCCCTCGAGGTGGCGCCGTCTGGCCGAGGCTGAGCGGGGCTCCCGGGCGGGCGGAGCGGCCGCGCCGGGGCTGCGCTCCCGCGGCTCCGCGGGCCCGGCGGCGCGGGGCATCCCCGGGCAATGGTGTGTGCTGGGCAGAGCCGCTGGGAGCGGAGCAAACTTCCAGAGCCGTCCGGCGAGGTGCTCCCGGCCGTGGCCCCGGCTCCGCGCTGCCGAAACTTCCCTGGTGTCGGGGGGTAAATGGGAACTCCGCCACCCGGCATCCGAGCTGCGAGCCAAAACCGGGGTCGGGACAAAGAGCGTCGGGAATCTTATCCTGTGTCATCGATCCTGTGGCGGGGGACACGACTCCGCCGCCCGCGGGAGGCGGGATGGGGATGGAGGCTCCGCACCCTGGGGGAGACCGCGTTAAACAGCCCCGGCCCGCGCCGGTGATCCCTCTGTGTCCCTGTCCTCGCTCCGGTGCCACAGCCTCAGCCTTCACCGGCTTCCCCTGCTCAGAGATCCCGCGGCCGCGTCTGCCGGCACCGCGCCCCGGGCGGAGCGGCCGTGCCGGGGAGGGCGGTGCCGAGCGCGGGCGGGCGGGCCCGGAGCCGCAGCCGCGACCGGCTGGGGATTCACGTGGAGCCGCTCCGTGCCGTGCCGTGCCGAGCCGCGCCGTGCCGAGCCGAGCCGCGCTGTGCCGAGCCGCGCCGTGCCGCGCCGTGCCGTGCCGAGCCGCGCCGTGCCGCGCCGTGCCGTGCCGAGCCGCGCCGTGCCGCGCCGTGCTCTGTCCTGCCACAGAGCGTCGCCTGCTTCAGCACCAAGAACAGCTACAAGTGTGTCTGCGCGCCCGCCCCGCCGAGCCGTGCCCTGCCGCGCCCGTCTGAACGCTTTTGTAATTCTGCATTTCCCTCCCTTCTTTGGTTCTGCTTTTTTGCCATCCTTAGACGGTTTTCATGCAAGGGAATTCTAAGCTACTTTTTGAGTCAGGGACCGCATTTCACAGTGTTTTTCCAAGAACTGAGCTATGGAGGCCTGAGAGTTCTAAAAGAGAAATAACTAAAAATCTGATCCTTGAGAGGGACTTGTGAAGTCACTTCAGAAAGACGAACTTTTTAATTCATGTTTCCAGGGAGGAGCCAATGAGTGAATACAAAGAGCATCCTAAGTCACCAGAAGGGTCAGACCAGCAGTGTCAGTGCTTATGACCCTGCTCTAGGGAATCCATGGAGGGATGGAAGAGGCCGCTGTAGAAGGTAGGAAGTAACACAGCTTGTGCTCCTTTGCTAATAGAAGCTCTGAAGGTATTTGAGGTGATTTCAGTTCTTTGGGCAGAGGGTATGGTCAGATATCTGCAGCACGTGAATCCTCAGGCAGCAGCCAACTCCTCTGGTTTATAAAAGCTCACCTGAAGACTGTGGATTCTTACTGTGATTTTACAGTTGCTGGGCCCTGTGTCCACACTGTCCTTGCTCCAGGGTGGCTCCTGGGACCAGCACTGCTCTGGTGGTGAGGTCTGGCTGCCCAGCGGAGCTGGGGCACAGCTCCTGTCCTGGCTCCATCGAGGGGCTGATCCTGCTGGTTTGGCCCAGGACAGCCCTGTGCTGCAATCCCAGTGGTGAGCAGGGGTGGAAAAGAGGCATCAGAATATCAGTCCTAAGCTAAGATGCAAACATGGACATGTGCAATGAATGCCATCCTGGAGCATGTTTGAAATTAGGGCAGATTCTTGATGTCAAGGAGTGCTGGTTTCAATCACTGGGTGCAAGGAGTCAGGAAAAGGATGCCTTCATGTGCTTCTGTCATGGCAAATGAACAGCACAGCTGCAGGGTTGGAGCTCCCATCAGTTTCTCCTCTTAAATAACTCCAGCCCTTTATCTGCAATTATTTCCAAATTTCCTAATTTTTTAAAGTGTTGAATACAAATTTAAAAAAAAACCCAAGCCAAAAAAAATAATAACAAAGCAACATAATAGCATTTAGAGGTTAAAAAAAAAGAAATCTTTTTATCTGATTCTAAATTATTTATTTGATGTTTGTCATTCATTGCTTATTTCATCTTCCTTCAAATGTTCAAGTGTTTTTAAGTTGGTCTGCCAAATAAGATTTAGACTATGGACATTCCAACTAGGAAGTTTTAGGAAAAAAATGCAGAATTGTTTCTTTCTAGATATAAAATTTCTTAGTAAATACATTTTTTTCCTAAATATTTTCCACTTTCAAGTACTTGGCATAGAGGTGATTGACTTCTTAGGACCATTTTGATTATTTGTCAGCAACTCACTGTGGGAAGGGTGGGGGAAGGACTCATTAATGCTGGAGCATGAGCTACCACCAGAACAGGCACCATGAGAACCTAGTCATGAGCTGGTGGTGTGTGCTCTCAGAGCCTGAGCTGCTGTGTGTCTGTCTGCACCTCCCCATGCTCCAGTGGTGGATGTGCCTCACCTGGCTTTGATCATCTACACTGCAGACATTTACATCTGAGTCAGTTGTTTAGACTCTTTTTATAGTTCACATGGAGAAAAATACACTTCTGAGGCATGATTTACATGTTTTATTTAGATGTCTATGCTAATACCAGGTGACTCACTGCCTAGAAAGGAGCTATTTCTCTTAATTTCCATGTTTTTCTTTTACACAGGAAGCCTAGGGGAATGTTTTAAATACAGGAGTTTCCATCTTAGATGTTCAAGCATCTCTCTTGAAGACCTGTGCATTTTGCCCAAGAAAAGTCACCTCTGAGAACCCAAAAATGTATTTACATTATTCTTACAGAACAGTTCCAAGAGGAATTATGCTAAAAGGGCACTCACACTCTTCTTCTGATGGATCTGGTCACACAGAGTGACACCATAATGTACCCAACATCAACCTTGTGAACTTACATATCCACTCAGAGAATAACTTCAGGCCAAGTGCTGGGCTGGGTATCTCTCTGCTGCCTGTGTGGACACTGTATGGGAGCCATGGTTTTAGGGGTATTCTCAAAAATTCCCCTAAACATTTAAAGCCACATCAAAAATGCTCTGCCTGCTCCCTGAGGGTGGGTCTTGCAACATTTAAACTTACAATCACATTTTTTAAAAGGGTTTTTTTTCTTCAAGTGAATATTCATTCAAGATTTTGATGATTCATAGAGCTGCAACTCTATCACTTCTGCAACATGCCATGAAAAGAAATCCCTTGAAGTCTAGACAATGGAAAACAGTTTGTTTTCTGGCTATATAGGCAGTGTTAAACACAGAATCAAAGTTTACCTTATATCAAGCCTTGGGTATGGTTTTTTTTAATCTAGGAGTACAGAGAGATTTTGCACACTTAGCTTAGAAAATGTGGCTTCTCCCCCTGGTTTTCTGCTCCCCTGTTAATCAGGCATCTGCTGCAAGAATTGCACAAACAAAAATGGAGCAGTCTGTACTCATGTCTGTCTGGAGCTTTATCCCAGCCTCTCATGTCCTTTGATTTACATGGCATGTACCTGTGCTGCACACAGAGTGGCTGCATCCTTCAGCTCCACAGCTGATGTCAGGGTGAGGGAAAGGAGAGGTGTTAGGGGGAAGTGGCAGGACCAAATGCAACATTTGTGTACAGGTGAGAGGAACTGAGAACTGCACGGCACACTAAACACCTCCCACTGTCAACACAGGAAGCATGAAGCCAAATGACAAGATGTAACCATGTAACCAAGGTAGTGGCAGCATTATTTAGAATTCAGACTGTGTGATCATACACTGGATGTGACACCATTGTGAAACCCTCCTGTTGGGTTCACATCTGTGATCAGTGTTGTTACCAGCAAAACTTTCAAGAAATAGGCATTAAGAAAAATATTAAAATTGCTATTTTAATTAATTTTAATAAAATAATCAAATCTATAGCACTTATTTGGAAAAAAAAAACCAACAAACCCAACCCAGAAACAAACAAACAAAAACCCCAAACCCACACAACATTCCAAAATAAGAGCTGACATTAAAACGTTCTGCAACTGTAGATTTACAAGCTCATGAAGCAGAGTTATGGTGAGATCTTACCCCAAGTCATGAAAGGAGTCCCACTATCACATGAGACTGTCCAGAGACTCATCTCCAACAGGTTCTCATTTCAGCTTTGTAATCTGGGTGCCACTTGATTTTATGTGAGGGTACTTCAGGATATATGGTATAGCCACATACATGGCTTAGCATATGGTATAGGCTAAGTCTGTGGAAATACTTGATCAGAAAGCTTTTGATAGGAAGAGTCACCACTTCATTTTGAGCACAACTCCATGGTTTTTATATAAACAGAATATTTGGCCAGTAATAAATACTATTTTCAGAACCTATTGCAAATACAAGCAGTAGAAATCAAGAAGCAAATTATGATTTAAGTATTTAGATTCCCAAATGCTGTAAGCTGCACTCCCTTCTCTCTGAGGAACTGAGCTAAGTGATAACATTCTAGTGATAATAATTGTGCTGCTGCTTAACCTCCTGCTTCTACACTGCTCCAGAAACAAGAACAGAAGGAACTCACTATCATCAGGGATCAAACTATGACCCACCTGCAGAAATGAGAGTGCTGGAAGAGCACAAGCATTCCACTTGGCTCTGGACCATCATGCTTCTTCAAACACAAAGCCCTGATGTTACTCATGCCCTGGGGAACCAAGCAGTTGGATGTCAGTGCAGCTGAACATGTGAAAACCTGAGTTTCTACTGCTGGTGAACATCTGTCAGACATACAACTTTACTGAGTGGCACACCAAGGGGCTGCATTAATCATTCCAACCCCGGAAATTGATTGCAAAACCTCTTGCACTTGATTGACATGTGAGCAAAGAGTATTTAGCAGCAAATAGCACTGTGTTTGCAGTTCTCACTGTACAATTCATTTTCCCTTTTAAAGATAAGATAATTGCTTGTAAATTATTTCAAAGTATCTCCTCCTGTGATTTTGGCAATATAGGTGCACAATAATTTGGTAGTTAATCCAAATTCTTGCATGTCCAAACACACAGTTATAATATTCTCCTTCTCTGTACCACTATTAATAGAGATCTACTCAACCCCCCCAAATTATTATTAGAATGCTGTTAAACAGACTTGATACTTTAGGCATGGTTAAGAATCATTACTTTTTACACCATTTTGGTCAGGAAAAAGCTTGGACAGAGCTCCTCTAAAACTCTGTTCCCCTCTGTGTCCCAAAAGAAAAGATATAAACTGAGAAACAGAATCAGCACAGTCATGTTGATCAGTTTGGAGCAGCTTCTCCCCCCTCTGTTACTCCCTTGTGGAGCAGGCACATTGTAAGAGAGCACAGGTTCTGCAAGGGGATGTCTCAAGTGTATTGCAAATTGCCAGCACACTTTCCCTCCCTGATGCAATCCTGTTTACCCAGCACTGACTTTCTCTTAAAGTTTCTATTAAATGGTTTGGTTTCAGTAACCCAAATTTAAAGGAAGGATAATCCTCAATGAAAACTTCGAATTCCCACAAAAATGGATTATTCCCAGCAGGCCTCTTTCAACTACACCATTCTTCCATGGGCTAGGTAATACACCTAGTCTGTCCTTTCTTTAAGGACTCCAAAATCCCAGAGAAAGTGCTGTGCTTGTCAGAGATCACAGTTCATCACAAATCAGTTCCTCCAGCTCCAAGACAGAGAAAATGTTTACATTCAAAGCATGCCCTATGTCCTGTGACAGTGAGGAGGATAGTCCAACTGACTATTAGTACAGTTGGAAAAGCAACAGTCCAGCTGTTCTCCATGTCTGCTGACAGCTCATACTGAGGAAGACTTAAAAAAACCACAATTCAACCCAAACTGGTAACAAGTTTGTATGGGGGTAGCAGAAGAATTTCTTTAAAGACACATAAATCACAAGTGTGAGACAGTGGTCTCTTTGGAAAGAGAAGCCTTTGCATTAAACCAAACCTTTCAGGTGTCTGAACTTGTAACAAACAGAAACTCAGAAAGCTCAGTAACAACTAACTACAGAACAACTGTGATGATGTGACAATAATGGCAACCAACCTTCCCCTGGAACCTCAAGTGAAGCATTTTAAGTAACTTGTGAGCAAGTCAGCTCCTCCTCTCGTCCCACATCCTCCAGCATCTTTTACCCCAGCTCAAACAGCACGTTCCTAAATGACAAACTTCCAGCTTGAAGACTTTCAAGAACCATGGAAACCAACTAAACAGTGCAAGAGTAGAGAAGGATTGGAAGAACCCCACTGACCAGTGTCATGAGCAGGTACCTCACCTGCCACACTTCTCAAACAGGCAGACTCTGTTAGAAGCACAGAAATAAATACACAACACACCTGGATTTGAGTGCTGGGGTAGTTCAAGGCTCAAGCTAATTTGGCTTATGGATCCTGCCCAAGGCAATTGGGTTACAAACTGCACTCCTGAGTTTACTAGATATTTATGGGTGTTGTGTGCAGACATACTGAACCTGAATAAATTTCATCACCAAGTTTTCAAGTGCAGATGTATATAATCTCCCTTAATTCTGCTCTTAAAAAAATTCAATTGCTCCCCCCAAATTCTAGCCTGCACACATTCTCAGAAAATAGATAATGATTAAATACCAATCTGAAGGTTCAGAAGAAATGAACTACTTAATTAAATGAAACACAGCTTCAAAACAAGCAACAATGAATCTGTTCCTCCATTAAAGAAGACTAAAAGTTTCTGCATAGAGAAAGCAGTAAATAAATACCACAAGTACTATTATTTAAGACATCAGACAAAAACAGATCAGATTCCTGACTTGCTATTTTTGTCTTCACATAACAACAATTCCATTTGGATGATTGAAGTTCAGCCTACATCAAGATAAAATACTGCTTTTGACTTGCACTGTAGTGAGGATAAAGGAAAGACTTTGGGCCTTTAAACATTTATATTACTGATGTGTATGGACTGTTGATTGTCACTGGTCTGTTCCAAGATCCACAACTGCTTCAAATTAAGCACAGCTGAAGACTGCTGCAGATGCATCCAAATGTAGTGTTGTTTCAATAACTTAATAGCACTTTGATGTTTGCCTTGCTGAATTCTTCACTGCTGAAGGAGGATCAGAGTCTTCAGTTCACAGCAAAAAACAAAGCAAGGCAGTTATGAAGATCATGTAACGCAGAGCTCCGAAGCCCAGAGCGGAGGTTTGCTGCAATAGGATTGTTTGCTTCTGCTCTCCTGAGAACAAGCAGCTGCAGCAGCTGCTCCCTCCTCTTCTGCATCCTCCTTCACCTCCTGGAACCCTTCTGCTTCTTGGAATGGATGTTCTAAAAGTTTCAGTACATTTCTTACCTAGAGAGAAAACATAGCATGGTTGTTAAGAATTTAGGAAGTGAAGACAAAATGATATGGAGAAGAACCTCATGCCAAATAATGAGCAAGTGTATTGTACCTAATACATGAACTCCAGACAAGCCAAATGTTAAACAGATGAACAATATATATAAGATGCAAACTGTAAAACTGAACCTGGCTGAGTTTGTATGTGTATGGAACTCAGGCTCAAATAACTTGAAATGCAAATATTAAATACAAATTCTTATATAATTTCTCAAAATAAATAATTTTCCCATATTCTCCATGTAATGTTCCAGATGCTGAGGGTGAAAGTTGTAAATTTTAAAAGATAACATTTTCCAGAAAGGAACAAGTGAAAATTAATTCCTAACTTCCTTCCAAGCCACTCTCAGGACAGTAAAAGCAGTGTACATGCTTTGTCCTGAGGTCAGCCTACACGAGCTGGTGAAGTTCAGATTCAGAGTTTTGACTCCATTATTTGTACTGCAGACCTTAAAATTACAGTGACAATAAAAACAATAGAGATCTCCTGAGCAGTGAATTCCCAATGCCCTTACTGCCCAAGATTCCAGACTAAATTTTGCCTGGTATAATGTCAGTCATTGACAGCACCACTACACATCCACACAAACCTAGAGAGAGAGAGCAGTAATAGCATACCTCTGAGAAATCCCCATTTTCAGCTGCTTCTATGGCATTCTGGGCAATGTAATTCCTCAAGATATATTTTGGATTGTTTGAATTCATGACCTTGACATGCTCAGTGTTCCAGGCATCAGCATTACCAACACTTTCTATTTCCTTCTGCAAACGGACTCTGAAATTAAGCAGGTGACAACGACTGGTTTTTACCAAGAACCACATGTAGAAGTGGACACGTTTTCTTGTTTTGAGATACTTAACTTGCAGTTCTTAAAAAATACTACATCATCTATAATCCTCTCAGTTTATAAAATGCAGCATGACAAGAGAAGAGAAAACACACTTAGTTTAAAAGCAGTACTAGGGACAGTCAGCAGGTCCTGACACAGCTCAAGGAAGTGGCACAGCACAGCTTTTCTGTTCTCTAAAGTCAGATGAAGACACAGGATATGGTCTGTTCTGCATTGCTCTGCAATGACTGACACAGTCAGGTCTTTTCTTTCAAGTATTTCTATATTGTTTATTGGTTAAAGTGTTTGCTGTTCTGGTAAAAGCACAAGGATGCAATACAGCAGAGGCAGTTTGAGGTACTTTCTATCAGTTAAAGAACTTTCTCAGCCCTGCTGGAGAACAAGATCACAGACAGCCAGGAAAGGAAAGATCTGCCCTAATCCACATACAGAGTACAAAAAGTTAAAGCTGTATTCAGGGGTTTTCTTAAAAAAAAAAAAATCTCCTGCTAACACTTTTTAGGCTTTAGACAAGTCTGGATATTTGTTTTCCTGGCCATGATTTCTGTTTTTACTCTTTGATTAAGAATACTTGCTTTCTATATTAACACAAATTTCAAAGGATAGAATGCTTAGAGGTCAATCAGTTGTAGTTACTGAGCACTTAAAAGTTCACAACTGGAATTAGTCTATGTCAGAATCAATATCAACACTGGTGAAGCACTTTTCATACTAGAGTTGATGCCTGGTGATTTCTACATCCTCACACTACTTCAAAATTTAGTAAACAAAGTAAAAAGATGACCTTGAACTTTCACAGCAACAAGGACACTGATCATGGCAGTAGATAATATTCTCCAGTTGCATGCCCTCCTCACCTTCCTAATCTGTATTGGAGACTTAGTGTCTTTTGTGAGACATGCACATTGTTCTCAAAATGCAGAAATACAATATCAATAGTGAGATATCAATACTGAGAAACTTTACCTGTATTTCTCCAGCCATTCCTTCCAGTGTCTTTTATTTCTGCTAAGTAAATCATCTGCTGTTAACTGCTGCAGTTTGGAGAACTGTTCAATGCGTTCCAGCTCTTTATTTATATTAGCTTTTGTTCCAATTAATGCTAACAGCTGAGGGTTAGACTGAGCCAACATCAGCATCATTGACAGCTGTCTGGGAACAAAAAGAACAAACAAAGTTAGATACTAAAGTTGAGCTGCTCATCAAGAACCATCTCCTTGCAATCAAAGTAGAAACAAAAACATTCACAACTGGGATTTCACTAGAGAGGTTAAGTAACAGAAATTCATAATTAGCAAAACAACTTTTATTATAAATGATCCTAATTTCACTGTTTCTTCTCCCTTCTTCAGTGTGTTTAATTCATATTCCTGTGGTATATAAAGTGCAGACAGTAGATTTTCAAATTACTGGTTTAGTTGCACAATTCTTATCAAAATACCCTTTGAACTTCAAAAGGAATTTGCTTAAAAATTTTGATCTTATTTAGATTTTACGATAATACAGAATTCACAGGTTTTGTTGTTTGGAGGTTTTTTTTATTTCTTTAAAACCTATTTTTGCCAGTACTAATAAAAACCTAAATGATATGGGGAAAAATACTTCATTTAAGTCCCATGAGACCAACACTGTGTTTGACTTTTTTAGTTAGCCAGTCTAAATCACAGATGAGAACTGCTTTCTGGTAATAAATTCCACACAATATCCAGACTACTCTGCTGCAGGTTTGACTAGGATTGCATCTTTTAATATTTCACTGTGTTAGCTGGTGCTGTACAATAGCTCCACCTTAGTTTGCAATACTATGCTAGCTTTCATTTTTCCTGAATTAATAACTGCAGCATAGCATAAAGTAAAATAAAAACCCAAAGAGTTGCAGCATATCAAAATACAAAGTGTTTTTATTTCCTCTGTGAATCCAGTTTTAAGCAAAGGACAAAAGAAACATTTCTCCTGGCTTCAAAATAGACAACTCATTATATCAAGTTATATTGTCCTACTTTCAGTCAGCAGAGATAAGCCAGGTGCTTTGATTTCTGAGTTTATATAAAGTACTATTGAGACCTGATGTACACATCTGATATGCCTAGATCTGTGATATCAAAGGGCTGGGATTAAAAAAGAAATCAGTCATGCACTCACACTAACACAGTACTATTCCCCTCCAAAATGTCACATCCCTATCATGATGACCTATAGCTACTTTTCATGTTTCTCTAGTCCTGAATGCAGTGTTTAAAAAATACTGTCCCATCTCTACCACAAAAGCTATCTCTGTATTGTGCTATCAACACACAGCAAAAGCTGAAAAATTTGGTGGGTTCATCCTTCATGGAGCACTTACTTAAAGAAGGCAGGGGGAAGGGAGAGAAGTATACCCAAAATATCTTTAATTTTTTTCCCCGTCTGCAAAAAGTGAAAATTTGCTCCAGTCACTGCAGTAGTTGAACATGAGTTATTATTTTTCCAGGCTCAGAGTAGCTGGGCTGCAGAACAAACAGGACATGGACTACACTACCTAAAGGTTATCCTGAGGCCAGAACTTCAGCACTTGAAAGTGACTTTTTGCTGAGAGTACACTAGCAGGACACAGCAGCATTGTAGCTCAAACCCATTTCTTCTGTAAAATACTCCCATATCACTTCATTATTTGGCACTCTCATTGCCTCAAGTCAGCAGAAACAGGGAAGGAAATGAAAAAAAAAAAGACCAAGCAGAAGCTCAGACAACTTTAACTCAAGAGCCAACTGCTGAAAGTCACTGTGTGTATCATGGTGCATCTTCTTAACAGTGACATTTCCAATCTCAAAATCAGTGAGATATTATATACCATGCAGAGTTCATTATGGTTATAATGAAACTAAAAGCAAAAACCAAAAGCATTTAAGCAGAGTAATACCTTGGATCCATCTGTGGTTTAAAAACAACTTTCAACTCTTCCACAGAAGCACACTGACTTGTAAGCTCTTCTAAGAAATCTTCAAATTTTGAAGGATCAATGTCTACTGAGAATGAACTCAGCAAGTAAAAAATATTTGTGAAGTCTCCAGCTGAAAAAATTAACTTTATTAGTAATGCAACTAATAAATCAGCAGGAAAGCAGTTTCCATACCTCCTTCTGCCTCCTCCCCCAGCAGTACAGGTCACCATTCTAAAGAGGCAAATAAACTGTTCTCTCAGTGAGGGTGCAAATGTGAGACAGGGGCCCCGCATTAGGCAACAACTACTCCACAGCTCACAATAAGGTAATTATTTTCAGCTTTTTGTTCTTCTCCCAGATAACAATGTAGCTGCACAAGGCTATTTTCTTTTAAGGTCAAGATATAAATTGTGTTTTGATTTGATAATAGATTCTGACAGGCTATTAAATAAGCACCTTCTGTGCTGTTCACCAACCTGTGAGATGCATGGTTTCAAGCAGTTCAGACACCAGCTTACTGTCTTCTTCTAATTCCAGTTGGATTAGGCCTAGTTTTTTTCTCATCTTCTGCAAATAGTGTTTCTCAAATTCTGCATCATATTCCTCTTCCAGGATGAGTTGGCTTATTTCCAAGGGCAGCTCTGGAACTAAAGCTTCAGCAAGTTTCCCCAGGTTCCACTTGCAAATCTCTGGCTGTTTGTTGTAGGCATAGCGCCCTGTGTTATCAGAACCATTGCACACGTGCTCAGGGTCATACCTACAGGAGAAGAAATTGTCAGCATTCTTCTGCTCACCTGGACACCAATACTGGGAGAAGTAGTACTTTTATTATTTTAGTCTGCTCTAGGTATTAAAAAATTGGAAGGAAACAACCCTTGATTCTTTTCCCAAAGCCACAGGCTACAAGAACAGTCTAACAGCTGAGATGCTGTGAACACAGTTGCAACTACATTGACAAGAAGAATTACAGGAGAACTAGAACTACCTCGATCTCCTTTGCCGTGAAGATAATTCAAGAATCTACTTTAGAATTAAAATATTAAAGCAACCATGAACACAAGGATTGTCCTGCAAAGTAAGAACAACATACCCACATTCCCACCAGTGATGCCCCACTGACCTGTCCATAAAGCCAAAAGGGCCATAGTCAATGGTGAGTCCAACAATGCTCATGTTATCTGTGTTCAGCACGCCATGGCAAAACCCCACACACTGCCACTCCGCAACCAGCCTCGCCGTGCGCCTGGTGACCTGAAAGAAAGGGCCTGGTGTTCATTTGGCACCACAACAACCTATTTCCAACACATCCATGTATTTCCTAGCCTGAACTGATGTTTCTACAGCTCCAGTGGAAGCAGATTCTGGCACTATGCACACAAACATCTTAAGCACAGTTTGCCCCTCTCCTCCTGTTTCCATGCCTCCCATTTCCATGTGCATCCACTTCTCTCCTTCCATGCTTGACTGGCCAGTCAACTGAACAGCTTTCAAATGCTCTGGGGACAGGACACTGAAATAAACTGTTTGACATCAGACCTGCATACTAGTGTAGTCATTATACTAATATATTATTTTGCCTAATATTAATTTTAAAGAGTAACTACAGGCAGGAAATCACATCAGCAAGCGTTGTATTTTGGTTTACCTCATATGTAGGGGTGATTTACAGGGAGGCTAAAGTGCTGACACAAAAAACCTATTCAGTGCAAAGAGGTTTTAGCACTGATAAACATTTATCTCCATGTTGTGAGAGTGGAAATAAGACTACAAGATTAAATGAAAGTATTGCAAGAATGATGGTTTTATTTAAATACAATTCTTCACCAAATGCATGTTTCATTAGTAATTTTCCACTGCTGAACTGAGAACTATTTGTATGGAATAAAATCACTGCATGTGCCCCATCCTTCAAATAAATAGTGTAATATTTTAAAGCAGTTCTAATTATTTAAATACATTAACCCACCTGGCAACTACAATACTAAAAATCTACAAGTCAGAAGCTAACATGGTTTTTAAATAAAACTAGTTGCAAATACTTTATTAAATTGCTGTAAGTAAAAATTTTGTATAGCCATTCACTAAAAGTTAAATCAAATTATTTTCATAGGTAAAATAATTTTTCTTCCCAAACAGCTAACAATGCACAGAAATTCAAAACAACTATTTGCTCCATGCTGCAGTGTAAGTGTATTCCATTAAGGTTCAAAAAACAATCTACTAATTGTTCAATTAGATGTTTCTATGCCTTTGTGTTCAAATACAGAATTTTTCTACCTTTTTTTAAAAAAATACATAAGTCAAGTAAAGGAGAAAAATTAGACAAATCTTGCCCTGACAGGCAGTGAAAACCACAAATGATGCATGAAACACAACCTCTTGGTCTACCTTGAGATCCCACACTTGTATTTTTTCCAATATTCTCATGGTAGGTACTTTACACATCTTTCCCGAATGCTGATTCATGGGGCATCTGGAAGCCAGCAGCCAGCTGCATGTGTCCAAAACTGATTACCTAGGCCATGACCCAGTAAGAGAGGCACACCCTGCACAACGGCTCTGTGCCAGGAAAATGTAAAATTTAAAAATAAAAAATCCTGGCCACCAGGGTTGGGCTGAAAGCACTCCAGTGGTAAGGCAGTCTTTGTATGGATGCACTGCACACCACCAGGGCTCTGGTGAAAAGAAATCCCCCTGATGAGAGTGCCCAAAAGCAACTAAAGCTTGGGTGACACTCAAAGATGAGTATATTGATAATGAAGAGACAGCTCTGCATCCTCTTTAACCTTTATTATTTTTGATCAACATTTTTCTACAGCTAGACAAACCAGAAGGCAAGTATGGTGTGTGTATAGATGAGACTGTCAGCTGAAGGACATGCTCATTTAAATTTAGGAAACAGCTACAAATTATTTGAGAAGTACAGATAATGATGTCTGCTTTCTAGGCAGTGCTGTAAAATGCAATCACATGCAATGCAATGTACTTTTTTCTCCATTTCCTCCACAGTGCAGAAGGAATGACAAAACAAGATAGAGCTGAAGTGACAGCAGTTCCCTGTAAATAGATGTGTTTGTTCAATTAAAAAAGGACTGGGGTGATTTTCAGGTGGAGGAAAGTCTGGAAAGTCTCCACTAAGGATGAGAGAGAAAACATGAGGAGGCAATGATAGCACAGACATGGAGTGGGGATAGGCAGTGGCACGAGGAGCACAACAAACAAAAAATGGATCTGTGGAAACAAGCAAAGGATGCTAGGAATACAGGTGGGGGGAAGGAGAAGGAAACCAGTAGTAACTGGGCCAGGAAAAGCAGCCAAAAGCAGGAAGAGGCAGGACTGAGCACACACACACACACATCACAATGATCCCAAGTCCCATGACTTCTGTTCCATCCGGAAGCAAACATGCCACCACTACAGAGCTGGACACAACAGAGTGAGTGACAAGCCACAGCTCTCCTCATCAAACCAAATTGTTCACACACAAAGGACTTGTCCAGAAGAGTTAAATTCTTTGGAACATAGTGGTGAACCAAGCCACAGCTGGCTTTGCAGAATTAATGCAATATGCACAGGTTGTGGTAAAGAAAAAAAAAAAAAGGGCAAGAAACCAAACTCTGGAATGTCAGCTGTCAAGTCTGGGTTTTGACCTCTTATCAGTCTGGTATGAAAGTGCATCATGCTGCAGCCATTCCCTCAGTCCATACCAGATCATTTCAGGTTTCAAAGCACCACAACAGCTTTCAGATAGATTAGTCAAGTATTAGACACTGATATTTTTTAATTACTCTTTTTGCTGGCCAGTTATAAAAGTGCTCAACTGCCTTTTAACATTTCAGTTCTAAAGTCTGAAGTTAAACTGATTTGCAGACAACATTCCTGTTCATAATCTGGAAAATGAGACTCAGCATCTCAGTATTTTACAAAATGATGCCCTGCAAGTAATGTCTCAGCACCATCAAGTCATCATCTGACAGTCAGAGCCAGAACTCCTTCTCCCAGTCTAAGACAGTCCCAGAAAATGGAGACAAGCCTTCAGAAGCTCCCCCAACGCAGGGAAATCGTGATTTACCATTAGGAAGGTTGCACTGTTTCCACTGGTTAGATCAATATCAACACTGTTTTCATCAATAAGGTCTACTAAGAGTGCTTTCTTCAAAGAAGAGTCCAGACATTTGAGTGATACAAAGTTCTAGCTGACTCCAGTCATCTGTGCCTGCAGATGGACTTCCTCAAGACGACTGGTATGGATTTATGAAGAGAATCTGATCTTCCTTACCTCTTTGAAGAAAGCAGCATTCCTCTGAACAGTGTTGTCTGAATGAGCCTCCTGGATTTCTGGGTAGAAAGTGCTGATCACATAATCGAGCATCTGTATTCGAATGTCATTTCGGTTCACGCTGGGGCCCTTCCGTCCTGTGTACTCATCAGGGGGCTTAAAAATTTCAAAAGAGCCAAACCTGTTTCAAAATGAAAACATGTTTGAGAATTATCTGATACTATTAACATAATTTGATATTGCATGTAATAAAAACATTTACTGCTATTGCAGTAACAGCACATCATCTCCTAACATCAATTCTTAGGTGACTGAGAGAAAAGACCTGCAAGATTCCTGCACTGAACGTGGTGGGGCTCAGTGACTTGGGGAAAGGAAGCTCCTACATCCACATGGACCTAAACTGACCAACTCTGCCAGTACTCAACAGCAGCTCATTAAAGTTCCTTACAACTACTCCTACTGAAAAATTTTTATCCTGCAGGTATGTAGAAGTTGTACTTATTTTAAATACTAGACTGTACATCAAGCATACCAAATATATTTTCCAGCTATGTAAACACACAGGAATGCACACAAATATACACATACATATGAAAGCACATATTCCTCATACCTCACCTTCCTCTAATTTTCTGTAACCTTAGAGGAAGCAATGCAACTTCCTGAAATGCCTAATAGCTTCTGCTGGAGCAGGAACCTCATACACTTCTCAGGCAGGGAAAGTACCCCCAAACTTTCACAGAACTCAGTAGAATTTTCACAGAACTTTACAGAACTTCACTTTCACAGAACTTTACATTAGAACTGGAATTAAGGATGGAGGTATAATACACCACTACTACTACTATTAAAAAGAAAAAATCATGTATTCTGTACAGGAATAAACACGAAAAATCTCTTCTCCTAAGTCTACAGAACTTAATTCTTCTTTCTACCAGGCCAGCATTCCTAGTATTTATCTGTCTCTGTGCAAAGACAGCAGCCCATCCCATCTGCTGAGCAAGAAAAGCAGTTTCCTACAGCCCAGCAAAAGAAGTTCCAAGCCTCCAGAACAAGAAACACAAACGGTGCTGTTAGAGAAATACACTTTAGAAGACTGCTTAGTTTTAAAGGAAAAAAAACAAAACAAAACTGATCAACAGAATAGGCTCCTACCTTATAAATGTGGAGGCTATTCTCAGAACGACTGTACACCTTTCATGTTTTGGGTTCCCATCATAAAAGACGTCCCGAAGGACTCTGGAGTCGGAGGTGACGCAGGTGCCGGCGCGGGTGGTCGGGATCCCCAGGTGGAACATGGCCTCGCTGCACAGGAACTCGCGGATGCTGGAGCGCAGCACCTTCCGCCCATCCGCCTGCCTGCACCAGGGACACACGGACAGGATGAGCCTCTAAGGCACCAACTCCTGTCTCCTCTGCAGCAGCAGAGAAATAAAAGCCTAGCAGAAACACACTCTGTCCATGGCCCCAGAAGAAAGCAGTGGCAGATGTGAGAAGCTGGACCTTCAAACTTCTGTTAAAGTTCAATTAGATGGACACAACAACTTGCAATGAAGAGCACACATAACAGAATAAACCTTCCAGGCACACATATCCCTTCTAATCATTAACTATGTTTGTTTTATTGATGCAATACTATTTAATTTTTTTTAATTTGGACAGGTATAGCTATTTAATTGTATATCAACTCAGCGGTTTCCTCTTCATTAAATGAAATATAATGAAAAATATTACTTTGAATCTTTCTGGATAAGCAATCTAGAAATGTGGTCCTAAATATGAGCACGCACAACAGCTACACTAAAAAAAAATAAAGAGACAGACAACAAACTAGCTTATTTAATGGATACTAAGCAAATGGAACAGACACAGGTGGTTCTCAGCCCATACTCCCAGCACTTCCAAAGCCACAGGCAAGCAGGAGAGCTGCCCAGGGCAGACCTACAAAGCTACCGCCATATCTGGGACTTTCACTGAGATTTCCTTAACCCTCACAGACCTGAAGAAGGCCTTCAGAGGACCACATACATGAAACTAAAGTGTTACCAAGATTGTAGGGCTGGAACAGACAACACAGGAAATGCAAGTGGGAAAAATCACCTGAAATATTTAAAGTGTTTAAAGGCTAATGTGACTAATGCAGATACCCATCCCTTGCAGGGATTTGGCCAGTACGCCTGGCCAAATCTGGGGACTTTTCCACTATTGCTTCCACAGCTGGGAAGAGTGGAAAGAAGGACCAGCAGGACCAAAACGCCCAAATTCAAATACCATCTGTGTGGGCAGCAATTACACACTGCCCTCCCCACTGTCATCATGGCCTGCATCCTCCCAAAGGGAGAAACCGCAGGGATTACCAGGGTTATCCTTGGAGGATAACCAGGGACAGAAGTAATGTGCCACCTGAACGATGCAGTGAGATGCAGTTACACACTTGTTTCCCAGTGGAAAACTTTGCCACCTCCTGATCTGGCATTTAAGCACTACACTCGCTGCTGCCAAAGGTAAACAAAAAACAAATAACCACGAGGGCTTAAGAGACGACCTTTGCCTCAGGGAATGACCCTCAGCACGGCTCCAGCCCCTCGCTAATGCGATCTGCGGGCCGCCGAGTCCCTCCCCGTGCTCCCCGCACACCGCCCGGGCCTTACCGGGAAAAGGGGGTGATGCCGGCGCCCTTGAGCTGGATCTCCCAGCGCTCGCCCCGCGGGCCCAGCACCTCGCCCAGGTACATGGCGGCGCCGTCGCCCAGCTGCCCCGCGAAGCTGCCGAACTGGTGCCCGCAGTAGCAGTGAGCCGCGGGCTCCGCGCCCGCCGGCACCCGGTTCCCGCTGAAGAACAGCGCGGCCTCGGCCTCGGCCTCCTCCGGGTCGGCCGCGGGCGCCTCCAGCCCCAGCAGCGCCAGCGCCGGCAACGACATGGCCACGAGCCGCGGGTTCTGCAGCGGGCTGGGCCGCACCCGAGCGAAGCAGGCGCCGGGCACGGCCCGCGGGCCGCTCTCCTCCGAGGCGTCCACGGGCAGCGAGCGCAGAGCCAGGTTATCGAAGCGCAGCGCGCCCAGCCAGCCCCCGCCGCCCTCGGGCCGCTGCATGGCCGGGCCCGACGCCTCCCGCAGCAGCCGCGGGCCGAAACGGCGGGCGCTGCGCAGCACCGAGGCCATGCGGCCAGGCCGGGGGCGGTGCTGCGGCCAGTCCCGCCCATGGGGACAGCCCGGCCGTGGGCACAGCCCGCCCATGGGCACAAGCAGCGCGGCCGTGGGGCCAGCCCGCTCATGAGACAGCCCGCCCATGGGGACAGCCCGGCCGTGGGCACAGCCCGCCCATGGAGACAGCCCGGCCGTGGGACAGCCCGCCCATGGGCACAGACAGCCCAGCCGTGGGCACAGCCCGGCTGTGGGCACAGCCGGCCCGTGGGACAGCCCGCCCGTGGGGACAGCCCGGCCGTGGGACAGCCCGGCCGTGGGCACGGACAGCCCGCTCGGAGAGCCGAGAGCGCGGCCGGGCCCGGCGGGTAAAATTGCTCCCCGGGCGGAGCAGCGCAGCCAGCCGGTCGTGGGGATGCTGGACCCACAAGAAGAAAAAAGATAAACGAATGTATGCCACAAGTCAGAACTTATTCAGAATACGCCTGTTTTGTGTTATTTCAATTAATAGCAGCCACCACAGTGGTGGGTCAAGACCAAACCCCCCAAGGCTCGCACATTTACTTTCTCTGAAGGGTCTAGTGGACGCCTCCACTCAAAGCCGGACACAGCAGGTAAACCATCTGCAGACAGTAGATGGCACTAAATTATTACTATTAGTTGTACTTTCCAACTGAACTCAATCATGAGTCTCAGCTCTAAAGAACTGGGGTGTAACCATAGCAGAGAGGCAACATGGTGATGGCAGCAGGGAGAGGGAGAGGAGCTGCCCAGTGGCAGGTGATGCACACCCAAAACCCTGTTGCATTTGTACAGACCTGAGCAGCCTTGCCAGGCTTGCCCACACAGCTCTCCTGCAGGCCCTGGAGAAAGCAGATGTGCAGCTTAGCTGCTGCAGAGACACATCACAGTAATAACCAGCCTGCTCTAATCAAATATCACTTTTCATTACTTTGTCCAGTTTGTAAATCATCTCTGTAGCCAGAATCAGGGACTGATCTTACCACTGAAATAATGTCACCTAGCTGGGATAATTTTTTTCCACTTTCCCTCACACATTAGTTATGATACACAAGTATCTTGGATTAAGGCAAGAGCGAAAGGAGCTGTGTGCATCTTTCCCCCTGCCCCTATCATCACTAGAGCTTTTCCTGCACAAACCAACAGATAAAACATCCAACAAGCAAAAGTGTTTGCTCACTTTGCAGCACAGTCACTCCCAGCAGGGAGCTACCAAGGAGGAGCCAGGGCCAGGTCAGGCGTCAGGACTCAAAGGACAAGGGCTTGTGATGGAAAAGAGTACACATCCCCCAGCTCCCAGCCTTTTCTCTGCTGTGAGTGAGGGTAAGGGTAGTCCCATCTTTGCCGCTGTTGCCTCCCTGGAATACAGAAAGCTCCTCTCTGCAGCAGGCACAAGGCAAATGATGGAAGGAGAGGATAACTACACAGCCCCCAGCCAGCTTCTTCAGCTGGGAGCAGCTGAACAGGAGAGCTGCTTCAGCTGTTCCTGGAGTCCTCCCATACACACACGGACACACAAGACCTGCTGGTGTGAGGATATGCACAGCTGGTGCATTTTTGCACCCAAAGAGACAGTAGACTGATTTCAGGTGTGTATATCTTTGGAGCTACTTTTGTCCTGTGCTTAATGTCTTCCATGTGTCCTCTTTCTACAGCATGGGCTTGGTCCCCCACTGAAGTCTGTCCATCAGTCAGCCCCACATGAGTGACCCTTCTCCTGCCAACACTTAAAAACTCCCACATCTTACAAAAATGTCAGTCTTAAAACACTCAAGTCTAAAATTAAAGTTTATTTCAGTTTTAAAAAGAAATAGGGAAATACATACGTGAGTATCTTAAGAGTTACACCAGTGGGAACGTGATGTTTCTTTTCCCTGTGTAGCTCCCACTGCCTGGCACTTAGAGGTAACTTGATATGTTTCTCTTTTTAGATGTTTTACAATTCACACAGAAATACAGCTTCCAGTGGAAACACAGACATTTGAATCCACTTCAAAAAGTCAATTTTTAAATTTTGTTCAGTATTTGGTATAGAAAAGACACCTCAAATGTGACGTGGGCCAGCAGCGTGCAATGTCATGCTGGTGAAGGATATGCTCCCAAAGCAGGCAGCTGCCTGAGCCAGCACTGCTCCAGAGCAGAGCTGCTTGCAGTGTCCTCTGCCACTCCCAGGGACAGCACTACAGTATTTAAAGTTTTTTTCCTTCCACCTAAATGGTTTTACCAGCAATCCTTTGCAGCCACGGCTCCAACTGCAACTGGAGGGAACTTTGCCTGATCAAGGAAAAAAGGGCTGCATTTTGCTTTACACACAATCAAAAAAGATGGACCACTGATTGACAAAGGGTACACACAGACAATACATTATCTGTATGGAATACAGCTTATCATATATATGAATACAGGGTCTTTGTATTAATATATATATTTTTAAGTAATGGTCATATTGATTTACCTGTGTCAATTTGAAAGATAAAGCTCTTTGCCGTGATTCAACATCTTTTGCACTTAAAGGATCTTTATTTCCCACACAGAGGAGAGCACTTTAGGTACAAATGACTGTGCCTGATGTAAAGCCAATGTTGGAGTGCTCTGCTGGACTGGGACTACAGCTGTCAGCTGCTTGCAAGACTGAGCACTGGAGTCATGAAAAGCAACAACAACAAAGTCAACTCACCATGCCTAACTCTGAACTCTGAATTTAGGTTCTCACATTGAGCAGACAGTCTCCCTGTGTGTTCAGTAGGGCAGGGAAACTCATCCTTTTCCTCTTAACCAGTTACATGGGGTAGGTAGAGAAACTAGTTCCCCTGCTCCAGCATTACACTCAGCAGAAGATAATTAGTCCAACTAATGTTCTCCAGGAAAATGTGTTAGATGGTGGAATTATCCTGTACTAGATCTAGCAAACCAGTGTTTGCTCTTAATAAAAATACTGGTTAATTAGGAAAATAAATGCCTTCAACAAAAATGGTGGGTAAAATATTTTATTTTTTATATAATAGAACATACTGCTGTTTACTTTAAATCACTTTAAAAGGCACACATTGTTAAAAATACTTCAAATTTACATCACATGTACAAATGCATAAAACAGATGTACATGTCACCAAAAAAATACAATATGGCTTCATAAGGTTGAGGTGGGGCTGGGACAATTCAACATATACTTAAATTTTACAGGATGCTGCTAACACTGAAAGGACTGACTAGAACAGAAAAGAATGGACCTAAACCATGGATTATGTTATATAAACAGTACAACACATTGAATATACAACATCAAGAATCTGTGTATGGATTAATAGAATTGTTAGTTCTGCAAATTCACCACTTTCCAGTGCCACTGAATAAACAGTGCATGCGTATGATCTGCCAATTTGCAACAGTGGGAAGATAAATTGCAAATTCTCCAAGAAGTTCTCTGAAGAATCAGCTGATATGGTTTGTTAAAAAAATAAAATAAAACAAAAAAAGAAAAAGATTGAAACAATAGAATTAAGGTACTGACTGGAGAGTATAACTGAATAACAAATGGACACTTTAGATGGTAATCACTTTTGGCTAAAAAGCATAAAACAAAGTCTACAAGAATGCTCCATGACAATCATTTAGCATTAGTCCCACCCAAGATTAAGGCTCCTATCTAAAATTTACCTTAGATTTGTTTTCCTTTGTGTAAAATTACCTGAGCACAGATACCAAATATCTACAGAACTTTTAAAATAGCTGCAGATACTTTAAAAATCTGTAGATAACTTAAAGCAAAATATCCATATATTTAATTCTACCAGCTAAATATTCTCAAGAAAATAACCAGCAGAACAACATTTTGGTATGTCAGTAAAACAGGAGAAGAGTGAGCTTAAGCTTCTGCTTTCATCTTTTAAAAAATGTACATAAAACGTAATAGAATTATTCAGATAGTACTGCTTAATTGTAAACAATACATTAAATGTTTTTAAAAAACAGGAATCAAAATTTAGGCAGTTACTCTACTATTCTATAAATTGTTTACAAATACTGCTTCTCCTCTTGCTAGAGATGGCTGGTGGTTTCTTAAGCACTAATAAATAGAAAATAAAAGGACCTGCCCCCACTGTTTTCTGTATTATCATTTATACTTTGTGTCCTAGAAGCATGAATTGCTGTCATTCTCATTTGCTAAGATTTATTCCCTGGACACCTGTAAGGCCCAGACCCAGACGAGCACCTAGCATCACCTTAGGAGCTCTGCAGAATCGGGTTAGATTCAGTAAGGTTTAAGATAAACATGCACTTTAATCATTTGCTGCACTGGAACTCATACAGTTCTCAAAGATCAAGCCAGAAAAGCATCAGGTTGCATGGACAGACCAGCTCCCAGCAATATCAAAGCCATCACAGAGAGGAGCATCAGGCTCTTAAATTTAAAAGCTCAAAAAAGACTATACTGTACAGAAGACAGATGTACATACTTTTAGCAAACAAAGACTGTATGGAACTATTTCCAACACAAGCCTTTGGAAATATACCCTATTAAAAGCGGTTTCTGGATTTTATTGAACCAACTGAAAAACCACAATGAAACACAAAACACAACATCACCTTTTCCTCCTCCTGCCTCACATATTGGTTCCCATCTTTCATTCCCAAAAGAAATTAATACAGATAGAAACCTCACTTTAAGCAAGGAACAACTGTGTATGAGCCTGAGGAGCAAATGGGACTTTTCCACTCAAATATATTGGGTTAACTTTGATATGACAATGTTATCTCTGTTGTTGAATCAGGACTAGCTGATTGCCAAGGGCATTTTACAATCACTGACAATCCTATAAAAAGGGAAGGAACCAAAAAATTCCAATGAAATATGAAGCTAGGATTAAAAAAACAAAAGAAAGAAAGAAAGAAAGATTGATGATGGATGAGTGTTCCAGATAATTAAAAAAGAAAGTAACAGCAGTCTGTAGTACCCATAATTCTGCATATAAATAGCAGGTAATCCAAATAAAATGCTACATTGGGTTGAAAAACTAAATTGAACACTGCTTTCCTATTAAATAGATTAAAATATTCATCCACCAAGAAATTACATTGATAAATAAAGTATATTCATGTAGCAAAAACAAGGGGCAGGTTAATTCCAGGCTTTTTATGCCAAATACGAAAGGTCTGAGAAACAAAAGTAAATTGTACAGTAGTTCTAGTCTCTTAAATTTACAATACTGGAACCAGCAGGATTTGGCTAAATAATAGTTTAAATAAGCTAAAGGAACAGAGTGTCCTGTAAACATCTGACACAAACCACACTGCATTCTGATGGGGTGGCTACACCTTCTCTATGCAGGAGAAAGACAATTCAACTGGTGGTGGTAACAAGGGATGCAATCTAAAGGCAACATTCCTGTTCTTCGGTAAGGCTTGTAAAAAATTTGAGCCGTGTACGTATGACAGCCTGTACAATTCTGAAATTTCTGGAAAGCTCTTAAGTTTAAAAAAAGCCTAAATGTTTTAGGTATAAAACACACATTGAGAAGATGTCCTTTAAATTATGTGTAAAAGTGTCTGGCACCAGAAACAAACACTTGGTATTATTATACCTAAGAAAAAAGCAAAGAATCACTCAAGTGTCCCTGAACTTCAGAGGAGATGCAGCTGATTAGGATACTTTGTGTTGTTCTTTCCTCTGGAAAAGGAGCCATGAACACACACCCCCTTTAAGCTGCCTGTACTACATCATCAGTTTTATATATATATATATATTATATACAATGCATATATATAGTGTACATGTATATAGTATGCATATATAATATATATATATTTTTTGGATACACATTTCTTTTACCTCAATCTGGAATCATCTGGTTTCATGCAACACACCTATCAAGAATCAAAACTATTAATTAGATCATAGCTGGTGTAACTTCAGTACCAAATCTTTTATTATATAGTGATTGAGTGTTGCTCAGCATCAATCAGGTCTGACTAGAATCCTCATCCTTCAGTCCAGTTCATGCATTGCCTCCATCGCCCTTTCTTCAGCCACCTTCTTCACAGAGAGCCTCTACTGCTTGTTCACTGCTGAGGCATCTCTGTCAGCCTCTGAAGATAGCTCTGTGTTGCTGGCATTGAGAGAACAAACTGAACTGTCCTGTGACCTATTCGGTAGCAGCTGTATCCCAGCAGTCCAAACACTGTTGCTTTTAAAACAAATTTGAAAATCTTACTTGAAGCTGATGGAGGAGGCACACTGAAATAAAAGACAGAAAACAATATTAATATTTGCATAGCTGGAAACAGTAGGCATTTTCCAATTAAAAGAAAGAAAAGGGATTTTTTCCTCCCCTTCCTTCCCAGTGCAGGAAATTTTCACGTAACAGATGCATCATGAATGAACAATGTATTCTTTCATGTTCAAGGGCTACATACAATTAAATAACAATAAAAATTAATAAACACTAACAAAGCCTCTTCTACTTATGCCACTCTTCATGGCTAGGAACCTTTACTTGTCCATCACCCTGCTAAAATAATTAAGTCAATATTCAGACTTTCTGAAGTATACTAAAAGAAAATATTGAGATTTTCACAGAGCCGCTTGGAAGCCTCTGCACTGGCCACCTGAACCAGGAGGGCAGAGGACAACAGGCACACCAGGTCTGCCCCCCAACATTCAAGCAGTCAGTCTCACTGTGGGCATATGAAGCAAACAGTTAATATTACCTTCCCAATAAAGTTGACTTTGAGAGCACAGCCACATGCAAGTGCAGCCCTGTATCCCCACTAACAGGCTCTGTACCCACAGCAACTCATAATCCTCTCACAGGCAACTCAGAGGTTTCCATTAACTTTCAGAGGAGCCTCAAGTTATCATTTATTTATATCCAGAAAAAGTTTCTAATGTACTCAGAAGTAATCAACTACAATAGTGCAAAAACACTGGATGCTCTCAAACCAGGTTAAATGTGCTGAGATAAGGATACAACTAGACTGAGTTTAGATCCATGTGCTCAAACTAGGGAAAAGTTATCACTAGTAAGACTTTGCACATTACAGCAACACAGAGGAGAGTTTTAAAACAGTGTATGTATTGATCCAAGAATGGTGTAAAGGCATCTCTTTATATGTTCTTATGCCTTTCTCCACCTACTCTTTCTCAATTCTAATACCTCACCACAATTTTAAAAAACCATAATTAATAACAGCTGATCAGAGCACAGTGCTAATAATGGCCAGGTCATGGACTCAATCCCTGTATGGGCTATTCACTTAGGAGCTGGACTCGATGATCCTTGTACATCCCTTCCTACTCAAAATATTCTGTGGCAGACAGTAAGGTCTGGAGTCAGGCTTGGAGTCAGGTTCAATGCATGAACTTAAAAATTAGAAATATATGTATGCTTTTATCCAGAAAATCTTCAAGTTCATGTTCCAACTTCTAAAACTTAATTAAATATCTGAGAAAATCTTAAAAACTTGCCATCTTGGAGCAGTGACGAACACTAAACACACAAAAGAAAGCCCTAACTCTGCTCTGCAACTGCAGTGTAACAGCAGGAAGGGCAAGAAAGTTGAAAGAAAAATAATTTGCAAATACATCACTCTTATGAATGTCATTTGCTTCAAATTATTTCAGAAAATCAAGTTAATGCCATATTAATGCCTTGTGTAAGATACTAGTAACTCTTCTGCTCAGTTATGGCACTGGCATGTTAAAGGCAATCAAGTCAGAGCCTAAACTTTGATGAGAAGGACTTTCTGTGCAGGCTTGAAGACATGCACTTGGTCTTTGGGCTGTTCAGTTCTGTGCTGTCAATGATGCAACCAACAGCCACCACACAACTACACAGGTTATTTGTGAGGGTGCAGAGGAAAATGGACATCTAGTCTGTGACTCCAGGGGAGGCTTAGCCTGGAAAGAGAGTTAGAAATGGCTAGGCAGAGCTTCTATACTTTGCATTCTTGAATCCAGAAACAAAAGTCTCTCTAAATCATATTTTAGATGTCTAAATATAACATTCATGTGGATGTCAGTCTTTTCTAGTTTTCATAGCCTCTGAAGAGATGAGTGAGGTGGTCACATTAACACCATAAACAGATGTGATAAGGAAAGTGTGAATTTCTGAAAGACTCCATAATCCTAGAGCTCCACAGACAAATACTACAGGGTTGTATTACAATCTCTCCTGTATTTCTGAAGTCCTGACCTTTGTGGCTTTATGGGATACACATAGTCTGAACGCTTTGGTTCTTCAATTCTGTCTTTTACAAAGCATATATGTCTATTTTAATAGGTACTTTGAAGCAAGAGTTCACAAGGTACATGGCTTGAACCAGCTCATAATTAGTTAGGTATACACATTAAAACAAGCCATTACTTAGACAAACACTTAAAATAGGGTACAAGCAACTGCAACACTAAGCTTGCCAGAACCAGCAGTGTCCTGACAAAACAAAAGCTTTAAATCCAGTGATTTACATTTACCTAAGTTAGACTAAAACCTTTGTTCTGGTTTCACCATCTTTAACAGCCCTCATTTGAATTTCATTTGAGAAGACTTAAATTAATTTTCTGTCCAGGCAAGGGCATATTCTCATCTCTACTTCCCTCCATATTCAACTTTTTTTTTTTTTTCCTGTGATTTTTTCTTTGCTGTCAGCACAATCTGCAAGCACTGCATAGCAAGTCAGCAAGCTGACAGGCCGGGAGGACAGCAGAGATGCTCCTTCAAGCTGTGACAATCAACCAAAAAAACTACAAAGAAACTTCAGATTTTTAGCAAAAGAAGTTGTTATATCAACATGTAGGAAAGCACAACTGTTACCTCATTATTTCCTGGATCTTTAAGTCAGAATTCCAGTTCTTTTCAATCCCAGGTACATGACCCATGCCAACAACACCAACTACAACAGCTGGGATATATTTTCTAGGTTCATCTGAGAAAAGAAAGATGAAGAGAAAGGAACATATCTGTAAAAGAACTATATTTCAAGCTATAAAGAAGTAGCCAATGTGTGAGACTACATAATTGATTTTTCCAAGATATAGGGGCTTTCACTACCACATATTGAAACCCTGTTGTTGCATACTGATCTCACCTACTACCTCTTTCATTGAAACTCTGAAAAAGTCAGCATGGTTTCTGGATTTTCAGGAACCAATTATTTAATAAATAGACCTAGCCAGTGCTCATACTTCAGCCTCAGGGTGACAGGCTCAGCAGATGCAAGCTAAATTAACTTCTTTCCTTCTCTGTGTAGGTCATGTTTCTGTGCTGCTCAAGAGGAACATCCCTGGTCTTTGCTGTCTCCTGAACTTTCTCCGCCACTTTGGACAGCGGCACTTGGCACATAAAGTGTAACAAGACTTGGGCTCACAATCAGAGAACAATGCTTCAGACCACACCTGTTCCTCTGAAGCTCTCTGTTAGAGACCTGGCCTCAGCAACTGCAAACCCAGGCCAGAGACATCCAGTAGTTAGCCAACAACTATCAGACCAATGCAACATGTGCCAGCTCTCACCCTCACCTCCCATCTACCATCCATATTTCATAACACCCAAAATGTGGCTTCTGGAAGTTTTCCCCAATGAGAAATATAGCACTGTGCCACAATAAAATAACTCACAAAAAACTTTCTAAGGAATAATGATCAGGCTGCTTTCCTATGAGGAAAATTCTACATAATATATAAATATAAAATACAAGTTCTACTGTTTTGCTTTAAATATTCACCCTTGATTTTTCCACGAAAAAAGTAAACGTGAAGAGCAGCCGGCCTCAAAATGGAACAAATCTGTATTGAAAACACTAGAACTATTATACATATTTACCAAATTAGTTTTTCTAAGTTTTCTTTTTCTCAGTCTACTCTAGAGTTGCTCTAAAGCAGAACTGCAACAACAGTTCTGCACTAAAGTGCAGAACAAACACTATCTTCTTAAGATATTAAGTAAGAGGTAGCACACTTCAGTACGCTTATCTATAGGAAGGGCATGCCAATTACATATGGCAGCAGAATACTTCCAAAGATTAGTCAAGTACTATTTTTCTATATGCCTATACCTTGCTGAAATAGCAGTCACATATGATTATTACTGCCAGATCATCAAAGTTCCTAGCAGCCCAATTTACAATTATAAAAAAAAAACCTATGAAGAGTACTGAAATTGGGGAATTAACTTATCAAGAAACTAGACCCTCAGTAGCCAGTGGCAACAATGAATTTGGTGAGAAAATGGGACAAGCAAGATAGATGACAGTCCCATACTGTGCTGTCATACTAGACCCCTGCCTTTTGAAATGGTTGTCTGGCTAATTAGTACTTACCAGTTTTAAATAGCACAATGAGAAAGGAAACATAATTTAGAGTCTACTGCTCTACGTGGTTTCAAGAGAAGCCCTTTTTAATTTTTTTAAGCATTGTATCTTATGAGACATGTGGCATTCACGAACTGAACATCCCAGATTCCCTGAGAACTGAACTTTGTACCAGTACACAAAGAACACCTTGCTGATTATAATCTCTGCTTTAAAACAATTACTTTCTGAAGCTCGAGGTAGTTCTATCTGCTTTGCTGCTTGCTTCAGCATGTAGGTCAAGTAAATATCTCGTTCGGAGACAATCGTTCGGTGAAGATCAGGGAATTCTCCAATCATTTCTGCCATCATCTGTTCCAGTAAATCCTTCTGTTTGCATTTCTCCACATCATCTTTACTGAAAGAAAGGTAATTTTCTCAGTATCTATTACGCTTTTAAAGGTCAACATAGAGAAACTAATGTATCAAAACAATTGGGTGTTACAACTAAACACAGTCTGCAGTTCTCTTCCCCCAGCTTTCCTCTCCAGAAGGAAAATAATCTCCATAAACCTGTAGAACTTGATACCTAACAATGCCTTTGCAGTGAAGGAAAGGGAAAGAAAAGAGGTCACTTGCCTTTAGCCAGTTCAACTGGATTTTCTCCTTTCCCACTTTAAAAGCTGGCAACTCAAGTCAGCAAAACCACTAGGGCTTCAAAGGCCAGGGTTACCGTGGTGCCCCATTTTCAGTGTGCATCAATAAGCTCAGAAGAGCCTACACACAGCTCTTCTGAGGAAGCAGATCTGATCACTGAACACACAGATACTCTACTTAAGGAATGAAAAAGGCACACTGTAATGCACAGTCTGAGGGCATGGAGAAAGATCTGCAGGTTCCCAGTGTCAATCACAGGGCCGTGAAAGTTATAAACCAATTTGCAGAACAGAAAAATAGCAAACAGGCAGGAAATGCAAAAAAGGAACTGCAGGAGTAAATGTAATGAGCTTTTATTCTTTTCATAGATGCTATAAACCCTTCTGTTAGCACCCCTAGCTGTGGGTCATAGCTTGTGGCAATGACATTATCTGGTTTAGCATCACTGTCTATCAAAGAATGACGTCAAACAGGCTTCCTTTAGTTTCCAAGATGAAAAGGACACTACAAATGTCAGCAGGGCAAGATAAAGGAGAAATGCTAGCTTTCTACAGACCCAGAAACATCAACAGACTGACAATTTTGATGTTGAATTATTACTTCATTTTCCATCCAATCTCATGTTAATGGCTGGATGTGGAACTCTTAAGAACATACAAATTATTGTACTGAGGCCTTTCTTCTCTTATTTACAATATCCCCACACAGCAGTGAGAAAGATTTCATTTTTTGCATAATAAAATAATAATTTAAAGAAATTTTAAAATCATACTAGAAATTCTTCAGCATCAAATCTTACATTTCACCTGGAAGTAATGCACTGAAAGACAAAGAAAGACCTGACAAGATCAGAAAGACAGCTTTCACTTCAAAAATACATATTATTGCAGGATAGTTTGTATATTCATCCCTCTAACTAACTTCAAATTTCATTGCATCAGGCTGGGTACCCTCATACTGAAGTCAAACTGAAGAATTGAATAATCCACCCCAAACATAAAACATATGGGGTGCTTATTCATACCTGATGGGGTCAGATAAGAAGCAAAGGCCCCAGGCAAGTTTGACTTTTTGCCAGAAGGAAAGTGCAGCAATTGCTCTCTTGAATGTAACAGGGATGGGCCGGTCACCAAGGTGGAATTTACAGAAAGGTACTTTACTGGCCTGAAAGGGAAGATACAAACAACCAGTCAGCATTTCATACTGCAGCACAGAGCATTCTTATTAATGAACAGTAAGGATTTACTGTGTTATACTAGGTATCTTAAAGAGCAAGATATTTCATACTTCAACATAAAAAAATATTTTGGCTTTGCAATAAGTAAAATTTACAAAATACTACTACATTACTTCATAAAGGAATAAATCCACTACACAATGCAGTTGGTATTCCATTAAATTGTAATGCCACACCCTTGAGGTTACCTGTACTGAAGCACAAAGCTTCTGAGTATTTACTATATAAGATGACAGTGTGGCTCAATATCTATCTGGGCCTGAATGAAGTCTGAGGTGAACCATCATTGGTGTCATCATTTTGCTTTTCCCTAGGATTTGTCAGGACCACTAACCTTACATTTGGTCATGGTAAAAGATATTAAAGAAAGAGCTTATGAGACAATAACTGATGCCAGATATCACATGATAATGGGAGACTTGGCTGTAGCTCACCGTGACATATTTTAGCACAGTATGGAATTTCTAGAAAATTCTTTTCTACGGATAGTTGTTTAAAAATTTCCAGCAATCACTTTAGAATAGGACAGAGCTAATTTTTTTTCTTTCCTGCTTAAAATAGGAAACACTTAAAATGTTTCATTCTGGTCTAGAATGCTCAAGAAAATAAACCTTGAAGAAGCTTTCTTTTTATTAAGGATAAATATAACAAATGATTCCAGATTATTTATCAGCAATGTCTCTCAGATTTCCTTACTAGTGCATAATTTACATTAAAATAGCAAGATACATTCTGCAAGATGGATGCACATACAGAAAATAGTGTCTCAGTATTCCCAGACAAAAAATAAGAGTAGTGTAAAACACAGCTATGATTTAATTCCTGTATCACTGCTGGCAGTAGTACAAAAGGTGACATTAAAAGACCATACAGGACCAACAGATCGGTCAGATATTTGACTTCCCCAATCTTTGTAGATGAACGGAACAAATCAGATCTCATTAATCCTTTAGAGCTGCTTTTCACAGCCTGAAAGCCTGACACCACCAAACAATGGGACCAAGATCAATACTGAGAATTCAAAAATAATTATATAAAAGAAACGAAATCATTAATGAAAACAAATGTTTTCAGAAATATCATCAAGCAAATGCCTTATTTGAATTGCTTTCCTACCACTTATGTCTACAAATCTTTGTACCATAAAGTACAATTTGAAGTCAAAAATTATTTTTACTACTTCATTGGCTTCAGCAGAGGTATGGCCAGAGTGCTCTTTTCTAGGCAATTGCAAAATGGTTTTATTGAGTTCAGCTCTGGAAGCAAAAGGCCAGTAATCTGACCTCAGAAAAGGCATCTCAAGTTCTCACCTCTTTGAAAGCCTCCCTGAATTCTCCTCCTGGGGCCATTCCCAACTGCTCTGTGATGTGAGCAGAAACCTTCAGAAGCAGCATTTGCATCAATCCAGACATGACTCCGTTCTGGCAGAAGAGGGTGAAAAACATGTTAAAAAAACAGGCTGAAGAATGCACTGTTCACAGAAATGAAAAAAACCATTAATTATTTTAATGAAGAAACAGCACTGAAGCTACATTTTGGGGCCAATTGCACTGATCAATACAGCCCATATGTCAGTTTTTATCATTTACCTCACTGTGTGGCCAAAGTATTCTGCCTTGCAACAAAAATGTACAAGTTTTTGTACATTTTGATTGTGTACAGGTTAAGAAAATAAAGAAGGATAGTCATATTTATTTCAGTCTGTATTTACTCTGTGTGCTTGAAGCAAGTGTCTGAATAACTTAATGGTTAAACAGTTCTGTAGTATGGACACAGAAGGGATAGTGGAAGCAGGAAGCCAGGGAGAAGGGAAGAAAAAACCTGTCTTATCAGTTTGGTTTGAGCCAACTGGTACTGCACATCTCCAGGTTATCCACATTTGAGCCAGATACCAGTCTGCACCATGTTGCTTTGCTTAATGGAAAGCAAACAGGTACTTCTCTGCAAACAACTGTAAGGGTTTTGAAATTCAAGGAGGAGCTAAAGGAAGTCTGGTTTTAACCTGCAGCAGTTACTTGACAAGCTGTGGCTGCCAGTGATCCACTGCAAATATGTATGTTTCATGTTAACATTGTGCTCAACTTCCAGCTTCAATTAAGACCAATGAATCCATTTTTTGCACTTAATATTTAATGTGGTTATAAAAAGACACCATTTGGGCTTTTTTCCCTCATTTCCAAACTTAAGGATAAAAATTGAAAGCAGCTTTGACTTTTAGTGAAGCTTTTGGGCCTGTCTCACTTCAATAAGAGGAGGCAACTAAGGCATAACTGAGCAACTTACCAGCTGGTCTGATGCTTATCAGAGAAAAAAAAAGACACTATCATTTGGCATGAGACAGTTGGACTGTTCTTCCTGGTTTTCCCTATATAATCTATACTGTTAGTGATTCAAAGGGAAAAGGTTGGGGAATTTTTTGGTTGAGACCATAGATAAGAGAAATACATTCTTTAAAAGGCCCAATGTTCAAATTTTATTAATTTGCATTATTCCTGCAAACAAAGGAAAGGAGACTAATACTGAGCTATAATAACAGGAAGGATCTTTGCAGTATTCTGTGGCTTTGGAGCCAATAGAGTCTGTGTTTTCTACTGTCTGCATGCAAGATCACTTCAAGCCCTGGTAGGAAGTGGTAACTGCAAAGTTGCCAACCTGACTTTACATCACAGAGAAAAAAAAGTCTGCTATTTTGTTTTCATTGTCCTTTTCCTCTTAACACAACATAAACTGTTGCATTTAGCTTTGATATAAAGAAAAAAAGTTTCTGTGCCTGTTCACAAGGTCAGAAGACCCCCAGCTATTCTGTTCCAGTTGTTGGACACATGCATTTTGGCTACATGCATCAGAATAATCCACCTTACCTACGATAAACAGATGCAACAATTCATGCAACATGCAAGTGGTTTGCAGTGTCTTTTCCTTTGATAAGGCATAAACAAAGAAAACAGGAAAGACACATTATTGCCTCCCTCAGTGAGTCAGAAAGCCAGCTCTGAGACCCTGTGTGAGCACTGCACAGCCCTGAGCCACTGCAAGGGCTTCTGCATGCATGCAGATTGTACTCCTGTGAGGGGAGGGTATACTCCTGGAAATCCCCCAATTACATCAATAAAGCAATTCCAATATACAGTTACCACACAATCAAAATAACAATCTACAAACTTCTTCATCCAACTGGACACACAAACTCTTTACTACTGATCAAGCACTGCCATTCTAATCAAGTGCCCTGACATTTTAAAGTCAACTTGGTGTTGTTGCACTGTGCCTAGCTTAAAATCACTCAAATACAAGCTAGCTAAGTGGAACTGAAAAAATTTGGGATTTTTTTTTTTTTGCACAAACATCCAGACATGTCCACATCAAACTGCCAGAGTAGTTATAATTTGAAGAGAATCCCACACTTTTTAGCCCAAATTTTTCCTCTAGGGCCTACTGTCAATTACAAACTACTCCAAAGACAAGTGGATAGGTAGGAATTAAAGAGCAATACACTAGGTTGAAGAAGGAATGCAGCTAAACAGAAAATACCAAAATTAAGTGCTCTTTAATAGTTGTTATGCAGATGCAGATTGCAGGAATAATAATAACATTTAAATATATTAGCAGAGCATTGCAATTGCAAAGTTAGACCTGTGTCCTGCAAATGGAGCAGCTGTTAAATGCAGGAGGACTCCTGTCAAGGTCAACAATTTGCCCAACCAATCCCCTTGTGAAAAGAAAGCCCTCAATGCTCCATCTGAAAACAGAAATAACACCCAAACCTAGATTTGCCACTTTAATAGTACTCTCACCTACATCAACAGTGTTAGGTGGCCAGCTGGTGGGAGCACTGGTTTTGATTGCAATCTGACAAATTGTTCTCAACACAAACCTTTAATTCTCACTGTAGGAATCATACCTGTTTTATAGCTTGTTGAAGTTTTTCCAGATTTATTTCTTTGGCTTCTTTTAGTAATGTCTTTTCATCCATTTTTAACATAGAAACTCTGTACTGGCACAGTTCCACCACAACTACATCAGGCTGCACTTCTTGTATTGTCTGAAAAAGATGAGTTTATTTATACTGCTTTAGAAAGGAATAAACAGAATTGCAGCCAATATCAGCATTTTAAATAGAGACAGGACCTTAAAATCACATTCCAATAATAATTTTAAACTAAAAAAAAAAAAAGCAGAATAGTAAATAAGAGTTCTCCAAATAACTATGCATTGATAAAAATGTTAAGGAAGGTGACAGCAAAATGTCTTAGTTACTGGATGCTTTGGGACAGGATAATGGTGAACATACTGTGCTGGGGAGGGGAGCAGGGAAGAAACACTTCAGGTTAAACTCTTCACATTCACAAAATTCATTTGACTGTTTTCTGTGGTATTTTTCCATCTGAGACAGAATACACTTTGTGCCAGAACTGTCAACCCTGCAACCCTGCTTCTTACAAGATTTCTCCCCCTCTACCTCCTGAATAAAGGCAGTCTAAACTGCAGAGTTTGCAGGAGGTACCATATGAAATAGTTCCTACTTGCACTAGGACTTCAGACCTATTTGCAGCTTGAGAATGGAATCCAATTGCTGTGCAGGATGGTTTTATAGCCAAATAGTACCCAGGCACTGTAAGCTTCACTAGTGAGATTTCTACTTTCAACACTGATGCTGTATCTGCCTTTTTTATTGAAGGGCAAATAAAAATATTTGAGCTGGGAGACCAATGTATTGCATGAAAAATTATTACTGTAAATGTCTACTTCTCATCCCATAGTGCTGTTGGCCCTCCAATAGCCAATTACAAAAAACAGAGCCTGAAGGTTACAGCACAGAACCAAGTCAGAGAGCTGGACTTCATTCTACTTAGTGCTAAACTGAAACATTATAAAGATGCTGATGAAGGGCTCACACTGAGTATTTACCTTTACTACATCCTTTTTGCTGCTGTCACTGAAGTGGGCTGTTCCAACCACATACACTTTAGAACCATCCTCAGTATTAAGCTCAGTCACAGTGTTTGGTAAAGCAGGCCTTTTTTGCCTCTTCTTCAGCTTCATCTCCAGGAGGATTTTAAATGCATCTGCATCAGCTATAAATGTAAAGAAAAACAGAAAAGAAAAGCACACATGATATAAAGTGCAGGTAAGTAGAGACAGAAAATAAAAATGTCGCCACTAAACAGCAGAGCAGAGCTAAAAGGCCATTGATTTACCACTGTAATCTTACATTCAATTCTGAAGCTACATCATTGAGAGTGCCATCACTGGAGAGGCTGCCTCCAAGCATGGGTCTCAGTCCAGGTTTCCTACCCTGTGGACACTGGGACAGGTTGTCCACGCAGTTCAGTAAGGGAAAGAGAGAAGCTGTGTGGCAGGTGAGGTGGACAGAGAAGCAAAGAATACTTAGAAAAGATATACACTAAATTAGAGAAAAAGAAAAAAAAAAAAGCATTTTTTAAATTCTAAACCCAAAGTGTTCCATTTTGGGATTCTTATCTATATAAACCATAGCAACACATGGACACTGGTGTGAATATGATGGCAAAGTCACCTCCACATATTGGCACATATAGGATACCTACAGTACCAACCTTAGCCTTTTCTGGGATTAACACACCAGGGATCAGTACACAAAGGAAAATTAAACCTCAAGAGATATTTAGGTCAGGAATTCATTCATTCTTCCCTAGATTCAACAACTATTTAAGATCAAAATGGTACAAAGTGAATTTAGCTTCTCTATGTCAAGCTTCCTGGAGGGAAAACAGGAGGATCTATCAGCTTTGTCACAGATGCTCATTGCCAGGTAGCCTCATTGACTGAGACACAGAAGCTTTAACTCTTTAAACTCTTTATCAATGAGAAATTAAAGTTGTTTTGAATGAGTCATCTTAAAGCTGTAATGCATCTTAGGGAAAAAAATATCAAGCAGGAAAGCAGAGTTTTGTTTCCAACCAACTCTCTTTCTCTGGCAAGCTGCTGCACAAGTTAGCAGAAGTCTCAAGTGGTCTCCAGAAGCCTGGAATAGGATCATAAGCCCAGGGGAACAAAAAAAAAAAAAAAAAAAAAAAGATTAGTGAACAGTTTGTAGGCAGGATGTCAAAGATGCAGATAAATTACAGCCTCCTACCACACATTCACTTTCTGAATCTGGTTTAGCTGTGTGGCTCTGGCCCCAGCTGTGTCCCACAAAGACTAATCTTGTAAGACTTTATGTAAAAAAAAAAAAAAAAAAACAACCCTAAACCGAAACCAACCAAACAAAAATCCCACCAAATTAGGAGAAAACCAAACAAACAAAAGAGAAAACCCAAACCCAAAAACCAAAAGCAACTCTTCAATATTCTTCTTAGCATTTGAGCAACCTGCTACTTCATGGTCAATACCCAAGAACATGGTGTGATGCAATCAGTACTGTCTGAGCTATGAAAATGTTGCTGCCAAAACAGATGGTGATGCTGAGGAGAAGGTAAGAAAAGCATGACTGAAAAAGGAAGTAGAGGTAAGGCTGTTGCATTTGTAGCCCTCTCAGTCACATAATTATAAAAGCAGCCATAGCAGATGAACAAAAACCCACCTAAGCAAATATCCCACCACCCACTATGGTCAAAAGTGGATGCCTCATGGAGAACCTAACACATGGGGAAGTGTGTGTAATACCTGCCTCAAATACTTTCCTAGCCTAGAGCCATTTATGATTCAGATTCCCCCAACTGAAAGTGGTTTCTACACATTTGGTAATCCTTAAAGGGTGTAATTTCTATTTACTTTTCAAGCTTTCACCTCACACATATACTCAGTACTGGACTGAATAATGTTTCATGTGAAGAAAAAATGTGATAGTGGTACAGCACCAGGTGTTATAATTTAAGAACACAATTAAGGAAAACATCTTCAGGAGCAGCTATGTTTTTTATTGAACCAACTTCTATACCTGGAAAAAAAGCCACATAAAAAATTAATCTGCTTCTTTAGGTCTGCATAGCTTTAGTCAAAGCTGTGTTTGCTCCCATGAAAGCTGAGATCCCTAGGAATTATTCAGCAGTGTTATTGTTACACACTAATTTTCCCTAAGGTGGTTCAGAGCCTATTATTTGCCAGAAAGCACAATCTGAATGCTCCCATTGTTACAAATCAGCACCGGATACACTAATATAATAACAGTGTATCAATACAGATAAAGCAAATCCTAAGAAGCCTTTGTTTTTTTCCTCTTGAGAAATGCCTGTCATTATCTGAGCCTGCCAATAACAGGTAAGAAAAGATACTCTTCCCGGGCTTCACAAGACAGTTTTGGTTGGAATACTTGCCACATCCTGCAGTCTTGCCAAAACATTATCATGCTAGCATGGGCAAAGCTTTCTATGTGGGACAACTCATCACCATTGTATCACTAGATGCCAGACTGTCAAAGCAAACATATACTCATGCATCACTGGCTCTGAAAGCAATAGCTAAGCTTAAAACAATAGCTGAGTGTACCTATTAAATCTAAAAATATTTACTTTTGAAAGTATGGGATCAGCAAACTGACAATCTACATGTCATTGCTCTTTCTCAATTTGATTTACACAACTGGGCCCTGAAACAAATCAAGAACAGATTAAATCAGCCATGTCTTCATTAGCATCTCCTTTTTTTGCCAGCAGCCCTGTCCTTTTTAGGTAAGGCAAAGGCAAGGACATTTAGTTGAATACCCCTTCCAGTAAGATCACCCTCCCCAGCCCAACCAGAAACATACAGATATTCTGTGATATACTTGGTGCTCCCTTTGGGCCATCTCCTGGTGCATCAGAGGACGACATTGGATCTGCAGCAGCCTGTATGAAACAAATTCAAAAGGAGGCTGGGAATTATAATGAAATGTTTCAATACATCTTTCCCTTTGTGAGTTTACTCAATTTGAACCTACCAATAATATTCAAGCAAGTAAATAATTTAAGCAGTGTCACAATTCAAAATATCTGTGATTTTACAACTATTTTTTCCTAGCTGCCTGAGTATGAGATAGATAAAAATGGACTACTTCATGCCTATTTTAAGAGATAAGATTTATACCTGATACAGAGTTTTAAAATAAATGGGATTCTGGATAAAAATAACAAATTTATCCCTAACATTACTACAGTACTACAGCTACTACAGCACTTTGTGTTGAAAACTAAAATGTGCACTGATTATTTTATACCATTTGACTCAACTACCAGTCAGCATTAGTCTGTCAGGAGTCTGACAAAGTTAATCAGTACTCACAAGACTAAACACATCCATTCTAGAAAAGTCAGGCCAACTATTTCTTGGAATAAGGCAATTACACAATATGCACATCAAATCTTACAAAATTCATGCACATGTTGACTTTATACCTATCAGAAATCAAAGATACAAGGCACCTGCAGAGCTCTGCTATCTAAAGGAACAGAAGGCAATTGAAAAGATTCACAAAGACTGACTCTTCAATATTATCCCTAGAAGTATGTGATACAGGTCTTTGGCTAACAAAACCTTTCTGATTTTTAATTAAATAGCAAGTTTTATAACCCGTGCATAGTATTTAAATAATTCCAGTTATTCAGCCAATGTCATTCAAGCAAGAGAGGCACAGTTAGTCCAGAAAAGACTCAGAAGTAAGGGAAAGCTAAATTATAAACTACCTTTAGGCAACTACCTTAATTCAAAGTTTAATGAGGATGATTATTGGAAGAATTTGGAATTTCTGAACAACACCAAGTCAAAAAATTAGAGACAGGATGAGAATCCATCACTGTTTAAGTACTTTCCAAATGAAAGACAATATTAATGAGTCAGCAAGCAGGCAGCCAACCTCTCCTGATGCATATCAGCTTTTTAGCTAAAATGACTGGTTTATGTACTTTGCACTTAACCTGGTAAGGTTTAAAGCAAGGCTGTACAAAGCACATCCAAATGTTAAGAGCTTTCTATAAGAGTAATTATTTTCCATAATGCCAAACAGGAATTTTGAGAAAATAAATCCTGAGTCTTACCGTGGCCCCACTGAAGGCAAGGAAAAATTTATGATACATTTCATGGACTAAACCCAAAATGTGCAACAGCTTTATAATGCAAAGTTTAAAATAGTCACAGCAACACATCATCCTTTCACTACAAAGCAGAAGTCTATTCATTGACAACTGCAAACTGCAATTACACTGCAAATTGCAATTACATTCACAAATCTAATTTAACACCAGCTCAGCCTTTGATCACAACATATGGCTTGACTACTGCTTGCATATGTTAAGTCTAGTCACAACAATATTTTGGAAAAATTTATCCATCTGTAACATATGGAATTAATCCTATCACTTGTGCTGGCTTTGTCATCACAACACTGCAATGAGCACAGCACTAAGCCACCATGTTAGGAATCTGTTGTCCTTTTTTCTATTAACAGGACAAAAGAACTGACAATCTTATACTTCATAAAATAAAAATTTCCTGAGTTTCACCTATTATACCAGAAAAAGGTTTTGAAATACATGGATATGAAAGAAGAAGGAAAGGAAGAGAAAGGATAGAAAAAGAATCTCAGTTTAATGTGGCAAGGAACTTCAGCCATGTACAATGAGATTATTTGTATATAATCAATTTCTGTAATTTACTCACAAAACCTTTTTCCTCCTAAAGGTTTAATCTCATAGGTTAAGCAATTTTCTGCAATTCCTCACTTGCAAGTAGAATAATAGAAAAGATCCATTTTAGCTTTTGCAACTGGAGGGAAAGAGAACCTGAAAAGAACCTAAATGTATTAAGAAAAATAGCATTCAGCTCTCCATTCCCATTTTAAAAGGGGTCTCACACTGGCATTCTCAGTCTTAAGACTTTGCAGAATTTGCTCAAAATAAGTGGAAGAACCTGGCTGATTCACTCTTGATCTTCCCTGCAATTGTACTGAGATACAAACTTCATCTCCAAGCCCTACCTCAGGCTGTTGCTCCTCTTGCATTCCTGCAGCGTAGGCTTATTTTCACCAACCACACAAGAACTGCAAGAAGCAAAAACAAATGGGAGAGAATTAAAAATTATTGGCATGATCCAGAATATCTGCTCAAGAATTGTCCAGGGAAAAAAAAAATCTATATGTCTCTACGGTCCCTAATAAAGGTTGAGTAATAAAAGCAGCAAAGTGAAGAGGCACAAATGTCACCTCTTCAACTCTACTACCATTAAGAGAACCAGAACAAACCAACAGCAACTCCCCCAGGTAAAACCAGCCTGTTTCAGTACGGTTCTTGAGGTGGCTCAAGCCAGAGAACGGTTTCTGCAACAGCAAAAATCTCACTCAACTCAGTCAGTAGTTCTGTCTAGTTCATATTAACTACATCAAGACAGTTTTTAGGCAGATTCTAGGAATCATCTATATTTCTAGTATTTTACTGCTGCACAGAATATGAGAGCAGTCACAATCTTAATATTCAACTATAGTCATACATGTTGTTTTATCTGCATCATGTGACCACATATATTTATAAATATGCCAGGGTTAGAAGGTCAGCTAGTATCTGTGTGACAAACCCGTGAAACTGGGTTTTCAAACCCTTACTGAATGGTTTCCATGTTTTAGTTTAACAATAGGGATGAAGGAATCTTAAAAGTCCAAGTTCTCCGTGACGCTGGCAGAGTGCTGTGATTGGACTTGGGTGGTACCCTGAGGTGGCTACACAAGACACTGGATGCATGACTAGAGCTCATTCTGCTTCTTCTCACTGCCATCACTAATACTGAAGCACTTCAAAAAAGTGCTGCTTCTTTACTGCAGTGTTTTGTGCTACCTCCATTTGAGCTATTTCACAGTATATGTGATCAGTGTTTTGTTTTATTTTATTAAATAGAGAGAGAGCACTCCTGAACAACTTATTCATGGAATACATTTGCAGCCCCGCTCTGAGGAATGGACAGACAAGTCTGGCTCCTGCCCAGATGAGGCTGGAGAAAAGCTGGCTGGCACTTGGGTGACAGCACACTTCAGCACACAAATGGGATGGCAATGGCAAGCCTCTCCCTTCCCCAAATACAAAAGTCTCCTGCAGTTGGATCAGTGCTCTGCATTCTGGTTTCTAGAAAGCCATTTTACTTTCTAGCTTTGCTTAAAATATGTTTCTTTAAAAGAGCATTTGCCTGGGCAGTATAAAGCAAGTGAGTGTAATTCTGTCCATTGGCACATCTCCCATCATGCAGCAGAGGGATTTCAGGATTTTGTGCCTTCTGGCTATCCACTGCTCATGGTCAGCCAGCAAACTGGGATCACAGCTGCAGGCTGGGCAAGAAAAAAGAAGAGTGGCCAAAACCCTGGCTTCTGCATGGTCTCTAGAGCAAAATCCCCATGAAACCAAACAGATTCCCACAGCTTGAGCAGGTAACAGATACAGACACAACTCCTGAGCTGCAAGGCGAATACCTCATTAAAACAAAAAAATACACACTGCACACAGTCCAAGAGGTTCATTAAAACAAACGATTCAAAAACATGCAAGTCTGCATAGGCAACAGAAGCACTCCAGTTGTTGTGCTACAAGGCAAAATTTTAAAATGAGGACCTTCCTGCCTTCCAAGGAGTCAAGTCAAGGAAATCTGGATGTCAGAGTAAGCTGAAATGGCAGGTGAAGCTGAACTGCTCTTCTGCTTCAGTATTTCCCCAATTTACGAGCGTGGACGGATCTAAAGCAGTACAGCAGAAGGAAAGCCCTGCCTTGACACCTGCAACCTGACTGGGACACACCAGCCCACAGAAACCTCATTCCAGACAGTCTCTCTGTTGTGGGGTTAAGTAAACTCAGTACCTCTTTTTATCCTGTCCTGTGTCTTGACAGACTGGCTTGACTACTTGGCTTAGACAGTAAACCACACTGGAAAGCAGGCTCAGTTTAAAAAAACACCACTTTTCCCCCCTACTCTACCAAGGCATTTTTAGTTCACATGATTAAACAGCTGCAGGAAGAACTGCAGCACCAAAACTTGAGGAACAGCATGAAGCAGAGATGCTGAAACCAACTGCCCTTTAAGAAAATACTTGTTCAACTACAGCATCCCTCAGTGTACCAATACTCTGATGCTCAGCTCTAGGCTTGGTTCTCAATTGGTTTGTGTGCAAAATACCACAGAGTTTTTCTGTCAGTGAATCAGCTGGCCCTAAATACAACCTAAAGTTCTACACTTGATTAAGGTCTGCTGGCATTTGAAAATATGTCTCTTATCTACAGACTACTTTTCAAACTAATGAAGTGCAAGTTTTGTTTAAAAAAAACTTTACAGAAGCACTACATGGTATTTTTTCCCACCAAGTGACATTTTAGAAAATATCATCCCATTTTCACTACAAACTAAATTATATGTCTGATACTGGTGGGGTTGGGGGAGAGATCTTTGAAGTTTACTCAAGGTAACTCACACCAGTTTTTAACTGACCTATACCTTTGGAGAAAACAAGCTGTTTCCAGCTCACTGTTTCACTGCAGTTTTCAGGTCCAGGGAATCCATGGAACAATACTTCCATGGCCAGATGAGAGAATGAGCAGCCACAATGACAGGCAAGTCTGCCACCTTTCTCCTTTAGGACAAGTGGGTCCATGGGAATCTCATGAGTTTTAATAAGTACAAGGTACTGCACTGAGTTGGGGCAATGTCCCATTATCAATACAGGCTGGGGATGAAGGGACTGAGAACAGCCCTGCTGAGGAGAACCTGGGGGTGCAGGTGGATGAGAGGCTGGACACAACCTGGCCATGTGCACCTGCAGCACAGAAAGGCAGCTGTGTCCTGGCCTGCATCCAAAGCAGCGTGGCCAGCAGGAGAGCGAAGTGATGCTGTCCCTCTGCTCTGGTGACACCCCACCTGCAGTGCTGGGTCCAACTCTGGGGTCTCCAGCAAGGGAAGGATACTGACCTGTTGGACTGAGTCCAGAGGAAGCCACCATGATGGTAAGATGGCCAGAGCACCTCTCCTGCAAGGAAAGGTTGAGACAATTGTGTTTGTTCAGCCTGGGAAAGAGAAGGCTTTGGGGTGACCTAATTGCAGCCTTCCAGTACCTGAAGGGAGCCTACAAAAACCATAGAAAGGGACATTTTACAAGAGCTGTAGTAACAGAACATGAGGGAATGGCTTCAAACTGAAAGACAGTAGATTCAAATTAGATATCAGGAAAAAAATTCTTTGCTGTGAGGGTGGTGAGGCACTGCAAGAGCTGGCCCAAAGAGGCTGTGGATGCCCTACCCCTGTGAGAGTTCAAAGCCAGTCTGAATGGAGCTTGGAGCAACCTGGTCTAGTTACAGGAGCTTCTGTCAGCTGCAGGAAGGTTGGAACTAGATGAAGATCCCTTCCAATCCAGGATTTTATGCCCTTGTTTTCAGGTGCTTAGATCTGCTCAAGTTACATTGGAGCTGAAATTTTCCATGCAGAGGTCTTGTTCTAGACTCACTAGAGTACAGGCAAGGCTGGGTACTCAGCTAGCAGCATCCTCCTCAGCAGCACTGGCAAAAGTCCATATATTTAGGAATTAGTCAAATACCTTGGACTCCAGGCTGATCTAGTTCATCCACATGAAAGACACTATCCTTGTACTTCTGTGTATTCACACAAGGTATGTGAGTGCTATGATATTTGCAATATAATTTGAAGCCTCTGAGAGAACACCAAATGTACCTTGCTGTTACACAGATAACCAACTGAAGTGCACAAATGCGTATGCACTGCCTTTCACAATGTCCAATAGTAAGAAAAGGGGCCAATTCAGATCAAATTCTGGCATCATTTGAACAATTTACATCCATGCATTTCAAAATTTCTTGGAGTTTAATTTTCTAACCTGTGTTATGGGCTTTTTTTCTTTTTTTAAGTTTACTTTCCTAAAGAAATGACACAAGGTGACAAGGCATCTAATTTGTTTGTGCTTGTTCACCCATAGGTGAATTTTAAACTATTTTGGCAAGCAGGGAAGAGTCTCACAATCATTCAAAAGTGCAACACATAGCACTGCTCCTCCAGGAGAAAAAGATCACTAAGATTAGATGAGGTGCTTGTGAAAAAGAGGCGGTCTGCAGAACTTGCCAGGGAACAGAAGGAAATTCAATCCCAAGCTGAAAAGCCACAGGCAAAAAAAACTGTTCAGACAATTATTTACAGTGTTCCATAATATGTACACTGCAGTATCTCATAACCTCAAGTTCTACTTACCATGAGATTTGGCATGAACATGTGAAACCAATCAAATTCCCCTCCTCCAGCTACTTCAAAGGCCTGGAAGAGCCCCTTGTGAGACATATCATACACTGAAAATCTCAGACATGACAGTGCACTTCTTTCAGATGCACTGGGAGACTCAGCTTTTAGGCACTCATAAAGATCAGAGATTAGGAAGAATTTCTGTTCTCTTATCTGCCAGGAGACTGTCTGAATCAGGGATTCATTCTCCCGGTTGGAGTACTACCAAGAAAATTCCTGGAGCTAGAAGAAACAAGGAGGGGTGATTGATGATTGAATGATGATTGAATCTCCACCTCAAACACCTTTTTCCCAGGCAAATGGAATTCTTGTGTTTATTGTATCTTTTTTAGTCTGAGGGGACCTGCCATTCACTGGGCCATTAAAAACTGTTGTTTATACATACATATGTGAAAAAACGAAGCCCTTTTGCCAACTCTTAAAATACCTCGGAACCAAACAGGAGTTTTTGAGACCACCAAATAAACTGCAAACCTAGAATTTAGCCATTACTCATCTCTACTGATAGGCACACATTTCCTCTCAAGCTCTTTTTGCTCCTACAGCACACACAGGACAGCCATTGCTACTGAGAAAAGTACTGCCAAAGAGGGGCTGTATTTTTCCCATGCACATGGGCATTATTCTCTTTCCCCCAAAACAGCAAGTTCAGAAAGGAACACACAGAAAAGTTCAACATCTTCTAGCAATGCTTTCCCTGCACATGCTGACAGAGCAGAGGCAGAAAGAACTCCCTGCCATGCTATTTCACATCAGCCCTCCAGTTTTCCTAACATAAACCAGCTTCAGCAGAACTTCCTTGCACAAAATCTTCTCATGAACTCATTTTTATAGCCTTAGTCAACCAAAGTGTTTCGGTTCCAGCTTCATATTTAGGCATCTGAAACTCTCCTAGCTTGCAGTCTCAAGAACACAAGAGATACACGCACTCACAAATCAGCTTCTAGCAAGGCAAGTTAAAGAACAAAAGGCCCTTTCCTGTTTAATTTCAGTGAGAAAATTCAAACACCACACAGTTCATTACAGTATCCTCCTACAGTAGGGCTAAACTTGTTCCCTTAATGTCTTGTCTAAATTTGCTTCCTTCAGACAGTGATTCAACTGAATCGATAAAAAAGCTCTCAAAAACCTCTCATGCTCCTATCTATAAAACAACATAGTCAGCTACTTTTTAACAAGATTTTTATTGGATGTTTTCCTCCTTCTCAGCTATACAGAAATTCAGAAGCAGCACTTTGTTTCCTCAACATGTTGACACTGTAAGAGGGAAATAAAAGTTGTCCATAGTCTTATAATATGCTCTGTATTTTCAATGTGCTGCACACACATCAGAATAGCTAGTAAAGACACTAGAAAAGGAGTCACCAAACTACAGCTTGTTCCACCTTTTATTGAAAGGAACAGGCAAAAATTTCTGTTTGATCTCCTTAACAAACAAATCTCAATTTATCTATTAGTGCTTTTGATAGCTACAGTATTCACTAACATTGCAGCAAGTACCCACATCTCTTGTGTTAATCAAAGTGTTAATATCAGTGTGTTAATCCTGTAGCCTCTGAGATAGGATTGTACATACATTCCTGCTTACAAATAAGTAACTGAGGTATATGAATGCTTAAATACGCCTACAAATCTGACTTCTGGTAGCCAAATAAGTAGTTAGAAGGCTCATGGAACTTTCAAAGCATTTCAATTTTGCAATCTGAATTTTCCTTTCTTTTTAATCATTGGTCCTTCTAGGATCCTCACACACCCCACAGGACATCACTTCCTCCTAGTAACAAGGCACCACCACCCATCCTTGTTCCTCTGAAGTTGCTGTGGGAAAGACAAGAGATAGGCTGAGGACTGAATTTTAGAGCAAGGTGTTGAACAACAAGGTGGGAATCCTCCAGTGAGAATATAGCACACCTCACATAGGTCATGCAACAACTGAGCCAAAACTGCCCTGCACTGGACATAAGTCACAAGCACACACAAAAGACTATGTCACAAACAGACTTGTGTGCAAGTCCTCTAACACCAGTATCCCTGGCCAGAACACAGCTTCCAACACAGCTTGGCTTGAGATGCAGCAATAAAAACTTACCTGCACCTATGTGCATTAAGAGTGCTGTGCTCCTTTCATCCTCTAAACCTGCAGTTTCACTAGCAATGGATATTTGATTTAGCTGGTATAGTCTGTACACTTTACATTCATATTATGCACTGCATAAGCACATCTCATTTGAATACTGCCACCTTTTAACAGGATCACTTATTTTATGTAAACAAAAGAGGCATATCAGTACTTCAGAAGATACAGACCAAACTTTTCTCCCACTGACAAACTGCTGCATTCTTTACTTACTGCTGAAATACCTAACAAAGCATCTTCCATGCTTAACATTTAACCTACTAAGAAGGCAAAACCAAAATAACAGATAACCTCTGAAGTCTCATACTCTGCAACATAAACAGAGTATTTAAGATAGATGAGGTTTTTTCCATACTTATGCACAGAAATCTCACAAATGTTTACAAACAATCATCAGCTCCAAATGGTGTCTACTCTGTTGATAGCCTGTTCATACTCAGAAGGATGCATCTGTGGAAACCTGTCTACCAATTAATGTAACAGCCACAAATTCAGAAATTGGAATGTATTTCAAAATTATCACCAAGGTGACCTACTCCACATATTGCATGTTATCTCTTTGACACAAACCCACGTCTTTGAAACTCAACTGAGCAACTGGTTCTGTAATCACAGATGGTTGTAGAGCGTGGCTCTGGTTTCTCACGACTCAGAAGTTCACAAATTTCAAAATGCATATTTTTACCCTCTGAGCATCAATGAGGTTTTCCTGCAAAAGGAACTGTGCAGACACATGCAGCCTAAACTCAGGTACCTGCACACTAGGGTCAATGTCCATTTGCAGGCTTTGGTAGTTAAAACATCAAAGTCAAAGACAACTACATTCATTTTGCTTGAAAGGAAGTGTTGAAACATGAGCATATGTGGCCTGGGACACTAAAAACACATTTATGGGTGAAAGACAAGATGGCATTCTCATATGCTCTGTGGTTTTACAAGTTATTGCTAATTACACTGACTGGGGCTACTTGATGAAATGAGTGAGGTATGAGGTGAATCAGGATGCTAATGCACTGCCTTGCAGATTTATGAACAAACATTAGCCCAAATCCTTACTCTTTTAAGAGGTTGCAGAGGTTACAAATATACTGCTAAATTTAGAAACATGGGACAGAAAGACCACAGTGATGTGGCTCAAGCCTGGACAGGCACTCAGAAACTGGCATTTTTTTAGACCCTACACATCTATTCAAGTCACCTTCCTATTGCATTCCAATGTGAATTATGTGAATTCAGCAAAGATCTAGAACCAAAATAATTTTATTGACTTTCCTGTATCCAGCTGCTCAGGGTAAGCTATCAGTACATCTCCCTCTGGGCCACATAAAGCTATGAACAAAGTGATACTTCTGGTTTTGGAAAATCCTCTGCAAAACACTCCCAAGCAGAACAGCAGGGAAATAGCACAGCTGCTGCACGTGTATGGAGTTCTACAAGAAGCAGCTCTTCCACTCTGTTCATTACCTACAAGCAGCAAGCAAAGGAAACAAGTGAAGAAATTCTGTGGCGTCAATGGCTGTCTGCTGCATCTCAAAAGTACCAGCAGACACATTCACTCTTGTTATAAACATTCTGAAACATGATCCTTATGCTGCTAAAATTGGGATTTCAGAGGACAAATAATTTTGCCCAACTGCCCAGCACATTATTTATCACTAGTGTTCTTTTGCTTGTCCCTTTCATCCTACTCTCCAAACACTATCTGTGAACAAGCTTTCAAAATCATTATGTGAACACAAAGCTGAAAGCAGTTATATGACATGAGCCCATCTTCTGGCAACAAGTAAAGAAATACAGCTCTATTGTGGCAGAGAACTGAAGAAAAACTCCTCAGAAAGAAAGCTCCAGGGTAGCAAATTCCAGCCTGCAGTCACAGAAGCCCCATGATAACACTAACAATTCAGTACTGTTGACACACTCACAGGAAAGCTGTTCTACTTCCAAGTTCATCCAGCTGTTGAGCCACTCATTTAACCTGTAAAAGACTCTGCACCTAACAAATTCAGTATATTCACGGAATTACTAGGTTGGAAGAGACCTTAAAGATCATTGAGTCCAACCCATGCCCTAACACCTCAACTAAACCACAACACTGAGTGACACATCCACTCTTTTTTTAAACACATCCAGGGACAGCGACTCCACCATCTCCCTGGGCAGGCTATTCCAGAACTTTATCACTCTTTCCATGAAAAACGTTTTCCTATTATCCAACCTCTATTTCCCTTGGCACTGCTTGAGACTGTGTCCTCTCATTCTGTCAGCTGCTGCCTGGAGAAAGAGAACAACCCCACCTGGCTACAGCCACCTTTCAGGGAATTGCAGACAGTGATGAGGTCACCCCTGAGCCTCCTTTTCTCCAGACTAACACCCCCAGCTCCCTCAGTCATTCCTCACAGGGTTTGTGTTCCAAGCCCCTCTCCAGCCTCGTGGCCTCCTCTGGACGCGCTTCAGTGTCTCAACGTCCTTCCCAAACTGAGGGGCCAGAACTGGACACAGCACTCAAGGTGCTGCCTCACCAGTGCTGAGTACAGGGGAAGGGTGACATCTCTGTTACAGCTGGCCACACTGTATATATATATATACACACACACAAAACACCTCTATTTCCATGACTATCTGCTGCCCTCCCAAGAAATGAGAAAATCCCTCAACAACTCCTGATCCCAGCTCCTCACACACAGGCCTTCTTTCCAGGCTACACTGTAACCGGCTGTCTGGCTGTCCTTCTGAAGGACAGCTACCAGCGCAACATGCAAGATATGCACCCTAGCAAGGCAGGCCCAGCATCTCCTGATGCAGCAGCACACAGGTGATTGGACACTTTCTTCCATTCCACCAGCAGTCATGGTGCTGTTGTTCAGCCATGCTGTAGGCTCCTGCTCTCTCTCAAAAGCGTGCACACCCTTCCTGAGATAGACACACTCTCAACATAAGAGCAGGACGTTGCACTATCAATAGAGACAGAGTTATTCAGCAGACAGCCTGAAGGGCTTACGCACTGGAAGATACACTCCTGGAGCTCCAGTGCAGTGCTTGATAGGCAGGGTCATCAGGACATTTAAATTCTTGCATGGGGACATGCTAAGATCCTGCATCCCTCAGTGATTTCAATCAAAACTGCAAGACAGGTCGACTAAAGGCAAGGGAAGGAAGGAGGCAGGAGTAGAAAAGAGCTCCCCTACCTTTTTTTTTATTATGAGAAAAAGAAGCGTACAGGAAGAGAACTTGTCACTGAGTGCATGTAGGTTTTCATACAAATCCATAAACTGTGGTTTAATATTAAAGTTATGTTCCCCTAGTCCTTTATTAGAAAGGGAAAAAAGAGTTTTCACTACAAAAGTTTTAAGTTCAAATACAGAACTGCAGTATTAACTAACATGTTCAAACCATCTGAAATTGAATGGGCCTTTAAAAAAGCATTCAATAACTGAAGGTCTGATCTCAGATTCAAGTCACATAGGTATTTGCAAATATGTTTCTAATCTAGTAACAATTATCACCAAGAGAATATATTGGTCAGATTTTGTACTAAATCATCTATGAAAGACAGCCCGTGTCCTGACTCCCCACCGGACAGGGAGAGCTACAGAATCCTTCTTTCCTACTGGCACTGGCTGGCAAAGCACATGCTGTGATATCACTTCAGACAGACACAGTTACACACCACTCCCATTAAATCTGGAGCACACTTATCTCTGGCCTGCTCTCATTTCTACATTTTCAAAGACTGCCCCAAATCTCTCTCTGCACTTTTCCTGAATAGCAAATAAGGAACAAGAAGATGCTTTCCAAAAAGTATTCTTTTAAAAAAAAGCACTCGTATGACTCTCCCACAAATAGACGGCAATACCACGTGGTTCATTCACAGTTTTGGTGGCAGCAGCAGCAGTGTTTCATCATTTTTACCATATGGAAGAAAGAATTTACTGAAAAATCAATCTAACTCTTCAAGCTACACAATATCCAAGTGGTGTACAGTTAAGATGCCAGAGTGCCAGACACTGTGAGGACTGACATTTACAATAAGCAACCTAAAACTGAAATTTACAATAGAATAGTCAATTCAAGTTACTGAATCTTTAAAGTCTACTGCCACCAACAGCAGTGCACAGCCACAACCCCAATATTTTAATTAATAAACTCATTTAGCTTAGAATAATTAAATGGATACGTTTTCCCCCTACTGTGTAAGGTCTATTCCCTACTAAAATACAAATGAGAAACCTCTGGAATCTGTTTGGTTTGGGTTTTTAAAATTTTTTTGCTTGACTCTGTTAGCTTTCTAAGAAGGAATACTTCCATTATTTAGGTGGACAGCAGTTGCACAGATACACAACTCTACAAAATGGAGAAGTGTCATTCCAGACACCCTGGGTATTTTTTAAGACTAGTATTGTCACCACCACATTTGCAAAACAGCATCTAACTTGTAAAAGACCATCTCGTTCTCTCACTTTTCCAACCCACCAGTTGCAACTTCCTCCAAAGTTTTACCAAAGAAAAATACTCTTTTTCTTCCAGAAAGCTAGCAAAATTAAATACCTCTGTAATATGGACATCTGCATCAGAAAATGTATTTTCTTCAAGAGAAGAGCCCAGGCTATGCCTGTGACACGAGTTATGTTCAAGAGCTAGGTTAATTTGAACTATTTTCAGAGGTGAATTCAAAAAAAGACACAACTGTTTAGAAACCAGAAAAAAAAAAAAAAAAAAAAACAAAAAACAAAAAAACAAAAAAAAAAAAAAAAAAAAAAAAAAAAACAAAAAAAAACAAAAAAAAACTGTGAGTCTCGGCTTTTCCGCAGTTTTCCGCCAGAACCAAACAAATCCCACGCTCTTATCACCCAACACCTGGACCAGGAGCGTTGTGCCACGTCCGTGAACCCCCAAACCAGTGAACAGCCATAACGAAGGAGCTGAAGACACCTTACAACCGGCCCCAGAGCCGCATTTCCCCCCAAGTTTCCTGCCCAGCCGCAGCTCCCCGGTCGGCAGCACAGCACAGCACAGGGCAGGGCAGCGCGGGGCCTCCTCGCGGGCCGCCCCGGGCACCGGCACCGGCCTCCTGTCGCCCCTCGAGCGGGGCCGATGGCCTCAGCCCGCCCGCTGCGAGGCGGAGCTCGCGAGGAGAGGCCCCTCGGTCCCGCCGCCCGCGGGGTCACCGGCGGGGCAGCGCCGGAGCAGCCCCGGCTGCAACTCTCTCGCCAGGCCCGGGGAGCGCTTCCACCGACGGGAGCGAGCAGGGCCGCCGCGCCCCGGCCACCTCCCTGCCCGCCAGAGCGGCCGCTGCCCGGCAGCACCTCCGGGCCGGCACCTGGCGGGGCAGGGCCGGGTGCGTGCCGAGGGCGAACAGCGAGGCGACACGGCCGCGCCGCTCGCGGCCCCCTCCCCTCCTGCGGGGCACCGGGAGAACCGCGGCAGCCCCCATCCGCTTCCCCTTGCACGCGCCCACCACGACCGGGGTCGGCCCCAGCACGGCCCCGCCGCCCCCCGGCCCGGAGGGACTCGGCAGCGCGGCCGCCCCCCGTCCCCGCTGACCTGCCGTGCTGGGCGATGGGAGCGGCGGACCCGCCGCTGGCCGGGGCGCTGCGGGCGGAGCGGGCGCGGGGCGCGTTAGCCGGACAACGTGCTGCACGAGTCAGCGCGGGGCGGGGCCACCGCGGGGCACCCTGGGCGCTGTAGTCCTCCTCCACTCCCGGTCGCGCGGTAGCGGGCGGCAGCGGACTACAGCTCCCAGCGCGCCAGGGCAGCCGGGGCCCCCGCCGCCGGCCCCTCCTCCCTCGCTCGCCCCGCGTGGCTCCTCCGCCGGCGGCCGCTCCGCTGCGGGCCGGAGCTGCGCGGCCCCGTGTCCGGGCCGGGCCCAGCGGCCGCTCGGATCCGTGCCGGCGGAGGGACCGCCAGGGGCTCTCCGGATTTCTGCGGGAGCCCCGGAGCGGAGCGGGCGGGGTGCCATCAACGGGTGCCTTCAGCTTCCGTGTGGGGCGGGGGCCCCTCTGGCAGGAATTGGCCACGTCTCTCTCTGAGGCTGCTTCTCTCTGTACTGGGGATCAACCCTGCGGCCGCGGCGGCCGCTCTCGGCCCAGCCCGGCTCGGTGCAGGCGGTCCGGCTAGGCAGCGACCTTCAATCCCTGGCCTGGGAGCCCGCAGCGCTGCCCAGGTGTCCGTGCCTGCTGGGGCCGTCCTTGGAGCCCTGGGCATGAAATGTGTGCGGCTGTAAGGAGTAAGGGAGAGCCCTCAGGGGTGGGACTGCAGGGGTGTCCATGTGAAAACACGCCTGGGGTCTGGGGCTGAAATCGCAGGGATATCACTCTCCAAACGACGTCATCTCTGAATTCACCCATTACTTCCTCGATGTGCAGCCCTGCTGGCCACTGCTGTTCTGGCCCTTCGCTTTTTCTCTTGCAATGAGTCTTTCCTGCTGGAAGAGTTAAATGTTTCTCCCACAAAACATGAATAATCTGTGTTACGCCACCTCTCTAAGTACAAGGGGCATTTGGTGATACTCCAAATTACTAGGCTGACACATAAAAATATTTTACTGATCAAGAAAATATTTGTTTTCAGAAAGATGTGTCAAGAGTTGATTATAACAACTGGTTGTGTCCTGGAATTGTCTCTATCCTTTTCCTGTTTCTCTGTTCTGTTTCTGATAAGTCACAGTTCAGTGACAGTATGGCTCAACACCCATTTAGTCTGAGCACACATTTGTTGTCTAAATACAGTTTTATTTGAACGGATGTGAAGGTTTGTTTTCTTTTTTTTTTCTTACTTCACACCCTGAGTTAGTTAAGGATTAGGCTGAGCTTTGCAACTATGTGGTATGTGGAAATCAAGTCCAGACATGTTGAGACAGTTGGGAGTTTTACTTCCTGTTTCAACTTGCTATAAAAGCCCAGACCAGGCATTTCACGTGTGAATGAATCAAATAAGGTGCAAGCTACACAGACCTTCAGTTCTGAGGAAGAACCATCCAATGTCTGACATAAAAGGAAAAAAAAATCACTTTGGGCATTTTAATCCAGAGCTGTACACTGATTCCAAAGACTTTTTTTTTTCCCCACAACTGGTGAGTGAAGGCCACCAAGAAAGATGGGACACTCTGTTAGATCAGAACAAGTTGATTGATGCTTTTGAGGAGCGTGCCTGATGGCTTTATTGGCATCCAAGGACATCAGCCCCAGATGCAGCTGCTCCCCCTGACACCACAGCTCCTTGCTTCTGAGTCTGCTTCTAATCCCACCTTTTCCAGCCATCAGCCTTGCCCAGCCACAGGCTTTCTGTGGTGCCAGATCTTCCCCAGGCCTGTCCTGTAGCAGGTAAAGCCCTGTGAACATTGGCTAAGCAACATGAGAGGCCCTTATGCTTAGCAGCCTGAATATCAAGTTGCAGTAGGGTCCCTTACACTGCTGATCACAGATTTTATCCTCAGATTTGCTCAGCTATCAGTGTGTGCCAGGCTTAGACTCAAGCCCCAGCTATTTGCAGTGTCATGTGTTTGGTTCAAGCTGATACTGATACTGAGTGACAGCTCAGTATTTTTTTGACTGCAGCTCCTCCTACTACCCCACCAATGGTGTTTTGTTCAAACTCTGTGAGCCCCTTGACAGAATACATATCTCTTCCCAAGCTTCCCAGATGCAAAAGTTCAATGATTCTTTGGTCAGAGCATGGGAGCACTGCCTTAGCCTGCAGGAAATGCCTCACCTGATCTGATCTGATTGACAAGCCCTGTGCTTTTGGGAATAGTGAACCTTTGCTGGCCTGATTTTATTTTAGCTTGTGATGCTGCACCCTGATTATGTCAACAGTGTCGGTACTTTTGTGTATACTTCAGGCAGCGTTTCCTTTGCTGGCTCAGCAAGAGCTGTGCTGGCTGAACATGCCTTTACAAGGACTAAAGTAAGATGCAAGTCTCTACTGACATGAAACAATGTGGCTGGAGATTCTGCCTGTGCCTTTTCAGCTTTGCTTGTGGTGCACAGCACCTCTGAAAGTGGAGAGGGAGCGCTGAAATGGGAGGAAGTTTATCAAAAGCAAGGACCTCTGCCAGCAGGAGGTCAGAGAGGTTCCCTTGAGCCAGGACTGTGCCAGGGATCCCTCTGACAACTGCGGTGTCTCTGCAAGAGCCTGCATGACTGTAAATTGTGTTCTGCTCTGAGTAATGAATGAGAGAGTTGTGGTAATTTAATACTCCATTAATTAGCAATTGCAAGATGAGTCACTTGTGTCTTCTGAGAAGCCTAATGTGACATGTAAATCGTGTTCTTAACATTTAATACATTGAATATCTTCTTTAAATGTTACTGTTGATGTGCGATTGTTTTGAGATCAATGGCAAATACCAGTAGTGAAGAGAGGGCTGGTAGAGATTCCCAGATTTCTTCATTCTTTCAATTCTACTTAAAATGCACTTATTTTTTATACTGAAACTGATCCTCATGGAATGGTTACCAGCCACAGCACGGTATATCTGAAGTAAGTTTGTTGTGTAAGGAGCCAGAAAGGCTCCTCATGAACATGCCACTGTTCTTATGCATAAGAATTTCCAGCAATTTTTGGGATTTCCAGGACTAGGAACGAGGAGGGGAAGTTAAGTGCACTTCTGCCTGCCCTCCCTTCCTCTCTTTCCTTCTTTTCTTCCCTCCCTTCTGCCTTCATCTTCCATCCACTCTGCCTTCTTCTTTCTCTTTCTTAACAAGTTATTTTTACATAAGGTTTCTGAAGAATTGAAAGGAGTAACGGTGACATCTGCCAGAAGAGCTGGATTGTCTTCAGTGATCTCTAGTGTGTAGCAAATAGAGACCCAGTGCAACATTTGAATCAGCGCCTGAGCAGATTGCCAGGGAAGGTTCCAGGCTGTTTCCTGGATGGCCATATGTCTGTCCAGATCACGACAGGTTTTTAAGAACTGGTAATAAAGAAAAAATCACCACTACCACACAAAACAAAAAACCTTGAGCATTAGAAACGTTATTCAAGCATCTGACCTAAACTGGTGTTTGCCTGTATTCGAGCCCAGTAGCTGATGCTCTGTGGGACTGGAGGACAACTTTCCCTTTGTAGCAGCCTTCAGCTGTTTAAACATTGTCACGCCTTCTCTTGCCTTCTCCAGATTAGTGAGCCTTAAGATTTTCTCCGTGAGTCCCATCCTCATGGATACTTGGCTGGGGTCGGTACTGCACACTGCCTGGAAAACTCACCTGGACCCAGCACTGCTGAGCGCTCCCCAGATCAGCAGGATCCTTCCCCGCCACCTCCGGCGTTTCCAGCCTGGGAGCAAGGCGGGGGTGCCGTGACCATGGCTCGTCGGGATACCGGCGGGAGCGTGTCACGGGCGCGCTGGGGCAGCGGCGGGGAGCAGAGGGTGGGGAACAGAGGGAAGGGAACAGAGGGAAGGGAAGGGAACAGAGGGAAGGGAACAGAGGGAAGGGAAGGGAGCAGGGGGCGGGGACACGGCGGGGCAGGGCCCGGCCGGTCCCGCGGGGCTGCGCCGCCCCCTGGCGGCCGCGCTCCGTCAGCGCCCCTCGGGGATGCTGCGGCCCCCAGAGCCGCCCCAGCCCCGCACCCTCCCTCAGTCTTCTTTGCTGGGAGACACCATCCATCTCCGACTGCGAAGCAGAAGACGACAGGTAGAGTGACTAGCAGCTTCGCGGAATTTCTTTGACCGTCCTCCCTGGAGGAGATGCGTGGTTCCGTCATTTCGAGCTCACTCGCTGCATGTTACGGCTCAGAAAAGCCCCCGAGGGCCACCTCCAGCGTGCTTCACTCCCTCGGATCGGGAGTATGGTCTGAATTCACGTTGCTCCTAAACAGCGTCATCTAAAATGCTAAGAGGGAAGTTAGAGAGCGCTTCTCTGCGCCCAGGAGGGATACGGCTGTTGTGTCACTCGGGAAGCACAGGGATGGCTGCCTGCCATGTCAGGAGTGCCACCCAGACCCAGTGCCACCCAGACCCAGTGCCCTCCGTGCACCGGTGTATCTGCTCCTGCGGCTGGGAAGGTCTAGGAGATGTTCCTCCTACACTGCCTCTGCGATGGAGCTGCTGTATGTGGCTAGAGTTGGCTCCAACAAAGCTGATTTGGTAAATCAGAAGAACCCAACCACACACAGGACTACTTCAACTGTCTCTAGACTTTACAGTTTTCCCTTAAAACTTGTGTGAGGTGTGGGGACAGTTCATCATGAGTGGTTGCTGTGAAGGGAAGCTGATGACTGTGAGCAAGGCTTCAATAGCCCGGGTCCAGCCCTAGCTTCTGTGCTGGTGACTGCAGCATGGGCACAGGCTGCTGTGCAGTCCACAGCGAGCATGAGGAGGAGGATGGTGCTGATGGCAGAAGGGGTGGAAAGGCTCCAGCTCCTTTGTTCTTCCTCTGCATCATCCCCACCCCCTGCTCTCCCTCTTTCCATTAGATTTGTAGCAGACCTGCAGAGCACAGTGCATTGCAGAGGCATTCCTAGCGCTTGTGGGTAACACAGCTTTGATACAGAAGCTGCATCGGCACAGAGCTCTTTGTGAGATCGTTCTTGTGGGAGGCATGTGGAGAAACATGGCATTGCTGTGACAGCAAGGTGGGTGTGAGACACTGGCTCTGGGCTTTCCTTGTCCATGAGGCAAATTAGCCACTGCTTCTCTACATGAAAGGCTGGAAAAGAAGGCAAAACAGATTGTACACAGATGTACCTCTGTGAGGAAGCTGAGGATTGCACAAATTAATCTTTCTGTTCACCAGAGGTAAACACAAGTCTCACAACAAAACCTAACCCCCATAAACTTTGGAAGACAAGGAGACACAACAGAGCTATTATATGTGGTCTTGTTCCTACACATGAACAATTAAATTGCACGGTGCTGCCTTCAACTAATAACAGACTGGATTAGAGCTACAGAGCAGAAAATCTGGGCTAATGCCAGTTTGCAATCCATAATGCACACTTGTCTGCCTCAGATTTGGAAGCTGTATGGCATTACGGGAGGCTTTGGTTGTAATCCCTGCAAATAAGTAAACAAATGAGTTGAAGATAAAGACCAGTTAATGAAGCACTGAAAATCACTGCTGATGTCAATGTGACATGTGGACACAATAAATAGAATGAGGGGTCCAGATACTTGGTTAAAGTTGTACTGAAAACCCTGGTTTGGCAATGGGATTTTTTTCTCTTAAATTCCTCTGTTCTCAAAACCCTTGGGGCATACATATACAGTAACAGCTTCTCCTACAACAAATTGAACTAGGGATTGAAAGAGCTGGGTGCTTTCTGCTCTCCACTGATTCCCCAGGGGATCTTTCTAAGCAAAGAACAGCAAGTTAATTTGAGCAGGTGGTGCAAACATTTTCCCACATACTGCATCCATATGTGGAATCAGTGAAAGTGCTGTAATCAACTTGCCCACTCATCAGCTCCCCTATTTGCATGAGCTGTAAGACTCCTTATGTTCACTTGCATTCACTTGAGGACATTCATTTGAGGACTTGCACAACTGAAGTCTCTGGCAAAGTTCTCTCTTGCTTCAGTGGCTACAGGACCTGGCCACTGGCTCCAGGAGCTTGCTGTGAGTGGCTAAAGATGGAAGCCTCAATACCATTAGTATTGTATTAGTTCAATTATGTAATTCAATTAAAAGATAAATCAACCCTGTTACATGATTACAATCCCTTTCTTACTAATATCTAGAAATACTGTGATTCACAAACCCCAGCTGCTTTTACCTTCATAGATTAGATGAAGAAAGTGCTTAACACATGAAAGGTCCCTTCATAATGCCTTTCTCCTGAAAAAATAATTAAGTTGCTAATAAAATCATTAGGGCACCGTATTGTTACATTATGTTCATGTGTACATGTTTCAGTAGTAGGTAGTAGTTGTACAATGCAGAATCAGAACCTAAAATCCAAAATTATACCTACTACATATCAGAATATTCAATTGCCTCTCAAGGATTTGAGTCAAAAAGTCAATTCCTGTGCCTGTGTCCTCTAATGGACCTTGAAACAAAGAGGTGGGATTTCCAAGAAATTAAATATGTTCAAACTTTCTGCAAAAAATCCTGGGCCATACACCTAAAGATAAGAGTGAAGAGAAGGAAGGAAACATCCTCAAGATTTCTAAGAAGGTGGACAACTTACTGCTGAAATGCAGACAAGTTTGAAAAGGACTCTATTAGGAAGAAAAATGAAGAATAAAATTACCTCATGATTGGAGGTACACAGTTTGTGGTAATTGGGAGTGCAGCTGTGGCAGAGCCCCATCCCTGATGCGCTACAGCTGTGAAAGGCAGGTGAGCAGCATTGACAGCAATGAGACATGGAGTGCCCACAGTGCACTGACCAACACCAAAGGACACACAGGTGCAATGCAGGAAGACTATAAAATATTGGGCTAAAGAACAAGGACAGCAGACACTTGAAGCCTTCTGCTGTGATGTTGCTCTGTATGGGCAGATGCTGAAAGCTTTCTGATGAGGTATAGTGTTACTTTGTATGGGTGAATGCTTAAAGCCCTCTGAAATTGCATGGTGATACTCTGTGTACTGTGGCTGTCTCAACTGTGGCACGTGCTGTGACACATGGTCACAGTGAACAGCTTCTGCTCACCTGCCCTTGTGGCCCTGGTGGAGCAGTTTAAAGAGTTATTGCCCTTCAATCAGAGTTTAGTGCCCCTAGTGAATTTGAGAGGGATTATGCAAATCAATCCTACCTGCCATGACAGTTTCCTAGAAGCACTCTTGTAATCTGTCCCTCCATCTCTGGTGAGAATATAGGAATTAACAGCAATAACTTCCCAAGCTACTTGCTTAAGGGCTACCAGTGCCCTGCAACAAAATTTCTCCATCTGAAAACCTGAATAGTTCCCAGACAGGTTACTGCTTAAATTGGTTGCTTTTCTTGAGAAAAGAAATCCAAACTACAACAGTATAAAATCATACTGTTCATGTATTATGGACACATCCAGCTGTGTGTGCTGGGCATTTTGTCCAGAAGGATACTGTGAGAGACTATTGAAAGCTTTGCCAAAATAAAGAGAATCCCACATCTGCTGTCTTCCCTTGGTCAGCTAGATGGGTGACTTTGTCATAAAGGAAAATTAAGTTAGTTAAGCAGGATTTTCCCCTCACGATCCCATGAAGATCATAACTTTAAAAGTACATGAAAAATGTGTCACAAAAATAAAAGAATAAAGTTTTCAGCAATTCTTCCTATGGGAAACTGTAAGAAAACTTCTTGTAGTTCTCATGTTTCTGCAATGCTGATTAATGCTTTACTGTCTACAGACAAGCTATAGAATTAATAATGTAACAGGCATTTTTAATACAAAATTATGGTAAGAATACTTAAGATTTTATCTTCTTAAGAGAACAAAACAAGATCCTTCATATCTGAGTATCAGAGAAGGACTGCAGGCTGACAAATGATTGTCCTGACTAAAGCAATGAAGCCAGTGCGGGGTGTTGTTTGCACACAGGCTGTTTCCTTTGAATAAGCCTTTCCTGACCTTTACAGCAGGCAAGAGCAATGCTTGCTTGAGGACAGCACAAGGAAATTGCTTCATGTGAGCAATTCAAGGAAGCTGTAAAAGAACATGGATCCAGGCCCCAAGGCTTGGAAAAACCCCTGCTGTTGTACTGTTGTTGTGTTACAGAAAAACCATAACCAGTCACCTCAGCAAGGACATGGGTTTGAGTGACCCCAGGATAAGTGTGCTGCTCTTTCACCAGCCCACACACTGTGTGTGGTCACCTTGTCCTCTCCTGTGATGGCAAGATCTGCCAAAACACAGAGGCACGGCAGGGACAAAGAGGATATGTGTGCAGGTAGGAATCAGCAGGTACCTGCCTTTGCACTGGACATCTGTTTTCTGCTAAATGCTTCAGCTGTGCAATTATCCATGAGATTTCCCAGTCCCTCACCCAGGGACATAGAAAGCATGAACCTTGCTGGTAACCAAATATTCCTTTTCCCCATTAACCTTGTGCCAAGCACCAGTAGGAAGCAAGGGATTACTGATAGGTATTTTTTGATAAAAGCACATTATAGGCAATATATAGATCACCTCTATACATCAGGTTGTGTGCATTATATCTTTTTTATATAATCAGTACTGACAGCTGTTCATTCCATAAAGCTACACTTAGAATATCACTAGAAAGTCTACTGTCCATTGATTACATAACAAAATAAAATACATGGTGTATTGGGGTCTGTTTTATGCATCCAGAGGAACAGTCTTCTCCCTTGCATCAGCATTTATGAACTGGAAGCCCCCACTATTGTGATAAAATTAAACAGAGAAGTGGTTGTTCTATGCAATGTGATACCCCAGTTTACTCTGTTTTGGATTGGCTACTCCACATTTAGTATCATGGCATTTGTTTAAGATGAGACAGGAAAAGGGGCTATAAAGAAATAAGGTAATTAACTTTCAAACCCGCAAAGGTGATACAAAATTACACCAACCAAGTGAAAAGTGGAAGAAATCTTTCTTGCTGCAGATCTTGTAAATCTCAAGTATGGAAATCTGTATTGATAAGTGTTATATGAATGATGACTTGCAAGTACACTGAACTGCTGTCACTATGCACATGACACAGATCCCACATGTGAAATGTTTAATACCCTCAGCTCCTAATACAACACGTGGCAACAGAGAATTAGTAGAAATATGTTCAAATATTTTAAAATTAAGTGTAAAATTTGCCAATGTTTAATCTTATCTTGTTCTCCCATTGCTCCCTGAAAAGTTTAAAGATTTACTTTTTTTTTATTCCTTTGACATGGTATTTTGACACATTACCACCAACCTAGCCTGCATGCTATTTGGATATACTAGTGTTGAAATGTATCTGATGTCTAGCATATAATAACTTTCTGTGGGGTCAGTGGAAAGTGCAATGAATTTTGCCTTGAGAGACTTGCTCAAGGCATGGATCATATTTTCCTCTAGTTACAGTGAAGGTACAGCTAAAATTAAATTTTGTGCTCTATTTTAAGGTTAAAAAACACATTAGAAGTAAATCATTAATTCAAAGAATCTCCGATCATTGCTATTAATAGCAAACTGATATATAGCAGAGATTACACACCTGAGTTCCTAAAATAAACTTGCTGTGAAAAAAATAGCGCTTGTGCTAGTACGGTTGGTAAAGTACCATAGTACATTCCAAGAATCAGTAGGCTGAGTTCTTCCTCAGGATCATAGCTGCTGCAGGTGGAGACACCTGCTCAGCTGTGCAAGCTGGTAGGAACCCCACACAGATGCCTCTCTGCTCTGCCCAGGCTGCACCTCTGAGTCTGCTGATGAGCAGAAGCAGTTTATCCAATATTTCCTCTTGGACAAAGGGTTTGTGATGGGGCAAGTAATACGTGGTGTTTCATAATCTATTAATTTTCCCTGAAGAGACCTGGAGTTGGAATTGAGTTCTGTTATGAAATGTTGACATATTTCCTTCCCAGAATGAATGGAAAGATTAAGGGGAAATTCTCTTTCCCCAAGTTTATCTTTTCTTGTTCAACCTGGACTTGCACCACATCCATTCTGCACAGCCCTGGGAGTCTGTAAAACTATGACTTCTGTTTCATCTGATTAAACTTAAAGATAACTTTCAGTTTTAGATAAAAATAATTTCAATAGGAATTAGGTATCTTACACTGAAACACTGCTTTTTCTATTAACACTTCTGTTGAACTCAAATGGACTTGAATTTAGGGTGTAAGAAATCACTCAACATGACGAAGCACTGCAATATCAGACTTTACTATAGGAGACCCTTTTGTTTTGTACTTACAGGGATCCCATCCAGTTGGCATCTTGTCCATGGGAGGAGCTCTTAAGCATATTGCCAGACAATGAACTACCAATAATAAATAGTTACAAGACCAATGGTACACTAGTATAACACCAGCAGAACCTATGCTGGCATCATAGGACTTCTAGTTTTCCCCAAGGTAAATATACAGGTACTTTATGAGCTCTGCTATCACTCTGTAAATTATGACATGAAAATCTCATTCAAGTGTCTGAGGAAAATTTGAGAAAACTTGACAACATTAAACCAATACTTTTTAAAGCTACTCTTGCTACCCATATTTTTGTGGTAGAGCTCCTAACTACCTGATCTGGCTCTTTGTGCCAGTACTGCCACTCATTCTTCTAGCCAGAGGTACCTTAAATAGTCATGAACTGAGGACCACAAAAAGGCTCAGTTTCCTTGAAAAGCCATGAAGAATCCCTGCATTGTTATTCCCCTCTGTAACAGAGTGATGGGAAATAGTCGCTTCAGATTTTCAAGTGTAAACTCCAGAAAAAAAAAAAAAATCACAGGAAATCAAGAGGATCACTTTAAATCAAAATCATCATGCATCTGCCAGGAAGAAGATGTAACACTTAAGATATTATTACCAAACCAAAAGAGTAAGGAAACAGGAAAATTCATGCTTCAAGCAGACAGCTTTTCCTTGCCAAATAGTATTGCAGAGCACTGCCTAATTAGGCATCTCCCATCACCCACATGTCCTTCAGATGCACAGTTTGGCAGGCAGCTTCTTGCATCACTAAGCACCAGTTTTCTCTAGGATATATTAGTTTGCATTTTCCAGGGTCAATCTCAGTGTATTTCATACCCAAGTTTGTAACCACTCTTTGAAAATCAGTAGTGCTGCTCTTAGTGGGGTTGGCGCATCTGAATCCTCCCTTCTTATGTTATTTCCACAACACTTTGCTTTCCAAAACAACATGGAATGGGACATCTCTTTCATCAGATTGTCAGTCCACATATCACATGTAATGCAATAAAAATTTATTCATTGTATGATTTCATGAGATTCTTTAACTGTTTTCTTCCTAAGTGTCAATACAATTTATGATTTGGCCAATGTCTGAAAAATCAAGGTGTTCTAGTAGATTTATTTTTCAGACACTGAAGCTGTTTCACCATTTCTTATACACTCAGGGAGTCAAATCCAACCTCCTTTACTTACGCAAACAGTTCCAGGAGCATGGATTATGAGAATGGACAGAATTTAAGGCCTCTAATAAAGAACAAGTGATTTTTCAGTTATGATTATGCTAAATTATTGGTTTGACACCTTTAATTTTCTGGTTGTGCATTAAACCTGTGCATTAAGATGTCACACATAAAGCACTTCCTTTCCCTCCCTAAATCTGTTACAGAAAGAAATCAAGAAAATGTGACCACTGAAACACAAGTAAACCTCAGAATTCAGTCCCAAAAGGGTTTGATAAAGATGTCAACCACAACAACCTGCTTTTTTGGTGTGACTGTTGCACATACAAATTAACCCCTGGAGATGCTAATTCTACCTCTGACTGAGACACTGTCTCTTTTACAGTTTCCTACTAATTTTGTTTAACCTGGCTTGTAGGAGTAGCTTACCTTTTGCTCTTTTGCAATGAGACTACATTGATGATGGAATCTCTCCTTGTAGCACGCTGGGTCACTAGTTACATAACAGTACCTTGCTGTGGTTTAATGTCTTCTCAGCGGGTCAGTGTTATCATGGGCTAAATCAAATGAATATTTAACAGGGCCAGGCCACACTGAAAATAGGTTTTAGCAGGGAAATTCTAAACTGAGTCACTGACTGAATGTGTAGTTAGTTAATATTCAGGTACAGATTTATGCTTATTTGTACAAAAGGTCCTAATAGTACAGCTTGATGCAGTAAAAGAAATAAAACCAAAACCTCACGTTATGCTTCCTGTGGGTTATCTATGTATTAAGTATTACTCCTAGTGCTTATAGAAGTTTAGTCCCTTGCCTAGGGTAAACCTGGGCTGCAGTATATGCCATTAAAGTTTAACACTGAGCTTTCCTGTTTCAGAATGTTTTCAGCTGAGAGTCCGTGTCACAGACACGTTTTATGAAAAATCCTTTCCTTAGGATTTGTTCTCCTGAGAAGCTGAGAGGCCTCAGAAACAAAATGTAAGCAATGGTTAACTGCTGCTGTGGAACGCAACAGGTGCATCTGTGATTGGTCTCATGTGGTTGTTTCTAATTAATGGCCAATCACAGTCCAGCTGTCCGGACTGTCACGGGCAGTCACAAGCCTTTGTTATCATTCCTTTTCTATTCTTAGCTAGCCTTCTGATAAAATCCTTTCTTCTATTCTTTTAGTATAGTTTTAATATAATATATATAATAAAATAATAAATCAAGCCTCCTGAAACATGGAGTCAACATTCTCGTCTCTTCCCTCATCACGGGACCCCTGCGAACACCACCACAGGTCTGCAGTGCTGCGGGCAGGGGCAACTCCCAGTCGCACCCGTTCACTTCGCCCGGGGAGGGGAGAGCGGAGCCCGGGGCCGGCGGCCGGGCAGCTGCTCGAGCCCCGCGCCGAGCCCCGCAGCGCGGCCGAGCGCCCCGGCCCGCCCCGGGCCGCGCCCTCAAAAGGGGCCGGGGCGGAGGAGCTGTGGCAGTGCCACCGGGCCGCGCCTTCAAAAGGGGCCGGGGCGGAGGAGCGGCGGCACTGGCACCGGGCCGCGCCCTCAAAAGGGGCCGGGGCGGAGGAGCTGTGGCAGTGCCACCGGGCCGCGCCCTCAAAAGGGGCCGGGGCGGAGGAGCTGTGGCAGTGCCACCGGGCCGCGCCCTCAAAAGGGGCAGGGGGCGGGGGAGCGGTGGCACTGGCACCTGCTGCGGCGGGACTGGCCCCGGGCCGCACCGACCGACGGCTGCTCGGGGAGCCGCGCCTCGGACAGCGCCGAGGCGCCCGTGCTGCGCAGCGCCCGGCGGCACCGACGGCCGCGGGAGGCCCTCACCGTGACCGCCACCGCCCTCCCCACAACATTAGGGCCCGAGGGCACCATGACGCTGCTCAAGCTGTCCCTCATGGCCTTCAGCTTCGTCTTCTGGGCAGCGGGGCTGACCATGCTCATCATCGGCCTCTGGGCCAAGGTGTCTCTGGGCAGTTACTTGGCGCTGTCGGCCAGCGGCTACCCCAGCGCCCCCACCATCCTCTTGGCCACCGGCGTCGCTGTCATCATCTGGGGCTTCCTGGGATGCTTCGGCGCCGCTACGGAGCACCGGGGACTCCTGCGCGCCTACAGCGCCTTCCTGGCGGCCGTGCTGGCGGCCGGGCTGGCGGCCGGGCTCTCGGCGCTGCTGTACCGCCAGACCCTGGCGCAGGGCTTCCAGGAGGGGCTGCGCCGGGCGCTGCTGGCCTACGGGGAGGACGACGGCGTGGCGGACGCCCTGGACGCGCTGCAGCGAGCCTTGTCCTGCTGCGGCGTGGAGAGCTACCGCGACTGGCTGCGCTCGCCCTGGGCGCTGGGGCAGAACGGCTCGGTGCCCCTCAGCTGCTGCCGGGCCCGCCGCGGCTGCCAGCGCCGCCCGCCCGACGCGCGCTGGCTGCACCGCGACGGCTGCTTCGGCAGGGTGTCCGCCTTCGTCGGCAGCAACCTGTACTGTGTCGCCACCGCTGCCCTGGGGCTGGCACTGCTGCAGCTCGTCGGAATCGTGCTGGCCTGCCTGCTGGCTGCCCGCGTCCCTGCCCACCTGCTGGGCATCGCCGCCCCTCGCTGAATCCCCCCACTCCTGCCCCTAATCCCCTCCTGCCCTCTTCTTTCCCTCAGAACTGTGTACATCCCACTGGGAATATCCTTCCTTCAGATTCAGCATTTCCACTTGAGCATCGTCCTCCAGGCTCCATTCCTCTGGAGCCTGTGTTAGGTGCTATGAGCATCTCAAGTCCTTCAGGGGGGAAGGTGCTGGGAAGGTGCGTGCTGGCCTGACCATGTGTCCTGCAGGGCAGCAGGTCCCCGCTGGAGCCTCTGGACAACTTCTGCAGGGAGTGGTGGCAGCATGGACATCACTCTCTGAGGCAGCAGGGACATCTGAGGCAAGGCTGGCCGGTTTTCTGGGTGATGTAAACAGCAAGGCGCCTAAACGTGGACCAGGAAAGAGCAGAGGGTCTAGGAGAGCAAGAGAGGTGTCTCAACATTACACCATGTGAGTATTTTTCTGAGACTGGAAAATGATGTTACTGGAAAGCTGCTGGAGTGCTCGAGGGGCAGGCCTGGTCCAGGGGACAGCCATGCCAGCAGCTGGCACTGGGAGCTGCTTGAGGGACTGTCCAGCACCGTGCATCCCATTGCCGCAGATATCCTCCTTCCTTCGGTGTGAGTGAATTCAAGCTGTCCAGCTGCTACGGGTGCTTTTCCCGCTGTTTCCAATGCCGATTTCCATCTAAAGGTGGAGCTGCAGCTCTAAGTGTTACTCCCTCCTTCAGGATATGCCTGTCGTCTTAGCCAGTGTGTGGCTGGTTATAGATATCTTTGCAGGGCTGAAAAGACCTAAAACCTTGGTCCCTGTTGTACAGGAAGATGGCAAAAGCTGTACGATCAGATCTGATGAGGGATGGCAAGAGGAGGGAAGGGTTCACTGCCCTTCAGAAGTTTGCTTTGGACTTTTACTGTTAACATCGGGATGAATGGAATAGGCTGACTGTTTTATAGAAGGGTTTCTAGAAAACAGCCCTCAGACTGTAACATTGTTCCTCTCTCAAAGGATCTGTCTCTGAAGTCTGCCCCCACCTACATTTTTGAAGCCAGACCTGTATACAACCTGAGAGTAAATGGAGAATCCCCAACACTTGCTGTGCAGCCCTGGGTGTATTCAGGTCAGACAGCAAAATAAATCTACAAGAATTTGGGTTTTTTTGCAACAGGTCTGGATTTGCATTTGGAGTTTGAGGAAGAGCAAGCCATGCACTTCAGAGAGTCCTGAACTTTCATAGCTTAACGCTGGCTTCTTTCCACTTCCTTAATACCCATGAACTCTATTTTTACATATTTCTCTACTTCACAGCACAGACATGCCCACCTTAACCAGCATTGGAATGATTTCAGAAAAGAACCACAAAGGAACTCCAGAACATGGCATCTCTTAGGAATGTGGCTTGCAAAGTTGTGGAGGATGATCAAATGAGTAAAGAAGATGACTGGTATCTTCATGGAAGAGTGGAGCAACTTTGGGGGAAAAGCTTTTTTTTGTGTATTAGGCAGCTATTTAGCTATCATAATCATGTTCCAGGGTAACAGTGTAGTAGTGTGAACAGTCTTTGCAGTCATTTGGGTATTCATCTGCATGGGTGGACCCTGCAAATGTGTTAGGAATCTCTATAGGTAAAACTGTGCTTTAATTTTGAGGGCTGATGTTTATTATTTTACAAAATATAATTTTTGTTTTTGCTTGTAAATGTCTGTGTATATTTTTTGAGTTATGCAATAGTGGAGTTCCTGGTTTTTTTCTGGAAGTCAAGATGATGTTGTACAATTTTAACAATGGGCAAAAAGTATAGTTTGTATGGTAAATGTTACTTGAGAAATAAAGTTTAGCAGCTGCTAAGAGCAAAACAGGTCACTGTGTCAACTCAGAGTATTTGCATTGCTGAATGTCTACACAAGGTGCAGCTAAATGCAAGTGAAATGCAGTGTACATTGAAATGTAGAGACAGAAGGATGTTGTGGGTTTTAAAAATTATTATTCAAAAGATCCATTATAGATGCAATAAAGCAGGCATTTGTAGAGAGTGTGGGAAAGGGACATGGAATTGCACTGGGTTTATAAAAAGATCTTTATTTGAGTTAATAGGCTCTGAAAATTTACAAGAATATGACATTGCTCTATTTTTACTTCACTGATGACTAAAATTATTTCTTCTTTCATTTTGACCCTTCTTTGATTTCTTCTTTGATTTTGACCCTTTTTGCTTTATGTGACACAAAGCTGGTCAGTCAAAATGAAGTACTCTGCTAAAACACATTCACACATAGTGTAAATGTGCACTTCAGTGAATTTACTCTGGTTTTAAGTTGCTAAGAATATCAAAATAAGAATAAGTTTGAAACATACCAGTGTATGTTTGTATGGTGATCAGGTCTGAATCTGAGGATATCAGCTGAATGTAATGAATAATTTAAAATGTAAACATCACTCTGCATTCTTGCCCTCACTAAAATAGGATAAACCTTGGCAATGACCAGGTAAGTGCTAAATATATTTATATCACCAAAGATTTAATGAACTGGCTGTGAGTGTTAGTTAAATATTTATTGCCAGTTCCTAGAATTAACAACATTAACTTTTGTAATTGTAAGAAAGAAATGTCATTCTTCTCTAATTAATTTCCAGATTAAGAGATTCCCAGAAACTGTTTCAATTGTCTGGAATTCTTTGTGCTCAGTGACCAAATCTTACTTTAAGTTTTAAAATTTATCTGGATTCAAGGTTCATTTTGTTCTGGATGGCTGTAACTGGAAAATGTTACTCTGGACAGCACCATCTATCCCTTGCTGGAATATGTGTTTGTCTTCTGTCGTCTGCTTCAACTTTAAAGTCACTCATCAAAACGGTATATTTTAATAAAAGATCATGCAATTTTTTGCAAAAGGCTAATATAAATTCTAACATTACTGTGTATTCAAATCAAGGAGCAGTGTTGCAGTTGTAGACACAACAGCTCTGTTGTTTGGACAAAGTGAGATTTAGGATTAACAGGGTGCTAAGATTAGACCCTTGTTATGAAACAAGGACTATTTTATAACGCTGATCTAGAATGCCAAGAATATAAATCTTTCAAACTTCAAAAGTGCTTTGATATTTAATCCAATATGAATTATTTACTGTAGCTAAACTTTGTGTTACAGAAAACCAGAACTAAAAATGGCCTTTATAACAGATGAGTTTTTAGATAAGAACAGGTGAATTTTAAAATAAGAGATGGCTATTCTGGGGTTAGAAAACTTAAACAATTGGCCTTCCAATGTGTGTAGAGTTTACTTTTAAATGCCACTGTTTACTTTGTGCCACTTGAAAAGTTAATGGCAGTCATGTTGTCTCCTTGAAGTTTAAGCTTTTCAGGATGATATTTTGGAAAGACATTCAAAGCAAACCAGAGTGCAAAACAATCTAGTGGTAGGATCTCCTGTGATTCTTCTGTTTCCATTTCAGTCATTGTAGGGTAAGCCTTCTGACAGCAGTAGTGAATATTTCATTGGTCGTGCACCCATCAAAACGGTAAAAATACGTATTTCTCCTCAACTCTGTGTGATTCAAACCCACAGATTTCACTTTGCTCAATATGCCATTTTAGTTTGCTGAGAAATTACTTAAAGTACCACAATTGAATCCTGCTTTGTTGTGCCCTCTACTGTTGCCATCTACTTTCTGGGCCAGTAAAATGCAAATATCAAAGAATTTAGTGTCCCATGTTATCACAGAGAACACCATCACACATACACATTCTTCAGAAGCATATTGGTCAAATATATGGATTTGCTTGTGAATGAGACAGAAAAAAAGGAGCAAACTAAGGAACCTATTCTGTCCTTCACATTACCTTTGATTTGCAATTAACACACAGTACTCTGTTGTAAGGAGGAAATATTTTATTAATGCTTTTAAATCTACAAAACAGAATTTATTAGACCATCTTATCTGGGCTAGAGAATTAAAATTATCAAATTAAGCATTATTTCAAATGCTCTAATTCTATAAAGATCTCTCTAATCTACCTGAAGTGGTTTCTGTGCAGCTTTGTTTCTCCTGTGCACTCATTCTCCTTATGTCTAGAGTCACTCTAAGGTTGGCTAAGTTTTGAGTTAAGTAGTGTTTGAAGCTTCAGTCTTAGACTATTCCCATTTTGTAGATGTTATCCCTGATTTGTCATATTAGGGTACTCAGGCTGATACATTGTGAATATAACATTTGTATTTGTTTGTTTTGAACAGTATCTTGAGTCTTAGGCAGGGCCACAACAAAATAAAGGGAAGTGCAATGCTCATATTGACCAAGACAGACAACTCCTTGGGACTGACAATTCTTGAAAGACTATCATATTCCATCCTAACACTACAACAAAGAGATCACACACTGCTTGGTAATTCATGTTTCTAGTTTTCCCAAAATAATGGTTCTACAGCTTTTCTCTGTCTTAGTTGAATGCATCATCTGAGGTATCAGCACTTTAGAGAAGTGGTGTGGTCTCACAACCTAAGAAAAGGAATCTTTCATGCTTAGTGTTAATAATTTCAGATAGCTTCTCTTCTTCCAGGTCACAGAGATGGGGTGCTGAGAGTATCTCTGGTCACTTCTAGGACTGACTGGAGGGTTGGGATTGAGAATATCTTGGTTAAAATGTCAGCATCAGTAGCAGTAGTTCTACTGCTTTACTGCTGTTCTGAGGGCATCTTCCTGGGCTGTTTCTCTGCTTTTGGTTCCTTGACTTGGCAGACAGCACTGTGTAGGGTCCCAAAAGCCACCTCTAGGACAAGATACTCTTCTCAGTAGTTGTGCTGGAGTATTATGTCTTGTTCTTTGCCATAGTGTACTGGTGTCCCAGTAATCCCAGGGACTGCCATTCTTGCCTGGAAACCCTCAGAAGAGAAGAGGTGGAGGCTTGTCAGATGCAGTAGCACCTTGAGTTTCAGTGCAGAGTTCAGGGAAAACAATCATGTAGGTAAAGCACAAATCCAACAGCTAAATATACTTATCTCATAATTTGGAAAATATAGTTCACTGAAACAGGTAAAGAAAACATCAGAATAACTGAGGTATAAGCAGAATTGGAAACTCATTAATATTGCAAAATTTCCCACCAGTGTGGGATGTTCACACTTTCTTATCCATTTTGCCCTTCCACCTACCTCTCTAATTCCACTTCTTATTCCTGGAGTGTATTTATCTGTAATCTCAGTTATTAGTTTTCTGCTACCTTATGGGCTCCCTTGAACAAATTCCTTTATTTTCTAGCTTCCCACCTCAAGGTCAGGCAGTCCTTCGACATCTGAGCTCCTTGCTGGAGAGGTTTTTGAAAAGAAGCCTTTTGATTGGCTGGTTTTAGTAACAGCACTTTTCTACCACTAGTAGTTTATAATTATGTGAAAAATTCGACAGAAAGTCATAATTAAACAATTATTTCAGATAGCTGTTTTTCCGTTAGGTATTTGTTTCTTAGCAAAGGCAACGCTCCCTCTGCTCTCCCTGCAACACTCCCTCACTCGCTCTCTGCTCCCCTTGCATATATCATCTTTCTTGGCTTGATGGTGTTGTTGCTGTTTTTTTGTTAAAATGATAATATTCTGGGAAACTTAGGCAGAAGATAAACTAGTAATTTTACATAGAAATAAGTGGGTTTTGATCAGCTCTAGTGATTACATTAATAATTTAATTAATAATGTTTAGAAGGTACCATTGAGCTAACTCATCAGAAAATAAATGTGTTATGAGATACTTAGTGGAGAAAAAATGAAGGTCCCAGAAAACAAGTCTCATGGCTTAAAAGCAGAATACAGATAATTTTAAGTCTCCTGGTAGAGGGCATTGAGACATACCCATGGTTCATACAGCTGACAAGTAGAAATGAAGAGATGATGTGAATGCTGTTTCAAAGCCAGCTTTATAGCATGTGTTGTATATGTCATGCTTCTCATGTGTCAGGGATGTCATCCTTTATTTCCATTCTATCTGATGTTCCTTGTGTGCTTATGACATTCACATTTATTTCTTACCCAATTTTTGCCTTAAGACACTCATCATGCTCTTTTCCTTTAGCAGGGGCCTTAGCAGTGATGTTGAAAAACCACTCTGTTCCTGCTGGTAGATCCAATAAGATTTCTCCTGTGCTTCCTATATATTTCACCCCTAAAAAAGGACATCCCTATTTTTCTCTGAGCCTGCACTGTTCAGTGTCTTGTTTGCTTCTAATTTATAATATAAAACATAGATTAATCAGCTTGTCCACAGAGACTATAATAATAATAAAAAAGCTTCCCTTTAAGCCATTTGTTTGTCAGAGTTTACTCAATTGTACCATCTAAGCTTCATTAAAGTAATTCCCCTGCTGCTGCTTCCTCTCCAGCTTTTAATTATGACATTGTAGTACAATGGTCAGATCCTTAGCTGGTACATTTTTGGGAACTTCATTTTTTTTTGTTCTTCCCTCTTGGCTGTTATCATATGATTTCTATCCTATATTTACATGTTTTCAAGGTGTGCTATTCTGCTTCAAATGAGATTTTAAAAGTATTTGACACCCTCTTCTCCCACACAAAGATGAGAGGAACTGGCATCAGGTTGTAGCAGAGGAGTGTTAGATTGGATATTAGGAAAGATTTATACACCAAAAGGGTGGTCAAGCATTGGAACAGGCTTACCAGGGAAGTGGTTGAGTCACTGTCCTTGGAGGTGTTTAATGGACATGTTGATGTGGCACTTAGGGACATGGTGGCCTGGCAGTGCTGGGTTAATGGCTGGACATGATGACCTTAAAGAAGACAGTCCCATCTGCTGGCTAGCAATGGGAGCAGGCAGACCTCACAGTCCATCTCAGCACAGCTCCCAGATCCCTGCTGATTTATTCAGGGCTGTGGAAGTTGTGTGGTCAGCCTGTGGTGCTGTGTTTCTATGGTCCATGCAGTTTCCTGCAGGACAGATCAGTGTGACTGTGTTATCAGTGCAAAAAGTGTTATCTGTGCTGTGCTGGCACCGTGCTGCAGGGGCTCTTTGCTCACATGGTGAGCACATGCTCAAGGAGCTAATGTGAATTGGGAATGTTACCTGAGGGTATCAATTCATCAAAGGGTAGATTCTAGAGATAAGAAAGAAACATTAAATGGTTCTCCTTGGGATTACTTTTGAAGGCTCTGGAAGTTTATTCTGTTCTCAGGTTTGCAGAAAAGGACCTGGCAGCTGTGGAGGCTGGGTCCAAAAGGAGTTAGCAGGGTGCTCTTGTGACAAAGGTAGCCAGCCACATTCTGGGCTGTGTTAACAGAACTGTAGCCAGCAGGATTAAAGAAAATATTAATTCTTTTTCTCTGGCACTCATGAGGTTGTGTTTGAACAAATGTGTCCAGTTTTGGACAAGATAAGTTGATAAACTGTGACTTATCTGGCCCAGGGCCACTAAGTCTGTTGGGAAGCTAGGCAACATGATATATGTGGAGAGGCTGTGGGAGCTGCGTTTGTTCAGCCTGGAGACAAAAAGGCTTGGGGGGTCATCAAACAGCTGTCTTCATGTTTCTCATGGCATGATTTAGTATGCCCAAGATGCAGTTCTTTGGGTATCAGAGCTGTCTACATTTGCAGATTCTGCATTCTTGTGTTTAATCACATAGTGGTCACTTGTAGGAACTGACATGCATGTAAGTCACACTTTAGGTTTGAGGGGGAAAGAACAATCATTATGTGAGCAAACAGTGTGTAGGATATTGCCACTGGGTAGCAGTGCATTGTAATATGTTTTTCTTTACTTGCAAGGAAAGCAAATGCTTAATTTCAGTCCCACTATGCCAGAGACAAGAAGCAGTGATTTTTTTTTCACTATCTTGTCCAGCAATTTCAGGACAAGGCAGTTAATATTTGCGTCCAGAGATTTTGTACATCATTCATCTTCTACTCCTATTCTCAGGCTGGACTGACTGATTTGTTGCTGTGCTGAGTGCAGGCACTTGGGTTGAAGTGGTATGAGCTCCTATTGTGCAGTTGTCCTTCCCTCACCCATTCTTGGGGATGTTTTCAGCTTAGAAGGGCTGAAGAACCACGGCATAGCCAGGAGCAGAAGCCTAGATAGAGGACAGACACCTCAGTTGGTGAGTGCCATATAAATCTGCCCATATAAATCCCCATAATCTGGGGCACATGCTGGCATGGCTAGCCCTGCTCCTGGTTGCAGCAATGGCTCCCACAGAGCTGCCTGAAGCATCTCTGCAGTCACTTCTGGGGTTCACTCACTGCTGTTAGCAGCTTGGGAGAGCCCACACCCATTGTGAGCCAGTCAAACTGCTGTCTCATAGAAGGATTGAATGAAAACTCTTGAAAAATATAACCAGATATTCAACAATAGCCACTGAGTGCTAACAGATGGGACAGGCCAGTCAAGTGTTCTTGAGGCCTTGCCTTGGCATGCAGCAGCTTTTGTAATAGAATATGGCTAAGCACAATCCTGCATTTTTATTTTCTGTATAATGGGAATGTGTTACACACTCTGAAGAGGCCAGGATAAAAGCTGATTGCAAATGTGTTATAAATTTTAACCTGCTAAGAGAATCTTGATCTTAAAAATGTGCTACAATGCATTTTGGAACACTTCAGCTACACTTTACTCACAATAAGCTTCTGTAGAATGAGTGGATGTTACTTTAATGGTCCTGTACTTACTGAACAGTATGCCTTGAGCTTATAGCTGGTACTTTTATTAATGTGGACACTTTCTAGAAAGCAGATATCATCTCAGGAGGTACCCTTAGGCACTCTGTACCTTCAGTACACTGCCTGCTGGGACAACGCTTTTTGGGAAATAGGAGTTTTACAGGCACAGCAGGAAGCTTTCCTTTCAGTGAAATCCTTTGTGCCAGTGCAGGTTGCAAGCAAATTCAGGGAGTAACAGTGTTGAACATGTGGACTTCAACTGTTCTGGACTATAGAGAAGGTGCTGAGAATGCTAGAGGGGATGGTTTGGCTGTTCTGGGCCACAGATCTCCTTGGGGAGAGATGAAGAGATTACTGGAATTTAGAGTTGTTCTGATACTTGTTTCTGTTGATGACACGTGTCCTGACACATGGCCTGAAAATTGGGGATGCTCCAAAACTGGGGATGCTCCAGATCAAAGCCACCATATTCCCAATTCCTTTACTGTCTGACAGTGCCCTGCATTCACTGGGCAGAATAAATCTGAGCTGTGGAATCCAGGCAGCACTTTTTTGGTATAAAATAAGAGGCAGGAGAAGATAAATGCTTAAGCTGACTATTTAAAATTTGGATCAAATAGAGTAATTCAATAGGTAAATGAAACATCTCTCTGAAAACGCTGTTATAGAACACCCAAGAAAACATCAATATCAATGTCATGTAACTTATCTTACCAATGTCAGAAAACTTTTCATAATACCCTTAGGTAAGGATTTCCTGGTCTATTGCTTGTATTTTAAACAAGCACCTGCAATTAAAACATGCAATTTCTAGCTTCAAAATTCCTTAATTTTACATTTTTAATAAGTAGAGCACATAAAGTGCCTTATGTAAAGAACAGACAAGAAGCCAGTTGTTCACCTTGCTGCCAGGCATCTCATTTCCAGGCAGATTATCTTAAATGTTTTATAAAGTTTGACATAGGAGAATGTTTGCAGTTCAACAGGGCAGGTATTAACACCATTTCTGGCAAAAAGGACTGTACTATACAGTTTCATGTTAAGTTTCTTTTTCTTTCTCCTGCAAATCTCTGCTTTGTACCCTGAGCTAATAGCAAGACTATGGCCCCAAATACCAAGCAGGTGTGCTAGGTTGGAGAAATCACTGCTTGCAATGCTGCTTGTCATTCAGATTAAAATGGTGCATGGACACATTTTCCTAGAGGGCCCTTTACATGTGGTAAAAAGTCAGTGCTTGACATAATTGTATTAGACACTGGAAAGCTGACATGAATTTTTTTCTTGATGCAAACATCAGTCATTTGCAGTTTTTGTGTTCAAAAAGTAATTCTTGTCTTCCTTTTTAGAGACTTTCAGGCTGAGAAATTTTTAGTCTCTTAGTGGCTGCACAACTGTTCCCATTCATCACATGAGCAAGTTTGGGCTGGTAAATTCTGGTGCTGTTATATTGATTGTTGTTATATTGATTATTGATATCAGTATAACTGATGTTGTTATATTGGTTTTCTGAGAATGTATTAATGTTATTAAAAAGCCAGTAATGCATGTACAGCTGGAGAAACTCCAGGAAGCTTTTAACAGTGCAATGGACATATCCAAAGGCTAGTGTCTATCAAGCTAGCAGGGGAAAGATCAGGCAACTGGATTCCATGTCACATTGTGTGGGATTTCTGGAAAGCCCCTCCAAAGTCATGTATAACAGAGGCAGACTGCAACTCACTCATGTGGACCCTCACTCACTGCATCACCAAATCTAGATGGTTCCAGCTTTGGGTGGCAGCAGACTTGTATGGCACCAAAACCTCACAGTAAAGTCTCAGACTACATACTGAGGAGGAGGATCAGAGGATAACCTCTGTGACCACAGCTGTGGAAAGAGACAATTCCTCACAGGCTGTTTCCCCCTCACAGTGTCTCAGAGGACTCAAATTCTTGCCAAAACCTGGCGACAGACAGATCCTTGCAGATACCACAGTGCTGTTTTTGATGCACCCTATAAGCTGCCCTAATCACTATGTTACAGTTTTAGTTCCTTAAAGATTTTAAGATATAGCACATCTCTAGGATTATTTTTGTTTCCTTTTTTTTGTATCTTGCTCTCTGATATAAAACAAAACAAAACAGGCTGAAACCACTACCACTTTTCAGTTTCACTGGACTCAAGCTCCACTTGTAATTTTTAAATATTTTTAGTTCAGGTGTTTATTCCACCTACCAACAATTTCTTCAGTCTAGCTAGGATTTTCTGAGCAGATCTACCTTTGGGAAACCTGGGCTGTCCCGAGTGAATACCAAAAATGCCCTTCAATTTCATGGGTCACTGATGCTCAGATGCAGTGTGACGTGATCCAGTGCCCATCTTTGCAGAGACTGACCTTGCCCATCAGAAAATGTACAAATAAAATGTGTTTAATCCTTGTTGCAGACAGAGAGACAGGGCCCTGAGGGACAGACTGGCTGCAGCAGCAGTGTGGCTGCTGCACACTGTGGCTGCATTCTGCACATGGGCTGGGCTGCCAGCTGTGCTCCATTATCCTACCTGGAGCCATGGAATGCCAGCTGTGGAACTGCCCTCCCAGCACAATGGTATAAATTCTACTTGTGCAAAACCAATATTTTCCAAAAAGGAGTTTGGTTTCCACAAAGCCTGCCTAGAAGGAGCTGTTTCATTTCCCTGGGGACTTTTGAGATCCCTGGATATTTATGAATGTACTTGTTCAGATAATTTAGAGCATGAGGGTGTGACAGATTGTGTACAGAGATGTGGAAACTCCCGAGTAAGTGCTTGCTTGGGCTGATGTGGACAAACAAGGACTCATGGGGCTTCACAGAGATGGGCTTCCCAACAGCCCAACCCAAAACTGCAGGATTGTGCCTCAGTGGGTTGTTACCCTGCTCAGCAGTTTGGGGGTAGCTCACACAGAGCCAGCCCCACTCTCTGTGTGGTGATGCCCAAATCCTTTACATAATCTCTGTCTCTTCAACAGATTGGCTCTTATCTCTCTGTTCTGCCTCATCTGCTCCCATCCTGTGACGAGAATTCTCTGCTGCCTTCTGTCCCTGAAACAATCCCATGAGACTTAAAAAGAAGTGTTCTATTAGCCTTCAGTCCCAGGTAATTTTCACCAGGTGTAATTACAGCCTGACTTCTCTCCATTGCCCCTGAAATTTTGCTTTGAAATTGTCTGACACTGCTTCCTATTAGAAAAGCCATTTTACTTCACTTGGGGTGACTGCACTTCAGAAATGAGTAAAGTGATTTCTAAATGCAGCCTGAAAATGCTTTCAGCTAAGGGTTACTCTGGGTTCTTTATTTTTTTCTCAGAAAGAATTCAGTAAATTTGTCAGCCAACAAAAGAGATGGAAATTCAGGCTTTATATGTACACATCAGAAAGGAGTCTGGCTCATGAAGAGAAAGGTGAAATTATTCCTTCTTCTTTGAAAGCTGACCTTTCCTCTGGCAAGGTACATCAAATTACTGATTTCATTGCAGTACCACTGGGAGCACTCTAATTCCATAAAATAAATTAGCATAAACACAAAGCACACATGACAGGTATATGAGAAAATGTTCCAAGTTCTTTCTGTGCAATATTAATATGTTATTCATCAGAGCCGTGAGTGAAGTGAGGGATTAATGTTTTTAGCTACATATGATTTATGATAGTGAAAGAACAAACATTGCTGCTTACTGTTAGGAGGGCGTTCTTTCCAGACAACTTAGTAAAAAGAATTTCTACTCCCTGTCTATCATTGAGATTAATTCAGATCATATTACATAAGCTTTTTGGAAATATGTTTTCTCTATTTCTGTCACCTGTACTTGCGACAGTTTTAGCTTTTACGTTGCAATATAAAAATTTTAGTTTCTTCCAGAAACTGATTATAAAACTCTTGATAGAAAAGACTGTACAACACATGCAAAGATGTGTAGTTACCTTGGCTGATAACAAATGGTAAGGAAAAAAGTATGAAAAAATCAGATAAATAAATGCCTGTATCTGCAAGTTACATGCAAGACCAATGCTATGATTATTTCTCAATAAGAAATTACATCAAAGGTGATTTTAGCTTTAAACTGTTAAAAATTTGCTGATTCCTAAGTCTAGCTTCGGGCAAAGCTTGAACTTTCATTGCTGCCACTGGGTAAATGCATAATTCATGCAATATGCGGGATTAATTTCTCTTATATGTCATTTAGGAAACCTGTTATTAAACCTAGTTACCAGGATAAGGGCTGAGATTGTTACAAATACTTATCATTCTAAATCATTCCAAATGATAGAATGACACATAATGGCAACAAATGAATACATTTTATCTCTTTGAATGGTGTTAATAATGGATATGTGTGAATATTAACCAGAAAAATTGGACATTCAGTAAGTCTATACAGAACTGGTTTAATAACATACAAAATGTCACCTTTTGGATTAATTTATCAGAAGGAATAGAAACTTAGAAATAGAAGGTTCCTTTTTGAACTTTTCATTTCCCCATGAAATGATTGTGATCAATGCCGATGTTGAAGTTAATGGAAAAATTTCCATGTATGTACCAAAGGCAGCTCCTGCCATCAAATTAAAACTGTTTAGGTCAGTCTCCTGGTGAGGGGGGAGAGGAGCAGGAGCAGCTGGCAGAAGCTGTTCAGAAATGCTGGCTGTGTGCTGTGTGTGGCAATGCTGTTTCCTGCACAGAGCGTTGGGCATTCAGTGCTGTCAGCTCCCAGAAGGGAACAAATGAGCCCTGGGCAGCAGCACCTTGCAGCTCAAGGCTCACACACAGGCTGGTCCTCTGCCTGCCTCTCGTGTAGTCTCACTGTGTCAGACTCACTGGCTAGAGAGAACCTTTCTTACTGCAAGATTCTTAATGAACAGGACAGTTTTGACAGCAAAGGAGTGCTGCTGCTGAGGCAAAGAACTGCATCCCACTTCAGAACACTGAACCCTAGGAAAAGGGGAGAAAATCTGTCTGCTTCAAAGTTCTTACCCACTGATCCAAAATTCCTAAGTAAATTTTAATTGTATATTTTTCTAGGAAGTGTAAGAACTGAGCTGAATTCCTCACTTCATAACACCATGGAAAGGCAGCGGAATTGCTGCAACTGGTGAATAAATCGGTGTACCCACCTGTACTCGTATTGTTCACCTTGAAAGTGTCAGAGGTGAGGCACTGTGGGTTTTTTAATGTGGCCTCAGACAGTGCAGGAATGGTTCCTGCAGGTGAGACAGGTATGGCATCCTGAAGCAGCCTGGCTGGAGCCTGCTGTCTTGTCAGCTGGCAGGCTTGTATGAGCCATTAGCTGAAGAAGAAACCTCAAGAGTCAGGATACAGAGTGTAAGTATGCTCAGCCCGCATTGCTACCTTTACATTAAAAAATGTGAAACCCCTCAGAGAAGCAGAGGTTATGCTTGCCCAAATGAATTTCTTTGTGTATGGTAACTCAGTGGCAACAGACATATTAATAATAAAATCAGACAAGTTACAATCTTAATATCCCAACAAAAGACACTGGGGCTTCTATAGCCAAATCCCGTTCCCCAAAGCAGCATCTGTTATCCACAGTGTTTATCAAGGTGCTGAAAGCAGCATGGTAAAGAGGTGGTGCAGGAAGGTCAGTGAAAACCCATTTCACAGAGGAGAGCTGCACTGTGGCATTTGACCTTGACATTTAGCTTAGGTATGGCACATAGAACACCTTTATTTTACCTGTACATTCTTGGGTAAATATACAACTTGGTGCAGGCTACTTGCCTGTACAAAATTGAAAAGCTGTTTTTGTTTAACTATCTCTAAGTTTTGATTTACTAATTTCATATATGTATCCACTGTCATCTCTATTTTCATCTTGTACATTGCTTTTCCTGTATATGTGTCAGGTATTTTCATCCCAACATTTTTGCAGGAGAGAGAAAAAGCAATACTTCGGAAAATATTTTGCAACTCTATTTATATTTTTTCCCTCACATGTACTAAAGTAGTGAGCTCACAGAACTCTCTGGCTAACCTTAATAACTAAATAATGAAAATAATTCAGAAAATAATATAATAATTTTATAATAATCACAAAAAAAAGGTCCTGTGCCTGAATAAAGCAGTCCATATTAAATTCCCCCTGCATTTCTACGGGCTGTGATTGGTGTTTTGGTTGTGCCTCAGAAGTAGAGGCTCCAGCTGGCCAAGTTTGCTGTGGTGGAGGACACTCAGCAGGAAGGTGGCCCTTCAGTCACAGCCCTTCTGAGGACAAGGGCCATCCTGACAGCCCAGCAGGACTCCTGCCAGCAGGAGCAGCTCCTTGTCCAGCCCAAGTGATAGCAAAATAAATGGCCCTGGCTAATGTAGAGGAGAGTTGACTCCCTTTTGTTTGTAAAGCTTTTGCCTTTGAACTCTCTAATTAAAAGAAATGTAATTAATATATCGACACAAGGGCAGATACATATTAACATTTCAGAAGGTGATTAAGGGAGCTATCAAGAAGAAGATATTTTAACAGAAACATTTGGAGGTAATATGTCATTGGAATAACAGTTCTACTAAATACTAGGCATTATTCTCCAGGAGGAAGACAGAATTGGACCAGCACATACAAATTACCTAGTGCACATAGAAAGTTAGTTAGGTGATTGCTAACAGAAACAATGTTATCTTATTCATACATTTGCTGCTTTTATTAGCATTCAGCAGGAAGAAAATGGAAATGGTACCATAAAATCCCCAGGTTTTATTCAGATGTACCAACTTCTATGCTATAAAATCTGTGTGTATCAGACATCAATGCTAAACAGGTCTTGTCTGTGCTGCTTGGGAGCCAAATGCTTTGGGGCTTTATTTCTGCTATAAATCTGCAGAGGAAACATCATTAAAGCTAGCTGTTTGTGTAGTCATTTATTACTCTAACCTGATTGCTCAGCACAATCATGGCTTACTTGGACACATTTGGTATCACTTATCACATGGTTTCTGGCTTCCTAGGCAGAAACAACAAATGAACATTTAAAATTTCAACATTACAATGAAGACATTAATATTCCTGTCTCTAAGGAGTTTCCTAATGGAGTCAATTCCAGAGAATACAAGAAACTGGTGGGGGAGGCCAGAAAGTGGATTTGGGAGGTGTTAGGTACTCTGGGGCAGGCAGTCTTGTATTTGTGTCCACCCTGTGATAAAGAAAAGCTTGCTCTCCAGTGAAAATGAGGGATTTATTTAACATTTAGCATGGAGCAAGAGTAAGCACACCACATAATTTTCACAGAGGTAGTAAATAGACTGTAAATTTTAGTCTAATTTTACCTCACAGAAGCTGAATGTTAGCACATTCAGTGGGCAAAGCTGGTAAACTCCACTCAGTTTGGCTCTCCAGAGCTGGTGAACAGGATTGGCACCTGCTGGCTCTCCTGTTTTCCTCACTGCTGGGAGGGTTCTGCAGCCTCTTCCATGGCAGCTGTGGGGATGAGCTGCAGCCAGGCAGATGCTTGGGTGAGGCAGAGCAAGGTGCTTCCTGTCACCATCTTATCTTCTGAAAAATCCCTTTGCCAGGATTTCTTCACCTGGGAGGCTGAGAAGCCTCAGCGAAAAATGAAAACAATAATTATCTGATTGCTTCTCCTGTGTTTTGCTGCTTTGGAATGTGGTTGGAGATTGTTTATCCAACAGGTGGTTGTTTGATTGGTTTCATGTGATTGTGTTTACTTAATGACCAATCACAGCCAGCTGTGTTGGGACTCTGGAAGAAGTCACGATGTTTGCATTAGTATCTTGTTAAACCTTCTGTCTGTATCTTTTCTCTATTCTTTAGTATAGTTTTAGTATAGCATTCTTTAATATAATACCATAAAATAATAAGTTAGCCTTCTAAGAACATGGATGCAGGTTCATCAGATCCTTCTTTGTCCTAGCAAATACCACAGCTTCCCCCAGGAGCTCTGTGACAGCAGCTCCCAGCACTGCTGCTGTCCAAACGCTAGGGAGTAACATGTGCTAAATTAGCAAGTTATCTCATCAGAAGGCTTCTGCTTTGATTTTGCACATGAAATCTGTCACCAAGTATCTTGCAATTTACTATTAGCCCAAACATGAAGCATTTATAAAACCCTTAGAGATTTACAGATTTTAAATCACTACATAACTTACAAAACTTAATTATACTACTTAAACTTGAAGAAATTAGCTAAAATTTTATGGATTTGTTTCAATGCTTAGGATAAAAATCAAAAATCCAATTCCCATTTGTAGTGAAAATGACATCCCTATTTTAACATGTATTTGCCAAGGAAGCAGTACAACAGAAGACCATAAAGTTTTGATTATAATTGTTTAAAGTCCAGGGCCAGAACCTCCAAAGGAGACACTTGCTCTGCTAGGAAAAAGAGGAGCATGCCTGCAGGGGAAATTTCATTTGTCAGCCCACATTTCTTCTGTTGTTACCCAGAAATTCAGTGTAACATAAACCTGCATCTAGATGGTAAAAGGAAAATATGAAAAGAAATAGCTCTAGCTTTAGGTGCAAGGGTCTCTTTCCAAGACTTTATACTTGGATCTGCTCCTGGTCCCCATCTTGCCATTACTTTAATATGAAACTCTGTTTAAACAAAGACTTATGGCAGGAGACCGGGCCTCCCCAGCAGCTGAGTAGAAACTGAGGATTCAGAGCAAATTAGGCCAAGCCAGCAACACTCATAAATAAAGACAGGCTTGCAGAGAAACACTGACTGCTGCTGGGGGACATCCTGACAAACATGTGGTAAAAAGAGTTAAATAGACTTTTGAAAAGATCTTAAACATAGAGGGAGAGTTACCTCTCTGTATATATACTGGCTGATGTTCTCTTTCCATAACAGGGAATTCCTTGATTTCACATGGTCCCATGGAGAGGTTTTGAGGGAGCTTGGTGCCAGGGGAATGGGGGGGACAGAGGCATTAGTTATGTCCAATGCCATTCCTTCTACAGCCACAGCCTGTCTAGCTGAAAGGCTTTATTCATTGTCCCAGCTCTCTCTGCTGCTCCTAATAGGAGAGATACTCCAGTACCTCCATCACCTTTGGGACCCTTCATGCCTCCTTCCCAAGCACTAAAATATTCTCTGTCATTGCCTTGGAGTAATTCTCATGGTACTTAAGCTTCTCACAGGAGCTCCTTTGACTCTTCTGCCACTTCTGTTGTCATGTGAAGCATCCTGTGAAGAAACCTGGGATAATGGGTTTCTCAGACTCTCAGCTTTGTTATTCTGGACCATTTATTCTTTATAGCTAGCCTGAATCTAGATATATCTTCTTCTAGTTCAAACTCTCTTTTAGACCCTCTTCTAGTTTAAAACCATTATGCCTTGTCATATTGTTACAGACCCTATTAAAAAGTCTGCCTCCATCTTTCTTACAATCCTCTTTAAGTATTGAAAGGCCACAAAAAGATCTCCCTGGAGCCTTCCCTTCTCCTGACTATTAATTTATTCTGGACATTTAGTCACTCCTTTATATTGTCCAAGCCTTTCCAATAACAGGATAAATCTGTCAATGTGAACTCTGCAGGACTGTACATAGAGGACAAACAGTACAGAGTTTTCTTAGCCCCCATTGTGGCACATCCTTTTTCCAAGTTTGCATGGATGAACACATCCATCACTTTGCAAAAGAAGTTCCTGAACTGCTCTCAGAAACTCTTTTCCTCAGCAACAAAATGTACCCATCTGTCTCCTCCGCTGTGCGCCTCGGGGTCTGGGCACAGGCTTGTTATTCCAGAGCAGGAGCTGGTAAACTGCCAGGGGGTTATTGCCATGCTGTAAAAGCTCTGAGAGCAAAAAACTGGTATAATCTTCTAAATGTGTAATTTTTCTTTACAGGCACCCATCTGCAGTGGGGTGGTTTTCTGTCTCATTTCACGCAAGATGTCAGATTTTGCTGGTGAATCATGTATTCCTCTTTCAGGGATTTATTGCAGTCTTTGCTGTCCCTGGATGTGTTTGTGGAAAGCTAGGCTGGTGACTGCTATGAGCCCTGTGATTATAAAGCAAAATGAGTTGAGCAAGAGTCAGTAAACTTCTTTGCTCTCGAGAGCAGCAGGAGGCCCAACAACTTCTTTCAGCTGAAGCTGGCACTGACACCAGGCAAATCCATTATGTGAACAAACAGCAAATCAGTGAAGCCTCAAAAAAGAGAAGAATCCAAAACCACTGAGGACAGCAGGACTGGGAGGCCAGCATTTCCTTGACTCTGACCTGCAGAGCCCTGACATCCTCAATGTTGTGGCAGTCATTCATAATTATTTTTGCTTATACAATGTTATAAACCAGTTAAAAATGCTAACATCTGGGGGAATAGCAAAAGCTGAAGATTTGTTTCTTGTAAATAAAGAACACAGAATGTTTTGCTATTAGTTACTGTCTGTTTACAGACAGAGTGAAATATTCATCATTAAAAGCCAGAAAATATTGGAAGATGTCTCAAAAATTATTGTTAAAAACTCCCAATATGCTCTGTGGCATATATTTTAGCAGAATGATTTTAATGAGAAAAGATGTTGAGTCTTTACAATGAATCCTTGATTAATATTCTACAATGAATTAAAAAAAATATTTTTTTCTAGTAGGAGAAGAGTTCAGAGAGCTTTCCTGCAGAACCAAAAACCATCCTGACCTGGTTTTGCTGGCAGGTACTGCTCTACCTGTGGCATATTGTCAGCTTTAGATTAGATAGTTTAGACACAGCTGGAGTAGCTTTGGGACAAAGTGTTTTACTTTCTTGTGCTTCAGTGTGTGTAACTGTAAGCCAGGGATAATAAGAATGAGCTCTTCTGGAGCTTCTTGAACCCTCTGACTGAAAGGCTAAAGATGGTTTTCACTGTTCCTATTAAAACTCTTCTGTGATGGTGATATAAAGGCAAGAATCTTCCCCTATGCCATGCTAGGTCAAGTGTGTTTGAGGCTGTCTTCAGTTCTCCTTCAGTCAGTGGCTTTAGCAGCCTGGGCTCATGCTCTGGGTTAGCTTTTCATCAGTGCTCCCTTTGATGTAAGCCTGAGAGGGCAGTGCCAAGCTTGCCTCAAGCTGGAGATGCCATTCCCTCGGTGCAGCCTCTCCTGCAGCCTGCCAGCTCCAGCCTTGCTGCACTTCACATGGAGACGATAACCTGGGCTGGGACAGTGACAGAGCTTCACTCTGCTTTGCTTCCTCCAGTCCAGTGCTGGCTTTGGGGGCTGGAGACACAAAGGATGTGCATAGTGACTGCCAGCTGTACTAACTGTGCCCCCAGCAGCACAGAGATAAATTCCAACCTGGGTTTTAGTGTCAGGAGTCACAGAAGTACGATGCAGAGAACAGCTCCCACCATCAGGGCCTGACTCACTGACAGTATCAGCCCAGCAGCACCAGAGCATCCTCACCAGCAGGCTGAGCACTGGAAAATGCCAGTGCAGTCAGCAAGATGTAACCAGATGGGCTGGCCTAATATGTGATAATGGGAAATGAAGGGAAAAGAAATTACTAAAAATAGCTTATTTACAAAGTGAAGTACAGAAGATGAACATTCCTATGCAAGATGCATATTTACATGTATATAGAATTTGTAGGTGTACAGTTGATATATATAAATGTTTATTTGTGTAGCTGTACATTTATTCAGTATAGCTAAATATTAGTAACATCAATACTAAAATCATTATTTCATTAGAAAAGTCCCCACAGAAGCACTTCTCTAGCTGCTGTGAGACAGAAATGGTTGATCTGCTGGGTTTATACTGCCTAATTATAGCTCAAAAGATGTTTCTGACACACTTGTCTCTCTTTTTGGTTGTCAAATGTACTCTGAGTAAGAGTACCCTGGAGAAAGGGGTTTCTGTGCTCTCAACATGCAGTCCTGCTTCCTGTGAAGTAAAAGGGAAAGCAGCCTTGAAGAATGTGAGTCATCAGATCTGTCAAGCTGAAACCACTAGGCAGAGGCAAGGCAGATGGAGATGTAAATGCAATCCAGGCTGAACAGACATTTTAAAAATGCAGCATTATCTCATCTTTCTCCTCTTTGGTCATTCAGTTTAAATGAGTCCCTTTTGGTGGGCAGGACACTAAAATTTTCCTTTTAGTTCAGCAGAGCAGTGTTTGCTATGTGGCTGCATCCATTGTTTACCCCAACATCAGGCAAGATGCACTTGCTGTCTGCTGCTTTGGTCAGTGACACACCAGGTGTGGGCCACAGCCTGCCCCCAGCAAGCAGGGCTGGGGTAACACTGAGCTGGGTGCCCAGCATCAGCAGCTTGTGAAAGGCATTGGTGCTGGAACACAACATGTAGAGGTGAATAAAGTGGCTGTTCTCTGAGTTCAGCTTATCCCAGGGATGAGGGAAGGTATATGGTTTCCTTTCTTTCTTTAAATAGGTCAAGTCTGATATTGATTTCTGTGAGTGCAGCAACAGCTGCTAAATCAATAGGAACCAGCAGTGTCACAGAGAAGGACACTGTCCCCACAGACTTGAGTCCTGCTCTTGAATGAAAAGGCAACATGTGAACCTCTGTGGGCAACCCTTCCTAGGAAACACCACCCTCATCAGATGAGTAAGGGCACGTGCCTGAGAATCTGGCCCTGCATTTTCTACGTAATGAAATTCTCTCCAGTTATGGAATTTTGCTGCTTTCAAAACACTTCACAAAGTGCAGATCCTTGATTTTGAGAAAATCTGCTTTGCCTGATACTGGTACTTCCATATACTGGTATGTATCACTCCAGACCAGTACTGACCTATGTAGCTGTACCAAGTGGAGAGTGAATGGGCAGCCTCAAGGATTCCCCCACAATTTCAGCTGTGAAATCATCAGCTGAGCTGCTGCAGCCAGCAAGAAATTCAGCACACTGCCTACTGACAATTGAGAGCACAGTGGCATAAGGAAGTTACATCACTTTAAAACTGGCCTTAGGGTCCTATTCTTTCACCTTGCTTTTAGTAACCAGTCTTATGGCAATTTTCTGTTTTCTTTTTTTCTAATTATTTATTGGTCTAACAAGTTCTGGACTATAATGGTTTTAATCAATCTAAAAAATTGCAGTGGGGCATTTGACTCGTCTCCAGAAGCTAAGAGCCATTGCTTTCAGGTGACTCTGAGTGACTGGCAGTAACCCACCAGGCCAGGCACTGACCTTGCCTGCAATCCTGTCACAGGTGATGCTCCACTCCTGTACCTTGAGTGGGATGAGACCCAGGCTATGCAGGGGCAGACTTGTTATTTAAAGTCACTCCAGTGCCTTTGCCCAGGGCTGGAAGGACACAAGCCAGCAGGAGCATTGCAGTCCCATCTCCCAGCAGCCCAGGACTGAGCTCCATGTCCCCCCTCAGCTCCGAGAGCTCAGGGTGCTCCAGCCAGCTCCTCCAGCTGTCCCCAACCCTCTGCCCTGCTGGCAGCACCTGTGCCCTCCTGCCATTATGGGCTTGGGCTGTTCAGGCCAAAGAGGCCGTGCAGTGGGCACAACTGATTTAATTAATGTAAGGGGAAGGGTGGTTTTCCATTATGTAAATCACAGGTCCTGCATACTGCTTATCATAAAATGTAATGCTGTGGGATGGACTGAACTTTGCTTGGATGGGCTGGTTGAGCTTGGCTGTTGTTTCCCTCATAACATGGGAATGATGTCTTCAACAAAGCATTTTTATGCCAGATAAGGTAAAAGGCTGTTAAGAAGCCCATCCTGCAGAGATGAGGTAGTGCTTTTCATCATACCAATTTCTTCTCCCCCAGCAAGGCTGACAGCATAAAACTCCCTCCCAGGGCAGGTGTTGGGCACTCATACAGGGGCCTGAAGCTACTCCTGCCTAAGGAGGCACAGCTGGCGCAGTCAGGAACAGGACCAAAGAAGCAACCATGTCATTGGAAGGGGCCACAAACCATCAAAAGACCCCCAAAGAAAACCCCTCCCTGGGGGAACTACTGGGGCATTCCCACATAAACCTGAATGTATATAGGCTGTCAAACTCTTTGTTGTTTGGGTGCTGGCCCCAACAGATCAAGACTGCCCTGATGACTCCAACCATGGACATCAAAATTGCAACAATCAAGTATTTTTGCAGATCCATGAGCAGTGACATCTTTCCTCCCCACTATCTACTCTGGTCCTTCCCATCTCTTTCTTTCTTCTCCTCATATACTTTCTTTGTCATATTTTTATAATTGTATAGAGAAGAAACAAAATGGCTCCTTTCCAGTGCTACCAATTTGTTTTAAAATAAACTTGCCTCAAAAATGTACACTGGTAATTCAGTGTCATTTTACTCTAATACACCCCAAAGGATCTATTGACAAGAACTTCAGTTTCCCTGCTTAAGGGGTTGGTTGTAACACTAAGCTAGGAAGTAGTACACATTAAAATATTCAGAATAATAGGCATTTATTTTCAGTACTATTTTCATTAAATATTGGTATAATATATCCATGTCTGAGGTAATAAATTAAAAATAAACTCAAGATTTCAGTCCCATATTTGTGCTGCATATTTTTTTCTACCATTATACATAATTTTGAAGCAAACACACACAGTCTGTAATTCTGAATGCAGCTAGGAATATTGTTTTACACAGTCACTTTTTGTTTCACTATAATTTTGCTGAGAATGGTTATTGCATGATACACTTTTATAGACGTTTTAGTTATACTAGAGTTTTCTATTAGATCACACATATCATAATCATAGGAAAATGGGCATGAAGATGTGCTTTGAGCCAAGGATGGCAAATACTGAATCAGTGATAGCACATACTGCAGCATTATTGTCTGCCTTCACTAGAGCCCAGATCCAGCAAAGCCATTTCAGTGTGTGCTTAGTTTTAGACATGAGTCATTTCAGTGTCATCCATGGCCTTAATTTTTGCTGAATCAAGGACTAGCCAAATCTGTAGAACTGAATTAATAGACTTCTTTAACTGTGTGTTATTTGAAAACAGGTTTGCTGGTTTCATATTTTGTAAGATATTTTGTAATGACCCCTGTAAGATTGTTCGTATCAGTGAAGCACCCATGAAAGTTTCTAACCTGGTTCATAAATACACTATGAAAAAATAAGCAGCTACAATGACTCTCTTCTACACATTTTGTTAAAAGTAACACCTGGTTTGAAAAGTTATTAAAGTAATTTTTTCCATGGTAAAATATATTTAAAAAAATAAACTCTTAATTTAATCATCTTCCATCAAACATATAAGCATGTTAAAGGGCGGGGCATAATTCAGGTATTTTCATTTATAAATGCAAGAGATTGAGTGTGTCAATCTTTTGCACTTAAATGCTGGTGGTAGTAAGGCCCTTTCAGCTAAGTCTTCATCAAGCCCAACATCAGTGAGCTAAATAAACAAACAAACACAAATTTTGCTTGCATATAACTTTTTCATAATCCTGAATTAAAAAAAAAAATCCTCCCTGCTTAGAAAAGAACTCTTATTTAACTGCTGCCATTAAGAAGTATACCTCACTTCCATGTTAAGTTTAATCAGTGATTCTGAATGCAAAGGATTTAAACACTCACTAAAATTGCTGTGGCATGCCATTAGACTCTTAATGTTCATAAATTGTGCTAATTCCATTTCAATCAGGAAGCTATAGTTTAGAGTTAGAGCTAATGGTTTGTCTTAGTGTTAAAGGTCTATTTCCACCAGATTTCCTTTATTCTATTTTGCAAATGACTGCCAGTGCTTATGATGTGATCCTGAAAGACCGTTTGGTGTTATTACCAGAAGCGATAGTCCGTGAGAAAACTCTCCATGCTCATGCAGTGAGTTGCATTGCTGGGGGAGGGACCGAGGCCAGCGCTCCCGGGCCTGCCCTCAGTACTCCACCGAGCTCACCATGGCCATGGGCTCGTCAAACGTCGCCAGCCGGATCTGCTTGGGCGTGGGGATGGAGAGCATCTCCCCGGGCTCCGCCGGAGAGTGAATGCCATTGTCCATCATGCTGGACACCTCCTCCTCGTGGTCCTCGTACAGCGTGTTGATGTGCAGCAAGGGGTGGGCTGGGTTGCAGCTCAGAGCAGGAGCGGGCTCTGGCTTGACCTGGTTCAGAGCCACGCTGGTGGCAGCAGCAGTGGTGGCTATGTGGTTGTGGTTGCACGTGACAAAAGCCGCAGCCGCGGGCACAGTTCTGCATGCCTCGGATGAGTACAGGATCTCTTTTGCAGGGTGAGGGGTGTCTACAAGAGAACAAAACACACAGATGAAGGACAGGTAGTCTCCCACCATTCCAGTCCATCAGCGAGGAGTGTCCTGAACCAATAAAAGGCATTGGCAGTCTCGCCACTGATTTCAGTGGGATCAGAAGAGGATCCCAAGTGGAATTTTCTTGGGACCCTTTGAGAAATCCAAACAGGACTGTTTGAAAACAACAGGGTCGTAAGCTCAGGGAAACAGGACAAACAAGAAGTGGGGTTTCTAAATCTCACTCTTTTTTATGCATGCTCATGCTTCCTTATGTGAATGATATTTTTGTAAAATGAAGGAAAAAAATACCAAAACAACTGAAAAGTATATTTATTCCCCTCCTAGCCTGGTCAGTGTTTTTTAAACAGTATGATTTAATGTTTTGACAAATGCAATGACTATTGAAATCCACAGGATGCAATACAAAAGGCATTGATATTTTCAATGGGAAAAACCAGTGGTTACACATTGTAAGCCACTTGTCTTTAGAAAGAACTCAGCAATTTGTCATGAACTGAAGTCTCTTTCCAGAATTTATAAGTCTGCCTTACCTGATGGACTGCAATGTAGGTCTAACTCAAAAACAAAGTTGAAATTTTTTAATGTGAATAGGGAGTCACAGAGCCTCAAAACTCCAGTAATTATTTTTTGCCCTTAAAATATTCAAGTACTAATTTAGATTAAGGTAATTGAACCAGAAAACCCCAGAAGTTTTGAGGAGTTGAAATCAGAGCAGGTGACTGGATAAAGAATGCTGTAGAATAGCTCACATGCACATTGGGGAGTTGGAGGACTCTAAGGAGCATAGGGATTTGGAAGTGACAGAAACTTTTATACCTCAAATCACTTCTTTGCTGGGCAGTGGGGTGACGGTAGAGGTCAGTCTGTCGAAGCCCAGAGGGAGGTCTTAGCTTGTAATGAGATGAGAGCCATTGCTTTAAGTACGTACAGATTTTTCTGTAACTTCAACTGCATTGTGCTTCTTTCTTATGTCAGTAGCTTACAAAAATAAACAAGAAGATATCTCTCTATCAGTTTATTTACTGATCTATCACTTTTTGTAATGTTCAAATGGCTTTCCTCATCATCCTAGTTCATAGCAATTACTTATATTTTTGAAACACTCCCTTGAGTTAGGAAAGGGACAGGCTTTACAGGACCCACAGGGAACTGAGGCACAGAAAGAGCATCTCCTGTGAGGCCACATGGGAAGGGAAAGGCAGAAATCCTGAATCCCTGACCAGCACCCACACTTCAGAACATCCATCCTCTGGTCCACATAGCACACAGGGCAATTTAAAGTGTGCGTGAAGAACAATGTCAACAAGCTGAGTTTCAATTTTCTGGGTGAAAAACATATGACAACCCCTGAAAGTTGGTAGTCCAAGAGATCTTTTTTCCACAGGCAGCTTTAAGTGCCATTAATAGTCTCCCACACACCCCTAAGGGGCTGTTACTGTTCAGGGTACTGTCATCTACCATGGCAGTTTCCGTATGACTTGAAAATAAGGCAGGTTTGAAATGTGCCAGGTGCTGGTGGAGCAGGAAGGGTATCATGGAAGCCAAATGCTCCTCATTTCCTTGGCAGAGCATGCCCACATTTGTAGTTGTGAAAACCTGCTTACATTTGAAAGATTACCCACACCAACTGCCTGCAGCCTGTTTTGTACATCTCTACCTGGAATAATCCTTACCCTCCATACAGTTGTTTAAGAGAGAGAACCTCTATTTCTGAGACCTGCAAACCTTGAGATTACCAGCTATCCCCAAATCTAGCAAGGCAGGTCAAACAGTTTCAATAAACTCTGAGTTCCTTAAGATTGCTATGTAAATTATGGCCTGTGGAGGTGGTATGGGCATTATGGCATACTGTACCTTTGAGAGAGGAGGTAACATGCACTACAACATTCTCTTCCTGGTTTAAAAATCCACCCTCTTGGCTTTTTGATGTAGGCATCGAGGGCATGGCTTGAACCTCTGGCTTGGGTTTTTTGCTACTGAGTATATATGGATGAACATCCAAGGAAAAGTGCCGTGTGTGCTTTTTGTCACTGCTTGTGCTTGGGATGGCATTTGGCTCGCTCTTGTGAGCGGATGATTGCTGTGAGGTCTTTGCAGCAGACTCCAACAGAGGAGCGATAAGGCTGTCGGTCGCTGTTTTTCTCCGCACGGGCTTGGGCTTATCAGGCTTGTGGTTCTCCACCTTCATGATGGCTAACTGCTCCTTGAATGGCTGGGGAAGGGGATTGGTGGTCGGGATCCATTTCATCTTCTTCCTTGGCCTCTTAATGATGAGCTGTTCATTGGCATCAATGTCTGCTGGATCAACGCTTGGGTCTATGGTCTGGATCCCTGAATCCCGCATGGTTGGAGTGGCGTCGTGGTTGGACTGGGCCAGCGCCGCGAGCAGCTGGCGCACCACGTTGTCGTACATCAGATCGCTCTCATTTGTAATGAAATCCAGACGGTTCAATGACTTAATGTGGTCCCTATTTTCATTACAAAACATGGCCAAAATATTAATATCACAAAACTGGGACTTCTGCCACTGTTTCTTGGTTTTTATTCCGACTTTGTTCAGTTTATCAAATATGAAGTTAGACTTGCGGAATATGAAGAGGTGAATCAAGTTGATGAGGATTATCAAGTTCATGAAGCAGAGGAGAACGATATCCACACCAGCAATAATCCGCTGGAGCTGGACAGATGGCAGTTTACAGTTCACTCTGATGTGCAATTTGGAGCTGCTCGTTTTGTCTGGAGGCTCACCTAGTGCACACGTAAATTCATTTTGCTTCTGTGTAGCATAGTAGGTGGATAAGTATGTGATTGGTATGATGCTTAAAAAGATGATGAACAGATGTCTTGCAAGGTAAAGCTTAGCTAAAAAGTTACTTCGTCCTCTTCTTTCCAGATATTTCTCAAACAAGTTCTGCTCGGGGCTTTTTTCCTTTTCTGCATTCTCAATGATTTCTCTTTTCTCTCTCTCGGTTATCCCTGGGCCTTTGGACTGAATCTGTTTCTCTATTTTTGGTGCCCGCCCTTCAGCTGCACGGTGGTAGCAGTTATCGATCTCCTGAAGCAAAAAATTAAGCTCCGAAGTCAGTCGAGTGGAGGCCAGAAATTCCCAGCCCAGAGCTGGAATGTACATTATCCCAGCAAAAGCCAGCAGTGCATAAGGTAGGAACTTATGCTCAAACAAGGAGGGCCAGTGGCTGGCATCAACTCCTGGCAAGGCATCTTTTAATTCTGTCCAACAATATCCTCTGGCATACAAGGCTTGATCGCGGGTGAAGTTGTGTGGTGTGTAACAGTATATTGGCTCCTCTGTATAACAGAGAGAAAAGTCACTGCTGTGCATTTAACCTACAAAAGGGGCTCTGGAAAATAAACATTTCAAATTATATCAATTTTATTTTACTGTATCTTCACATGACCATTAAGCCCTCCACATCCATTAGCCAGCTCAGGTTGAACACATCCTCACAAGCCCTACGGCAAAACTATTTACCTGAAAGTTTTAGAATGACCCTGAGTCAGAAATGTCAGCAAGAAATACATATTTTGGTTTAATGACTTCTCTGAAAACAATATCCTGAGCAACTGTGACGTGAACTCTGTAAAGCTAAAAGACCTGATATTCACTACAAAGCCAGTAGCTGAGGATGTTCCATGCAAATGCTGAAAATTATATGAAATTTAAGGTTTATCCCAGCTAAGAATTCTTCTATACAGAAATAAGTTAGATGTAGCTTAAGGTAATGTTTTTAATAATTATTAACAAAGTCAACTCATTTGATATGAGAGAAAAAAAAATGAAAATCAAGACACACAAAGATTTAGTCAACTGTATCCCTCTCAGCTAATATTCTTGAATAAAAATGTGACTGACCAGGACAGAATCTAGTGTGTCAACTATTCATTGGTATGAAAATTAAAGTCTACATTTGAAACTGTAACTTTGATATTTTTACACAATGTGTGATTAAATGCAACTTGCCCTCAGACTGTATTACGGAAGAAACAGATACTGGGGATCAAGAAAGAAATCAGACAAAGTAATAGGAGAGAAAGTATAGCAAGGATTAGTAAATTCACAGTGATGCAATTTTTCTCTCAGGAAATATTTCAGTCATAGTCTGCTGGAGGACAGAAAGGGTTTGTCAAAGGAAATTACACCACCTACTTGTCTATTTTAACACTCCTTCTAAACATTTGTATTTTACCATCATCATCAGAATGTTGAGATAAAGGTCCTGACCCAGTAGATAAATTATGTTCTTACATGATCATTTTTTTCTAGCAATACATGAAAGAGAGAAAAAACTTGTGAAATGTAAAGCAGCATTAATTCCCCAAAGAACAACGACCATTATGAAGACGTCCTATTCAAAGAGGAAGACCATGTTTTCATGTTTTGACAGGTAGAACAAAGAGAATATATTTTAGAGTGTTCTGGTACACCTTTAAAAAACTTCCCAGAATGATGCCCATAGGAAAAGGCATGCTCTCTTGACTTGAGAATTGCTCAAGAACACCAAGCCTGCTCTGGCTCTGAATAAAGTTTACAATCCAGATCAAGAAGAGCTCCCTGGAAGAGCATGGTGACACTGTTCTCTTAATAATAAAAATGAAAAAAAAATTTATATTGACAACAACAAATAGAATATTAAAAATTAATAGACAGGCAAATCCCACTAATCTTTGGCTTAACAAATGACTCCTACTTGACCAGTTACTTTTCACATGTGAGCACAGCTAAATGCTGTGTTAACAGTTCTTTGGTGTCGAGGTACAAACCTCTTCTGTGACCTAGAGAGAATTAATACTACCAACTTAAACAGAGTTGGCAGAATAAATGCTGCTACTCAAGACAGCATGTAAAGTGAGCATGCCCTGCAAATACTTTAATATCGTTTTTGAAGACTATTTTAAAATGAGCTAACTTCAGTCTCAGAGGATGGATTAAAGCCCTTTAATTTAGACTATTTTTGTGTACTTACAGCCATATGTAACATGAAAAATGCTCATTGACTCCCTTGGTTTCATAATTACGCAGCCTCCCAACCCTACCCATGAAGGAATGCATACAAAAAAATTAATCTCCTACTGTCAAAGACTTGTAGAATTCTCCAGGAGACCAAACAGAACATGTAATAATGTTCCCATGGGGAAAAAAAAGGCAAAGCAGAATGCTATGTTTCTCATAAGCAGAATTTTTTTGAATTGGGTATCCCTAAGCCCAGTAGAACTTTCCAATATGAAACCATGTTTTCTTTGGCAGACATGAGTTCATTTCTCCCAGGTCTCAACATCACAAATACTTGGGAAAACAGCAGCAAGTATTGCTACAAATCAGCCATAAGGACTATTTTTTGATTCCTGCATCAGTTACTGGTATAAAATAAACTGATTAGTTCTTTCAGTTCTCTTCACTGAGACCCAAAAGCTAGGATGACCTTTGCCAAAATTGTATATATATACAGCAACAATCCAATATCTTTTTCCTTTAAAACAAACAAACAAACAAACAAACAAACAAAACAAAAATGTCTTAATATTTTACAATTAGATTGGACAGATCACTGATAGACTAACTGCACTCCATCCACTGCCACTGCTTTGGTGAAAAAAGTCTAAAGAGCTTCAGAACTTGAGTTTGGACAGACCAGCTGCATTGCAGGCTACAAAGTGAAGCTGTCCCAAACAGTAGGAAAAGCAAACGCCACTTGAGAGGAATTTGCTCTCTTTTCCTCTGTTCAAATTGTTTTTATCTGACCTAATTGTCTGTGAGGTTGTAAAAGATCTCTAATTTATTTGGCCAGCTGAGCATGGTGTCCCACTCTTACTCAATGTTTTGTACCTTGTTGCTACTAGTCTAGTATTTTCTTTGCATATTTGCAAAATTGGCATGATTTTCATTGTACAACATGTAAATCCCAAGACTCTTCAGATAAAAACAAATCCTCGGTAGAGCCAGTGGGACTTCTGTTAACTGATTGCAGTGAGAGCAGTGGGGTTCCAACATAATTTTATTCAGATGGTATTTTCTAATATAGAATCATAGAATCACAGACTGGTTTGGGCTGGAAGGGATCTTAAAGATCATTTAGTCCCAATCCCCCTGCCATGGGCAGGGACACCTTCCACTAGACCAGGCTACTCAAAACCCCACCCAGCCTGGCCTTGAACACTTCCAGGGATGGGGCTGCCACAACCTCTCTAAGCATTATCTTTCACCTATAATTACTGCCAGATTATGTCATAAATTTTGGTAAAGTTATTCCACAGGGATATTTAGCAGGACTTGACTTACAAAGCATTGCATCAAACCTAGAAGCTCATTCCCCTAGAAAATGGTCCAGACAACTGAGAAGAGAGGAATTCCCTTCTGAAGTGATTCAAAGCAAAGTCATTTAGCTGTTGCCTGGACAAAGAACCTGTCTCTCTGCACTGACAAGAGGCTGCCAAGCAGGATCCACACCAGGTTTTGAGTTAGTTTTTGTGAATGTTCCTTCTTAGACAGTGGCACCATTTAACCTGGCATTTAACAAACACCCTGAAGGTGTTTGATCCAGGTACAGCAGGGTATGGAACTGTTTCTTCTCTACTGCAGCCTGTGTCCATCATTAATTAATGAAAAAGAAAACCACCATGTCAGTAGCTGATTTTGTTATGAAAGGCAGTTATGTATAGCTGGATATTGACATGCAGATCTGATGAGGACAGCAGAGGAACACGTTGTTCTCACACATATAACTCACTTAGCTGGGAGACCTCTGCTTTATGCACTTGGCAAGAAGACACAGCAGTTTTTTTTGTTTGCTTGTTTTACAGTGTTCTCCTGATAGGCAAGTAGCATTAAAAAAAGATTGCAATGGTGTTAAAATCACAGCTCTGGCATTGGATCATGCAATATACAAAATGCATTTTCTTTTAACTTTATATTCATAAATATAGAAAGTTTCTACTGATACTCTTCTTTCATGGTGAAAATTACACAGTTTGTGAAGGTCCTTTTTCATATAGCCATTCCAGCCACCATGAAACACAGCTTTTTCCTGAGATGCCACAGTTTAACTGTGTACAGCAATGAAGTGTTGTAAAGAAAATTTTTAAAAGCTTAGGGAGCATTATTGTGGCTGAGTGGATTGGTCATCCTCTCAACGTTGTCTAGTTTAAAGCCCATAAAAATAATCTGTCTCTCTGCTCCTTGAAAGATATATTCCTAGTAATTACTACATTAAAAAAAAGGCTTTGATAGTAATATGTGATGATTTTTTCATACTAACTTAAGCCTAAACATGCACACTAAGAAGTTTCATTTCCCTTTTTTCAATATATCAGATGTTTTCAACAATTGCACATAAATACATTTTATCCTGCTCACTATGCACCTAAGTAGCTTCTAGAAATCTGCAGAACTGTCCCCTAGGATAAGGTATGAGAGAAATCTGACTGCATTTTTCAGACATGCAATCAAGATGAAATAAACAACACAGAATTACTTAGTTGTGTAATACAACTGATTGTGTTATGCCACTTGAGAAATTAAAATCCCTTGGCAGATAAGTTTTTTCACATTCCTCATTCTGCAACATCTCACCCCATCCCATCATATTCAGCATTTCTGAAAGGGAGAGAAGTGACTTGAGGGAGGTGCTGTGGCACAGAACTCTTATCTCAGGGGAATGAAAGTGCATGGCTGCAGAAGACACTCAGGGTAGGGAGAGGGATAATGGAAGGGGTTGTGCTCACAAACACCTCTTTAGAAAGAATCCAGACAGCATGGAAAGGAGTGAAGTGTCAGAGTACTGAAGCTAGGAGCTGTCAAGTCTGCTGCTTTTAGAAAAGGCTTGGAGAAATGCCTGTGGGCTTCCTGCAGGCACACACTGCCACTCCTACTGCTCCCAACCCAAGGTCAGCCACCTCCTTTCAGTGGTCCCCCAACCTCCACATACCTTAATATACATTCAACTGTGCTCTTTGAGAGGCCCTGAATTAAACACCATTTTTTTCAGGCTGCAAAATACACATTTAGAGTGCTTTGGTAGGCACTACAAAAAATATTAATAATAAACAGTATATGCTCCTACATAACAGGGCAAATTATTTTTTATACCTAATACATTCCCAGTGGAATAAAGTATATTTGCCAAAATATAAACCATGATAAAAAATTGCATATGCCTCCTGTGACCTCCAGCTTTTAGAATTCACTCTAGAAAAAGAAATCACTCTTCATTAATCTTCCCACTGAAATGCATTATTTAGCATTCCAACGCAATAATTGCGTAAAGCAAAAGAAACAGTAAAATTTTCCAACAGCAGACAGAAAAAAACAAAACAGTTTTGAGAAAATATAATACAAAAATATAAAAAGAAAATTCTTGCAAGGTAAGAATTTAATTCAAGGCAAAGGTAAGTATGCTCTTGTGTGAAGATTTCTTCAAGGATCTAGTTAACATTCCATGTGACTGTCAGTACCCCACCCAGGGCGCAGGCAGCAGAGCTGGTGATCAGGTGCTGTGAACAGGCTGCACCTCCAGCCTCTGGACAAGGGCCTGAACACTCGAGCTGGAGACCCCAGCTAAGTATCAGGGAAGGATATTGATAACTGCAGTTTCTGAGGTAAATATACTGCACACTCATGCTAGCCTAATGCCTCCTAGCAACTGGCACTGTGCCCTCTTGGAGAGAGCTCTAAATCATCCTCATCCCTGTGCCCAACCTGCCTCTGCAGGTAAGCTGGCAATCCAGCCAGGATCTCTGAAGCACTCCTTGTGCAGTCCTCTCCTCTTGTCTCCAAGGAGAAATCCAACATTGAGGTAGAATCTCTGAATCTCCCTGACCATCACTCCCCAGTACCCACATTTCTAATAGACAAAACAAATTGGAAACTCCCTGAATTCAGCAATAAATGCTGGTATTTAACAAGGGTATTCCTTATCATACTGCTCTGTGGCACATACATGGAAGCTATCTGCATACATGCCTCATTCATCTTGAGTACTAAAAGGATTGCACAAGAAAGCAGGAGGCAAACTGTTTATTTTTAGAAACAGAAATAATTTATTTAGTACTTTTTCAGCAATTTTTAAATGGAAAAGAAGAAATGTCCTGGATCCTCTTCTCTCTGAAAAAAACGAATAAAGAACATTTATGTTATTGAGGTTGAAAATGTAGTTTAAGAAAGTAAAATATCATCTAAACAGTATACATGTCTTCCATCCCAGTCACACAGTCCACAAGGAATATGTAATTCTGCTTCAAATGATTTTAACAAATGCTAGCTAATACCCAAATTAACTGTCAGCAAAAGGAAAAACTCACTTATTTTAACTACTTTATTTAAAGGATATTTAAAGGCTAGAAATTAGTACAAGGTAAGGATGGATCCCTGATATTAATTTTGTGTGTCATACAGTCCTATTGAACTCACTGACTTTACTCATATGAATGAGAAAACATCCATCAAACAAAGCCTTAACTCAGCAAGCTAATTATTAAAAATTACTAGTTTTACTGAAATAAAGAGAAAATACCTTTACCTTTCTTAGGGAATATTCTTTCCAGTCTGAATAGAGGTTCCATGCCCATGAAGTCTTCCTAAGGTACAAATTTCTCCATGATCAGCAAAGCCTTTTTTGCCCAATCTCTGAAACCACTTGTCCTGTTTAAGAAAAAAATCTTGAAAAGAAAGTCCCTAAAAAAATGAGACAGGAAACCACTGCTGCTATTGGGTTTTATTTGCCTATACTCTGTAAAGATTAGTCATAAAGAGTGAGCTGCGGATAAGCAATTTCAAAGATTGATTGGCAATGGCTCACCCACAAGGGTAACTGAAGTGCAGGGGTAGCAGCAGGTCTCCCTGTATTTCCAATTTGGGTCTTTTTGCCTTGCAGAACTGCTGCTTGAACTGCAAATATTTTGGATCTGTAGAATCAATGAATTAACAATGCACTTTCCTAGTGTATATATAAATTTACAGAACCATATTCCCTGTATGTAACAGACTCTGGCTCTTCTAAAAGCAGCTGATGTGCTCACACTTACTGGAAATCTGAGGCTTCAGGCTTCGTACACCTGCCCAGGTTACTCAGGAAAACCAGACACCTACTCCTGCTTGTCTGGTGTGTATTGGAAACAGCAGCTGTTTTGAGGAAGGTGCAGAAACACTTAGATGAAATCCCTCAGGCTGCTCCTACAGAGGAATGTGTCCTCAGTCATGAGCTGCCCTCTACCATGTAGTGGCCATGCAGCATGGTAAAGTGACTGAAAAGAGAGCTTATTTATAGTGGCTGACTATTGGTGCCCAGATTTGAGGGAAGGTTAGATCTGAATTTAAAGGAATGTATTAATCTAAATATAATTAACGAAATTCAGCCATGCAGTCAGTCCTACAAAAGAGATCTGAATAACGTTCACTTCTAAATTTAGTGCTTGCATGAGGAGGTGAGTGGAATTTCAGTGATGTACAGATCTTCTGCATAGGAGAAATAGTAAAGTGTGAAAATAATATTTTAATGTTTTGCAGAGGTCAAAAATTGCCCTCTAGAGATGGAACCCCAAAGCAATTACATGCACTCAGAGAGGATGATAATGTGGACTGCAGTAACACCTGAAGGAACTGCAAGAATAAATGCTGAAATGAAATTAATCATGAAAATCCAGTGAAACTGATGAGACATGAACTGTGGTGGCTTCTTAAAGCAAGGGTCGAGTACAAAATACAATCACAGAAAGCAAGAGGAAACAGCATGTTCTTTCTATTGCATTATTATTATTATTTAATGACTAGAAATTAAAAAGATGGCTTGTATTAAGTACCTCTTGGCATAAAGTACAGCACCCAGAAAAATTCATATTGAAAAAGAAGAAAAGGACCAACAGTTAGCTCATTAGGTAATAACATTATGTTAATAACATAGTATTTAGAGGCCAGAGATGGCTGCTCTGCTGCTTTTGGAAAACTGGCTCCTCCATGTGTAGAGAAATTGGGTTTTGTGAAGCATCAGAACTGTTTTGATTCACCACAGAAGAGACAGAACAATCCACCACCCGAGGCTCCCAAGGGCTCTGCCATTCCAGTGTGGAGGGCTCCTGACCTCCTGAGGAAAACATCAATCTCACAGAAGGTAAGGTACCTCAACCTCAAAATGTGAAATAATTACATCATCATAAAACTAAAATTAAACTGAAACTCCAGAAACGGTCACTGAGCTGTGAGCTGCAAAAACCCCACCACACACCTCAGCACCTGGCTGCAGCACTGCTCCATGAACCTGAGCCTGCATGACAGGCTTGGTGCCACTGAAGGAAAGCAAACAAACCCCCAAAGCTTGCTAACTGTGCCTGCTATCACAGTGAACAGCTGCATCCATTCAAATGCAAGAGTGTAATACAAGCCTGAGACAAAATCCCCAGTGATGAAAATGTGTTTACTGATTTCAATGTTTTTCTTAGAATAAATCCTGTATCATGTGGAAAAGAAGGAATCTACAAGAATTATGCTGGTTTACTGTGAAATTATTCAGCTTTTGTAAACATATACACGTACTGAGCGTGTCCACTGCAGCTATTTTTAATACTGAGAGGACCCAAGGAATTCAGTGATGATGCAGATTCTTCCTGAAGACTTTTATACATGTAAGAAACCACATAAGCTGAAATTTCCTCTACATCATGGATGCATGATTTCTATCTAGTTTATAGACAACAAAGAGCCTCAAATAATTCAGCTTTGAAAAACAGTCTTGACCTTACTCTTTATTTATTCACAAGGCTTCCTTTTGTCAAAGGTGAATAAATTAGGTAGCTCTTAAATAGAAATTTTTTTTTGCCATCTGTTCAAATCTGTTGGTTATCTGAAAGTATGTAGTAAGCTAAAATTCATCTGTGTTTTGGACCTCTTCCCACATATGACACTTGAAAAAATAAAGGGGTTAATAATGCAAACAGGTCATTAAAGACATGATTAAAAAATGATGATGCATGTGAGTTGATGAGGTCTGAGAAATGGAATTTATGACAGAAAAAATATCTGCAGTCCCTAGGAACTGCAGTGGAGTGATGTAAAGCTCATGCATTTCCTCAAGAATACCTTTCTATTCACCCTTCACCTGTGGAACTGCAAATCTTTAAACAATCAAAGCTCACAGAGTCCCAGCTAGTGTATCCTGTGCACACCTCGAGTTTGTGTGTGTGTAAAGGGCCCTTATCCTTTGGGAAAAGTTCCATCAACAATGCAAACAGCCAAACTGCAGCCAGCCTGTGGGTGCTTGCATCATTGTATTCCTTTTAAAAAACATGTGCTAAGAAAGCACTTAAGTGGTACTGCTACCCTGCCTAAATCCTCTTTTCTTTGCTAATATCACCTCAGAACAATTTCTGCAGTGGTGTCATCACTTTGTCATACACTGAACAATCCAGCTCTGTACTCTTAGCACTAACAAAGTCACTTGGGAAAATGCCATCTTCACTTTCTTCAAGTGCAGTTGGAGAGAAAAAATGGAAAGTAAGATCAAAAGCCATCTATTAGGTAAGTCACCTAAATAAGCATATGTAATTATTCTGACAGAATCTGAAACAAATAGAAATGAAAAGTGACCAGAAATACAAAATAAAACTCCATCTCACAATATAAAAATATGACATCTACTATTTCAAACATATTGTAGGGTGAAAAGTGAAAAAGACACTGAACTCATGCATATACTGTATTACACAGTAATGCAAGCATTGCTTATGCAAATGATTACAAATCAGAAAATATACCATAAAACCTTGAACTGATACTTCAGCCATTAAACACTGTTTCCTTCCATTGTTTTCTTATGAAAATTTTCCAGCAGAAGGATGGTAGAGGGCTGAACTACACCACTGCTAAGAGACACAGAAATACAGTATTTTTGAGCAACCTCCTTTGTATTTTGTAGGCAGTGTTCTAAGAACCTACCATGAAAACCAATGCCAAAGCTTGGCTTTTGACTAAAGTATAAAAATCAACTGGATGAATGCTTTGCTTTATTTTAATAAAATACCAGCATTTAACAGCTCGGGTGGGAAAAGCAAACATGACTGCAATATGGAAAGAATAATTCCCTGTGAACAGAAAGTGTGAGGCACTGTACAAGAGGGATATGACTTAGCAGTACCATTACAACATCAGTTTGGAAACCAAAATATTTCAATATTGTGAAGACAACACAACAAACCCAGTAATGTAATCTCCTTTGGAACCCACCACTGTCTGGTCCCTTACAGAGAGAACTTCCCACAGACATTATTGATGGGGCTGCTTCTCAACCCAGCACAACACTGGAATATTTAAACCACTCACTAAAAACATTAAGTGACACAAAAGAACTAAGCAGCACATCATGAAAACCAAGTGTCTCTCAACCTACTGGATTACAGAACAGTGTGCTGGAGGTGCAGCAAATGCCAGGAGACACTCAACACCAAAGGCTGCTGCCACCCGCTGCTGTAGCACCATTGCCAGCCAGGGAGGAGAGGACACAGCACAGGCTGACCCAGCAGCATCCCACCCTTGGCTGCAGCTGGTGTGCACTGGTGCCACGGCAAAACCAGGGAGAGTGAAGGACAAAAAACGTGGAACATCAAACAGACCCACCTCAAACTGGCAGTCTAACGCTCCACATTCTGTGCATTTTGGAAAGGAAGTGAAAATGCAAAGGCTGATGGACTGATCTTGTTTATCTATATCCATACTGACCATGCCTTGACAAGAGATACTGAAACTTTATAACTAAAAAAAGTTACAAACTGAAAACGAACACAGACTACAGCTGGACTATGTACCTTAAATCTTTACCCTCTAAAATGTAATTAAATTTGGTGTATTACCATTTCTTTCACTAAATATTAACATAAGGCTGCCGTAGGTCAGAAAGAAACACTTCCAATAAAAAGAATCCCAAAACCTTTATCATAGGAAAGGAAACAATCCAGGAGGCTTCAATGCAGCTAAAATGGAAATACAAAAGTAACAAGCAATAAAATTTGCTTTACCACCAGGCAGTACCAGTATGAATAGTCACCTATTCCTACACTGGGACAGTGCAGTACTATCAAATCTGAACTCTCTGTTCATACTGGTTGTATTTTACTTCTAGTTTGCACGGGAATAACTAACTGCTAGGAAATAAAAAGGTTGGTATGAGAAATCAAATCTCCAGAGAGTCAAATACAAGCATGGATCTCTGCAAAGAACTGCATACACATCTGCATGAGTGCTCCAGAAGATGGCTAAGAATATATAGGGTGTGGTGGGGGTTATGTCACTGTTCTGATGGGGGTTATGCCATGTGCTCTTTCAAACACATTTGCTCTCATATTTAAATAAAAAATTAGTTGTTATCTTTAAATCAGTAATTTTCAAACAAAAACAGAGCAAACCAAAGTTCCCTTGGGACCACCCACTGTATGCACTGTTACCTCAACAAGGACACCACTATTGGAGAGATATCCTTTAGCCTACGCTGCCTTCTGATAGCCCCCTCACTCCAGGAAACCAGAAAAGTCATAATTATATACAGATTCCATCCACTAGGTGAGAGAAAAACGTCTCAAAAACTTTCTTTATTATCCTCAAGGTCATCATACATTGACCTCTAAATAGAGGATATTCTAGTTTTATATGAAGTCCATTCATGGCTGAGTTTTAGAAAGGGAAATAATATTCATTCTTCTTTTGTGAGCGCTCATGTGGGTTTTCTTTGTGTTGGGTAGCTGAATATCGCTCCTAGATGACTTTATGATGATCTTATGCTTAGTAAAATGGAAAAGATTTATAGATTCATAGATTTATTTTAATTAACTTTCTAGGGGTGTCCTTTCTGGAATCACACTGGTTTGCTTGAAAACCAAAGGAAATTAAGGAGACTCAGAAATGACACTGTCGGAGGTTAGCTACATGACTTTCTTTCCTCCTGTGAAAAGCTTTAGGAAGTGGGGGCCAGAGCAGGAATCTTCTTCAGCCATCAGAGTGAACTCTTGTCCCCACTGAAATCAATGGTCAAGCTCTTACTGCCTCCTTTGCAGTCTGAATTTAACTTTCAGGAGCACATCCATAGCAGTGCGTCTGCCCTTTGCCTTCTTCCTGCAGAGAGCTCAATTTCACCCCAAATGCACCCCAGATGGCAATGTAGTAGTGAAGTATGCAAACAAAACCTTATCTCCCAATACATTTTAGCTACGTTACAGATTCATTTATAGAGCCAAAGCCCACCAGGGATGACAACCCCTCTTTCCCCCTTGAGCCACACTCTAAGGACACCAAGCAGACAGGGCTGCACAACACGGAGGAGGTTGAGAGCCCTCCCCTCTGTCCTCATGAGACTCCATGTGCAGGACTGAAACTCTCTGCACAGGAAACATCTGCCCCAGTGAGACCAGAGGGACCATGAAACTCATCAGAGGGATGGAGAACTTCTATGACAGGCTGAGAGAACTGGAGCTGTCCAGCCTGGAAAAGAGAAGGTTCCAGGAAGACCCTACTGAGGCCTTTCAGCACTGAAAGGAGGCTTTGAGAATGATGGGGACAGACTTTTAGCAGGGCTTGTTTCTCAGGACTATGGTTTTAAACTGGAAAAGGGTTGCTTTAGATTGAACACAATGAAGAAATTCTTTACTGTGAGGATGGTGAGGCACCAGAACAGATTGTCCATAGAAGTTGTGGATGTCCCATCTCTTCAAGGAACTGTTCAAGGCCAGGCTGGACAGGGCTTTGAGTAGCCTGGTCTAATGGAAGGCACCCATGTCCATGGCAGGGAGCTGGACTATATGATCTTTGAAGTACCTTATGACCCAAACCGTTCTATGACTTTATGATAGCAGAAAAGCACAGTATCTAATTTAAAGTCTTTTGTAACACATTAAGCTCAGATGAACTGTGATTTTTTCACAATATTGGCACAGTATCTGCTAAACAATTAGGTCTTGCCTTTTATGCTACCAAAACAGTAATTTGTCATTAAATTTCTCAAAAGAAATGTAAAGATCAGAACACTCCAAGTCAAGGGCAAATAAATCACTTACATGAAGAGCACATGTGTTTACCTAAACAATGACTTTGCCCATGGCACTAAAACAACATAATTCACTAGGCAGCCACAGGCAAAATAGAGTATACAATATATTATACTACAGGCATAATGATTTTTAAGGTTGTCAATTACAATCTTTTAAATAAACACCATGCTCTTTCTTTGTCCTCTGATGTAGGGCTGAACTTTGCTTTCATTCATGCTTTCTTGCAGCCTCTGTCCCCAGCAGAGCTATTGCTGCCTGGGGACTCCCAGCTTTCCATGATGATGGGGAGCCTTCTGCACATCCCCAGGGCAGGACACCCACCCTGCCTGACCAATTCTGTCCAGTCTTGTTGCACAAACTGTACAGCTGGTCTTGACTTTTCAGCTACACTTTGCACACACATAAACTAGATAAGAGGCTCTGATCTCCTCTATCCACTGATCATGAGGGTTCTTCCAATCCTCAGCAAAAAAGTGTTGAGAAATCACTGCTTTTGGACAACTACCTTTTCATGTCTCGAGTGCACACACCATTGTTCCAACAGCTTTATCAATACTGATTAAGTAACGTGGTATAGACCCCAGAAAAGGGGGTTGTTTTCACTTTAGTGGCATGATGGTATCTTCACATAGCTTGCACTGGGTATCATAAACAGAATGAAAAATAATGGCAAGTATCAGATAAGCACACAAGGGCCCAAAGCAAAGTTTGGGAAGCTCTTATGATATTCACAACCAAAAGGCAGTAGGTACCTTACTCAATTTCATCAGCAAAGGTTGTACTTACATAGCTACTATTTAAATTGCACAGAAGGAGCAGTATTCAAAACAAAAAAAAGTTAGATTTTTTTCAAGATTGGTGACAGTGTATGGGTGAAACAACACAAACTGCAGAATCAGTAGTAAGCATGAATCCAGCTGAACTATTGTTATTACCAGGGTCAGTATCTCTGGACATGCATGACTTAGCAAAGAAGTCTGAGTAAATACTGTTTCATTAAAAGAGCAACATCTGATTAAGATCACATTAAAATTAATGTAAGTTTTGCTCTTGAACTCTGTGGAAGCAGAAATGAATTCATTAACCTGGAACTCTTTGACTTAAGCTTAAAAATTATCTATTTAGTTTTATTAGATCCTTAGACCTTTTCTATTACATTCTCTTGCATAACATTTTCTTTTTCCCATATTATTTTTCTAACTGAGACCATCTGAACAAACATGACATCATATGAGAGAATGAACGTTATCCCACCACGTTTTCCCAGAGATGTAAAGGTGTTTTCTGTGTTATCTTATAAGTTTTGTCCTGGCAGGACACAATAGCCTACTGCTTATTATCTATCTATCTATCTAGATAGATAATCTATCTATCTGACTGGGTCAAATCAGCACACACAGCCCATAAGTAGACATAAGTGACATTGCCTTTAGTCCTTCTGAAAAATAAATCTGGAACACAGCTGTGAGCCTAGATAACAGTCTTCCACAGCACAAAATAAACTCAACAGCAGAAGTACAGGCAGATGTGAGCAAATTCAACAGGCCCTGTTTCTTCTGTATGTGTGTGGACTACAGTTCACACAGGGACATCCACTATATAAATCTGAGTCTCAGACTGGACACTTCTCTACGATCTGCAGCCTCAGATGGTTTCCTCACATGGAGCAAGCATGCTGTCTGACCAAGCAGCGAGGCACCAAGGGGCTTCTGCCAGCAATCCTGCCCTATCTCAAGAACACACAGGAAAGGGGCAAGACCTTGCCTGCATCCAAGGCTGTCTTTAGGTGTACTCAAATCTGTGCATCTCAAACAGTATGAAAGCATATATGTAAGCATGCACTCCTGTGAGCTGCTGTAGGATCGCCTTTTCATTAGCTTAGTTCTCTGCAGAGGAAGTGATCACAAAACTTTTGCATCCCACAGATGACCTTGAAACCTGTCTTTCAGTTGCTATGAAGAGCCAGTTTTTATGTACCCTGTAAACATGGTTTCTCCAAGATACCTCCAGAAGAGCAGCCAAAAGATGAGATTCTTACTAACTGTGGCTGAAGATCTTGAGCTATAAAACTAATTTTTAAAAAAAATGAGGTAGATTAAAAAAAGTTTTAACTATAATTAAGAAAAATCTCCAGATTCCACTTGTAAGCAGTTATACTGCTAGGTGATTTAATTCACCTCATAATGAAAACAAGTATTAAGGACTGGAAGTCAATCCCAAAGCAGCATGCAAAGCCTGATTCTGGTATGTTTAAACTGGTTAACTACAGCCAACTCTCACCTCACAAGCTACGGACTGCCAGATCTGCCAGGTCAGTCCTGCACATTAAAGCACTAATAATTTCCCATGGATTTTCAGTATGGAGCTGCAAGGGACATTAAAAGCAGTCATGCACTGGCAGCTACACTCATCAAGCCTACAATCCACACAGCAAAACAATGCTTACACGTGTGCTAGTGGCCCAAAAGGTGCCATAACAGTTCACTGGATCGGAAATTTTCAAGGCTCACCAAAACGTGACCTTCTGAGGCTGGTGGTGATGGGCATTCAAACCAGGCTTTTTAGACTGTCACCAGTTTATGCAAGATAACCCTCAGCAAAAGAGATACCAGTGATTTCTTCCCACTGCCACAATCCGGCACAGCACACTGCATGGGGCTCCATATATAGTATCAGCCTCCATGAAAGCATCAGCCTCTCCCTGCTAGGCTGTGTTAACACTCACGCTGTAGAAGTAACATCAGGACAATGCCTGACATCAGCCAGGGTCCAGCTCAGGACCTGTCCAGGATCCACCTCAAGCATTATTAACCTGCTCTGTCACCCACGCCAGCTCTCACCTGCGGCTGGGCAGCACCAGCACCGCCCCAGCCCTCGCCTGCCGGCCAGGGCAAGAGGCAGCAGCTGTCCCCGTTGGGGATCGGCCTGGACGGCGACAGCACCACCCTGCCCAGCGAGGCAACACCGCTGTCCTGCCCCCACGGCGAGGGGCAGCGGCGCCTCCCGAGCACAGGTGGCTCTGGGGCAGCGGCACTGCCGCCCTGCCGCTGTCCCCACCCTGCCGCTGTCCCCACCCTGCCGCTGTCCCCACCCTGCCGCTGTCCCCACCGCCACGGCGAGGGCTGGCTGACATCTCCCAGCACCAGGGTCTCGTTCAGCATGCACTGGCACACGACCCTGCCCGTCCTGCCGCCCTTACCGGCAAAGTTCTTGGTGAAGACGAGGGTGACGAGGAGGATGGGGATGAGGACGGTCCCGATGGTGACCACGCGGTCGAAGGGCAGCTCCAGCTTCAGCTGGAGCAGCAGAGCCGCCAGCGCGCCCGCCTTGTCATCCTGCTGCCCCGGCAGGATGAGCTCCTTCAGCTTCTCGCCCGCCAGCAGCGCCGTGGCCATGTCGGGGTGGTTATCGATGATGTGTTGCATAAGCAGCGGCGGCTGGCGGCCTCACGCCGCCGGGCTTCCCCGGGGACGGGCGGCGCCCGCCCGGCCTGCGGGGACAACACCGACAGCGGTGACGGCGGGGCCGCGGCCGGGCCGCGCTGCCGCAGCGGCCCCGTGCGCTCCCCCGGCCCCGCGCGCAGCCCCCGCCGGCCCGGGCAGCGCGGGGCGGGCGGGGCGGCCGCGACCCCGGCGGCAGCGGCAGCAGCGGCTGTGCGGCGCACGGCAGCCCCGCTCCCCGCAGCCTGCGGAGCCAAATCACGAGAGGCGGGCGGCGACACGAGATGCCCGGTGACAGCTGTGCCATAAGCGCTGCCTCCGCTTCGCAACCCGTGCCGTACAACAGCGGCGCAGCAGCCATGCAAGCAGGCAGACCGGAGCCGCCTCCCCAAGTGCTGCAGACAAGGAAGGGGGCATTTACCTGGCAGCTTCGGTTCCCTCGGCTCCCGGGGGATGCTGAACAAAACCGACGGCGGTACAGAAGAGCGGAAGCCGAAAATAAACTTACACTGGACCTTCCTGCCGAAAAATGGTCCCTGCACCACGACAAGTAATGAAATCGCTCCGGGCTCGGAGCGGGAGGTGGCTGATGTGCTGATGCACGTTACAGCAGCGGGCGCCTGGCGCTCGCATGGAAATGCCCGCCTGCACCGAGCAGCAATAGCGTGCGGAGCAGTTTCAAGAAGGGGCTCGCTCGCAGCCGTGGGCAGGAGGAGGAGGCAAGAGCAGCCCGAAATGAACTGCGGGAAGGCAGAGGTCCTTTAAGGCATCCCAGTGAACAGCTGGAGCCTGCGGAGCCGGGCGCGGCCGCAGCAGGGCGGCCGGGAGCGGCGCGGCCGCAGCAGCGAGTGCGGCACAGCCCATGCGGGCTCCGAGCGCAACACGTCGCGGCGGCCCCGGCGCCCGCGCCCCGCAGGAGCCACCGCGCGGCCGCGGCACTGCGCATGCGCCGGGCGGCCCGGGAGCACGGCGGGCAGCGGCGGCCCCGGGAGGGTCCCGGGCACGGCCGGGGGGACACGGGCGGCACCGGGAACGGTGATCCCGGCAGGACGGGGCGCGGGGCCCCTCCCTTCTCCTGCCCGGAGCCCGCACACGGCAGCTCAGTCGCGGGTACGCGGGAGCTCCCGCGGGTGAGGGATAGAGAGGGTAGTGATGAGGGAAAGGGAAACCCTCACCCAAGCGGGCCCTGAAGGTCTTGGATCTGCGGGCACGTCAGGGATTTAAGTGCTGCCAATAGAAAGCCCTTCCAGATGCTGTTCTTTTAAAGAAGGTGTCGGCCACACCTGGTAAAACAGCCTAGAAGCAGAGGGCAGCTTTCACCCAGAACCTCTGATGATGTCCAGACCTGTGTATTCACAGATGGCCACACCTTGCTGTGCTCTGGAACAGGCAGGGAACGGAGCACGCATTAACACTCTGGGAATAAAGCTACACCACACAGCATCAAAGGAGGCCATATGTGCTGCATCATAGCCTGCAGCCGTGGTGGCAAAAGCTCCAGGTCACAGATCCTGCTTCTTGTTTATGGATTTTACATTTAGCAGTACTTAGGTAAAAAACCAGAAGTAAACTTAAATATTGCTGATATTTCTGTCAAAGATTTGCAGTTGTCATCTGCAACTCACATGAGCAAGGCAGGGATTTTTATCTTTGCGTTGAAATTTTCATTTCCCTGGTCACTGTGACAGTATGATGGTTGTGTTTATTATTCAAGTTTAAATATTGGGTGCAAGCTTTAAATAATACTTCTTGGCAGGGGTCCTTCCCTCCAGGCAGGGAGATAATGAACTAGGCAAGAGGGATGTCCTGATGGTCACGGAGCAAGGATCCCAGGCAGCAGACACAAAGCTGTTGGTGCCACATGCTCCTGAAGAGTACTGAAGGCAATAGAGCCTAAATAGAGCCTGAACCTGTAACCATCACTCGCTTAATTTTTCCTGCATCTAATCCTCCATGGGCTCTGCCTCTGTTGGTTTTCTGTAAGGACATGCAGTATCTGCCTCATAGGCAGAAGGCAGGAAGGAGAGGTCCCCTTTTCTCACCCCCTTGTGCAGGTACAGTGGTTACTTGTCATGTAGTACAGAGTCACCAGCTGTACCCTGGGCAGGGCAAGGTAGGAGGCAGAGCAGTGAGGATCCTGGTGTGGTGAACTTGGGAACAGTGTACAGCCTGTGTTGTTCCCACAGCTGAGGAAAAGTGGGGACATATTACCGCGACCTGTGTGGGCCGCTGGCTGGTGATAGAGAGACGGTGAATCTTGTATCTTGATCAGAAGGCTGAATTTATTAATATATGATATAATACATTATAGTTATACTAAATAGAATATAGAAGAGGTTTGCAGAGCAGCTAGCTAAGCTGAGATAGAAAAGAACCCACAACAAAGTTGTGGCCAAGGACTCAGTCCCCTGGCTTGAACTGGTGATTGGCTCTTAATTATAAACATAGAAAATGAGCCAATCAAGGTGAATCCTATTGCGTTCCACAGCAGCTGATAATAATTGTTTACCTTCTCTTCGGGGGCCTCTGGCTCCCGAAGACACAGAAATATGAAAGGAAGGATTTCTGTGGAGAAATGTCTGCGACATCTCACCTTTCTAAATTGTATAAAAATAAAAGAAAAATGCTGATGTGGAATGAACAGGAAATTCCTTCACCTATAAAATATAGAATACTAATAATTCACTAAAACAATCCTACAGTATAAGAAAATTGCAAGAAACAATGCAAAGAGAATTCAAGTCCATGCAGCTGAGTTTCAGGAACAGTCCATCAGCTGAAGTTGTTTCTTTTGGACATCTGAGAGTCCTTTTTGGTCCTGAAAACAACTTGCTGCAAAAGGAGTTCCATCAATAGTTATCAAAAACCATTGACAGTCTTAATACAATTTGAAACAATTTGAAACAACTTGAACAATTTTGAAATGTCCTTTCTGGCCTTTCAGTGCTTCAGCGCTTCAGAGCTGCTGCCCGCCTATTTTCAATCTTTTTTATTTAATTTTTAAATTTTTTTTTTTTTTTTTTTTTTTATCGAAAAGCAAAAGAGCAGCAACCGAGCAGAGCAATGCCAGAGAAGGAAAGGCCCTGGGGGCCCTGGCCCATACTGGACCAGGAACCCCAAAACTGGCTCACACAGGGGGACCCGGACCGGTAGGACAAACCAGAACCCCTAGAAACACAAGGAGGCCAAATGATGGCCCTGGCCCAGGAACCTCCTGAGCCCAGCATCCCAGGCCAAACCCATGAGGAAGGCTGTGCATTCCCGCAGGCCTGAACCTTGCTGCCAGCACAATGGCAGCACGGGTAGTGAGACGCTTCCTTTCCCCTAAACCACTGAGGCATGCCAGCAGCAGGGAAATAGAAGCTGCCCCGAGAATCTTCATCTCGGGTCTGGGAATGTTTGTTTCCCACAGCATCACGGCACCACCCCCACTGGGCTGGGAACCAAAGGCAAAACTTTCGGGAGCCCCCTCCCCCTCGCCGCTAGGGCACAAGAGGGGCGGCGGCCTCCATGGGACAATCCCCGAAAAACCACCCCCCAAACCGCCGAGCTTGAAAGCCGGCAGCCGGACTGCCACAACAGTGAGCTGGCGGGCAGCCCCTGCTCCACTGAAGGAGAGACCAGCCTCCAGGGCGGCTGCTGGGACGTCCGGTCGAAGCAGCGGGGACGGAGCCGGAACCGGGGAGGGAACTGCGCTGATCGTGGGATCCGCGGCGGGCTGCTCCGAGGGTCCCGCAGGTTCAACGGCGTTTTCTGCTGCTGACTCCGGGGTCCTCTGCGGAGGCGCAGTCGCAGTCGCCGTCGCAGTGCAAACCGGCAGCAGCGGAGCTGGGAGAGACAGCGGAGCGTCGCCGTTGCTTAGCAACAGGTCAATCGACGGAAGTGCTGTCTCTTCGGCCTTCTCCGACACAGGCTCTGGCGGGGGCAGGGAGGCCGGTGAAACCGCGGGCGGGACCTCCTGGAGAGGCGGAGACGGGATCTCCTGGAGTGACGGCTCTAGCAGGGCCGTGGAGGAAACCTCGGAGACCGGTGCCGCCCCCGTTTCTGAAGGCGGAGTCTGAGAGGCCGGCGCTGGCTTGAGCGGCCGCTCCCATCCCCCCGGAGAGAGAGAAGGGGGGGAAGGAGAACACTCCATCTGAGCATGCTCCGGAGCAAGAGTAAAAAAAACTTCTTCGCGCCGCGAAGTTTCGGCCCCCCCGCCGCGAAGCAGGGGGGGGGAAAAAACCCGAAGTCCTCCCCCACCGGGTCTTCTGCCAAGGGTGGTGGAAACGGAGCTTGGCCATAACAGTTAGATATCCATTGAAAACAAGCTGCTCTGCGCTTCAGGACTGGGAAAAGCTTTATAAATGCTGGGTAGATAGAAGGCAACATGCATCCCTCCAGGTAGACGCACTGGATAATCGAGTCCATGCACTCCCAGACAAAAACATCCAAAGCATACAGAATATCAGTAAAGAACCCAAAAAGCTTTGCCCATCGAAAGAACCCATAGATATCTGTTTTTGACAAAAAGCAACCATCTTCTCTGCACCAATAGTTCCAGAGGGCAATAAGCTTTTCCTCTGAAGAGGAGAATTGAATCTCTTCTGGCAAGGCATGTGTTTGCCATACGAACAGCCACAAGCTACGAAGGGCTGGTTCATCAGGGATAGAAAAGTGAACAGTACCTTTTGAAAGAGTCCAGCTTGCTCTGGCCAGCTCCACAGGTCTGCTGCTCTTTTCCATCATCTTTCCTGATCGTTTTCCAGAAGAAAAATTCTGTTGTGGTCAGCCTTGGCTGTGAACTCTGTCCAAATCAGGATCTTCGGTTCTTCAGCTCCTGGCTTGAGTCCACTTTCTGAGGTCGCTTCAGAGCAACCATCAAATGCTACACATACAGGATTTTTACCCAGTGCAGCAATTTTGCTCCTCTGGTCTTATCAGATTAATTTTTGCTCTTACACGAGGGGTCACCAGATATTACCGCGACCTGTGTGGGCCGCTGGCTGGTGATAGAGAGACGGTGAATCTTGTATCTTGATCAGAAGGCTGAATTTATTAATATATGATATAATACATTATAGTTATACTAAATAGAATATAGAAGAGGTTTGCAGAGCAGCTAGCTAAGCTGAGATAGAAAAGAACCCACAACAAAGTTGTGGCCAAGGACTCAGTCCCCTGGCTTGAACTGGTGATTGGCTCTCAATTATAAACATAGAAAATGAGCCAATCAAGGTGAATCCTATTGCGTTCCACAGCAGCTGATAATAATTGTTTACCTTCTCTTCGGGGGCCTCTGGCTCCCGAAGACACAGAAATATGAAAGGAAGGATTTCTGTGGAGAAATGTCTGCGACAGGGACAGTTTCTGGCTCAGGCTGCAAGCCTCAATAATCCTAGCTATCTGTGATGAGAGATACATGCATCAATTTCTCTTGCTCTAGCTGCATTTGGAATAATTTGTATTTTATCAGCCTCTAATAAAGAGCTTTCCATTCCAACAAAAAAGAACCAAAATACCTTCTGCACTTGTTACTGCTGCTGCCAGAGGGATGATGCTGAGCATGGCACTGACAGCCTGAGGCAGCACAGCTGCTGTGCAAAACTTTTGCTCAGACTTTCTCGTTCTGCTCCTTGAGACTGCAGCTGAAAGACCACTTTTCTAATTCTCACTATGTCATCTTCTTTTTGAATCCTCCTTCACCCATCCACTTACTTAATTCAAAACAATCAGATTGCTTCTTGTTTTCAGTGACTGCCTGTGGCATTTCTCCTATCTTCCCCTACCTCAGCCCTTAGCACTCATGTGCTATCTAGATGCTGACTCTAGATGCTTGCTCATGTTTTTCCATGAAGAAATAATGCCAGCTGTAGTAACCATTTCTGAGGAACCTTGGTCTAAACATCTACAAACTTTACAAACTTAGGAGCAGCCATCTACTCCCCTACATCTCCAAGTGTGGCTGCAACTGGTCAGTTAAGGAAGTGTTAAAATGAGGTAGCCCTCATTGTTGATTCCTTTCCCTAACTGTTCCAGCTTCCAACAATGTTGAGGAAATTTCCTGAGCTTGTGATGGTTTGATAACCCCCAAAAGATCGCAGGGTATTTTTTCTGGTCTTCTGTTGGGACTGTGTAAATTTCTGGCATCCACAGCCTCTTTATTAAGGAATTCCAAAGGCTTACAACCTGTTGTATCCAACCTACCTTGTTCTGTTTGCTCCAAAGGTAATCAAATCATCAAATTAGACAGGCCCCTATGGAAGCATATCTGGATCCATCCCTGCCCATCTTTTCCATGACGCATATACTTCTGCAGACATCTACTATATCTTCCCCTTAAATTATATCTAGTTCCACATTTAATATCCAGGGCATAGAAGACTAACCATAAATCAGACACTCTGCTTTTAACATAAATGTGACATCCACGAGTGATTAAAATTTCTCCTATGAAGCTTACTTCATTATAATGCCATTATTTGATTTAATCATATTGATTTTGTAATCCTGCTTTGCAAGATGATGTCTGTACAGCAAGCCAAAGAGAGAGGCAAGATGGAATGGTATGTCAGACCAGAACATGGGTAAACAAAAACCTGTAGCAAGGCAGAGTGTGGGACATGGAAAATTACTGTCACAATTTACAGATAAACACCACAGTCTAGTTTCTCAGTAATAACATCCTGGCATGTATGCTGCTGGGTGATCTAGAAAATAATCAGCCTGTGATAATATTCCTGTGCTAATAAATATTTCACAAGTTGCTGGTAGGGTCAGAAATTGATTTACAGATCAAAGTGGAAAGTCATGTGAAGGAATTCTAATTAGTTCTAACAAAAGATCAAAAAAGAAGTATTATTTTTTTAGTTTGAATAAATCACTTGTTATCACATAGAAAATACTGATTATTGAAGGTAAAGTGTGGGTCTTTTTTAAGTCTTGTTTTCTCCAGTTCTGAAGGCTCAGAAATTCAAAAGCAAATGAGAAAAACTGAGATTGATTTGAAATGACTGATTTCAAATTCTGACAGGGACACTTCTAGCACCTAGAATTTACCTTCTAAGCAGAGGGATACTACCTTTAGATGTGGCGTGAGATTTATCTATCCAAGCACGAAGGTGCCTGAGCGAGATATTGCAGAGCACTATTCCTGAACCATGTAGGAGGAGAACCAGCTAAATGTAACAGTGCAGTTCATGTGACCAAACGTAGATGTTCTCTTCCAAATGAGATGAATCATTTACACATTGTAGGTGTCCAGAGTTTACACATGAATCCCACTGACTGTCTCTTATATTGCAGCTTGTCTTAGCTTAGCCATTTCCCCAAGGGCGACTGTGTGCTGTCCTTGTCCTTAGAATTGCTGCCTTTTAATATGAAGGCTTTAAAATTGGTCATGCTGCCATGAATCTTTCATGCAGTTCCTCACACCGAATTTACGTAAAGGATGCAGTTTCCCTGTTAACACTGTCAAGGAGCAGGACTAGAAACCACTTGTGGGGCTTTTCTTACCTTCAGCCAGGCTGTGGCTCAAATCCCCGTGGTCTTTACCCCACCAGCCACTCTGGGAATCACATCTCTCCTCCTGGGGGTGGTGTGGCCCTGCACAGCCCAGCTACTCCCGTGCTGGCAGGGATGCTCTCCCCAGGGCAGGTGTGCAGTCAGTGCTGCCATGGCTGTGCAGGTGCTGTCTGTCTGTCTGTCTGTGTGAGCAGCAGGCACAGCTTTGGTGAGTGCAGCCTCTGCAGAATGCTCCCAGTGAGACAGGACTGTGTAGGGTTGGAAATGGCAGCTGGCAGATGGCAGGGAGCTGTGACTGTGTCTTAGGTGATGGTTTTGGTGGTAAAGTGAAGTGAGATGCCAGGTGATAGTGAAAAGGAGCAACTGGCAATGCAGCCTGGCATTTTGGCAGTAGCAGGAGGCTCTGTGTTCCCTGGGAAGAAAAAGTGACTCTTAAGAAGAAGATGTGATATGGTTGCTGACATCAATGAAGTATTTTTTGCTGCAATGCACATCTCCTTGCTAGTGAGTCTCTTCTGGGGTTGTTTAGAGCAGAATAGACCATTTCAGATTCAGTGAACATATAGTCCAACTGCCTGACCATTTTAGGGCTTACCAAAAGTTAAAGCAGATCGTTAAAGCCATTGTCAAAACACCCCTAAAACACTGCCAGGCTGGGGGCATCCATCACCTCTCTGGAAAGCCTGTGCCAGTGTTTTCTCACCCTCTCAGTAAAGAAATGCTTCCCAATGTCCAGTCAAAACCTCCCCTGGGGCAGCTCTGAACCACTCCCATGGGACTTTATCACTGGATGGAGAAGCGATGGAGTCTCCTCCTCCACCTACCCTCCTCAGTAGCAATGAGGTCACCTTTCAGCCTTTTCTCCAAAACAGACAGGCCTGAAGTACTCAACTGCTCCTCAAAGGACATTCCTTACATGCTTACTCTGAGCCAGAGACTCAAACATTGGGCTTCAAAACCAGCTAATGCCACCATGGGAACCTGGAGGGTAACTGAAGCTGCTCAAGGGCAAAGAGATTGTATAAGCACAAAATGGGTTATTCTGTTGCTCTGGTATGCAAGCTGTCTCTGCATAAATCTAGAAACAGCTTGGCTTAAATAGCTGGTAGGGAAGTCAAGGCTGAAGTAAGATAACATATTTCTGTTCAAAAAGCATATGGTATAGAGGAAATGTAACCAGCTTGAACAAGGGTCTAAAGGGAGTTTTGGGACTATCTAGATAGCAGTATGAGCAATACCATATTGGATCAAAGGTGCCTGGATAACAGTGTTAGAAACACCAAATTTGGGTGTGGATATAGCAGAACTGGGACCACTAAGGAAAAAATAATCAGAAGCATGTCATTAAATAGGTCCTATTTGTCTGGGAGGACCCTAGGCAGAGAAAAAAAGGTGCAGGGTTGGTGACAAGGTAGGTTCAGGAAAATAACCACTAGGAATTAATTAAATAGGAAAAAAAGCCCAGGAAATAAAAAAAAAAAAAAACAACCAAACAGGCATTAGGAATATTCCTGTGGAGAACAAAGAGGGATGAGATATTCTGGTTCTAGAAGTGTGAACACCTCCAGTGGTAAAGCTATTCTGTGACCCAGCTCCCCCAGGATGGCAGACAACACCCCTGAGACAACAACCTCCTGCACTCTCATCGGGTCTGTGTCCAAAAGACTTGTGTGCAAGGGTGGGGTGAGGAGGGAAAGGCTTGTGCCCAATAGTAAGTAAGTGGAAAAGGGAAGGGAATTGTGGCATGATGGAGCTTGCATAGCAGTTGTTAATTAGCTGTACTAGTAACAGGCCACAGAATTGTAACTCAGAATTGCTGTCTTGTGGTGATACAGTTGTGAGTCCTGCTCATATCAGACATTTGTTCATTAGCCAGTTAGAGTGCTATCAGTCTCTTACAGGTGTGCACACTAATCAATAGACATTTTTAGTATTAGTTACATTATCAGGTCTCCAGTCTAAAGGAGCAGAGTCAGACACATAAGATACCACAATCATTATTTTAAAAGCTATTTTATATGCAAAAATCTAAAACCATTTCATTTTCCCAAGACTTTCTGATTATCCCCAACAATGAAGAAGATTAAATGGGCAGTACTTTTTGTCCTGTGATGTGGGGCTTTTTGAGCATTGGCTTAATGCTTTTTTCCCAGTGTCATTATAACATTGATCATTGAACCAAGACAGTTTGCAGTGGTGCAAGCCCAAAGTTTTGAGTGGGCTCAATACTGCAGCTGAAGACACAGGACTGAAACACTTCAGTAGCAGAGACTGCAGCTGCATACAGATTGCTTGTGGCCAGAAATGTGCACAGTGTTAGAAAGGTTGGCAGGGTAGAGCATGGGACCTGGGGATGGAATCACCAACGGGAGACTGAAGAGACATTCAGCCAGAGCCCACTGAAAGTACACAAACTAATAAATACCAAGGGAAAAAAACCCCAAGAAAACAGCATCTTAAAAATTTATTTGAATTTAATTTTGGCAATTTGTATTACATCAAATGAGACTAAAGACATAATATATTGTGTATTTTTGCTGGTTTTAGCTCAGATAGAGTGAATTACCTTCACAGTAGCTAGTATGGTTCTCTGATTTGGATCTGTGCTGAAAACACTGGGAAATTTCAGCTGTTGCTGAGCAGTGCTTACACAGACAAGGCCTTTTCCCCTTCTCACATTGCCCCACCAGTGAGGAGGCTGGGGGTGCACAAGGAGTTGGGAGGGGACACGGCTGGGGCAGCTGACCCCAACTGACCCAAAGGATATAGCTGACCACAGGGCATCATGCTCAGTATCTAGAGCTGGGGGAAGGAGCAGGAAGGGGAGGTCACTTGGAGTGATAGAGTGTGTTTGTCTTCCCAAGGCACTGCTATACATGATGAGGGCCTGCCCTCCTGGGGATGCCTGAACACCTGCCTGCCCACGGGAAGTGAATTAATTCCTTGCTTTGCTTTCCTTGTGTGTATGGCTTTTGCTTTACCTTTTAAACTGTCTTTATCTCAACCCATGAGTTTTCTCACTGTGACTGTTCCAACTGTCCCCCTTATCCCACTGGGGGAGTGAGTGAGTGGCTGTGGGGGGATTAGCTGCCACCTGGGGTTAAACCATGACAATATTGACTTAAGGGTGGTCTTTATACTTGTATCTTTCTGCTGACAGAGAAGAGCTTGTTTCTTGTTTTAGTCTCTTGCTTCAAAATTTTAAATTCTGACCAAAGTAAGCAAAGCACACACTGAACGCTTTGCTCTCAGTACAGACTGCAATCAGCAACATTCTTTGAAATTCCACTCTGAAGCTTGCAAAGGGAAGGCTTCATTCTGCCAGACGGTGGTATTAAGTATCACATGGAAGGCAGTCATAATTCCAGTTCACTGTAGCAAGGAGTGTTTAAAGTTGAAGTAAACTTGTAATGCAAATGAAGAAGGAAGCACAGATGAGATGATGATGGTTCTTTTTGTTAAGCCCTAAGTGAAGGAATAAGAGCCCTCATATCTGCTCTAAGTCCTGCTTGTTTGAGCATCACAAGCTAAAATACAGAAATATAATTTGGAGCCAAGGAACTCATAAACTGCTGGGAGTCCTCATCTTGCTGTACTACACAGAGGTCCCCTATAGCGTGTCCCCTCTCCCTGGTCCCATTAATCTTGCACTGTGCTGCACTCTGGTTCTGCTTCAGCAAGGCAGACAGAGAACATTGCTGTAGCCTATTTCATAGCATGATAAGGCATTTTATTGAGAACTACATATTCAAATTCTTCAGGCTGAAGAAGGCTCAGGTTTTTCACTTCCAAAGATAAGTGAGAAATCCCTAGGATATCACACTGTCTCCTCTGCTACTAGATTTCAGAATTTTCAATGAAAAATAAAGGAAAATGCTAATGCAATTTTATAGTTGCTCAGAGCGTTCTGTTATGATCAATTATTACCCTGCTATTTCCGTTCTTTGACATTCAAATAAATGGTATATTAAGAGAAAGGAAGGTTTTAACTCTACATCTTGACATACAGAAGTATTACTGGAAGGATTCCTTCTCTTGCATGTTTATTAAGGAATTCTAGCATGGTGGCTTCTGGAGGGAGCTCTCAGATCTGCACGAAGAGCTGTGCTGCCAGAAGGCTGAGCATCCTGCTGCTACCCTGTGTGGGCTTAGGAGGAGAGCTGTGGAACACTGTGCTGCAGAGGCAGAGAGAGAGGCTGTGTTCCAGGAAGGAGAGACAAGCAGGACTAACAGAAGAGAACTTAACACAGGTTTGTGGAGTCAGGAGAGTTTTCTTGTGGGTCTGTGATCCTGTTATGAGGATCTCATAGACAGGGTTATGAGTACACAGTCCCCTCTCCCTGCAGTGGGGATCTGAAGTCTCTGCCTCATTCAGGAGAGAGGCAGATACTTTTCACTGCAAACATTCCTGTGCAGATGCTTAACAGGGAGGTAATCTGGCCTTTACATTTTTGCTACTGCAGTATGAAGGCCATTCCAGGGAGGACAGCTCAAGCAAATGAAGGGGAGAAACAAGTCTCATCCAGGTAGCCTCTAGCTATCCCTGCATCACATAGTCAAGTAAACATGTAAAATGGAAAGGAAATGAGAAGGGATGAGAAAGTAAGTGAAGCTCCTCCTCCATTTTTCATCACTTTTTGTTCATTATTTTAACCTTCTTTGCATAAACTGACAAAGTGCATATGAGTCATTACTTGTTTTTAACACTTAGCATTGTCCATTTAATTGCAAGGAATTAAGAAGGAGTGGCTGTGCCAACACATTATTATTAATGTACTTGAAAACAGTGAATAATCTACACAGCTCGATTATAGGGATCCCCATGTCCCAAAGAAGGCAATTGTAAAGATTTACATTTTAATTGATATCTTACTCTGTAAAGAAAAATAAAAGCCCTCAGCTACCTAAGTCCTTACAATTAATTAAGCACAAAATACTCCATAAAGATTAACAGTGCCCTCATCCCAGGAGTGCTCAAATAAAAAAATGCCAAAAGGCAGAAGAACATTAAAAATCTGTAAGTTATCTGTAAAACACGTCTAGTTTTGCAGTTACAGACTGTAACAAAACCAAGTCACAGCTGTATGTACAGTCTTAACATCCAGGTGATTTTCAAGCCAATACCATTTCACTTTTGTGTTCCACATGCACAGGCCAGCCCCACTCTGCATCTTCTAAGTATATTGGATTGCAAAGTAAAATAGCTGAGAGCTGTTTCAGTACTTGAATGGACTTTGTCAGTGATGTTCCATGGCCCTGAAAGGCTGGCGTACCTCCCTTGCAGCCACACCATCCTCCAGACACTGTGGAGCCTTTACTGGTCATCCCATGTCAGCAAGGCAGCACCATCCCACCTACCAGGCCGTGTTTTGTTCCACTGTTCCCCAAGTGTTGATGGATGAGAATGCAGCATTTGCCTTGTTTGCCAGATTTATTGTATGGTCTGTGTTCAGTCTCCATACTCAGTGAATTCACATCATGATGAACTGCCCCTCTGATCCACTGTCTCAAGCCACAGCTGCCAGCAAACACAAGCAGTGTGCAGGCCCTGCAAAGCCATATGCCTTGGCAGCCCAACAAACTTCTGCCCTCGAGCCTGCTACAAAACACCAAGCCTCACAATGCACCACAGGGACGTGTGCCCCTGGGAGCAGTTCTGCTTTCCCATGGAGGAGGGCGGATTCGCTCCTTGCAACTCCCACAACACTGTCACAGGCACAGCAGGACCATGAGGGCTGCTGCCTGAAGCCTGTCAGGCATGACAGCAGGCATGGTGCCAAGGTAATGTACTTGTCTCAAGCTTGGCATCCACATGTGCAGATGTGTGGATACTTGCCAACATCTACCTACCTCGTACGGTCAATTATTTCTTGTATATTCAGTTGTGGGGGTCAGGCAGCCTTTGTCACATCTTTTTGCAGATGCTGCCTGCATATGAATTCAGGCATTGGTCTACCCACAAGACATGTTCCATGATATTGGAAGGACTTAGTGTCCAGGAACTTCAGCTGGTGACATTCCTCATTTCATATCCCAGAAAAGGTAATGCAGAACCAAAATACAATCTTCAGTGGCTTCTGCTGCCTAATGTTTGCAAATGGGCATGTACAAATCTCCATTTCCTGGCATTAATTTCCAGATGTAAGCTTATTTTCTCACAGATGCCAAAATACACATGTCCAACAAGATTGACAAAAACTCCCAATAAAACCAGTGCTTTGGCAAGTTTACAATATAGCAGTTTTGAGTAATAATACAGCAACAACGAGAAAGAGTTAAAATATCTGGTTTTACTATTCAAGAACTCATAATCTTTTCCCCTTTGACTATTGCTTACACAAGAATATTTTGGCTTAGTTTCAGCTCAGAGATTAAGAAGTGACTGAAGTAAAGAACTGACAAAGGGAAAATTCTTGCAGTGTTTCTCAAAAAAATTAGAACTCAAATATATGAGAGAAGGAGTAAATTCTTAAAAGCAATAAGCAATATCAGAACTACTAAAAATCCAACTGTACATGGCCCTGAGTAACCAGACCCTGTTGGGACAGGCTCAGAACATGGGGGACGGACTAGGTGATCTCCAGAGGTCTCTTCCACACTAAACCTCTTCTACGCCTTTATGCTACACAGGTAGCATTTCATGTCTGTCTTACATCTGGAAAGATGCCCAAACCCAGAAAAAAAATATACTTTGGGGATGTAGTGTTTGTTAAGTGCTGTACAGTAGCTACAAATCACGTCCCTCCATTCCTGGCTGCAAACATTGAGCTTTGTAAGGGATGTTCCCCCTAAGAGCTATCAGGAGGACATGTAATGTGCGACACATGTAATGAAGACCTGGTCTCCCATCTATCAACATAAGAGGTTTTTCTTGTAATCCTATGAGTGAAGCCTTGGGCAAAACTTTTTAAATTCATGCAGCGTTTTGTTATATTTGGCAAACCTGCAGGCGCTGATGGCTACTTCCTTGCTTCTATAACCCAGCACACTTTCTTAACTTTATTGCTCTACACAGCCAGCCACACTTACAGAAGTGGAAATACTCTCATTAGTAAAGCTACAGCACTGCACAAGTGTGTGTAAACAATCTGCACTTGTGCATGGCTTAGCAATTGGGCTCTTGCTGAATGCTCTGTAACCTAGGTGTAGTAATGTGGACATCTCCAGGAGTATCCTGGGTGAACTACTTACCTCTGACCAGTAAATATCAGTGGTTGCATCATTTCTCACTATTCTGAATTTATATTATGAAATACTAATTTGGACACAAGCCCCTATTGCTACAGCATGCCTAAGGCTAGAAGCTGAAGTTATGGATCAAATCCATTTTGTCTGTCCAGACAGACACAAGAGGTAAAGTTCCTTATACAAACTTGCAACAGATGAAACTCTGAGAGCTGGACAGGGTAGACAGTGGGCAGGGATGGTAAAGTTGTCAGTCCTGATGCAGAAAATAAAGTTACACTAAATTAGTAAATTAGCATTTTCTTTGGAAAGTAGCAGGGAGATACTTTATATCCCATCATTTTCTACTAGAGCTTATTCAAAAATAGTCACATGAAATCCCCCCAAATTAAAAGAAACAGTCTGCAAACTGTTTATTAAGGAATTAATTAAAAAGTAATCTGAACTATTTTCAACTTAACTGCTTGAACCCTTAAGTTCTATTAAAAATGGAACACATCCCTTTCCGCCATTATACCTGGGGAACTCTGGGCCATGTGGTCTGGCCTGAAGAGAACCTGCAGAGATCAGACTGTGTAAGTGTCACAGCTAATACCAACCAACCAGGTAATGGCAGACACCCCCTGGGATGAAGGCTGGGGAATGGAGTGCCTTCTTCCTAACCCTGCTAGTGTCAGATCATGTCATGTTTTCTGCAGGCAAGAACTGAAAGCATTCCAGCTCTTCACCATGCTGGACAGCTTCTTGTAACTGATGCATTTTGGTAGAAACCAGAGAGAAGAGCAGGATTTATACCAGGAACCCAGAAAGCCGTATCTGAAGCCAACTGTATCAAATACACTTGGACAAAATGACAAATTTGGTTGATATACTCAGAAATAATTATTTGATGTACTAGATTCTTTTGAAGGATTTTCTAAGATATTTAGTATGTATTTGTTAGTTTTTTTGATACTGAAAATTACAGCATATGAATAACTTTCATGCTTATTCACAAGCTGCTGGAAATATGACAATAACAGGAAAGATATTTGATGAAGAAAGGTTAGACACATATGTTATTAAATAAATTATATTATTAAATAAAGCTTCTGCTGGAGCAGAATTAAATTTGGATATAATGACATTTTCACATAAGAAGAAAAATGAAAGTAAAAAGTAACAGTCAAGTCAAACAGCACAGGTAATATCTGCAGAAAATATAATACTGCCCCTGGGCATTCAGCTGTTTGCGAGCTGTAGCTGTTCATCATGATTCTAAAGCCACAAAAGGAAAATTACTCTTTATGATATTAGGTCCCAGTGTATTTTCTTATGTGAATGTAAGACAAATACACATTTTTGATTAGTAAAAGAAATAAAACCAGAAAATAGTGTTAAAGGAATGTCAACTAGTAAAACCTGCAAAAGCCTATTTTCTGAAGAAAGAAACAAGGTGCTGTATAAAACTTGCTCTGTATCACACAGTGGAAAGCAGAAGTCACTACCAAAATCTGAAATACACAGCATGGAATTGCTGGCAGCAGGAGCTGGATCAGGCTCCATGGTTTCTTTAAACACAACACTTCTGTGGCTCTGCAGAGGCTGTGCAGTAATTCCCTGCTCTGCCAGGGACAGGAAGGTATGTGCCTCCCCAGGCACTGCTGATGCACAAGATGTCAGTGAGGTGGAATAATTGCTGAGGTACCTGTCTCATTCTATCTGTGCTAATGGAACCACTGAGGTGTTAATGGATCAAGACACTGCTTACATGTACCACAAAATAGGCAGCAGCTGCTCAAAAATTCACACTGAAACTGTAATATTGTGGTAAAAGGGGAGAAAGAGATTCAATGTGTACCTGACTGAAAGTCATCATTGAAAGGTTTTCAGCCCCATGCATGCAAATACACACTGATGTAGAGACAGTGCACTTTGTGAACATGAAAAAAAAAATCATATTACCTCCTGGGCTTTTAATGGGATTTTTAGCTTTGCAGTCAGTGGAGAATGGAGAATGTCCTTACACAGAGCCTGTATCTGCACTGCATAAAGCAGCTGCATTTCAAAGTAAGAAAAAAACTCAATAAGAAAGAAGTTAATTTTCTAGGGCAAACAGTACACAGATATTTTTTAGAAGCTAATGTTTGAGATTACCTTTAAAGAGAATCTGGGATGGTTTCATTCCTCATGTTCTTAAACATTTTTGCATTTCCCAGTCTTTAACATGAGGTAAGTAAATCCACATCTCCACAGGCCTGGCTGTATGGAAATGGTGAGTTGATTCACACTTTTAACATACATTAGTTGTCTATGTTTACATAAGGGCACTCAGGGTACTGCATTAACCTCCTCCTCACATGTTGTGGGACTTTCTGCATACATACCTACCTATTGCACAAAAAGGAGACAGGGAAAAAAAAAAGTTGAAACTCTTAAACAGATCTACAGCCTCAAAAACTCTGTAAAGTCCACAAGGTGGACAAAAACAAAAATTTAAATTACATTCCTCTTTGGGCATGGAGTACTCAGCCCTGTCTAGGAAAATATCTGAATTTCAATGGCATTGCTGAGAAGAGTGAATTTACTTCTTTGTATCTAAGCCCTATCTTCAGACTGCATGAGGTAAGTTCCTGATGAGTGGATTTATCATTCAGCAGAAGGCTTGCTGATACAAGGTCTGATGTGCTATGGGTTTCCAGCCACAAGCACAGTGCAAAAACTCCCGGTATTAAAAAAAAAAAAAAAAAAAAAAAAAAAAAAAAAAAAAAAAAAAAAAGGCAAATTCATTTTACAGTAAGAGCACAAAGAATTACTAAAATAGATATTTTTGGAACAGGTTGCTCCTGGATTGCAAACGTAATTTTATTTTGTAGGAAATAATGAGGAGTTTGATGCACTGGGGACAAACAGAAGTAAAGAGAGAATGCAATTTTAAAGCACTTTAGCACTTTACCACATTCAAGAGATATTTTAAAAATGTACCTACAGTGCTATGAGGTAAAAGTTGAATTTTCCACATGGTTCACTGGAAAATTTACTGTTAAAACTCTCTGAAACATCATTTATAGAAGGAACATGTGTGGAACATTAACATGCAGTTCTAACCACTGTCACCAGGCTTGCACTACTGTTTCTTCAGCGATATGATGGTGCAAGGCTGATTCTTATCAAGAGTTACTCCTTAGCAGTCTATGACTAAAGGCAGCACTCTGCTCTGGCCTGGATGTACAAAGAGTGACACAAACACTTGGGCACGGGAAACAGAGGGGAAACTATGCTGAACTGTTCACATTTCTCATGGTGAGGAAACAATGGTAACTTGTTTTAGGGTATCTTCTCTACAAGCAGGCAGCAGGACAATACACATTGGCTTTTAAATCCAGACCAAATCTTGTTAACTTCAATCCCAGGCAGATATGCAGATTAATCTGGATAAAGATTACACAGCAATATAAAACATAGCATTAATCTGCTTGTAATGAATTTATTTTTATTTCTACTATTAATAAATTCAGTAAAAAAATAATTGAGCCTTTTTTTTTTGTTACATGTTTCTTTCCATGTGTATCTGTTGTGAGTCCCTTTTTTTCTTTTAAAATCTGTTTTTGAAGTTTTCTCTTGCTAGACTCTTCTGTGGTGGTAGCAATGTCTCCATACACAAATGAGGTTCATGTACAGGGCACTACCATAGAGGCCACACATGGTTGCAGCACACAATCATTTTTAGGACTTAAATTCTAGATATAATGAAGTAAAAAGGAATAATATTACTGTTACCATTTTCAGTTCAAACAGGACAGAATGTATCTGGAATGACTTATTCCCTGGCTAGCAGTACCTAGTGTAACACACTTAAAAACCGCCTTGATTGTATTATTCAGATGAAGAAATCTGACAGAAGACTGGTCAAAAAATTGTTTCTAAAAATGGGTGATGGCTTAAGTAAAATAAATGACCATCCTGAGAAAGTTAACTGCAGCTATTTTCTACCCTATTACCAGCAATTCCTTGGCTCTAAAGTTAAAAATCACCACATCTGATAAATGTCAAGTCTTCCAAGATGCAACTCCAGCACAACCTCAAGACTACAGAAATTTGGACAGAAGAAATTGCATCACCTGCCAGAAAAATGACAGTACAGCACATACTGAACTTGACTGGCTCTGACCATGCCAGCACCTGCCCTTTCTGCACAGGCTGTTGGACTGGTGGCAGAGATAGGGAATCTATTAAAACAAGCATGCTAATTCAAGGATGGAAATACACATCTGGAGTGCTACAGGCACAGTTCTTTTCCACAGCAAGACCTGAACACTCTGCAGAGAGAGCTCTTCCCAAAACAGAATGCCACAAGGTGAAAATGCCTTTTGGTCACTATTCTGTTCCACACAAAGGATGTCTTCATTTTAGGCAGTCTAAATAAATTGTTTATGTTGGATTTCTTCTTCTGCCTCACTTAGGCCATCTGGGCAGTTTGCTCATTAATTTAAAGGAACCCAAAGGGGAGATTTTCACTACCCTTCTGCTCTCACTACCTCATCCTCTTCACTGCCCAGGGCACAGCTCTTAAAAACAGAAGAGAAACCACCAAAGGCCCTTGACTTCCCAAAAGGTGTTTTCAGCAAAATGCCAAGAGCTGACAATATGCATATTTTCATGCTTCTGCCCTCCCTGCTGCCAGGGCTGTGTATGGGTTTGGCTCAGCTCTCTGTCCCAGCTGGCCTGGCCACCTGCTCTGTGCCAAGGGCAGGCATCCCAGTGCAGCAGGACCTGCACCTTGCTCCAGCTGGGCTGCTCTGCCAGGTCATGCTGCAGGCCCTGCCACCCTCCCTTGCCCCAGGGCCACTCTACTGTCAAGGACCAATTAAAATAATAATTTTGCACCATTAGCACTTGTCCTTTGGAGCACAGTTTTGTCTTTGTGTCAACAAGGTATGCTGTTGGTTAAAAAGTCTCACTCTGAGGCACAACACTGTGTCCCCTTTCCCTTACAGTAGCTTCACTGCTCTTTAGGCTGCTTAACACACACATATATTGTGACAGCCATCACTTTCCAAGCTGTCAGTGACTGGCAGCATCTCTCTGGTACTCATTTATCAGATTAAACCTTTTCTGATCCAGAGATGGGGCAAATGAGAGATGTTTTAAAAACTTTCATTCTATTTTTAGTCTCATGTGAAGAGTAAGACAACACAGATTTCATTTCCCACAGTCATACAGGGACATGTTTTGTTGTTCGACAGACAGAGCCTCACAGAATTATTGGATAGCTTGAGTGGGAAGGCACCTTAAAGATCATCTAGTTCTATGCCCCCTTCTGTGGGCAGGAACACCTTCCACTAGACCAGCTTGCTCAGAGCTCCATCCAGCCTGGCCTTGGACACTTCCAGGGATGGGGAAGTGCCATATTGTTAGGAATACATGGATCTCTTATGAAAACTCACACTTCCACTAAGCATCATTGCACTAAAAGGCACATTAACAGAGAGCTCTCTCTGTTCACAAAATAGCACCAAATACCCAACTTTTATTGAAGCAAAATCATTTTGGGGGCTCTAGCTTTACTGTGCTAATAAAGACATGCCCAAGCATGTTAGGACCTGACAGACAGGGAATGTCTCATGGACCTCCCTTCTGCATTATCACCTGTGTGCTTTTATGAAAGAACTGAGAAGCCACAAATCACCACCCAGCTCCCTCACCACCAGCTAGAGCAGCACCTTTAGCACCCATGTGCAGATTCAATACTATCACCTTTCCTTAAGAAGAGTGCAGATAAGTTACAGTAGCTGCACATTGTGCATTGCAAGGGAAAGAAGCACAGTGCATACCAGGAATGGAAGTGGCATGAAAGGACTGTAAACAAGACAAACAGAAGCTTCCCATCTTTTTCCCCTGCCTTATTTGTTTCTCTGTAGCCTATACTCCTATCTAACACACTTCTGTTTGATACAGAAAGCCATCTTGCTGTACTGGCAATTTTTAAACACAGTGTCTAATTGTCGTGCTACTCCTGAAGTGCTGTCTGGCAAGACTTAACCACCAAGGAAAGGACAAGGAAGAGACAAAAATACTGTTTAATGGGAAAGCACAGAGCCAAATTAAGCCAAGAGCAGAAATACTGCTAATCTATGGTTCTGTTTTAATTTTGCCAAAATAAACACAATACTTTATAGCACATTTACAGGAAGGCAAAACAGTTTTAATTTTCTTTTTTTCTTTAACCCACCACTTAAGGCATTGCTCTGACATGCACCACAGCAGATGGCTAAACTACAGTGGAAAGCAAGAACACCCTGTGTGATCTCAGCTGTATTTACAAAGGCCTTAAAAACTGGAAGTAGGGTTTTGGCTTAAGGTACTCAGTATCAGTTGAGTGGAAATATTTAATGTATCATTCCAGTTCACATCAAACATATATTACTGTAATGCTCCCACAACAATGACACACATTTATGTTCTTGGGACAGTCCAGTTTTAGGTGGCACTACACAAGGCTGAGAAAACTGAGAAGTTGAAACGATTATGGAATATAGAAAAGCTGATGTAGAAGTCCTTCAATACTTTTCTCCTGAAGTCTGACGGATTCAGGCATACTGTTCTTTGCAGAAGCACATTAATACACATTTTAAACAGAAAAGCTAATAAGGTGCCACTACTACTTTACAGTAATAATTTCAATTTTTTCACTTCTTAAAAGAAAAAAAAAATCTTGTTTGCAGAAACTTCTATCCATTTCAGAACATGTGCCTCTCCCTGAGGACAAAAAGTGCTTGATCTGCTCAGGACTAAATTTCTTATAAGTGTTTTTATTTTCAAAACAGTTGAATACCAAACTCTTGAATGCATCTTGAATACCAAAACACTAGTCACACCTGTCAATTAAAGAAAGTAACATAAAAATCTTGCTTACCTTTCCCATAAACAACAGTTTTGATTAAAAAAAATAGTATAATCTAGGGTGATTATATATAATCATTGAACCCTATAATACCCATTGAACACTGTATTCATTACATGTTATCAGAAGAAACATATTTAAAATATCAAGCACTTTGTTGCTAACTACAGTGAAATCACCTTAAATACTTCTGCTGTACCCTCCACCTTAATGATGATCAAATATGCCATTATCATTTGGGGATACATAAGATACCAAACTCAACAACAGCTCTTATTTAATAATTAATGGTCAGATTCTTTTATGGGGCAGGAGAAAACAGGGTTACATTACACCATTATGTTTACATAATGTTTACTTAGGAATGCAAAATCCAATCCTACTATGGTAACCCAGGCTGTTGTACTGATCAATCTTCCAAATGACACCAGCTCTAAAAATACTGAAAACTGATCAATATCTGGCAAGGTTAAACTGAAGACCAGACACTTACTTGTGCAGGTGTTCCAGCTCTGTGGGCAGGTCACAACCTATATAAACTCTGTTCATTAAACTGTATTCTAACAGTGCACAAAAACAGGGATCCTACAAGAGAAAATTAATATATAACTGTAATCATGGTGCTCTGAAAAGGAAATTTCCAAACAAATTAACATGGCACATGAATGTAAGAGACTTAATAGGATCTCTTCCAGAAAAAGAACTCTACAAATGGTGCAAGTATGGTGCAAAATGCGAGGAAGGTACCTCTTCTTGAGCTGCTCTCACATAGTTACATGTTAGGTGTGGGGGAATTAAATTTTCATTCAGACCATTTCTGGAACACTGTTTTCCTTGTTGTTTGTCAGACATAAAATGAGATATTAAGACAAGCTGAACTTATTCCTGTGGAAGGACCATGCACGAGTCCAAAAGGAGTCCTCCTCCCTGGCACTTGTTGCATTAATTGGGAACAATCACTTCTGCCACCCTCCACTTGAAGTGATGCAACTACATTTTGTGAAGAACCTAACTGTGTGAGGTCATTCAGAACATGCTTAATGGACTTGCATGCTGCTGGAGAACTTGAGAGGAGGTCAGAGCCTCCAGGCTGGAGACAAAAAGGAGCTAGGAGTCTGTATGCACAGAGCAGGATTTCCCTTGTACTTAGAAATCTACTGTGTGTGTGCCTGAACTGTCTGTTTGTACTGAACACATGGATATCAGATACTCCCAAATGCAGACTGAGGACAATATTCCTAACATGTTCTGATGCTTCCTCACATCAGATTAACCACAAAATCATACAACTGCTGGGGCAATAACATATGCAATTCAAAGATATAAACCCAAAACTTACTTTCACGAGAATGTGAGGATTTCCCACGACAATCAGCAAAGCTTTTGCTCGAGTAATTGCTACGTTAAATCTCTTTGGGTTACAGAGAAAGCCCAGAGAGTGTTTTTCATCATCAATTACCATTTTCTGAGATCGTACCTAAAATTAAGGATAGTTTTAGAAATAAAATGATGAGAATACAACATACCACAGTGTAACTTTAACATAGTATTTCCTTACTGCAAAAATCCACTCAGCTGAATGACAATTCACAATGTGTCTTTCAGTATGCCTTCTTCAGTAGCCTCATCAGTGTACTTTGTCTTAGCATAGGAAAAACAGCCAAAGCAAGTAGTGTGCTAAAACTATGACTCATTATTTTTTACCCATTTTTCATCCATACTTGAACTTATCTTTGAAAAAAGAAAATTTTCATTACCTAAATAATGAGTTCTTATAAATAAGAGTGCAGTACATACCTAGAAATACTTTAAGGGAGTTCTAATAGTGGACTGAAAAGCTATGGTATGATGTTGATCATCATACCACTTGTGAAAGTAAGTACAGTACCACTGCCCTCAGGAAGAAAAAAAAAAAAGTGAGAAAATCCTGGATTCTTCCTCCAAGCTGCAAGTATGAAGTACTACTACCATTATTTAAACAGAAAGCAACAGATTTTTAACAATCCATATTTTAAAGAGAAGAGCAACTAAACAAGCATGCACTTAATAAGCTCTGCTTTCAAATACTGTGATAGACTGACAAAAATATAGCTTCTAAATTTTTTAAAGGCCTATATCAAAAATGAAACACAGAAAATTAGACACATAAAAATTCTCAATAGTACCACAGTAAATTTACGCACTGTTGATAAGATGATAACCATGTACTCCTGCCCTTGAAACTCTTCTACTGTGCCAACCTTTATGTCTTCCAAATCAATACTTCTAAGAAGAAATCTAATTTTTTCCACCTATCAAGAAAAAAAAATGTGGTTGAGGGAATTTAGTGTTACATTTGAGGGTGGACTGCTTTAAAACCAAAACCATACCACATACACCAAGCTACGCAATCATTCACTAGTAAGATTTTCATATAACATAGTAACTTTTCCTACAAGAAAGTATCACAGCTAATACACAACTTAGGTAAAGGAGTACTCTCTACCATAAACTGAATAGAAGGCAAGATTTTTAGTAGTCCAGATTTTAAAGATAACTCAGATCCTTAAACCCTCTTTTTGCAGTGTGCATCATATCCAAAACAATGCATATGACAGATCCAAGGACAAGCAGCTTCCATTAGCCCTTGAAGAAGATGACCACAAAGATTCCACCTTTGCTTGCCAGGAGCATTATGCAGAGTGACAGGCAGATGTGGGGTATGATCTTAAGTACCCACCAAAAGAGAGAGAGAACAAGGAGTCGCAGGCACTGGGATCCTGGTACATATGGGCTTACTGCACTGCCATCTGCTAAAAGTTGTTCAGAGATTATAACTGAAGTGCTCCAAAAGACTTAAGAAGAAATCCTGCCTGACTATGCTGAAGATTACAGTCAAAGACTACTTTCTAATCAGTGTTCCTGCAATACAAAGTGACTTTTTTAATGTGGACATTACTATCATATGCCTTGTATTATAGGCAGATGAAGGACAAAGTCGCATTAAATCATATGAAATTATTGTTTATGGAGTGTAAGAAATTCAGCAACATCAACAGTATGAATACTTATGAATATTTGAAAAAACAAATAACTGTAAACACAGCCACCATATAAATACATGGGATGAAATACAGTGTGGGAACTCAGCACATCACTCCTGATGTCCAGAGTTACCGAGACAACCCTTTGGGGGCTCGGAAATCCTGGAATGTTGCCAGAAGTGCTTGGTGGTTGGATTTTGACCCTGCACGGGATGTGCCACCTCTGTGAGGACAAGAGGTGTCCAATTCCTTCACCACTTGGGGATAAGTGGTGAAGGAATTGATTATTCACAGGGTGAAAATACAAGTTTTGGGATTTTGGTACAGGGGGGTTTTTAGGAGACAAGATGGAGGAATTAGGGCGTGTCTTGTCCTTCTCCTCCTCTTCTTGTCATCCATCTTTGGTGGTGATGCTGGCACTTTAAGATTGGTTCACATTAAATGTGCACTTGTTAATAAGGGTAAAAGGTATTGGAAGGTAAAGGTAAATGTCTTATACGTAGTTTTTAGTATAAAAATAGACGACTGCCCAGTGGGAGGTCAGTGTGCCCATGGCTGTCTTGCTGGGCAGACCTCTGTCAGGCTGGGAGATGACTTTGTAGATAAGAATTAATAAACAATATTGAAGACCGAAAAATCTGAAGAGTGCACTCGTCCTTTGGAGCGCGGGTTGTCCCAAGGCCATTCTATGCCTAACCAGGGAGAGACAACAGGCTGAGAACGGAGAATACAGCAACTCTGAGGCTCTGAAGACATCAGACCTGTTGAACACTGTACCTGTTTGCGGTATGGCGCAATCACTCCAATGTCTGTCACCGGCACTGCAGAGTATTCACTTCTGGCCAGCTGGCAACAGTACGTCATTACTTGGACTGCCTCGGCTGGATTGAACCATGAAGGACTGCGACCTTCACGTGTTTCACTGCCCTGTGTTGGGGGAAAGGAAATGAGATGATGGAGATCAGGTGCAGAAATGACTATGTACTTATTAACACATTGTTCTTATACCTCCTGAATGCAAAAAAAGTGATGGAATATTCTATATAATTTCTCTCCCTCTCTATACACCTTTTCGAGAGAACAAGTATTACCTGACATTTTATATATATTTTTATACATTTATAAATATAAGCACTATAACAAAAGTATTTTAAGTATGCAACAAAGGAGTTATATCTCAACTCAGAATAACATGTTAATAAGCTGACATCTTGCTTTTTTCAAGGTGGAAGAGTTCTAAACCAAGCCTCTCCAAGCAGCAGATATTACCACTTCTTACTAACTTCTTGGAAGATTCAAGGATTTTTTTTTTCCCCTGCCAAGTTAAGCTCTAATGATCCTTTAGTTTTAGAGGCTTGTATCCATCTGAATGTAGGAAACTCTCATCAAAAGCAATCTAGAGCAGCTGATGGTAACACCAGTCTGGTCATCTGCTATGAATTTAAACTTCCATGAAAATGTCGCCATTTCAAGAGGCAGTTGTTCAAGTTCCTAGCAAATATGTGACTTAAGTATTTGTTTTTAAAATCAGATGGTCAGGAAGTCACATTACCTGTGAAAGGCATACTAAGCTTTTTTTCATATCCTTTCTTGAATTTATTCTAAAGAAATCAGCAAGCTGCTAGCAAGCCTATACATTTAGTTCACTGTATGAACATTTCACATACCCTTATTCCATGAAAAATTAATGGAAATCCCTTCCTGGGCAATTTCTCCCAATTCAAGAAAGAAGTCACTACTGAGGTATCTGCACAAACTTCTAGCTCCTTATGATAAAACAATTTAGATGGCAAGGCAAGCAACGCAGAATGTGACCTGTAGTTCTTTGTGAGTTTAGTGATCTGCAAAGACAAAATCCAAAATCTGTAACTGAAACAGGTAATTATTCATCAGACTTCTCAGAACACAGCTACTACCTTACCATCCACTAGCATTTAGCATTTCTAAGGCTGCCAAAGAACTGTATTCAAGGCAAAAACTGCAGTTGTGGTCTTCTGTAAGTAAGAAGTACACCAAAGCAGTTTTTTGAAGGACCATCTCCCTTCCCTTCCAAAGGGGAAACAAAGAGAATTGAATGTACATGATAGACAAATGGGACATTCTCCAGTTTCTTGAAACATTGATGCATAGACACATTCTCCTTTTTTAAGAGTCAGATTATTTCCATGGGATTTCAATGGATACAATGTCTTTTTCTGAGAAAGTCTTGACAGGCAAACAGGGAGCATCGGAACAGCTGACAGAAGCTGGCCTTAAAACATCTAAAAGGTGTTTTAAAGGTCTTTAAATGAAAAAATAATCTTAAGGAAGCATTCCAGAAAGTAATGACCAGCTCAAAAAACCCCAGTCCTGTAAAAGGGATAACATAGGATATTCCAGTCAAAACCTACCCTTAAAGCCCTCCCATTTCCTGATCTCTCACTATGCCAATTCTCCTCAAGCACCACGTAAGGAACACAACAACCAGAGTTTGTGCTAACAGATTTTAGGAGGAATTGTGACAGGTTTTTCAGCAGGCTGAACCTGACCTAAAGCCTAGGTCCAAATACCCTCACTTTCACCCTTAAATGTGCCATCAGATTTCCTCCCTTCTCTATTTCCATGGTCATTTAGTCATCTTTTGCTCTCAGTTTAGTCCTTTGAAGTATGTTACCATGAGAATAGGAAGGCACCTTAGGAAGCTTAACATCAGCCCTACGTTTGGGATTCAGACAGTAATTAAAGCAGCTCAAACATCTGTAATTGTTTATATACTATGCTACCTCTGCTACTTAACATAGATTTTAGGTACTTGCCCATACAGAAATCTGGGGAAGCTAACCTTCAAATGAAGACATGATACAGAAATAAGAACAAATTCTCTTCTTTCCTTTGTGAAACATGATGTTTGCAAAATTAATCTTCAAAGAAGATACTCTGTTTGTCTTTTTATGGTAAAAGCAGAAATTGTACTTTTTCATCTGTGGAAAATGAAGTAATGGTAAACCTGGACTATGAACGTGAAAGAGAATTTTAAGCTATTATTTACAACTGTGCTTTGTGCACCATTTTTGACTTATGATACTTAAGAAGAGAGGATCTCTTCAAAGAAAAGTTTTACCATGATGGAAGAGTCAGCATCTTTACTATTCAGACCACATATGCAAATTAATCAAGCTTTTCTAGAGAATTCATGCTCAAGCTAGACTTATCATTAAGCATCAGGGAGCAAAACGGTGGCAAGAAACCACAAGTTCTCCTTTTCTGATTGAGCTGAAAAAGACTGATGGAAGGCTTAACTCACCAACAAAGGATTGTATGCTCCACAGGCACCAAAAGCATCCTCATCTCTGAGATATAGCTCTCTTGATGACAGTCTTTCTAGCAAGGACATACTTAATCCAAAAGACTGTGCAAGTTTAGATTTTATTACTGGTCCTAACTGCTTCGGATCTCCAACGAGAATTATCTGTATATGAAATTTAAAAACATCCATTTTAGATTAAAATAATTGTTACTGAAACTTCATTTTATAATGACATACATGTTTCAGAATTCAAAGACCAATTCATATCAAGTATTCTGCTTTCTTTCAAACATTTGTTTGCAAAGAACAGAACACATCCTTTATTGTGGTATCTCCCACACAGACCCAGTCCTCCCAACACAGATTTGCTCTAGAGGTAAAGAAACTTGTTTAAGTGTTGAGAATTGATATTATGCATGAATAATCTCTATTAAAAAACTCATTACCAGAAAATGGCTGCTTGCACTCTACATAATCCACAAAATATGAAAATAATAAACAAGCTTTTTCCCTTTCAGTAAATGATGTTAAGAGAATTACCTGTCCATCAGCTTCTGAAATCAACCCAATAGGAATGAGACTCTCTGGTTCACTTGCTTGACCTGCCTCATCCAGAATCACATGAGTGAAATGTCCAAGCCTGTAATTAAGTAACATTAACCTGAAACAGGGCTGTTTTCAGATAAGTTCATTCTGCCACCCTGTGGTTGACCTCAGCAATTGTGTTAACATCCTTGTCAAGTGTGCCAGGCAACCCAAAGACACAGAGCAAAGATGGGTATTTCCAGAAGGAAATACAGAAAAAACAATCCCCTTTCATTTTTCTTCTTTGATTTCACTTACATACTCTGATATACACAACCTTTAATTAAAGCATTGTAGCAACGTTAAGATAGTTAGAAAAGCTTCCCTTATTCTCAGTATTCCTAAGATATTGAATTAAAACAAGGCACTTGGTACATCAAAAACAATCCCCAAGCTTTGTTTCTGCCAAACAACTTGAGATAGGAAAGCTTTAGACTGTCCTTTTCCGAAATTAAAATCCAAGTCAGACACAACCTTGGTTAAAAGAACTGGATATGACAGTTGTTTACAGTTATTAAAGGAGACTTGATAAAAACCAAATACATGGTAATTTTTAGTGTGGCAATCATTTTGAGCCAAAGTGATTGTCAAGAGCAATGTAATTCCCGCAGGGGGCAGAGGAGACATTATTGTTTCAAAAATCTTAAACATTTCTCAAGATAATTCTTAAATTTACCATGAGGAAAGTTTCTGCTTAAACATTACTCAAACCAAGTGCTCTCTAACACAATACAGGTTCATGCAATAAACTATTAAAACAGCCCAAGTTACAGGTCAGTCAGCCTGTAAAAGCTCTGGGGTTTGTGTCATTCAGCCACTTCAGTGATACTGCTATCTATGGTACTGTACCGTGTATCTGTTTGATAAAACAATCCTGCACTGCTGCATGTTGTAATTACAATCCTGGACCACAATGCCTTCTGAATATCATCACCATCTTTGCAGTAAGGTTTCACCATGTCATCAATTTGCTGCACAAAAAAAAGTAAAAAAAAACTTGAAAAAAAAAAAAAAGGTAAAACAACTTGCCAGCCTAAAACAGAAATTTTAAATCTGAATAGAAAAGCTCTCTGAAAACTGTTTCAAAAGCTGAGCAAAACACATAGACTAACACCCATTCATACACCAAAATGAATGAACTAATTTTCCTAAGAAAATAGTACATATGGAAGATATCTGTGCTTTACTGTAAGGATCAAAATGGAACTTTTGGCTATTTTATGTACTCATCTATATATATACAAACATATATGTGCATATATACATATACACACACATATGTATATACATACAAATGTATATCTCTATATATACACATTTACATGTAAATACATATACATATGTATACATATATATGTATATATATGAAATGAACCCACAAGGTGTGTGCCCTGCATAGAGATGACAATCCTACTTGCTTACTTTATGTGTAAGCAGTCTTAACCTGGACTGGTAACAAAAAAAAACCTAAATGAAATCAAAAATCCCCACCAATGCCTATTTGCTGTTTGTAGAGTAATGCATAGCAAGAGAAAGGTGAAGATCTTATGCTCATACAATCAAATTAAGGATTATGATCAACTTTCCAGTTAATCTTCTGGAAAAGCTGAAGAAATGTAATACTCTGGATGCTAAGCAAACCTAAGCAGCCTCATAGCCACTGAGAGTTAAAATACTAAATCAGTATTTTAAGGTAAAAATATTAAAATGGAAACCTTAAGTGGCAGACATCTCTAATATTTACCTCTGCTGACCTGAAGGCAGCATTAACTCGAACCATAGTTCCTGGTTTTAAGAGATTGCTTTGATGCAGTCTCAAGCAAATCAGATCTGTTGCAGCATTTGATGGTGCACACACCAAAATCCGACTGTCTGGCAGAGTAAAGTGTATCTACATTAAAGAAGACAGATATTAAAAAAAAAGCTTATTTAAGAAGCAGCAGTAGTGCAAACATTCCCATTTTATTTTACTGAATACAGAACCCAGAGGAGTTCTGCACATGTGTGATTTCCATTCATTCTTTTGCAGTTCAGAAATGCTCCTGCCAACAGTCATGACTAAGTAGTCTCAAACTGAGTGTACCCATAACAGAACTAATTAATGATTTTCACATTAATGTACACTGTGCTTCATTAATACATTATGCACTACTGGAACCACAAGGTAGATACTGTTCACTGAAGTTTTAAAGACAAAAAGGCTTGAAAATAAGCCATTCAAAATTTTGTTAAATCCATATGAAGATGGATTTTCCTCATTCTATGGAGCTGTAGAAAATTATTTTAAAAGAGTATTTTGAAAATGCCTTTGGAAAAAAATATGCTGGCACTTACAGAAATACTATAAATGTTCCAACATGGAAAAGACTAGAGATGACTGATTTGTTATTTACTACTACCTGTAAAATAGCTTCAATTACTGTGACTGTTTTTCCAGTTCCTGGTGGTCCAAAGAGAAGATAAGGTGTTGGGCGACATTCACCACTCAGTATCCTTTTCACTGCCAGCTTCTGTTGCACATTCAGCACAGGATTGAAAAATTCACCTTCTCTCTGTTTAAGTGCCACAGTTTCACCAGCTGTAATCGAGACAAGCATATCTCAGAAATTTACATATATTTTTAATGTAAGTAGATTAAAACAATTCCAATTCACAATATGCTTCTGCACATTTTTTGTTTTCCTTTTGTGGTAACAACCAATGAATTTCTCTAAAATTCCATTTTCATTGAATACCAAGTAGAAAATAAGCCATTCATATTTCTAAAGTGTACTGGCTCTTTATTGAAAAGCAGAAAAGGACCCTGATTACATAACCAAACAATCAATAAAAACTCTATTCAGTAATTTTAGAATCAAGTTCACTTTCTTGTCCTAGAACAGCAAAACTTGAGAAACTTCCAGTAACTGGCACTTTGGGAATGGTACCAGTATTACATGATCAGCCCTCTGCTACAACTGCTAGAATTTTTTTTTCTTAATCCTGTCTGAATTAGTTTAACTTCAGCTTTTTGCAGTAGAATCTTATTAACCTTTGGACAGAAGTGCATTCTAGGTAATTTCTCAGAAATTCTTAAAAATACTTTTGACAAAAAATGGCATGATCACTCTCCTCTCAGGCATTTCATTAAAATGATATTTAAAGTCATATTTAAAAAAAAAAAAAGCATAGGAATAATCTGGGATACTTGAAAAAGTTTTAGCATCTTTAGCAAAACTTTCCCGAAGATGAGAAACAGCATCCCAATAACAAATTGAAAACTCTGAATATGATCAAAAAGTCATGAGTAAATGACTGGGAAACAACTATTTATTTATTACAAAATATCAGATGCTTGCTCCCCCTTCCCCCAAACAAAGTGTTCAAAGCCAGCCTGGGTGAACTCTGGGCAACCCAGTCTAGTGGGAGGTGTTCTTGACCATGGCAGAGAGGTTGGAACTCGATGATCTTTAAGGTCCTTTCCAACCCAAATCATTCTAGATTCTGTGAATTAGAGATGTTTAAGTCATGCACCAAAAGCCTCCATAGAAACTTCCTGCTAGTATTTCTAGAGTTTGTCTTTAAAGGCAGAGCCTGATTTACTGATGCGATACTTATTATTTAAGCACAGAAAATATACCAAGTTGGCTTTTTTGCAGAGTTACTCTCATCACCTCTGTTATGTTCACCTCCCTTGATGTCATACCTTTTGTCTGTTTGTTCTGCTTTTTTCTGATCTGCAAAGAGAAAGTGAAGACAAATGCATTTATAACCTTATGAAGACAGGCAACTATCTTCCCTGATAATTTTGAATTTGCTAAGCTTTAATTTTTTTCCCATTAAGTGGAATACCTACTGTTAAGACAGAAAGGTAAGAACAGTAGGAGAAGGTGCAGGAATTTCCATGTTAAGTTTAAGATTTCCAATACTTTGGCTCTGTTAACATTAGACATTTATTTCATGAATACTCTGCAGGCTCAGATGAGGATTCTGAAGCCATGATTACATAACTTGTTTGCTTCCACAACAGCAGTCAAATTCCAGACCACTTTGAAAGATACATCTTCCTTGGTGGACATGTCCCTTTAGATGGCAGCACAGGAGAAAACTGCTTGTAGGGAATGTGGTGTTGGCAAGGTTCTGGATATCATCTTAAAAATACTGGTTCCAAATCAGATTGATTGATTACTCCTTGTTGTAAAGCACAAACTCCAGGTGAAATAATTAGGGAATTAGGAAAAAATCTTGAGTGTAAAGCTGGTGAAGTACAGGTTATGCAGACACTGAGAAAAGTCTAGACAAAAAAAAAAAGAAATGCTGCCACATGCCCCCAGGCTGACTTGATTTAGTGCTGGTGACAGTCTTGCTTCAAAAAGGAAAGAGAATTAGGCAGCCTCCAAAAGTCCTTTCTACATTTTACTAATATATTATAAGTGGCAGCTAAGCCTGGGTAAATCTACTCAGAAAAGGATGATTTTTCTTCTATTACAAAATTATTTCCTGCAACATTAACTGGACTTACAGTATCTACTCAACAGTAGCTATGAGAACTAGTCTAAGGCAAATCTGACAATTTCCACCACAATCACACACTTTTTTTAATATGCACTTTCCATTTTGTAAGCTTTATAGTATCAGCTGTCATAAAATCTCCCATCTCCAGGCAGCAAACAAAAACTTCTGTCATTAGAATGCAGCAGAATACAACTTTGATTCTTTGATACTCCATTATTCAAGTCCCTTCTGGCAATTGCTGTACAGTAAGTATCTGGTACCCATCTGAATGAAGGAATATTTTAAGGAACATTTACAGAATAGTTACCTTACTTTCCTGCTGTGAAGGTTGTTTAAGGCCATCATCAACAGCACAATACTCTGTAGCATTCTGGGTCTTGATAGCTTGTGGTGATTGTAACACAAGCCTTTCTGGAAATAACACTAAATTAAGCAGAGAAAAAGAAAGTAGAGAAATTTCAAACAAACACTTTGCATATTTCACTGATTAATTTTACTGTTGATACATCAGCTTAGTCTGAGCTGCCAAAATTGGTTTATAAGAACTAAGGTGGTAATAAGTGAAGTTCACATGCATTGTTCAACTCAACCATGGAACAGGAAATCGGTGGTTTTTAATAAATTCTGAGGTAATACAAAGCACAGCCATTTCAGTGGCTATTATTACAGCAGTATGCATGAGTCCTACATTTCTTGTTGGCTCTAACAGTTCACAAAGTTTGCTTCCTATCCTCCTGCCTGTGATGGCCAACAGATGAAATAATTTTGACAAAACCTTCTACACATTCAGTATTGTTTTTTCTTCTTAAAAACCAAACGAAAACAAAAAGCCCCCAAGGCATGGAAAACTCCTGTAAGAACAAATTACAATGCATTCTTCCCAGTATGCCCTGATGTGAAAGCAATAAAATCCACAGGACTCTGCACAAAGAAACTCCTCTAGACAGCTTAACAGTCAAATGAAATGTACCTTTTTCACCCAGGTACACAGCTTGCTGAATGGCCAACTGGCATCGCCTGCTAGGAATACTGGAACCAGAATACAGATTTGTAATTAAAGTAAAAGCTTACATTTCCATATACTGTGAGAGCACACTCCTAGGAGTTACCTGGTACTTTTTACTGTGCATAAAAAAAAGGTTTTATATAAAAATGTGTGTTTTTACAAAAAAGAATCTACTGAGAAATATGTTGCAGAGATATAAACAGCTTAGCTATGAAAAATATTGACACACATAGTCTCTGGCTTTTCAGTGATACAAAGATAGCCTGGTGTTCAACGCTTTCAAGGAAGCTCTTTGCAAGGCTGAATTTACAGAGAAGATCTATTACATAACTCCAAGCAGGTAACAACATCCCATGAATTAAACAAAAGTATAAAAGAATGGGAGATTATCACCAGCTACTTTTACTTCCTGCATAGTCTTGCAGCTATATTAGTACATTAAAAAAACAAAAACAAAACCAAACCACCCAAAACCTAAGAAAAATACCCCCAAACACCCCACCTCATTCCTCCCCATTTTTCTATCTGGCATTGGTGTGGCTATCTAGAAATGATTAAGATAACAACTCTTTGGACACTTGTACAGTTCAAGTCTTTTAACCATGAATATGGTGGCAAAGGTGGGTTGAGGAAAAGAAGTGAAAAACTTGGCAAGATCTTAACTATGTCTTTCTCTGTGTCCACCAAAATAAACAGCTGATGGTCATATTTTAAAAGTCATTCTACTAGAGCAATCATTAAACACAGCTTTCTGGAAGCTTATAAAAACACCTGCAATGAACAAATTCCACATCCATGGGCTCCAAGCTGTAAGCACGTTCAAAGTCAGCATTAACCTTAAGAGTAACATCTTCTTCACATATCTGTTACAAAGATAAAAAATCAGGATACTGATGAAGATTTAGTACTTTAAACATAAAAAAGCACCTCTGAAAGCACTTAACCCCCCACCAACTCCAAAATGTAAATCTAGATTTACCTACTAACAACACATTACATATCTAGATTATGTTAAAAGTGCTTTCCGAGCAGGCAAACATTATAACCTCAAAAGAATACGGAAGCCAGAGTTATCAAAAATACAACAAAAATACAAAATCACCATTCCAAATACAGATAGAATAAACCTATCTTCTCAGAAGTCAGGTTAAAATAGTCTCCAACTCCAGGAATTGCAAGCTTCCCCTATAAAACCTGTGGACCATGGTATTTTCAAGAGGAGAAACACTTTGCTTACCTCAGAGACATAGGCAATGTACTCTATTATATGATCTGAGTAGACCTGACTTTTCAGTATCACCTTATCACCTAATTGAAAACAAAGTTAAAAGGCAAAATACTGTTACAAGGAATAACATTTTCACTGCAGCATGTAATTTCTCCTTCCCTCCTGCATGTTTAAACTAGGAATTTGGAAGAGGCTAACTTCAGCAAAGTTGCTGCATCCATCAGTACTGTTTTGAAATGCCATATGTAGTTGTATATTATAAAAGGTATCTAGTATTGATGCCATCAGGCAACACCTCTTGAAAACACTATCTTGTATATTACTTGAAATTCTAAATTTAATTTTAGCTGCTTTCCCAGTCTTTTTGCTATACTTATTGCTTTTAAAGCTATTACTACATTGCACAGTTTATTTTTGCTGAAAGTCCCACTGATTACTGTAAAAGAAAAATCCTAAAGTGCTGAAACATCTGTAAGAACAGACACATGCAATGCTGCTTCAGATAGCAGCCACTGTAAGACTGAGACACTAACATAGTGTCCTTGAGTCCCCTATCCAGTAGCCTAAATGAATAACTTTGTGCTCAAACGTCTGAAAGACTTCTTTAAACAAATGAATAAACAATACAGTTTGCATTGTGAAAACATAGATCAACATTTGACTTTATCTCACGTTCGTTTCTACCTGGAATCAGGCGAGGTCTGCCCTCTTCTACTCCTGGCACTTCCAGCACTAACAAGTTCCCATTCCTTTTTAAAGTAACCCCACTCATGTAGTAATCTTTTAAATCCATTTCTGCTTTGATCTCTTCAAGCCATAAAAGAGTAGAAAAGTTTGCTTTATAATTATCTAGATTAAGACGCTGAAAAAAAACCCCAGAAGACATTATTGTTGTACACGAAGATACAGAATCCACTATTGCTAACATTAAACAAAACACTTTTTGAGACAGACTGCACAGCAACTGGGTTGCCAAATAAGATATCTAAATACATGCATCCATGCACTAGATAATATTTTAAACCTGCTAAATAGCCAAAATGAGATTAGTATAGTCCTTGAGCTCAAATACAATAGCCCCTCAGCTAAAGAGTCTCTCCCTACTACTGCAGCAGTTTCACCATCTGAATTCAGGGGCAGTCTACAGACTGAGTTCTAGGCTCAGTTTATGCCCAGAGAACAAAAAATCTAAACAGATGGACAGAGACAGCTGAAAAGAGAGAGTCATGTCAGTCTTGGCCCTGGCTGATGATCATGCAACTTACGGCGAGCTCAAAGAACCTGAATTTTCTCCCTCAGAGCTTACCGAATCTCACTGCAGAGGTATTCTCCAACAGCACCAACTTCTATTTAAGCTTAGGGTGTGGTTAAAAAAAGTAACCATTGATGGCAGGCCTTCACTGTAAAATTATTATAGACACTACAGAGCTTTATCTTCCTTTTTGAGAGAGGATGTCTAACCTACTAATTTAATGCTGTGATCCCAAGTTTAATGTGAGATGTTTAGTCAGCAGACAATATAGCCTCTTACTTTAAGTGTCAGCTCCAGTTTGTAAGTACTTAAAATTTATAAAAACATGTGAGCTGCAACCATATTCTACCAGAAATCAAAGCAAAGTTTTGGAGAAGGAATCATTGTAGTACTCTTGTTAAGACTTTACAGCTTTTTTGGGGGTGTTTTATATGTATTCTGAAACTGCTATACTTGTGGGAAGAATTTGAACAAGATTTAGTGAATTACATCTGAAGATGTTTACAAAAAAAATTTTTAACAATCAGAAAAGAATCCTCTGTTATTGCAGTAATTCAAGAGATTGCGATTTTCTATGAAATAACAACTTTCCTGACATCTCAAAAAACCCCTTCCAGTGATGCCTAAAAAGTGAGAATACAGAGAAATCTTTGTTCAGCTTCTGTGATGTCAACCCCCAAAACACTTCAAGTCTCTTTTCAGATTTTCCCATTTATGCTTTTGTAAGCTTGGATTCTGTAACATACTGAAACCCATGGAAGTTATGGGATCCAAACTGAAGTTTAAGTCTACCTGACAAGTGTTATGTCATCTTCTCCTACACTAAGGACTATACATTCTTCCTAAGTTAAAGGTGCTTGAACAAAAACACCATATCAAAAAGTATTTTTTATATAAAACCTACACTTACATACCTCTGCTAGGAGGGGCTGAAAGGTCAGTATGTCTAATTGCTGTTCCACACATTTTCTTAACTCATCTGGTATGGTAAAATGCGGGAGAAAGTTTGAACACCACCTTCTCTTATTTCTAAAATGAAAACGTACAACATTACATTTAGCTTGCTCAAGTAATGTACGTAAAAACCAGCTGATTAACATGCCACATCACCATGACTATAAACCCAAAACACACAGACACAACAGACTAGTGACTCCGTCAAAGTGACAACTGAGAAATTTGTTATACTAGGAAGAAAGGTAAGAGATCTTATGAAGATGCTCCTTGATGCTGTACGGAAAAAAATGCACGTGGCCAAAGTTCAATTGAAGGTGAAGCTGTCCAGTACTGTGGGAGACAACAAAAATGTTTTAAAAATATGCCAATAGCAAAAAGTACTATTGGCCCATTACAGGATGAGGATGGTCACCTCACACACAGGGACACAGACAAAGCTGAGATGTTTAATGCTTTCTTTGTCTCTGTCCTCAACATCAATGAGGGGCTAAGGGAGTGCCACTGCCCTTAGCTGGAGAGTGATGACTGAGAATGATAAACTCCAAGTTGAACCTGAACTTCTGCAGGATTTGCTGCTGGATTGCTCTAAGTCTATGGGACCTGACGGTATTCATCTGAATACTCAAAGGCCTGGTTGATGTCATCACAAGTAAAGCTTTAGATACTGTGTCTCAGAGGATCCTTCAGGACAAAATATCCAGCCCACAGCTGGACAAACACATCATGTGACAGTGAGCAACTGGCTCACAGGTTGGGCACAAAGGGTTACAGTGAAGGGGGTGACATCTGACTGGTGACCTGTCCCTAGTGGGGTTTCACAGGGCTCCACCTTAGGGCTAGTTTTGTCAACATCCTCTCAGATGACTTGGAAGCCACATTTGAAGGTATGCTGAGTAAGTCTGCCAATGACACTAAATAGGGAGGAGCTGAGAACTCCCTCAGATGCAGAGCAATGCTGAAGAGAGACCTACACCAATTAGAAAGATGGACAACCACCAACAAAAGTTTTGAATGAAAGATGGGAGACATTAGTCAGATGTAGACATTAAAGTTGTGTAATGAATTAGAGAAGCTTATGATCTCAAAAAACTATTCTCAGTTTCCCATTTTTTTCCACAATAACACAATTGTTACTAAGTAGATAACTAAAGAAACAGTGTTTTATCTTATTACCATACTGCACATTAGAAATTCGGTTTGAAAACCCTACAAAGAAATCAAGCAGTTAATTACTAAACAACCTCTTCTATCAGAAATGTCCACAACCATCTTGTTTACAACATATACATGCATATGTAAAAACATGTAGAGATTCTCCCAGTTTCACATTTTCTTTCTCAGCATTACAGAAAAGATATAACAATACCAAACAGAGCAGTGTTAGGTAAGTATTATTTTATACTCAAAGTGACAGTACCTTTTTTGTTTAGGGGCAGCCACTGTTGTCTTCCTTAGCTGAGAATCTGGAATATTTTTAGGCTTTCCTGGAGAATAAGGTTGTACAGGTGCTATAAGTAATTCTTCTTCATTTGTTACAGTGGCTTCAACATAGCGGCCAACAGTAAAATCAGAAAAGCCAAGCAGCAGGAGCTCTTTACTGTACCCATGAATCCTTCAAGTAAACAGAAGTTATCTTCTTAAAACCAACATGGTCACACTTAATTTTCCCCAGCCATGAGATAAATTCTCATTTCAGTTATATATGAGAATTGCTAATTTAGGGTAGTTCCTCAACGCTCCCCCACCTCAAGTTCAATCCAGGTATCCCAAAAAATTAAAAAAACCCACCCACCCCACTCAACCAAAAAATATCAACTCAAAACCCCAGCAAAAAATCTCAACCCCACAATTTCATCAAAATCTTGGGTAAAATGCAAAATCCCTCCACTCCACCTACTAGGGCATAGAATTAATACTTCTGTTACAAGGAACATCTTGGAATTACTGCTACTGCAAAAGAAGAGCCAAACAGGTCCAACAGAGGAACCTGAAGCAAATCCCTTCACTGTCTGCAGTAACTGCTCTGCAGCACCTTGTGAAAGGCTACTCAAAACTGAACCCTAACTTCAAGACATGAATGGAGAAAGCAGGAAAAATCCTCTAAATCTGGAAAACATACTTTATATTTGCAAGTGTTGCTTGGGTAGTGACACATGGGACAAAACCAGGAGGTTTGGTCAAATTGGTTTCTATGAAACCTAAGCACTGCTACAGTGCAATACCCTAACTACATGGTCCAACACTGCTACCAAGTGCTGGAAACAAATGCATCCCAGAAGAATTCCAGGTTACCTTCTCTTTGGCAGGAAAACCACTTTTGCCAACTAAGACTATCTGCTCAGGTTAAAACTATATCCTGGTTTTCTCTGACATAAAAACTCAAAACAGACACCAAACTGTCCAAATTTATGGTCTACATTTGCAGTCTCTCTGGCCTCTTAAGCGGCCAGCAAACCCAGTTAACCCTTGTTAACTTCATGCTGCAGCCTCCCATGAAGCTTTGTGTGGCTTATTCTGTATTCTTAGAAGACTCTAAGACTTTGTGTCTTTTATGGCTTTACAGCGAAATATAAATCATCCTTTCTACATGTTTATCTCCATGAAGGCAAGCCATGCCTGCAGCTCTATCTTTCAAACTAGAGCTAAATCATCCTCCTAAGAAATTTTTTACCCTTTACTTCACTATTTAAAATGAGAAGTAGTGTGAATATTATTGCAGCATTACTTCAATGAATTAAACCTTATTTTCCTCTGTCCAACTATTCCTTTACCATCCTAGGAATCAATGGCTGTGGAACACAAAGTCTGTAGAGCTGCAGCTGGAAGTGAGTGAAAGTTACACAAATGTAATACTCCTACTTGAATGCAGGAGCTCCCACAAAGCCACTTTCCATTCTTAACTAAATGAAGAAAGTATTTTGTGCAGCTGAGTATTTTTTCTTTTTCAGGGGTTTTCTAAGATTTGCAAACCACTTCCTCTGTGAATTACACCTTCAGTGAAGAAAGCATTTTCTTTTCTATTTCAGCATACATAGCTTGAATTTCCCATCACAGAACAGGAAAACTTGAGATCAGGGCATGTAGCAATACGAGATACTAAAGACTAGAAGAAATGCATCAGACATAACAGAGGAAATCTGCATTAGCTCTAGTTCTCATGGAGCAATGGGTTTACTACTAAGAATATATCCATCTGCAGGCATTATCCTCACCTCACTGTGTCATTTTAGAGATGCAACCTACTCCCACTCATATTGCTTCATTAGCTACTACAATTTTCTTTCAATAAAAATTCAGAATCAAGCAGTGAAATGGTAACTACTTTCACAGTCACATACATTTCCAGATGTTTTGCTAATATGTATTGGCTTACTTTATACTACACCATGTGCCTGTTTTGACTGTGGTAGAGTTAATTTTCTTCATAGTAGCTAGTATGGGGCTCTGGCTTGGATCTGTGCTGAAGAGTGTTGATAGCATAGGGATGTTTCTACAGTGTTGAAAAAGGCTTGCACAGAGTCAAGGCCTTTTCCCCTTCTCATATTGTCTCACCACTGAGGAGTCCAGGGGTGCACAAAGAGTTGGAAGGGGACACAGGCAGGACAGCTGACACCAACTGCTCCAAGGGATATTCCACATCATAGGGCATCATGCTCAGTACATAAAGCTGGGGGAAGGAAGAAGGGAGGACATTCTGAGTGACAGCATTTGTCTTCCCAAGTCACCATCATGTGTGATGGAGCCGTGCTGTGCTGGGGATGGCTGAACACCTGACTGCCCATGGAAGTGAATGTATTCCTTGTTTTACTTTGCTTCTGATGTGGCTTTTGCTTTACCTTATCAATTCTCTTTATATCAACGCATGAGTTTTCTCACTTTTACTCTTCCCATCGTCCCCACGGTCCCACTGGAAGGATTGAGCAAGCAGCTGAATGGGGATCAGTTTCCAGCTGGGGTTAAAGCACAACATGCCAAGAAGATAACTATGCTCAGAAAAGAACTGCTAAGTCTATGTTCACTACTTCTTGGCATTGTATTGGTTAGAAATAAGGGAAAGAAATACTTACACAGCTGTGCATATAATCACTATGGATATTTTTTCACCTGGTGCTATCACAATTTCTGGAGTAATATTGCTGTGCTTAGTTGGTTGCTCCACATGGTCTTTTTGCTCACTTTCTCCATTTTGCATATTTTCATCTTTCACCAAGGAATTGTTTTCCTTTGTCCTTGATAAATTTGTATCTTGAAAATTAATTCCTTCTGGAGTAAATGTATAACAATAAACTTTGTTATCACAATTTCTATTGCTAACACAGGCAAATCTTCTCAAACAAACCTACTGGTCTGCTGAGGAGCTAACATTCAGCACTCAAACACTCATTTCACTGTACCTGGAATGACTCCATTCTTCATAATGGATGTATGGTTCAATGACTCACATGCTGTTCCTTCACTGTTGTTAAATGAATTAATTGCAGCTTTTGAGAAGTTTTCTTGATTTATTGGAAAAGATGGACTGTTTTCACAGTTTTGAGGAATCTCAATACTGAATTGCTTGTCTTTCACCCATCCAGCTAATCTGCAGCTGATTAAGGACTGTGGTATGCTCCCTTTATTCCTAGAAGTAGTTATATGATTAGTTACATAATTAAGTGCAGGGTGAATGTTCTTGAGAAGTTTATTTCTACCTGAAGTCAAATCCAATTGTCTGCAGCAGGTTAGTTCCCCTTATTTCATAACTGCTATCAGAAAGAAATTGCACTGCTGCTTCCAACTAATGAGCACAAGAACCTCTGCTTTATGTTAATATTTCTAGGTCGCATCAATTACCATTAAAGCATATACAAATACTATGTATAATATAAACAATGGGAGCTTAAAGTTCATCATTGGGTAACCAACTCTTAGGAAAGAACACAAAATAACAAAGAATGGATATGCAGGTTTGTCTTCATGTAAGCCTTGATGCCCAGATGTGAAAAAAAACCCACACACAAACAACCCCAATCAACCAACCCCCCAATAAACCCCCACCACCAAAACAAAACCCTCCAAAGGATGCACTGAATAGTTCTTCAGCATCCAAGTTCACAAAAAAACAAAAAAAAAAAACAAAAAACAAAAAAATCCTGTTCTGCTTTTAATACACAAATATGCAACAGTCCTCTTGTTCTAAGATTTTGAAGATGGCAGAGTATCTGCAGCTTAAGTTAAACACACAAGTAAAAGCTTTTGCTTCAATCCTTGCTTTAGGAAAGATTTTACTAGGATTGAAAAGAGATACAGAACTGGAGAATCTCAAAACACTGTCTGCAAGATAAATGCTCAGTATCAAAAAGGCTATCCTACAGACATTAAAAATTCAGTGTGAATTTAATTCCATAGTAACTGGAGGTTACTTAAATAACACAAACCACAAGGCTCAACTAGCAAAGACTTCTGAATGTAAAACAGGTTAACAGATAGAGTGATAGAAATAAAGAAATCTTCAAACAATCAGAAAGGCTTACTCTATCCAGACCATCATTCTTTTAGATTCCCCCTGCTTCAGAGTTCCAAAGTCAGTCATTCTTGATACTTTCAACTCTCCTTTGTCTCTCATTATGTCTTCATAAGGTTCATCCACATTACCTTCATTAGAGTGAGACTGTCTGCAAAAATAATTTTAAGTAGCAGTTTTTAAACACTAATAGCCTCAGGAAATATTTTTGACTCGGCACAAGGTTAGGAAACTATACCAAGGCACAGTCACAATATTTAGAAACAAGCAGGTGAGATAGTTCATTTGTTTTCTCAGCCATTTATACTTCCAAGAAAATTAGATTAAGTAATTTAAGCAGCAACAAGTCTTTTGTCAGCATAAACCAGCATAAAACTTTGGATGCAAGACTAAAATGATTGGAGGAGTTAACAAATCCCTGCTAAAGAACTAAATCAAATGTGTGAAGGAATTTAATTTCCATGGCTCTCTTTGGGAGCTGAACAAAGACACAACAAAGAGCAGCTCCTTAGCAAGAGTCATGATTAGCACTGCAGCTAAGAGATAAAATGACTAGACTGGAAGTGTTTCACCCTATACACTTGTGTCTTCTGCTTACTGTTCCTATCTGAAATCAGCAAGCTGAGGACAAAACTAACAAACAGTTGAAAACCAAAGATTACCCTCGAAAACTTTTATTACACACAACTAATGAAAAAGGCCTATGAAACCAGGCATGTGCTCTTTCCTGTCTGAAACACTGAGCACAGGTCTAAACTCTTGGTGTCTTCTACCTGTAAAACAAATTTCCACATAGTTCCTATTCTGTAATTAAGAAACTATTAATTTAGATAAAGTGGCATGGAAATAATTTAGAAATATTTTAATAATCTCACTAATATGTACACACCCTCATTAATCCTGAGTTATCTGACATACTGAAGCAGAAAATGAGTGCAGCTGCTTTTCATTAGCTGTATCAATTTACTAGTCAAGCCCACTAGATGTCTCCCACTGCAGCCTAAGCTGCAGTTTTTGATATGGTAGATGTACACTAAACCTGAGAAATCAACCCTAAGGTGTAATTTTGTAATTTGGCTTCAGTAATAATTTTCTATATAAAATGCATAATTAAAAATAGGTGCAACTGGAAAAAACAAATTATGAACAATTTGTACTGTTTTGCAAAATCATGTAAACGCTTCAAGTTTCATTTAGGTGCAACTTACTATATCTGTTATCTCTAGAGAAAACAAAACAGCTTATATCATTCTTTGTAGATCCTTTGAAGACATATATATGGCCATAAGACCTTGGCTAAATTTCCTAGAGATCTCCCAAAGATGATGTCTGAAAGATATCAGAATGCTCTCCCCTTGGACTTTCCAATTGACAAGTTATTTTTGGCCAGCAGAGTTAGACTATGTAATCCTGCCAAGACCTCAGCATGGAAAGTGACTTTACAGTTAAAATATCAATTTATTCAGGTGGTAACTGTGTGTTTCACAGTACAGACACTTAAACTCCAAAGTCAAATTCCAGATCTTTGCTGAGGTCTGTTATTGACCTGTTGCCCATTTTACTTTTGTGTATTTTCCCTAAGTTTTGCTTCTTCTCCATACTGAGGATCACCTACTTTTTTCAACCTCTTCTGCAGTGTATCCAAATCCTCCTCATACCACATTTAACATCTAAAGGGCCTGCAGAACCTCTCAGATCAATACTTGCAGGTTGAATTAATCCATTATTTAGACCATGAAACTTTTCCTTTTAAGACAGATATCCGAACAATCACTGTAACTTGAGACAAATAGATTAAAGAAACATGTATTTTATATGAATTTTGCTGTGATTTGTTTTCAAACAGTGAAGTCCCTACTAGAGGAGCACAATGAACTTGGCATTTTACTAACATACATAAAAAACTCCTTCCCTGCCTAGCAATATCCCGGAGAGCAGCTGCTATTTGTTTTGCTTCTCTAGTAGCACTCATGTTCCCACCTTCTGGAAGGAGATAAAAACCCAAACAAGGGCCAAACCATCTCATGCTCTGATTTTACCAATGGTCTATTATGCCTTCTAGTCACCTAGGGAAATAGTCACAGTATTTCTTGCTGAACACATGCAGTAAAATGTCAAGTACATAACTACACCAGGTCTCTAACTGCTATAAAGAGAACAAAGTAATGTTACCCATCCTGGCTGACTGGCACCAAGCAGAGAGCTCTCCAAATGTAACAGGACTGGCTGCTCTCCACCACAATCGTGTTCACTAGATCATGTCTCCGAGGTAGGTAGCCATCAGGAAGTCTCAGTGAATCCAAAGTGAAAAATATACTGTCATCTATTGTCCCAGCTCTGCCACAGATGCTGGAAATGCAAACCTGTAATAGTTTGTATTCACTGTTACTTGATATTATCTCTTTAAACTAACACACATACCATTTTTCACCTGAAGCAGCCCCTCTAGCATCAACAAAAATGCATTCTGAAATTTCAGTTATTCATAGGAGATAAACACAGAGCCCTAACCCAGAATCACTGCGCCTGCTTTCAGATTTAGAAGAGTAAAGAAACACAAGTACTTCACATAAGCATTAAGTTCCACTGAAGTGCATGCTACAACATGCACTAGACTCAACCATGATACCTTTCTTGTGACATCTCAACTTAACTAATTTACACTTCCATACTAGCAGTAATGAGACATTTTTTTTCCTATGCTTGATGTGCAAATATTCAATATATAGAGTTAAGACAAAGACAATAAACCACAAACCTAGTATAGCATATGCATTACTAGAGCAAACAAATGTTTTAATTAAAATAAAAAGAAGAGACTGTGGTTGTTTTTAAGCTGAAACACTTGAATAAATTAAACTTAATAAATTCCCAATCATGACACATCCTCATTATAACTAATAGCAAGAATTCAAACCAGCAATTCATAATAGGTAAGTTAGTAACTCTTTCTGTTCAATGGAAGTTATGTATGCATTTTCAAAATTATTATTTTTAACAAAATTATTTTACACACATGCTCTAAATGGATGAATTAATACATTTTATCTTTCAATTAAAGATGTTTTATAGAAGATCTACCAATATTTGTAACTGAAACCAATTTGAAACCCCACTTCACCCAGGATTCCTATTGCCAAAAACAACATGCAGAACATTTACCTTGTTTACTTGTTTATACCTCAAAGGCCTTACAGCAACTGCCTCAGTCTTCCATGTTGTCGAGTTAATATAATATTTAGCTTGCACCCAGTCACCTTCACAAGGTCTGAAATCTATACAAACAGAACATTTCTCAAGGTTAATTACTATTGATACTATTTACATTACTCCACTACAGAATTAGTGTGAGTTAAATAAAAGCCAGAACAATGCATTATTCAGACCCACTGAGTCCAAAGTTTTCTCTGCAGTCCTTTACTTTGCAGGTTGTGGCAAACTACATAGGAGATGCTAGCTGAAAATCCACCTGCTAACATGTGACTTATGCTTAAATGCAGGCTGTGCTCAGTGAGAATGCACTGGCAGCTTTCTCCATCCATGCCTGGCTGTTTCATTATGTTTCACTGCATATTCCATTAGAATTTATTTGGGATGACAACTGCAAGTTTGTCAGAAGATATTTCTATTGTATACACAAAATTATTAAGAAATAGGAAACAAGAAGTCCCTACATACCTTCCCAGACGTTTTCCATTGCAAAGTATGTATTCTGATTAATATAGCCACCATCCACAGAGAGAGAGGTAATATTGCCAATTAATGTTTTCTGATTTAGTTCAGACGCATCACAAGTAGGACTGGACTCTTCTTGGGTACTCTGGATGGTGTCTACCTGTTAATACAAAAATAACCCAAACATTTAAACAGTTGACACTTATAATTAAATACATATTCCTACAACAAACATACAAAATTTCAATTGCTAATGGAGACAAAGCTTCTTACTACACAATTACTTACTATAGCTGTTACTTTTTGGACACAAAAAGAGTAAATAATAAACGGTAACGTCTCTTTTAAAGAGAAACTTTAAAACTTCTCTTTTAAAGAGCAAATGCATGCTGCAGTGCTGACAACTGCTAAAATTACATGCTGATTTTTCAAACTTTCTCATACCTCCCTTGCTCTAGGTCTACTTAAGATTTTTCAATTGACAGGAACACCATATCCAGCAATCTGTCTGTACAAAAGTGGAAGTAGAAAATGACTATTTCAGAAAGCAAAAAATATGTTTTCAAGATGGTATTTATAAACACTACATGTATTTATATAGAGACTGACCCAGTCACTTTTTAGTAATTTGATTAAGAAAACCCCTAGAGCAGCTTCTAACAGACTCTTCATATCACCACCTCAGCTATGAGTTTACTGAAGTCTGACCCAATCTGAAGCATACTATCCTACTAAATTTTATGATTTATTTTGTTGAACACAATGCTTACCATTTGCAATAGTAATGAATAGTGTAAGTCTATGCATACTTCTGAGGTTTGTAAACACTAGTTGACTATAAATAGCTATTTTGTTTTTAGCCAATACTGTTTTATTGCATTAAAAGAGTTACTATTACATAATACTTGACAACATGAAAAGTTACTGTAAAAAAATGAAAGAAAAATCTATACTTTGTTCCAGTCTGACAGACATATCTTCCCATTCACTAGGAATATCTAAGAATATCAAACTTTCTCCAAAGTGCTTTTTATGGCTTCACTTGGATAGAACATGAATAAGCAAACTGTTCCTCAGAAGATTAGTAAATTGACACTTCATGCAAACTGCACATGCACTTACACTTGAAAGTAATTTGCAGACCTAAAGAAATGTTTTTAAGACATGATAGATAACACCTTAAAACTCCCAACATACATTTTGATACTTCCCAACTTTTCTCTACCAATAAAACTAAAGTTCTTTCTCATACTAGGTTAAAAAGGCCTTCCTGCTACCATTGGTAGCAGCCTGTTTTTAAAGCCTGCTACAAACCTATAATCATTCCATGCAGAGTTTAATTAGGACTGGACCTCAAATAAACTGAAATCCGAACTTTGGAGCCAGGATCTTTCCAAACCACATGGCCAGCAGCTCCAAAGAGCACACTGAGCAGAGAGCTGACCATGGTCTTCCTAAAAGCAAGTAACATAAACACACTGACACCACCAAAGTCTGAACTGCACCTTCCAGATTCTGCCCCAAACTGCACTGGCAGTGTCCAGGCTTCAGAGCTCCTGTCTGCAATAGAGGAGTACCTTTTAGTTCACTTAAAACAAAAAGTAAAGTGGTAATATCTCAACTATTTGGATACTGGTATTCAAGTATCTTTTTGTACAGTAGTTATTAATTATGCTTGTTAGGAAGCTAAATTTTCTCCTCTCACTAGGGGTTTGAAAGTGGACTTAATTCTCTACCATGCAAAACAACTACAATTCAAATCTGTTGTCTGTTTTTATCAAATCTTCAGAGTATCTCAAGTTTGTGCCAGTATATGAAAAGTAAGGCAATACATCACAAAGTACAGATTGGTTTAGGTTTTTATTTATGTTCTTGGAAAAGTTATACAGATCTGGAGTAGCTATGACTAAAATTTTGACCTGATAATCTCAAGTAATAGCTTCTTGTTCACTACACCTACACCTGTATTCAGAGAATCAGTATTAAACATAGTTTGAAAGGCAATGGAATGAAACAATAAAATGACCCACAAACCCCAGCTTATCCCCTCTAGGTGAACAGCTTGCAATTTCTCCTATTTTGTAGAATTTGTAAGGCTAAAACTATAGTAACTTCCAAAACAAAGCCTCAAGGTACTCAAGGAGAAAGTGAGACTACTATTTATCTTCACCTCTTACCCTGACAGCCTTCAGGCCACCTGATGTTTTATCCTCTTCCACAGTGGCAATAACTTCTTGTCCAACAGCCAGCAACATGTTTTTTGTAACAACATCCTTTGTGAAGACTATTGTGTCATCTATCATCCCATAATCATGGCAAAGTCTTGTCACTACTCCTTGTACTGTTTTCAATGCTTTTTCATCTGCATCAAAAGGAAAAGTGTTGACATAAACCCAAATTACTTGTTTATAGAACTACGCAAAAAGTTATGAAGGCTATTAAAAGGGACATCCATTCTGTCAAAAGGCCAAATGAAAATAGCAACAGCTGCCAACTAATTATTTTCACAATTAAGTCTTGAATCTTAGGGCAATTTATGGTTTCAACCAATTAAGAAAGCTAGTTAAATACAAATATTTTAAAACCAACAGGCTTAAAGCTGTATTTAAAAAAATGAATTAATGGAATATCTCACACTGAAAGAGACCCATAAGGATCATGGGGGTCTAACTCTCTGCTCCTCACAGGACTACCTAAAACTAAACAATATGACTCAGTGCATCATCCAGATGCCCCTTCACTCTGACAGACTTGGTGCTTTTTCCCTGAGAAGCCTGTTCCAGTGACCACCGCCCTGCCAGTGAGGAGCCTTTCCCCACTGTCCAATTGAAACTTCCCCTGATGCAGTTTCCTTCCATGTCCTTGTGTCCTGTCACTGGTACTCGGAGATAGGAGACCAGCACCCTCCCGAAGGTGTGCGCTGTGCTGAGGTCCCACCTCAGCTTTCTTTTCTCCAAGCCGAGTGACCTCAGCTGCTCCTCCTCAGTCACACCCCCGAGACCTTTCACCGTCTTGCCCAGCCTCCAACTAGACTCACTCTAATGGCTTGATGTAGGTCTTGTATTGAGGCCTCTGAAAGTGCACAGAGGATTGTGAGGCTGTCCCAGTGCAGAGCAGAGCAGAGAATCCCTCCCTCACACACCAAGGATGCAGTGCCTGATGCACCCCAGCAGGACATGACCGGCCCCCATGGCTGCCCGGGCACTACTCCCACTCCTCACTCCATACTCAGCAGCAACAGGAACCTGTCCTACCCAGGAAACGGCAAAAAAAGTACTTCCGGGAAAACTTCCACATGCTCTGGAGTCACAATGATGCCTTATCATCTCAATCTCCTCCTCACATCCCTTCCTAAGGAAACAGGGCTGCACTCAGCTCCAGGCACGTGGGGGACGAGCACGCTTCGCGGCTCAGAAGCTACACCACAAACCCACAACAGGCCCGGAATTCCTACCAGAGGTCGCCCCTCTCTCATCTTCACCACCTGCGCGTCTCCAGAAGTAGGAGACCGCCTTAGAAAGGAGAGAGAGCATCCCGGAGCGCCTCAGCGAGGAGCCGGAGCCCCAGGATGGCCTCAGAACCAGCACTGCGGGCGCAGCCGGGGCGCGACGTCTCCCTGCGGCCGCTTCGAGCCCGCGCTGCTGCCACGGCCAATGGCGACGCTCGCTCCGGGTCACGTGGCAGCGCCACGCGCCTCGGGGGCGCCCGCAGGCCCGCGCAGGGGCGGCCCCGGCGGCGGGAAGGGCCCTCAGGGCTCCGGGCCGCCCTCAGCGCTGCCCTCAGGGAGCGGCCGGGACGGGGCTGCCCTCTGCAGGTGCACGGCCGGCTGCGCTTGAGGGCGCGGGAAAGGTGGAGTCGCGCGAGGCTACCACGAAGAGCTTAAAGGAAGAGGGTGTGTGCAGCCTGTTGCTTGCTGGTGGTGCTGTCTGAAATTGTGGTCGTAGTGTATGACAGCGTTCCTGCGATGGGGCGCCCGAAGCAGGGAGAACCCACGGACCGGCTGTGACCTCCCCTGGGCTGAGCTCTCCGTGGCTCTGGGAATACGCCGGGCACGGAGTCCCTCCAGCGTGGTGAAACGCTGGGCTTGGGAGAGTATGCATATGGAACATTGGTAGATTGTGATGCTCTCAGCAGCAGCCAGTTTCAAAATGTATTTTATGATTGGCTTTTCGCAAATATTAAAATGATTATGATATGTGTTGTGTCAGAAAGTAATTCTGTATTAATTTTCTTAAGTACTGTGTTTAATATAGTTTTAGGTTATGAAAATTGTTAAAATAGAAACTATGCTATGTAAGATGCTTTGTTTAAAAGAAAGGACTTGCAGCGAAATAGCAGCCACAGGACACCTAAATCTTTCAGAGAAAGGGAATTTATTGCCTTCTTATCAGAAGAAATGAACTTCTTCCCGCCTCGAAGGTGCTGTTAGGATTATGAGGAAGAAGTTGATGAAGACCAGATATAATCCTGTGTTTGAATGGAATTTATGCATCATATACGAAGTGTATGAATATGCATCGGGCTGTTGTTCTTCATGGTTAATCCTTTGTTAACGGGTGTCCTTTCTCGGGCTCGTGATGCCCAGAAAAAGGTACCTGGACGTCCGTAACTCTTTGTTTTTATTGTCTCATATCGTCTTCATTCAATTTGTCTAAATTGTTATTACTCTAATTGTGTTACTATTTTTTTAACCATTTTATTACTATTAAACTTTAAAAAATTCTAAAAACAAATGATTGGCGTTTTTCACACCAGTTCTCTTCACAAAGTGCAGTTCGGGTATCTTGTATAAGGCCTCTTTGCATTTTGTTCAACAAATGCTGTTTCACAAAGCAAAGTTTTTTGGGTTGATGAGCTCAGCGTCCCAGTAGTTTAAATAGGAGCTGCCATATAAAGCTGTTCCAGGAGATGCTTTCAGGAGGCTGAGCAGAGCAGTGTGTAATTTTTTGTAGAAATCACAAAATACACTGCCTAAGTTGTGTGACTAAAGCAGCAGTTGTCTTTGGCAAATTTTTAGGTTCTGGCTGTATGGTTCACTCAGCGTTATTTAGGAAAAGAAGGGCTAGGAATGCATTTCAGATGGTTTAACACTGTTACAGAGTTCTGTACAGTTCCTAGAGCAGAATAAATTCTGGTTGCCAGTGACTGCACACAGGTTCCAGTGTCTCATTCTGAAGTAACTATCATGATGCCATTGGAAGGAGAAATGTGAGTGTCTGTAGTCAGTGCTGGTTTTAGAAAAGTGCTGAGAGAGCCTTAGCCTCTTTTGGATACGTTGATTTAAAGAATTTTAACTACTGTTTTCTTTCACTGAGTTTCCAGTGGGAGTGCTGACAGGGAACTGTTAGCTGGCAAAAATGTAATGGATGAAGAGATTGTGTTTCTGGAAAAGATGATGTTTTAAATGAAGGATTAAATCCAAAGTATTATACTGGGGGAGCAAATGTTATTCTAGGGGAGCAAAGCATCAGTTTGAAGCTATTTGATCTACATTTTGATCTTGGTTCAGTACATGCCTCAGGACATGAGCTAGGAAACATGGACTGAGGAAACAGCTTCAGAGAAACAAAACAGGTTAAAGAGCTGGTTTTAAAAGAGGTGAAAATACTCAACAAGGAATACAGGTAATGAACTAAAGTAGCATAATTAAATATTGTGTGAAAAAACACAGAAGTGTTTTTCACACTGCAGCTGTTAACTCATCAGAAAATGGAAGAGTTGGTCAGAATGCTAAATGTAAACTTCACCAGAGCTTCAGGTGTGGTGTTCATTTAGATTTTGGAATGTGTGTGTGAACCTTTGTTCAGGGCTAGGGAACGTGGCCCAGGACAGAATGCTTTTTCCTTAGTCCTTATTAGCAAAACTAGGACTCTGGCAAGTTTATGTGCCTTTATGTCACATTGTCCCTTGGCACTTGAGTTATAACTGGTAATCTGGTTTTTATCTTTTGTCATTACTGTGGGGGATGCTCACATTGCACACAGCCTGTGGCAAATGACCAAGCATCTGCTATAGCTGCTTCAGGCAGCTGCATTTATTCAGTGGTCAGTCCTGTGGTGGAAGTATGTAGTTAATCATAGCTGCTCATTATTTGATTTAATTGTCATTCCTTGACATCTTTTGGCCTAATTTAAAATTAAAACTCTTAATCTGTAAATCCTTTTCAGAAGCTTCTCATGTTGTGTTCCAATTGTTATACTTGCTGCAGTCCTTGTGTAAAATTCCTATGCATTCTTTAGAATTAGGAGGAATCTCTTTGTACACCACATTTGTACCTTATCTAGTATTAGAAGGTCTTAGTCAATGACTTAGGTTCTGATCTTGCACAAAAAAGAGACTTTTTCTCCAATCAGGAACATGAGGTGAAGGGAACCTAAAATAAAGGCCTCAGAAAATTTTTAGAGTAGAAACTGAACTTTGAAGTTTAAGTGTTTTTTGTTCATGCTGATGCCAAGTGCAGAGGATGCATTAATTATGCAATGAACCTCTGTGCAAAAGGGAAATGGGAAATACTGAGAAGTACACAGGAAAGGGGGTAGGAGGAATTTCACAATAACCTGGGAAAACACTGTATAACCATGCTTGAGAGAGGGAACTTTCAGGTACAATACTGGCTGAAACACATGGAACTGTGAACAAGTTGTTCTAGGGTTTGAATTCTGCTCTGGTCAGTGGTGCATGACTTTATAAATTCTTTTTACTCAAAGAGATTAGATCAACTAAATACCTATCTCACAAATTTTGTGTAAAAAATAAACAATACAAAACAAAAAAAACCCCCACAAACCTTCTCCCTAAACTGATCAAAAGGGTTAAAATATGATTGTGTTTTGTGTCTATGGTAATTTGTGTCAATCAGTTCCTAGTATTCACTGAAAAAGCTGTCAGATAAGCAATACCCATTTTCCATTAAACCATGGTCTTTGGAAAGTAACAGATAATGGAAATAGTTGTGCAGTGTTTCTTCCATGAGCAGAGGAACAGTAAGGCTTAATTACTTCAGAAAGTTCTGCTGGACTGTACAATCTTTTTTCCTCTCTTTTCTAGCACAGTTTACAGATGTGTCTATTGCTATGTATGGTGTACTATAAGCCCTGTTTAAATCTATTAAAACAACTGTAACATTTTCATATTCTTTCAGTATCGGCTGACATTATGAAAAAAGGAAAATCTACGCTCTGTACAAACTGAGAAGTTGTGCTGTTCAGAAGTTTTTCTAGCATACTTTGAAGGTGATGCCCTTCAGAATACTGAAGATTTAATTGTGTCTTGGTTACAAGAGTGTTTAAAGTTTAGACAAAAGACCCTGTCATTGCTGTAGCTGTCAAGGTGCCAACATCTTCAAGATAAAAACGTCCTTTTTTCCCTCTTTTCATTGCTTAATAAGCAGGAGGACTGGGTCCAAGGTACGCTGGCCATTGCATGTCACTGCTGCCTGCTGGGCTGAAAATATGTTGTTTGGTCATCTGGGTGCTCTGTGAGTGCGAGTGATGGCACGATTGAAATGTGCCAGCTTTGTCTGAGCACTCCAGAAAACTGGGGTTAGTGGAAAAAGAGGAGTGTTCTACAGTGAAAATAATAATCTTGATAGATTTCTAACCTCTAACTTTTGAGCTTCCCATCTTGTTGTGATACTGTAATAGTTGAACTTTTATCTGTAGGTTTTTTTCTAGGAGAATATTGCATTGTATGTGCATTTTGCTATTTTGAAACAGGAGCTCAATTGTTAGATATTGTGATCACTGGGTATTATGATAGCCAAAAGTGGAAAAGTGAGGAAACTTTTATTTAAGATGCTAAGTAAGGGGTAGTACTCAAATAAAAAAGGGACATGAAACTTTTAATTTGTTGGTCTGATTTGGAGGCAGCCCTACGAGATGTAGTACAGTCATTTTCTAGTGTGTTCTCTTAATTAAAATTCAGGAGGCATTTTCCTGTTCCCTGGCTTAACTGAAGTTCTTGCTGTGCTTTTGTTCCATATCTGAATAGATGTTGTTGAAAGCCAAAGTGTAAGGGAGAACTTTTCAAAGCCGGCATGACTCACTGAACGGTGAGAATATCACAAAGTGTACAGGCAGCTGTGTTCACAGGGCTGCTTTAAACTGACAGTTCACTTCTCAGTGGAAGGTAAGCACCAAGGTTTTTAACTGCTGAAAAATCTACAGTACCTTAATTCTAATATAAGATGCTCCTCATGGTATTTTAAGAGGCTGGGGAGCAGAGAGGTGAGCAAAAAAGGATGAAGTGAACAAGATAAATGGTTGGTACAGGGAAAATTAGAAACAGTTTGCTGTGGCTGAGTTATTGTGGGTGTGTGTGTTCATGGGACTCATAGGGAAGTCTGTCATTTTAGATAGCTGATAAAAAGTGTTGAAATCAAATGGAATTTATATTGAAACCTGTTTGATTTTCTTTGCTGCCCTAGACTTGAAAAAGAAAAAAGCTTTGGTTATAGAGGTATGCACTAACTAAACACCTCTAAAACTGGTTCTTAGATCTTGATATAGAAATTTACTGAGGTATCATAGATACACAAACTTTAAATATGTTGGTACTTTTATTATGTCATTATGAACTGTGGCTGTAGGATGAAATTTAGTTAAGGTATGCAAGTAAGTTGTTAGAAAGTTTACGTATTTTGAGATGTAAATACATCCAGTAGCTAAACATTGTGTTTATTCATTTCGTCTTGAATACAAAAAAACCTAGTTGAACACTGATTTTGGTATGTGAAGGGTCTAAATTATGTTTTTTTCTCTTTCTTTGTAACTTGCATTATTATTATTTAATTGCCTTTGTGAAGTGTTATGACCAGGGAAGAAGGTTACAGAGAAGAATTTAGCTATGACAGGATGCCAACTTTGGAGCGAGGAAAACAAGAGAATGGAAATTATATACCAGATATCAAATCCAGTGACCTTCAGCTGTCAAAGAGGCTGCATCCTTGCTTTAGTTACAAAACATGGATATTTTCTTTGCTGATGGGAGTAAGTACTTTAAATTATAGCAAATTTCAAAATAGAGGCCTTAGTGCCCTGTTCTTAGTGCCTAGTTCTCTGTTCTGTTTGACATCATTTGAAGACTAAGAATTTCATCACTGATAGTATTGAAAAAAAATCTTTGTAAAAATAGAAACATATTTAGCAAATTTGGAATGTAGACTGCTGGTATTCTTTGACTATTTTTTTACTAATCAGAGGTGGTGCATGAAGGCTTATTTTTATCATTGATATTAATCATATAAGTAGAGAATAAGTTTGGTAGTGGTAAATATCAGCCCATGTGTATGTATAAGCAGTGCCTTTTGGTAGAATATATAAAGTATGCAGACCATATGTATTCTTTTAAAAATACTTCTAACTATTGAATGCACTCTGGCTCCCATGATAGCATTTTGGCATTAAAAAGATGTGTGGTACTTGATTGCCACATTAATCTATCAGGGTTCGATAGCCACATAATTATTTGGTATACTCGTTAGTGTGATGAGGTATATACTTGTGCTTCTTACACAAACAACACAGTGATTTGAATTTTTGTGTTCACTGCTAGAATCACAGGATACTCATCTTGCATGTACATCATATGCTTCTGCATGTTCTGGGCCAAGTTAATTAAACTTCATTATTGCAATTAAAATTTGATCTTTTCTTTTTCTGTCAGCTTGTGTGTCTTGAAGCGTACTTTTTATTAAGAACTAAGATTGTCCCACTGTTAATATGGTAATTGCTTGTTTATGCACAGTGAATAAAAGTATTGCCTTATTTTTGTGGAAACAGCTGAGCATTTTTTCTTTTCTGACAAGCAAGGCTTGGATTTCCTTTCAGATGTACTGTCACATGAAAAGAAGCGCTGGCTATATTTGCATTAAATTTTCTCACACTTAATTGTCCAAAAGAACAACTGTCTGTAATTTACTAAGTAGTTGTAAATTTTTGGAGATAATAATATTTAATGATCATTTGCTGAAGTCATATTATCAAGGAGAATTAATTTCATGGGGAAATGAAAATAAAATGAAAATGCAATTTTATTAATAAACTCTTAGATTAAGTTCCAATTAGATTTTTCTTCCAAGTGTTTAGTGTCTATCAACCCTTCTGAAAGACAGTGTCCAGAAGAGAAAGTCTGCATGCTGACCACTGTAAGTCAGAGTGAACAGAACCATCTACTTCAGGGAGCAGTTGCCAACTGTACAGTGACATCAAAGTGGCTGACGGGCTGGTTTGGTGCAGAAACCATTTGATGAGCATCAAACACAATTTCAACTCATGCTTCCATAGATTGTTCTAACAGTCTGCCAAAACTCTCTGTTTGTACATGCACAGACACTTTCCTTATTTTCTGTCCTTTTTTGACAAGGACTCTTTAAATACCCCCAATAATTTTCCAACATGAAAAAAAAATAACCAAATAAAACAAAAGAGCAGTTCTGTCTCTTACCTTTCCTAGCTCCTTCAAAGAAATGCCTACTCATAGGAATGACAAGGAAAACCAAAATAATGTTAGTAGAAGACACTAATGGCTTATTGCAGAGTGTGTAACTGTGGTAGTTATGAAATAAACCTTTTAAGGTAAGAGGAGCAGTTGAACATTTTTGGATGTGCCACTGAATGAAGACAGGAAGAGAATTTGGAGGGATGTAAGAATACAGTGGAAGAAACTTCATTAATGTATCCCAATACTATTTTTACTGCTGTGTTCTAGTTGGCAATTGCCCAGCTGCCCATACGCATAATGAATGTTGGTAGACTCAAGCAGGGAATGCAAAGTAGAGACATAGCTGAGGTTTCTGAAACATTTTTACCACTAAACACTGCAGTTACCTTTTGAGTTATATTGAGGTATTTGCCAGGTCAGGACGAAATTCTTGATTTAAACATGAACATTGTTCATTATTAGGTCTTAGTAACCAGCAAAATATCTTCAGAAATCAGCGTATTTTGATATTTTTCTTCAAATTTATTCACACAAAAACTGCTTTCTTAAAAATAACTCAATTTGAAAGGGGTTGATTACTGATTTATGCCTGACTAGTGTTTTTTTTTAAACAGTTTTGTTCATATAAATTTATCTTATTTGTTGCTTTGCAGACTTGCCTCCTTATTACTTCTGGATTTTCACTTTATCTGGGAAATATTTTTCCATCTGAAATGGATTATTTACGTTGTGCAGCAGGTTCAGTAAGCATTCTTAATTATTTGCTGTGGCTGTTTGACAGCAAATGCAATAGAAAATATTTTTTGTGGTTTTATGTCTTTTATTCTTTCTTTTTCTACTGCTTTTCTTCATGGAAGATTTAATTATATTTAACAGTTCATTAAATGGATTTTTGTTGCATGGTTAAAGGAATAACTGTTGTCATAAAGACAACTGGGTTTGTGCTACCATTTTTGTTAATCAGCTCACTACTGGAATGCAAGGTTAATCTGCTGAGCAGTTTTTCTGTGCTTCATTTTAAGAAAAATTTTCTTGCTATGTATTTGGAAAGGTTTCTGGCTGTATGCTATCAAAATGTATTTAATATTATATCTCAAAGTGTTAAGTTTTCAGTTTATTTTTCCATATTATCCATGTACCGAAGCAGACTAAAATTCTCTTGAATTGTATTATTTTATTAGTAAAATAATGCATTAAAGTAAAATAATATGCCTTGAAGATGGCTGACATTTTCCAGAGCCCAGTATTTTTTTCTGTACTTTGAGGTGCACATATACATTTACTGTGTTATATATAATTAGTTTGTGCTTTAGATATTAATAACTCTCATGTATTTGCTTTGTTTGTGGCAGTATTCTGTTGTTGTTATTTTCTCAACTTGACTTATATATTTAAGTTAGGTCCAAGATTACTTGAAACAAACAAGTCCCAGGAGTTGCTCTGTGAGTGAGTTATCACTTGGGTTTCCACAAAAGGTGTTAAAGCTGGAAGAGTTTAAGTCAGTATCCTCACAATACCTCATTCCCTGCAGCATTGGTTTGGTTACTGAGATGTCTCTTTCTCTGCCCCGATCTTGACTCTTTGAACTTCACGTTTGAAAATTTCCAAAGACCTGGTAGAACTTTGGCTGCAGCAGGTTATCACATTGGGTTTGAAGGTGTGTGTGTGTTTGGTGTCTGTATGTGAGGAAGGTGTTGGAGCTCCTGCTGCAGATGGTGATGTTGGTGCAGTCAGAAGAGCCTAGAGGGATGTGGAGCCAGCTGGCCACCAAGTGTCTCGTTTAGCCTAAAGCTGAGTTGCTCTCTAGACTGTCACCATCTGGACTAGTACTTGCATTAAGTTGCCTAAACATAGTCCTGTAGTGTTCTAGGAACTCCAGGACATAGAAGAATGTTTTAATTATGTTCAGTAAAGGTCATTTAGGTGTTGAGGAAGTGCTGCCAAGAATTTTACATATCAGTATTAATCTCTTCATAGTGTTCCATTGTTAAGCCATTAGTGTTCAGGTGTGTGGGAAGAGAATTAGAAACGTGGCATTTATTGCATGATTCATTATTTAACTTTTATTATAATGTTATTATAATGCTATAACACTTTTATTATAATTTTAGTAGGCATTTGTGTAAAACAGAGTTGGATCTGTAACAGAACCGTGTCTGTTGTGGTGGGGAACAGTGAAAGGATAGAGAAATTACTTTGTGAGACTTTTTATTGGTGCATGACTTTTCCATTTCTCTATGTCCTCAAGTAGGGAAACATAGTTCCCAGTGAGCCAAAAGGACATCCCAGGCACAATTCTCCAAGTGTGTCTTGACTCAGCAGATTTTCACAAGGTTCTTCAGAACTGTTTTGAGATTGGGCAAATTTTAGCATACTCAGTGAGGATGATTGTCTAAAGAATGTGCAGGTCCAGTTTGGGAGTAGCACTGTTTTCTCCTGCTCAAGGCCTCCTAGAGTTGATTTAAACTAGCAAAGGCATGAAATACCTCATGAAAGACTTTCTTTCTTTTACTCATCACATTTTGCTGGGTAGTTAGGCAAAACTGAGGGATATGGAAGGTATATTTAAACTTCTTGTAATTCTCAGACACTGACTGTGATTAATGAGTTCAGTCAAGTGAAACTTTTTCTTCAGAGGTTCTGATCTTCTGTTTTTCTAAGTGTACTGAGTATGAATTCAGACACATAAAATACATCTATAGAAGTATATATAAAATTCATTGTGCAGAAGATCCCACTAGTCTTTTCTTTTAATTTTCCCAGTGTATTCCTTCAGCAGTTGTGAGCTTTGCTATAGCAAGGAATAAAATTAATGTGGTAAGTATGAAACTTTATTGTCAATTTTATGTATCTTTCTATATATCTAGATCTATCTATATAATCTGTCTTTATATATCTGTATGTGTGTTCATATTCCCCCCATGTTTAGAATAAGAGAAAAAACCCATTCTGAAACTGTTTTTCAGATACCAAATTTTCAGATTCTCTTTGTCTCCACATTTGCTGTTACAACGACATGTTTAGTTTGGTTTGGATGCAAACTTGTCCTCAATCCATCAGCTATAAATGTAAGTTACTAAAACAATTACTAATTGTGATACATTTATCTTTGTTAAAAAACAAGGTGGGGAGGACATTAGGTGGCTGGAGATCACATGTCATTACTTTGCTGCCAATATCCCAGTATTCCTGCTTGGTCTGTGAGGAGAGATCATACAGCAGCAACTTTACATTTCTCTTTGCCCAATGTTAGTTACCTGCAATAATGTTGACAAGAATATAATTTATTTATTCTTACTTTTTCAATTTTTGTTATTTACTTCTTGTACCTAGGACTAAGTGTGATAGTCCATCAGTTTAGTTACAGTGCTTCTGGACTCAAACTTGTGCATCTACTTGGCACTGCACTGCCAAGTATAACGTGAGGCCTTGCGAGCTCATACCAGTGTTAATGCTGTGTCAAAACATGTCTAAATCATGGGAATTTTAAATCTGGATTAAATTTTTCTGCAGGCCACACATTTAAACTTCTTCTTTTGCCTAACAAGTCCTGTATTCTTTATTGTAGCACATTTTCTAGAAATTTACCACATTTTCTAGAAATGTCATTTCTAGAAATGACATTTATCACTCTTTGCAGAGTTAGTACAACTGTACAGTCTGTTGGGTGCAGCAAAACACATAGTTTCAATTATCATTTCCTAAGCAAAAGTGAATTTCAGTGTCCAAAAAAGCCTCCTAAATCTGCCAATTACTACATTTTTCAAAAAACATGTGCTGAAAGATATGTGTCAGAGAGAGATGAAGATTTCATCATCAACAAAGCAGGTCTGACATGAGGAAACAATATCATTCTGTTCTGAGTTGTTGAATAATGGTTTGCTGTAATTGTATAGGTTTGGAATGGTGTCAGTTCTTGCTAGACTTTTGGTACTTTGCCCCAATGGCCTGACTGACTACCAGATGTTTTTTGGGGCAGCTGATGGAAAAACATGGCGCTTTTGAAGACAAGATAGGGAGATCCACTCTTCCTAACTTGTGTGCCTCTAGGAAATGATTCAGTCCATGCAGTGTAGGTGTCTCTTTTCATGAGAATAATAAGGAACAAAAAAGCAACATTAAGTATTGCATTCACTTATTAGTCTCTTGAATATGAGCATCGGCAGCATCCATGGTTTTGCAATGTAGTCTGCAAGCATCGTGAACCCATGAAGAGTGTTTGTGAAGGCTTTACCAGCACTGAGCAGGGCACAGAACCGGGATCCTTGGTGAAGGATTCTTTGGTTTGTGTTTTCATTCAGTGTCCAGTGTGGTAGCACACTGTTTGAGATTGCAGCCTAGGAGTTGTGACCTGTGGCCCTCCTTCCCCTGAGAATGTTCCATTAGTGGAAGACAGTGACAGAATCTTCAGGCAAAATATTTCCATAAATGAAGTAAATGTTTCTTTCTTAGATTAGGCATTCTGAGTATTATGTTGTTGTTGAAGTTTGTCAAGAGCCAAGAAAATAGATAACAAAGTATGTTATCAGTAGATGTGTCTAAATCTGACAGAAACTAGACAACCTGCCTAATCATGCTAGACTCAGCCCCTTCCTTTATTTTTCATATGGAAGACATAACTCATTCATGTCTGGGATTTTACTGACAGATAAATTTCAACTTGATTCTACTTATTCTGCTGGAAATCTTCATGGCAACTACTGTGATCATTTCAGCTAGGTCTACTGAAGACTGCTGTACAAGAAAGAAAGTAGGTACCCTTAAGGATTGTGCATGGTAAAAAATTCCCCATTTTCCTGTATTACATGTGCCGAAAATTTATTGGCATCACCAGTATATAACTTTGCATGCTAAAGCTATATTTGAACTACAAATAAAAGTACCATACTAAACAGTTATTTCTTCTTTTAGCTTTTAAAAGTGCAATGACCCCACTCAAAATTACCCATTGAAAATTATATAGCACAGAGTTCTTTGAATATCCCATGAATGGGTATGGCAAATGTTTTATTTCTGTTTTGTAGAATGAAACTTGATGTTTGAAATATTAAAGTACTACAACTTGTATGTATGCAAACAATACCTTTTTGAAGCCTGATGTAGAGAAAGTATTTGTCTTGTATGCTGGTTTGGTGGTATCTGCACAATGACTCTTGGCTTCAGGATTTGGGGCTATTGATAAAATTTTCTTTATTCACTAGTGCTTTCCCAAACCCCACCCTCATTTTTCTACAACAGTACTTCTTTTAGAATGAAGCAAACATGATGTTACACTGGAAATACTGGCTGATAAAGTTGTGTAGTGCCCTGTCCTCCTTTGTCTCGTGCTAATCCACATCTGTAAAATCTGAAGGCTCAGGAAAAAAGTATATTCTTTGAAGGTGGAAAAAGGAGACAAGATGAAAATATTTCATTATTGAATGGTGGCTGTAGAACAGCTAATCTGATACTAATTAATTTGGTTTTAATGTAATTGATGTGGTCTTACCCAGGAGGACACTGTGATGTGTCACTGTCACCTCTTCTGGGCCAATCAGATATTAAGTACCACTGTTAGGACCTGTAAGAGGTTGTATAAGATAGTAGAAAGAAATGTGTATTTGTGTATTTTGTACATTTTTTATCACGACTTTTTTTATTCCCCTCTAGAATGCTGCACACGACAGTGCCATTGTTTTGAGCAATGTCAGCTTTCCTGCTCGAATTCTTAAGTCATACTCAGTAAGAAAAGCATTGTTTAATTGAATCAATTTATTATTTCACCTCTGTCAGTGCTAAGGTTCTTTAAAGCCAGGAAGAGATCACTGTAGCTAAGAATTGAAAGAATAAAGACAAAAATGAGAGATATATAGTAAAATATTTCCTTTTAGAAGATTGCAAGATAAATCACAACTGCTTTTTATTATGGGAAGGAGACTACATAATGACATAAGGATAAATAGTGTAAACTGAACTATTGTTCAGGGGAGCTAATAAATGAAAGCATAAATATGTATAATGAAGCTGATCTTGTTTTTACTTAAACTAGTTAGTGTTTTGCCACATTTTAGATCTGGAAAACATGGACTTTATGCCTAGCTAGTAGCATAAATGCATTTTATTCTTTCCACTGAGGTCCTTTCTATATGCAAGTAGGAAATTTCATGTTCAAATATGTTATTAATAATTTGTGTGCTCTTACTTGTTTTAGGTAATTGAGGTGATTATTGGAATTTCATCAGTATTTGGTGGAATAATTGCTTTGAATATGGATGTTCTAGTCTCAGGTCCATACCTCTCAGTAACATTCTTTTGGATCTTAGTTGCTGTAAGTAGTGCAAATAGAAGCTACTCTTTTAAAACAATGGCTTTTATTCATTTTTTTTTTCACTTTTCTCCTCCCCAGTGGAGTATTTATTTGGCTCTAATACTGTTTGGGAATTGCTGCTTAGCAAATTAATTAAAACTTCAATTACTTAATATATTTATGCAATATTTTTCATCTGTTTTGTTTTGCAATGCTTCAGTAAATCGTTCTGATACATTCTCAGTCCTCAATTCAGTAAAACAGAAATGAGTATTAAAACAAGTGTATTTGAAGTGAGGTGTTCTGTCAAAAAAAGTCATAGGTTTTAGAATATTTCAGGCTGCAAAAGGAAAAGTTTCATTTCATTTTAGCATGGTAAAATCCTTAGAATATCTTATTTAACCTCAGTTTTACCTGTTTTAAAAGTCTGAGACTGTGATTGGTAACCCTTATCCTTAATAACAGCCTGTACCCAGGAGCAGTGGATTCAGAAAGGATGTTGTGCCACCCTGCTTGCCACAGAGGAACTGATTGGGAAAGAAGACAATGACCACTAGGTTTATACATGTGTCTGTAAAATCCCTTTGCATGAAGTGGAAAAAGTTCATAAACAAGCTTTTCAGCATTCAAAATTCACAAAAGAAAAGAGCTGTGAATAGTGGGAATTACTGTAATTCAATGATAATTTTTGTAATTTTCAAGTTAATAAATACTTATTTTGTTGCACTCTTTTGTTTAGTGCTTTCCAAGTGCTATTGCAAGTCATGTAGCTGCTGAATATCCAAGTAAATGTCTGGTAAGTGTGTAAAATACTTGGACTTCTAAATTAAAGTGGAATAATGCTAAGAAAATCTGCCTGATAATGGGCACTAATCAAGTTTGCTCACTTGTTTTTAGCTGCTTCTACAAAATGTAACAAATAAATATGTAGCAGGAGTGTTAGCTGGTATCCCTTAAAAGAACTCCAGCAGGTCCTTTGGAGGCCTCATTTAATCAGTTCTAGAAAAGAATTTGAAGAGTTTGGTTGGTTGTTGTTTGTTTGTTTTTTTTTTTTTTTTTTTTTTTTGTTTTGTTCTGTTTTGGTTTTTGGATATTTTGTACCAATTCTGTGGGAAAAGATACTACTATAGAAAAATGACATGCCTCATATGGTATGGCAAGAACTGCTTTCAAGCTCCTGAGATGAAGTTCCCTTTTTCTTTCATTATCTGTTGTGGTTTCTGAAAGAAGAAAATTAGGTGTGCAGGCTGTGCTGGACCTAGAACCTATTTTAAACAAATTCTTCATCTTTGTGATTAGCAGCAAGAACTAATAATATTCAGTAGAGTGAATTTATTCCTTGAATGTTCTAGATGTGCAGTTAAGGCTCCCTAAAATATCTGTTCTAATTAATAGTCATGTGACCATATTTAAGTGAGTAATGAGGCATAACCACAACTGAAGTCAGAGTATAATCCTGTAGGGGTGATATTTGAGTGAAGCTCAGCTGCTGTTGTGTGGCAGTAAATTTGCCTCAGGACACTCAAATTTATTTGCTTAAGGTATTTTAGGTTGCAAGTCTGCAATATCTGTTTTTAATTCTCATTGCTTCATATAAATTGAGGAATAAATGGTGGCTTCTATACTGGCTCTCTAGATTGGGTATTACTTCCTCTAGGTGTGTATCAAAGGCTCTTACAAAATAAAGCAAAAATGTCATCATCTGTATTGAATGAAATATGAATTACAAGCCAGCAGTGTTTTGGCTAGGAAATTTAGGTTATACAAATCTTGCTTCTGTATCTTCATGAAATGTGGATAGCTCTTAGTATTTGTCTTTTGTGTATAATCTTACGCAGTTTTACGCACTTCTGTTATGCTTGATTCAAGGAGACATGGCTCACAAACCAGAGTTAATTTTTTAGATTATTATTTAACATGTATTATCTTATTTTTTAGGTTGAGGTCCTGATTGCCATTAGCAGTGTTACCTCTCCTTTGTTGTTCACTGCTTCTGCATACTTATCCTTCAGTATCATGCAAGTTGTTGACATCTTTAAAAGTTATCCACCTGCTGTTAAAGTATGTGTTTTTATGCAATTGAAAAATGAACTTCTATATGTTACAGTAGCAAGGCAGTAGCAAATCAGGGAATATATGAAGACAAGGTACTGCATTATAAAGATTGAACGAAATGTTATTGAAATTATTTAAAAACTCTTCTTTGACTTATTATATAATTGAAATTATGTTACATCTATTGGCACCCTGAAATTGTAGTTTTAAAATAGGATTTTATTCTAAAGACACAGTAAAAATAATATACAGTATGCTAGACTCCTTGAGACTTTTATAATTTGTAGTATTTAAATTAAAGATTCTAGGAGTCTTTGAAGAGTACATTTTTCTGTTTCTTAGGATGCTTACCAATCATTGGGATTGTAAGATTACACCTGTATTTATTCAAAGTCTGGATTTGGGCAGAGAAGAAACAGTTTGCAAAGTTTAAAGCATTTCAGTATGAAATGTTACCTGTGCATTGCTGAAGAGCTTTCTTGTGCTCTACTGGCAAAGTGTTTGCCAATCCCTGATGTTGTTCAAAGAACCACTTAGGGGCATTAGACCAATGTCATTAAGAGTCTCCACTAGTCATTAAGTAGTCTTGTAACTTTAGAAGGAAAGAGAGAAAATGTTTAATAAACTGATGTCTCAGGGACTGGAAAATCAACTTCTGTGATCCTGTTGTTATTCTGGAGGAGTGTACTGTGTTGTTGAACCTCAGGAATGGTGACATTTCACATCCCCTCTTTAAGTAGCTTCTGTCACCCATGTTGGAGACAGATGACTGCACTGTCTAGACAGTTGGTGTGGCCCTGCAGAGCATTTCTTACATTCTCACTCTGCTTTGTGTGTGGTTACAAGAATGGGCTGCTCTGCACAGGGTGATGAACTATGGAGCAGGAGGAAACAGCAAGACAGAAAATGAATGGAAACTTAATTGGCAAGCAGAGCAGTCCTACAGCATCCCAAAAAATAGTAAAGAAAGGCAGGTCCAGCCATAGTAGCCAGGTGCAGTGATTGCCAGGCAAGTCCACAATACTGAAGCAAATCCAATGTCATCCAGAAACTCAGGTCAGCAGGGCAAGGTCAGAGCCAGCAAGGCATAGGGCCAGGCCCAAGCATAGCTGTGACATTGCTTAGGTCAAAACCAGCAGTAGGACACTATTTTAGAAGATAGTTTCCTCAATTCTGTTCTGTTTCCAAAGGAAAAGATAATTTGATAAATTAACATATTTTTAGAAGCTATAGATCTCTTCTACTTTCAACAAACTCAGGCACTTAAATTTTGGTTGAAACTTTATGCTGAAATAAACTGTAAATTATAATTTGATAAAAAAGTCTAGATAGGAATTTTTAAAGTATAGACATGGGAACATTATCAAATATTTTATTCAAGTAATTAACAATGTATGTCTATTTTCAGCAATCTTATGATGTACTTCTGTTGCTTCTGATGTTGATGCTGCTAATTCAGGCATGCCTTACTACTGGAACTGTAATACAGTGTGTGAATTACAAGACAAAAATGAAACTACAAGATTCAGCATGGACACCATCACAGGTTAAGAAACAGGAATACAGAACAACAGAGGTTTGTATTTATTCCCACTAGAAAATTTGAAAATGCCTATTTTAAAATACTTTTTTTGATAATGTTTTGTGGTCTTAAATTCTGATCTTAATTCAGACCACAATTAAAAGCTGTTCTATGAAACTTAATTTTGTAATCAAGATAATAGTTTCCTGGTTAGATGATAACTGGGCATGACATGGGACACAGAACTGTACTGCTTAGGCTTTCCTCTGTTGTACAGAGCTAAACCCTGTATCCTTAAAGACTCTCAGAGAGTAACTCATGTTTACTTCACTAGAAGGAGAGTGCTGGATTCAGTCTAGCACTGGATAGAAAGCACTGGGAGCAGAGACTGAAATCAGTCAAGTTAGTAAACATCTGCTAATGGAAAGGGAAAGCTTTGGAATTATGTCCCTTCAGGCTGCTGAGGATATTTGGTGTGGGTTGCTTATTTGCTGGCTCTGTGTCCTGGGCCTTAGGTTCTGTATAAAAGATGAAGCACAGCAGCACTTCCACTGCTGCAAGTCATGTTTTGGAGCATGGGTCATGGCATGGCTAAAGAGATCTCTGCTGGTGATTATTGACAAAAGTGTTCCTGGTTTGTGAGTCACTGAGAACTTAGGTGTTAAATGCTAAAAGGAGCACTTTCTCTGCAAAAGCAACACTTTTTTGCTTACCTTTTAGTATTTAAACACATGAATAATGTTATAGGTGAAGTTGCAAGTCCCTTTGGCTTCTCAGAAGTCTGTGTTCTTAGGCAAGACCTTACTTTGCTTGCATGTATGTAGGTAAATCTTGCTTCAGTTGCACCATGGGGGCTGCTTCTGGTTTTGGGGTTAAAGGTTCAGGTGTGAAGGCTTTCAGTCATATTTTAGAAAAGGTCTTGAAAAAATGTCTTAAGTAACATGTTTAAAGTGGGAATTTGGCCAAGTTTCTTAGACCCAAACATTTCAAGTATTATACAATTTACACTGTTATATCCTAAATAAAAACTCTGTAATATCCAAAACTATACAATTTACAAATGTATAGAATATTTTAATAGCTCTGGCTGTACCTATTCACATTTGCATTCTGCTAGATTTTCTCAGGTGTTTATTTGCTTGAACTTCAGTTTTTAATCAAAACATTTTTCATGTTTACATTTGTCTGAAATTTGTTTACTTTTAGGTTTCCAATAATACCTTAAAGGATTTTGACAAAGATAAAGCTTGGAAAGCAGTTGTGGTGCAGATGGCTCAGTAGTTTGGATCCTTCAAATGCAGCCAACACAGCACAATCCAATAAAATAAATCAACTGTTTGAATGAAGGTTTAAAAACTTCAATTTTTAAACAGCAGTTTAATAGTTGCAGCAGTAGGAGCCATGGAATAACACAGTAAATGATGTATCTGTCTAATAATTTTAAAATTTGTTGTTAATATTTTTAACACATCTGTCTTTTCTGTTGGTATCTGTAGTCTAGTGTTTCGAAGATACCTTTAGAAAAAGGTAATGAGTCACATGGATTTATGCTGATGGCAAAGTGAAATATTGCAATATGTAGTAGGCTTCATATATTTGCAAGAGATTGTTGTAACTGCAGTTATGCAGTCAGTGTGACTGATAAATGCTTTTGTAAAGTTATGAGTACAAGTCATAATTGATGTTTTTGCTTATACTTCACTTTTGTAGGAGTTGTAAAGTGTTCTGCATCTTATTGCTTTTATATAAATAAAAGTCTTTATTATGTGGAAACTTGAGAATGTGGATTGACATTCCTATCTGAAGGGTGAAAACAGAATATTCTTTCCTATTAAACTTCAATTTCTGGGCTATTAAAAGGGGGGAGAGGCTTTTTCTGAGTGCTGGGACACATAAGCTGCTAGCCAGAACTAAAACATCCAACAAACAGAAAGAAACTGGCCAAATAACAGTAGATACTACTGATTTTGAAAGAGGGTTTTTTTATTTTTTATTTTTAGATATATTACTTCTCATTTATTTCTTTTCCTAACTATTTTTAAAACCTATTTAACTTAGCTGCCCTGAAACAAGGAACATCCCCCATACAGGTGACCTTTTCTTGTAGCTGAACTATGGGTACGATCGGGTAGATTTCAAACTCTATTAGAATTTCCAAGTTAATAGGAATTCTGGGGTAACCAGGGTGATAGCTGCTGACAAGGTGGTGAGGTTATTTTGTTCCTGTTTTTGTTGTTTTATTGTTGGGTTTTGAGAGGTTATAGACTTTGAAGTTCATTCTTTTTAAGGTGAAATAATTCTGTTTGTTCAGAGCATGCTGCAAAGCTTCGCTCTTTGAGAAGGGGAAAGAAAGAGAGAAGGGTGTGTAGTGTGTGGAGCCTTTCAGGCACAGGAACATGTTTATTTTCATTTTGGGAAAGTTGACATTTATTCTGGAATTAAATACATAGAGGGTACTCTTTCAAGTTTAGAGCAGTGCTTTTTAAGAGCATGTATACAGCAACCTCCCGGTCCACCTAAAAACAATAGGGTGTGCTTTTGGGCCAGTCTACTACATCAACAACCACAGGCTGCAGTTGCTGTTTCTTAAATATTGCAAAATTTCATGCCTGTATTGGTGGTACTTGTGTGACCATTCTCTCAATGTAACAGGTAATTAATTGTATATCTAATACAATCCTACCAATTTTACAAGTAGGAAAAGTTAGCTTGATGGTACCCTATTTTTTTGAAAGTTGCAAAGGAATAGTTACAGTTTTACCTAAAAATAAACATCTAACTTCCTAAATCTCATGCATGAAACTGGAAAAAGACTGTAGACAGTGTAGAAGTTCTTCATGAATCATTTAAAGTAAAAAGAGATTAATATGTAGAATAGTGTGACTATAACTTAACCATTTCCTTGATGATTTGTTTTACTTTATATGGTAAAACACTTTGTTTAACTAAATCTGTATCTTTAATAGATTATGTTTTCTGTCAAGTGAAGATGGGCATTGGTTATTCAGGTTAGATATAAGTAGATATTACTTTTGTAAATGATTTAGGTGGGAAAAGAAATTAAGGGAAGTTGCACAAGTGATGGAATTTCCTTTCCACAAAATGCTTATATCAACAAAGCAGACAAAGGCACTTTAACTTCCTTTTGAGTCAAATGGCTTGAGGTGCTCTCTTCTAAAGAGTGAGAGCATTTTAAACAGCTCCTGATTTTTTAAATTTTTTTTTTTCTGTCAGGAGTGACTATGAAGAAACAAAGCATATATAATAGGAGATGTTTGCATTTCTCTTGGGGAACTAAAGTGTTTTAATAAGAAGTGAAGAAAATAGCATTAATGAAAAAAAGAGAGAAAAATTAAATAGCCTAAACAGGATGATTGAGTTAAAATTTGAATTGAACCTGAGATAAGAAATATTTAAGACATATGAGTGTATCTGAGGTTTTTTAGTCATCTTAGATTAGCAAGGGATGGGAATAAAAAAAGAGGTTGTAATGGAGCTGCCAGCCATCGATTCTGCTTTCCAGTGAAGATGAACATCCCAGGGCTCCCTGCCTGGCCATGGCTCCCTTCCTGCTCTGTTCAGCACAGCAGAGACTGGACAATCTCCCTGCATGCCTGGTAAACAAGGAGCCCCAACCATGGATACCTCTCTGGAGGCTGAATTTTCTCACACCCTGCAAGAAGAAAAATCATGGAGGCAAGAGGCAACCTTTTAAAATCATAATTAATGTAGGGCTGGCTGCTGAAATGAAAAGCATTTCTCAGGCAGAGAAAGTTTCACTGTAAATCTCACTCCGTGTGTCAATGTTTTCGTAACTCAAACCAGCACCCCCATCCTTCTTTACCAAAGGACTTTTTGTATTGATGTTTGACACAGTAAATCTTGATAGCTTGAAGTTTTAATTAGTGTCTGCTGGTAGATGATCTGTTTCCACGGCAAAGCTAGAAAGCCTGTTAAAGGACAAAAATCATATCCCTCTCTGAGGTCAGCCTGGTGAGGGAAATGTCTATGTGCCATGTTAGAAGGGTTTCTGCTTGGAAATGTGCCATTTCCTGCCTTTGGGTATCACTGGAATTAATGCCATGGCTGACTGCTTAGCTTATACCAGGAGTTAGGTTCCTAGCTTAAAAAAAATACATAGGTAAAACTAAGAAAAATTCTACCTGAGTAAAATGAAAAAAACAGACTGAAGCACCTCCTGAAAAAAAATAAGTTGTGTGCACATGGTGCATGAATGATTTACTTTTAGTTGCAACTCTTCCACATGTGCTAATAATTCCAGTTTCTCTGAGCTTTAAGTTCATAAAAGTATAGATTGTCCACAAAAATTTTGGATAATTGTGAATATAATTTTTTATTATTCTTTTAATTTTTTCTAAGCAGATTTTTTTTAACACTCAAGTTTTTAATTTTCTTCTTTAATAATTTTATTAACAATTTCAGAGGGGTCTAAAATTATTTTCTTTAATAATTTAAAAATACATTTTCTTAATTTTATTTCTTTAACAATACACAGGACTTTCAACAACCTAATTTAGAACTATAATATCTTTAAAATTCCCACTTTATGATTGTATGATTCCAATCTTAGGAAGTCTTCAGCATCTGTGGGTTGTGCCTGGGTCGTAAGCAGGGCAGCTAAGGTGCTGCCTATGTTTGCTGTCATTGCTGAATGCTCGTGACTCTTGAAGGAAAGGGATGGTGGGTGAGGAGAGTGAGGGTCCCCTTGAATCACACAGATGAAATGAGTAGTGGTTGTCTTTGGACTGTGAATCAGTAACTTGTTGAGTCCAGAAGCCCTGGGCAGCTTGTGTTTCACCAGCCTGTCTGTGTCTCTCTGGGGTACAGGTGCCTCTGCTGCTCACCTGCCCTGGCTGCACAGGCTCACTCCGGACAGGAGATACAGACACAGTCCCAGAAAAGTGCAGTTCCCAAGCAGCTCTGAATCCCTTGTGAGTATTTTGTTGTGATGACAGTAGCACCTCACACCACTCCACTCCAGAGCATGACAAGAAGCTAAGTTACAGTATCTTATGTTTGATGTATGTGATCTGGAGGCACAATGTCTGTTGCTTGGAGAAATCAATACAACTGCACACAGGGTTAAAATAATAGCCAGGGGACTGTTCTAGTATTGCATGTGTGCCTGTGTTGGTGAAACTGGGAAGAACATAGTGATATCTCACAGGATCCTCTTGCAAAATGTAGTGTGAATGTGGCTATTGTGCTGCACAGAAGGCTGGGACTTCTCCAACATGGATGTGACAGGGACATGCCTTCCAGCATGGACATTGATGTTAATTTAACAAAGTCAAAAAGTAATGTAGCCAAAGCAGAAATCTCTTTGGAGTTTTGTGCTTAAACTCCAACACATCAGGTCACAACATCCATTGCTGGCTGCTTCGGTATGTCTGGTGATACATCTGTCCTAACTTTCATTTTCAAACGTTTCCCATACAAACTTGACCAGTGCTGGAATGATTTTCTCTTTTGAAGGGGGCCAAGTATGTATCCAAGAATACTTGACTAATTAAGAAAAAGGTACATGAGCTGATGGTCCAGAGATCCAGCTTGACCCAAGAGAAAATGGGGAATCTAAAATACTGGATTTCACTCTGTACTCTAAAGTTGACCTGTGCATTTGATTAAAAACACCCTGAACCACCAAGCTACCATCCTGAAATGTGAAAGATTTGGACCCAAACCTTCTTGGACTGAAATGTTTACATTCTGGCTTTTCTGTGTTCTTGACCAGTGCTTTAATAAAGATCTAGGGTGCAAAATATCTCTATTGCCAAAGTGCAAAAGAAGGCCCTTCCTATTAAGGGTTTTTAAAGGGTCTTTTTTCTGAAGATGGAGGGAGCATTGGTAGAAACAGAACAATACTTTTTGCTATCTTCAGGGATAAAGTAATGAAAGTATCAAACTAAAGACAAATGTGGATTAAAATATAGGTAAGGTATAGTGACTAGCAAGGATAAAATGACATCTGTTAGAAAAAAAATTTCAAATTTATGGTCAAGAATTGGAGTCCCATTTAAGAACGGAGCCTAAGAGATATTGTCCCTGTGAATTTCAAATGCATGCTTCTACATAACTGATAGTTTTCAAAAAAGTGTGGCATGCGTCAATTATACTGCCCAGCTTTTAGTGAGAATCTTAATGGGGGTTCTGAAACCTGATGTAATATAAACAGTGGATGAACACAGTAATTCCAGGATACAAATCATGCAGGAACAGTAAAGTAGCTAGTTTAGACGTGATTTAAAAAAAAAGTTCAAGCGAAGCAAATAACAATAAAATTGTTGCCTGTTGAACTTAACAGCTTGAGTCCACTCAGAAACTCTCTTGACTGAAACACAGTTCCTGCATAGAAAGAGTACATTGTTAGGTCCGTGCTTTGATCAGCTTTATTCAGAATGTGACAGAGGTGCCCTAAGAAATACCAGAAACAGTAAGAGAATAAAATTTCTTAAGGCAAGTCACACCATTAATTTCTGTGGAAAATGGAGGTAAATGATACACTAAGGAGAGTCAAAATGACATTTGCTAGAGAGTAAAACAACCTTGAATAGGTCATTCCTGAATGTTGTCTGCAGGACCTTCATCTTACAAAAGGATATAGTAAAAAGCTGTGACTATTTTGCAAAGGTGAGATGGAAATGGGTATTCTGTATTTTTAAAGCAACAAGGGGGAATCCAACTGAACTATTTGGAAGCGGTTTTAAAATCCAAACAAAGAAAATAAACAGGTTAATTGTAAAGTTCATAGCTCCAAGGAGATTTGAAAACTGAAAGGATAAATAGATAAAAGGAGTTGTTTTACAAATACATTTAAGAGAGTTTCAGAAGCAGCTGTTAAAATCAGTGATGTGCACGTGGCTTTTGGCTCAGTAAATCTGTCAGATCCAGGTCATTGCAATTTGTCAGCATGCATGTTAAAATAATCCATGGAAGTAGGATATTTAACTTTGTTATTTCTTCTAAGCATCCTCTTGTCCTCTTAGGCACAGGAGAGTGGACTGGGCAGATTTTTGATCTTGAGTATTTTTGTGCATAGATATGTCACATCCCATTTCTATGACTAGTCAGGATTCATTGATGCCCATGATCCAAGTTTTTCTGGATCTATTTGGTAATGGGCCAGGGGCTTTGAGGGTATTTAGGTGGTCTCAATCCACTTCCTCTGGATTGACCCTTTCTCAATAGCTCCTGACTCCTTCTTGTCATCCCCTCTGTGTTTTATGTGGTCACCATGGACCAGAAGAGGGAAGTGGGCCCCAGAAAGGTGCTGCCCTACCTCCACAGGGCCCCCCTTTCCAGCCACCACCTGCTCTAACTTGCCTGCTTGAGTGGCCATCAGCATCAGAGTTTGAGGCATAGCAACAAAGTAACTCCTTAATGTCCAAGCTTCTATAAGATGACAAAATTTAATTGTTTTGTTCAACCAAAACATTTAAATTACATTTTATTCAGTATGGTGATTGGTGGTGCTTATCTAAAAAATAAAGTCTTCTTGGAAAATTGGCAAACTGGACTCACATGAGGTATCTAAAATACAAGTGCAATAGATACACTGGCTGAGTAGACATTGTATGTTATGTATAAAGCCAGATCCCAGGAGATGCTGTTAGTTGTAAATTCCCCACTGTAACTGATGTAAAAGGTTTGGTAAGAGCACTGAGTACTTGGGCCCTGGCACGGTCCTACTGAAAGATGTCTGTCAGTGGTGAGCAAGCCCTCTCTGTGGAGGAAAACTCCCTTAGGCATGTCACATGTGGTCTCCACACCAACCAGAGAGTGTGTTTTTGACATGTTCCTTACAAAGGGCAGTGGGACTGTGTGAAACACAGCACCCAGAGAGGCAGTCCTGGGCATCCTGTTATGCTGACAGGTATTGAGGTATTGTGACTCACTCCTGCCCTGCTCTCAGAGTTGGTGGTGTTGAGCTTTGAAAAAACATGCCTATTTCCAAAGCTGGAGATGGGCTATAGGACAAGGTGCTGCTACTGATACAATTAGATAATAGTAGAAAAAAATCCAAGGCTCAGATTTCTAGGGTGAAAGAATCTGGTGTTCCTGCTGATGAAAAGAGGAAACTAATCTTCCAAGACCACCCACTTTGGCAAAGCTGGTTTTCTTCTCATTGAAAGCACTAAAAAAACAGAAAAATAAGACTGCATTTGAATACCCATGAACCTGTCTGGTACATCACTCTAGAAACAAAATTCCTATTTATATATGGAATTTACAGAAAAGAAATCTGTTGAAACTGATCTAATGCTGATGTGATGAAAACCAGAAGGAAGAGGTTTTTACTGTGATTGTCAGAAATCACTGTTTCCTATTTTTCAATTTGGAACATACGAAATGGGTTGAGCATGCTTTATGTTTCCCAGAACTAGCAATTTTCTGTCTTTGGAAAGTTTTAGAGGGAGGAGCTCAGAGGTGCTGTGGGAGGGACTAAAATTCATATTAAAGTTTTGGCACGAGAAGGAGAATTGTCAGAGTTGAAGGTTTCTTCTGAGGTTTTGTTTTTTGTAATTTTTTTTTTTTCAATTTAGGATGATAAGTTATTATGTTCAGATTCTTCTAATAATTCTGTTTTGGAATGCTGATTGTCAGATTATTCCCAGGATTGAAGAATGTGGACTTTCTTGTTCTCAGGTAATCTCTTACTTGTTCCAATTTGCTGTCTATTAATATAGTAGTTATAGGCTACCAAAATAATTGTAGGAAAAGCAAGAAAGCAAAAAGGGAAAAATATTTCAGCTGTCCTGAACATTCACTTTATATTCCTGTCATTCTGAATTAAGTATCCAAAGTGGCAAAAATTACTCTGAAAGGGGGTAGAAAAATTCAGCTTTGTCTGTTTGCAACTGCTGCTGTTAGTTTAAAATCTGTCTTTTGTATTTGAAAAAAAAGATTTTGTTAATATTCATTACTTTTCCAGAGTCAGTTTTTACAACAGCAGTGGTGCCAAAGAGATGTGAGAGGGAGGAATGAGAAGTTTCAGAAATTGCTAATTATGTTAGGAACATATGAAACACTGAATTTGCTGGGAATAAATGAATTAAGCATGAGAAAGAGTAAAACATGTTCTTCATTTTGTGGTTTGAATGTAACCAGTATTAAATTTAATGACTTCTGTATGTGCATGAAGGGGTGTGAACCACACCGTCTTTAATAGCTTTGGGTTTGTACAATTCCAAATATCCCCGCAAAGGGGCAGCATGGAGATAGTCTGCCCTTGGCATTCTGAAATTGTAAACTTAGCATACATTGAAAGATCAGTTAAAACAAAAAGGAATTAAATAATAGGCAATCTGACTTTCAGTCTTAGTGGAGGATGATAACTGTGTGCTACCTACAGAGAAGTGAAATTGATACTATGAAAGAACTTGGCTGTCTGTATAAACTGCTTGAAGATTTCAGTACTTAGGACAACCAGTGAGACATTCTAATGATTGTTTAAATGTGGTGGTACTCCCAGATATTAAGTTAGTTCATGTTGAAGTAACTTATTTTATATTTAATATATGTATCCTAGAAAAACATCAGGAATAAAGATCCTTATAAAATACTAGATTGAGCAAAAAAAAGCCCTCTCTGTATTTAAATATTCATGTACTATAGTTTATGTTTCTGTATGCAAGTTCTGTAGTCTTTATCTACTTAGATGTTTTTAGAATAATAAAATATAGCCATAAGAGATTAATCTCTAGATGTACCCAAATACTTTTCAATAATTTTTATGAACTTATATTCATGAATGCAAATACACATGCATTTTAAATAATTTATGCTCCTTGGTCTGCTGCAATGAGAGTTTGAAATAGAAATGATTTGTCATTCTAATTTATTCCTCCAAAGAGTGTAGGACTATCAGACTCAGCATGTAAAAATCAATATCAACCTTTTTTTGATGGGTTTCAGTCTAGGGGATAGGATTTACCTCTGGGGGCCCTAAAGGGTATCTTTGTCAAACCTTAGGTATGTGTGTTATGAAGACTGATTCACTAATTTCCTCTAGACACAGCCCTAAGGTTTTGCAAACTGGATCCCTTTCTCTACCTTCAAGAGTGTGTCTTACACTTTTCCAATAGTAAAGACTGATTAACTGAGAAAGGTGTGTTTTATTTTTCTTATTTACAGGGGAAATACATTGTTTCCAGTATAGCAGAATCAATCAATCAATCATTTGTGATATTAGGGACAGGATTCAGTTAATGGTCTGAATGTGATGTTTCTGCTAGTTGCATTCAGTAGAATCTTGAATGCATTAATGACTTTTTAAGACAAAAATGTTTTCTCTGAGGGAACAACAATGATCTCATCAGGATAAATTACTGCCAGCATAGCATTTTCAATCTAGTGCAAAGCACTTTAGCTACATGAACTTTAGAATCTCATGACTAACTTAATGAAGGAAACTTATTTCTCCTTTGAAATTAACTTCCATTTCTCTGCATCACTGACCATGATTTGTGGGCTCAATCCATCTCATGAGTTATTCTAAAAGGGAGCAGTCAGTCTTCCCCATGATGTGTTCTTCTTAGGGGCACTAGTCAGGGGTTACAGTTTGCCTTTGTCTGTGTGAAATCTGTGTGTGCTCCCTTCTGCTATAGCACATCAGATCAAAAAGTAGAGAATCAATTACTTATTTCTAGCAATTTCCTTAATGTGATAATGAGATATTGTCATTTTAAAACTATCAGAGATTTCTGCAGCTGTTGTTGTTACAAGTGAATATTATAGAAATTTTTTTTCTTATGAAGTTTTCCCAGAAGTTTTTACAGTAAATTTCTCTTCTGCATTCAAACTTGAAGCTGTGTGGTTCTTTATAAGGCAAGGAATATGAAAAGCAATAATTTGCATTTTTCTGTGTTTTTCAAATATGGGTATTGTCAGAAGTTTTTTAGCAGGTTTAATAACTGAAACTGTTGAGTCTGACCAGTAGACTAGATTTTAGTGTGGCTTTGTCCACCAGATATTTGTGAGCAGTTTTGACCTCCATGGGTACTTCTTACCTGAGTAAAGCACTGGTTGCTACTTACAAGGCAAATGGTGACATAACTATTTTGAGGCATATGACTTGCAAAACATCTGCACTGAACTGTTATCTCAACTTTAGGAATTAGTTTAACATGGGTATCCAGCAAGATATCCTTACATTACCTTGTGTAAGGAAATATTTGGGTTTCATTACTGTAACACAAACTGTGCATCTGTTCAGTACAGGAAAGGAAAATAAAAGGACACTGGATGTTTATGCCAGTATTATATGAAATTTTAAACAGTATAAAAAACATACAGCTGTGGGTTGAATGATAGCAAATGAACAACTAAACTTTTATTACATGTTATGATTTATTTCTTCTTCCTTATTTTAATAGCTTGGCTTTATAATTCACGTGATATTCTAGTATTCGAAGATTAAGTGTTATGGGCATGGTCTCCATGCCCCACCCAATAGGAAACACAGTTATCAACCAAGTTTCCCTGTAAAAGCATAGGGGAATCCCAGCCTGCAATTGGAATTGGGTTTGTGCCCTACTCATTTTACAATCCACATTGTTTGCAGGCTGTACACAAAGAAATAGGCTTATGCCAAATTTGATTCAACAGCTGGTAAAGATCAAGAGTACTACATTTAAAAAACACTCCCCAGAACACTATGAAATATTATTTGTATTGTCTGCCATTTAATGCAGTAATGTTTCCAAAGGCTATGGATAAAGAAGGAAACACTAAACTGAATCTGGGATTTCCCTCTAATTATAAAGGTTATTGGCAACAAATCCTTGATATATAACTGCTTCTTGTTCCTGCTATTCATAATCAAAATACGTGGTGTTTCTTTACTGGATATTTATACTATGGATCAGTCCATTTTTGCTCAATACTACACACTGAAAAATCAGTGATATAGTATAGCCCTTAGTCCACAAAGTCAGCTGACATAAATTGCTATTCTTTGTTCATTATTAAACAGTTAATATTTTAAAAGTGATCCCAAGCCTCTAGAAAATGGATATGACAACGTGAGTGGCATAATTCAGTTGTCCTCTAAAATCTGATTGAAAACATAATTTTAGACATGGCAAATGTCTAAAGAGACTGATCAGAGACCTGACATCCTCAGGGTGAGTGAGAGAGGTACATGAAATCTCATCATAGGAGTACAGTTCAACACAGACTTTTTTGTAAATGCATTGATATATCTAATGACTGGAGATGTATAAAAATATAAACATATCCTTTGCTAATATTTGCTGAGCTGCAGCACAATCCACGAGAGCATGCCCTAGACAGAGAGCCTGGGGTCTACTTCTCTGCCTGTCATCGAATCACTTGTGTGGCTCTCTTCAAGTTATTTCATTTCTCTGGTTTTCACAAGTACAAAAGTGTTCTGACCTTCCTGTGTGGTGTGTCTTAATTATATGTTTTCATTAACTGCTTTGAATACTATAATTATAAGTCAAGTACTCGTTAGTTAAAACTTCAGGGGCTCGATCATATTGAGTCATTGTATTAGAGTGATATTAACCCATGTGCTTAGGAATCTTTCCTTGTCTTCTCTGCTGGTGCTTGGAAGAGCTGCAATTTAGCACATTTGGGTGGCTTATCTCTTGGGCTGTGTTTCACATTTGCTCTTTGGGTCAAAATATCTTGGCAATGATATAAGACAGTTTCATGTTGTATCCTTTGCCACTGGTTAGGTGCTGTCATGTTTCCTCTCCCCTTGAGAAGGAAACAGCCAGTGACAGGCACAAACAGGGACTTAGTGCAGTGTACCTCAGTGTTACAGCATGTACCAGCAGCTCCCATAAGAGAGGTGGAGATGGAGAAAGCTCTGCAATTCAGAACTGGCAAAAAATGCAATGGTAGCTTTTGTACTTTTCCCCTTCTCTCTTTCTCAGGAACTCCAGAAGAAGGTTGCAAGGTCTGGAAAGAGACTGGAATAGCAAGCACAGAATACAAGAAGTCATGGAAGTTGAGGGCATAGATTTAAAAGGTGTTGGAACTGGACCTTACAAAATGTCTTGGAACTCAAACACAAGGCAGTGTTAGAAGCTTCACCCCGAGACATCAGCATCACTTATGTGCAATCGGTATATAATCTCCTGCAAATAGCAGGAGACACATTTTTGATAAACCCAAAAGGGGATATATAAGCAAGCTAAGCAGAAGATGCCTTTATTATTGGCAGTGAATTTTAGCTTACAAATCTTTCTCATCCCTAATCTTAGGGATCTGATCTGTCCTTCAGCTCCATTTGGACACAAAACTAAGTCGTGAGGGTATTGAGACTTGGAAGTAGGTGCTTTCCACAGCCATCTGACTGCTTTGCAGTTGGAAAACTACCTGTAACTTGATGAAATCTGGGTGGGACAGGTTTTCTCGGAGTGGTAATAACTTTAACGAGACCACGTGGTGTGACCTAGCTGGAATTCTTGCAGTGAGGTCTAGGAATAGTTTAATTTGCACTTTTGTGGAGCTGGCAGTGCTGTACCTAATACATTGTCATGTCTGTTTATACTACTCCATTCTTCCTCTCCTGCCAGGATGCCTGTGCATAGGAGAGAACCAGAGATGATCAAAAATGAGAAGGACCAAAAGAGGTTTAAAAGACTTCTTTCTAAGGATAGGTTTGGATGCTATCCAGGATTTTGGCTCAGCATTGAAATGCTAGGCTTTGCTGATGGATGGATGGATGGATGGATAAATTTGGACCTAAGAAAGGAGTTTCCTCCTATCTCTGCCTAAAAATAATTTGATTTCTGAGAGCCATAAGTTTCCCTGTGCTGTGTTGTGGCTTGGTGGTTGTTCAAACCAGGATCCCACATTTGAAATTCTATGAGTTTTGTTACCATTATTCCCAAGAGAGGTCCCTAAGATTTATATACCAACCTATTACAGATGTTTTTGTAGTATTCATTCTGCCAAAAAAATTTCCTTATATTTTTTTTCCTGATTTTGTTAACATTTATTGGCTAGTTTTTGAAAACCAGGAAATTATTTGCCATCTTAAAAACACAAACCAGAAAGTATGCCCCAAACTGCAGTGTCTTGCTGAGGAAATTTCAGAGCAACTCTGAACTACTTGTCTGGGAATGATCACAGAACCAATAAATTAATGTATACTCAGTAGTGATACAGACATATCACAGCATTACCCCTGCATTCACAACCATAGGAATTCAGTGGGTCAGAATTTTCTAAGGTCATGAACAGACTGGAAAATCACAGTAACCAGTGATGCTGAGCACTGGGATGGATTGCCTGTGGAGCTTATAGAGATCTCCACACACACACTAAGAAAATATAACTGAGATATGTCTAATGTAGCTCACATATGTCTCAGATAAAGGTCTTTCTTCCTAAGGCAGAAATGTAGAGTAGATGACATACTGAGTTTTTTTCTAAGACAAGTATCTCTGCTTTCATTCATTCATCCTCTTTTGTGGGATCTACAGATGGTCCTTCAAATAATATTTGACTTAATCCTTTGGAACAGTTATCAGAGCCAAAGACCTGTTTTGCTCTATGGCATGTCTTGTTCTTCCAGCATGCAAAATATAGGACTCACCATGAAAACTGTATGGGATATGCAACCTCATTCAGGAAGTGTCTAAGCAAAAATGAAGAGAGCTTAAGTTTTAATTGTCTCTACTTGTCTGCATATTTTCAGAGAGTATGAATCACATAAACAACACTGTACAGTACAAGATGTACATTCATTGTCTTTTCTTGGAAAAACTTTGAGGAATTAGAATTTATTGCAGTTAAGATTTTTCACTGTGCGCAGTTTTATTTTTCCCTTTTATCCCAACATATGCAAATTTCTTTCATCTTTTTCCCACTTCCTCATCTCCCTGACATGCTGTTCTTTTTTCTATGACTATAGTGTTTTTTCTCCACTGCTTTTAGTATTTTGACATCTTTGTGAAAATTTTCACAATTGCAGTTACCATTATAGTGTGATGCTTCATGCTCAGTTTTGATAAGTAATATCTGTTCTTTGGAGTTTTCCCCCTCATTTTCAACATATTATATTTATATGTGATACAACAGAATAATTTTAAGAGCATGGTCAGATCTGTGTTACCATTCAGTCTGCCTTTGTAGCTTATTTTCTCTTCCACTTAGAGGTTAAAAATCACATATAATTTTCAAGCAAATGTATGGCATAGATGGCTTGCAGTAAGTGCTATCATTAAAAATGAGGCAGAGTGTAAAGCAGCATATGAAAGTAGTGAACACTGATGGGTCTATTTAGCTTTTGTAAAATTAGTAGGATTCTGCTTCTTTAGAAGCCCTTCTCTTGGACTTCTGCCTCCTTTAATTGCCCTGTGCTAAATTTAGCAACTACAGAACAAGGAGGATACATTATAAAAAAGTAAACTATGTGATTATTACAGGGATTTTCCCCCTTCCCCATACCCCCACAAAATTATGATTAACCCCATTAAATTATGATTAGTAAAAATTTTGAGAAACACACATATGTAATGACATTTCAAATAATTAATTTGTGTTGGATATTATTTATTTTTCTTTAAATTTTCCAAAATTATATATAACTAGTTCTCTGTCAATTTTCTCAAACCGCAAATGTTTCAGCTACAATACACACTAGATATTTTCAGTAGGGTTTCTTTACACAGTAAATCTTGAAAGTTTTAAATTTCTTATGTACTCACACAGCTAATTCTTTCAGGCAAAGGTGTTTTTGGTATTCCTTGCTCTTGATAGGAGAGCAAAGGCATGCATTTAGGGATTCTGGTATAGGATTTCTGATGCAGGATTCAGACTTTCAGACATCATAATAATACAAATATGAATAGCCAGGAAAAAGTTTTCTCTAAAAATTTTCAAGAATACTGCTGAAAAGAATTTAACGTAGTAAGATTTCCCTCATTTTGTTGTGGCTAGGATGTTTCTGTAACTCAAGCAAGCACTTTTAGAGCCAATCAGGCTTGCTTAGCAGTCTTTAATAGAGGCAGTTTCTTAACTGAAGCTGTGGCTCAGGCAGGAATGCAGAATACAATCATCTGAGACTACCATGGCTTCTACCACGTCCTGTGGGATCATTTGTATGGCCTTACATCCTTACACAACATAACCAGCTAAGGCTAGAATAAAACCAAAGTCAGCATTAAAAATCACTTCTCATCTGGAAGAGATATAATCAGGGATAGTTCCATGATTATTTAAATTTCAAATTTTATTCTATTTAAGGAGAAGAGGGAGAAATCATTTTAATCAGAGCTGCAAAACCCAGAAACATATGCTCCTGCTTTGAAGGGAGTTGCAACCCTGAAATGTGGCCTCCAAAGTCTTGGAATTGTTATAGGAAATGTTTGCAAAGTGTGCTATGTTATTCTAAATTTTACTATGAGTTTGTGATCCATGATGGCAGGGCTAGAAAATTATTTTTTATTTTTAAGTTCCTGCACATTTCAGGGTAGTGCCTACAACATTCACCCATTTTGTGATGCTGCTGTGTTGCTGTGCTTTTAGGTTATTAAATACAGATGCAGCGGAGATCCTGAGAAAGCATTAGAGTCTTGTCAGGGCAGTATGAGAAACTTGCATACTCAGCATGGTGCTGCATCAGGAAAGGCAAGGGAAAGAGCCAAGCACCCAGTTAGTCTGATCTCCACTCTCTAGAACCCACAAACCTGAGTTATGAGTGAAATTTTCTTTGTGGAAACTCTCTTCCACAAAGAAGATGTTCTCTTGCAGAGCAGCTGCTGAGAGCTGCTCTTTCAAAGTTTCAGTTTCTGGTTTGTTTTCTGGTCACTGCTTAGGATAAAATGTAAGTAGGAAACAGATCTCCTATGCGAATGCTGAAAGCACTCAAAAAACTCAGCTTAAAATTTTCACTGTGCCTTCCCTGTCCTTCTCTCAGACCAGCATTCTTCTGTTTCCCCTCTGTTCACTCTGACTGCTTTGACAGGAGGCCTGGGAAACCCTCTCATTTACCAGGCTGTGTGGCAAACAGGCAGCTCAGAACTGCTTCAGTTTAAGGAGGATGTTGAACCTGGTGGTTCCTTGAGATGAGAACTTGAAAGCTGGAGTATAAAAGGTGCAAAATGCCCATATTCTGTTTTCCTCTTCTATTATTTACAGTTTGAAGGAAGCTTGAGCTTTGCTAGTTTTACCCTGTTACTATTAAAACTCCAGCCACGTGCTATGCTGGGTGATGTGGATGTGTCTCACTATGAGTGTCTGCTATCCCTGACATGAACTAGAGGTCATTCCAGTGTTGTTCTGGTCACAAACTAAACACCAAATTGCATGCATCCAGGGCTATTTCAGATCAGAAAAGGAGGTGTCTAATAAGCTTAAGTGCCCCAGGGTTGTGTGACATTTCATTGGGTATTATAGATCATGGTCCTGAGCTGAGGTTACCACAGTTTGCTTAAATTATATTTCAGGTACCTAAGCCCTCTTTTAGATTTGGCTGAAAACATTTGGCAAATGGCTGAAAACTTTTGCTTTATTTCACTACCCACTAATGCAAAATTCTCACGGAGAAATTGCCTTACTTGGGAGTTATGTGACCCTTTTCTCATGGGCAAAGCTGATGTTTGCATAGGTGTGTTGGCTTGGTGAAGTTTTGGTAGCTGGGCTGGGGTGGCTTCTGTAAGAAGCTGCCAGCCAGCTCCAAGACAGACCCACCACTGCTCTCGACCATCAGTGATGACGGTGCCCTCTGGGATATCAGCATTCTTTATCCCCTGATGGAGCAGGTGGATGCCTTAAGGAGATTGGGACCCTGTGGGGAGCTCATACTGGAGCAGGCCCCTGGCAGGACCTGTGCCCTGTGGATAGAGGAGCCCCACTGCAGCAGGTTTGGTGGCAGGCTCTGTCACCCTGTGGGGACCTGCACTGGAGCAGTCTGTTCCTGAAGGACTGCACCCTGTGGAAGGGATCCACTCTGGAAAAGTTCATTAAGAACTTCAGCCCATGGGTAGGATGCATTTTGGAGAAGTTTGTGAAGGTCTGTCTCCTGTGGGAAGGACCCCTTACGGGAGCAGGGGAAGGAGGAAGAGCATAAGGAGTCTTCTCCCTGAGAAGGAAGGAGTGGCAGAGACAATGATGATGTGATGTGTTATGAATTGGCTGCAGCTGCCCTTCCTTGCTCCCCTGAACTGCTGAGGGAGAGGAGGTGGACAAATGAGGAGTGAAGTTGAGTCTGTGAAGAAGGGAGGGGTGGGAGGAAGGTGCTTTAAGGTTTGTTCCTTATTTTCTCATTAACTTACTTTGATTTTAATTTGGAATAAATTAAACTAATTTCCCCCAAGCTCAATGTGTTTTGCCTGTGATGGCAACTGCTGGATGATCTCTCCTTGTCTTTATCTCAAACCAGGAGGCTTTTGTTACGTTCTTTATTCCCTGTCCAGTGGTGGAAGGCAGTGACAGAGGCACTGTCACTATGGTGGGCACCTGGCATCCAGCCAGGGGCAACCCACCACAATAGGCAAAATAATGTATCCTCACTTGCATCTGATTCAAGGTTCAACCAAATCAGTAGAATGTGTCTCACCCAACCAAACTCTTCCACAATTTCTGGATCCAAGCAGCGTGGCATTTTTCATTTATAAATTTGACAGTGTACAGCTGAGCACTGAGTGCTGCTCCTGGGACTGACTCTAGACATGTATTAAAAGGATAGTTGCCTAGAGCAAAACAGTGAGAGCTTTGCTGTGTATGCCAGAACACTGGAAAACAAGGCCTGCAGTATGTCCCCTCTTTTTGCTGAGCAATAGTGTTAGGATAGCTGAGAAGACAGTAACTGGAATAGAAAAGTATCTGCAGGCAAAAATAAAAATGCATATTTCCAAATGAAAGAATTATTACTGTCTCCAGCAGCAGGAGGAGCAATTCTGTACTGGAGAGTATCTTCTCATAATCTTCACTTGAACTCTTGCTATTTTTTTCTTCCTTCTCTGTTCTTTTCTATGGCAATCTTACAGGCCACTGATTCCAGTCACCTCTGAGACTGCTAGTCTCAGTTCTGTCAGTGTTGCTGAGGGAGCTTTTTTCTTGTAGCCTGTTTTGTGCTGCAAAGATCATTATAACATCCTAACCTCAGAGCAACCCTCAAGGTTGTCTGGAGGGCATGTGGAATCTGTGTCCTCTAGTTTTTCAAGAAACGACCAAAATAATTGCTGACTTGATCTGGTGGTGGTGACATTACTGCTTCTAACAGGAGGCTGGACTTGGTGACCTTCAGAAACCTCTTCCACCCTACATTTCTTTGATTCCATTGATCTCATCCCTGTGTGAGATCTCCAGAAAGTAACTGAAATAATTAATGCTGTGTCAGAGTGTCCCTGTCTCATTGTTATCGTAGAAGTGCTGATTTGGTAGATTAGTTTGCCTTTCATGTAGCTGAGTGGTCTGAAATTTTTGACAGTCTGCATATGGGATGGTGCTGATTTTTACCAGCTGACAGTATGGCAGTCAGAGTACATTTTAATTTTACTGTGTCTATTGTATGCTATTCTTTTTTGTTAACAACTTGTGTTAATAGTGTAGGAAACGTGACATCAAAATGATTGACAATTTTTTTTTTTGTTTGGTTCTTTTAATTTCTAAAGGAAAGAAGTTAACACATACTGTTGCTTGAAGCAAATTCTGCTGCTAGTCCTGGAGCTGAAGCATACAATAGAGTAGGCAGCTTTTATTTCAGACAGTCATAGCTCCCTTTGGTCCAATAAATTTAAAAGCAAGTGGTTTATATATAGGTCCTTTTTTGTATCTCAACATTACTTTTAAATAAAATTCATTTTAAAAATTAGAAGCAGGGAATATTCTTCCCAACTGAGAGACCTCAAAGCAACATTGTTTTGTCTGGCTATTCACTTATAGGATAAATGCACATCCCTGCCAAGAGTTCTAACTCCTAAGTCTTCCAGTTGTTCTGCTCTGTGAAAAGGATTCAGCCAAGTGGCTACTGTGAGGGCCAGAAGATATATGCCAGTACTGATAACATATGGAGCAGTGCAGTTAAAATGTAGGAACAGGATTCCTCTGCATCAGCCAGTGCAGGAGGAAATGCATACTGCCTGGAAAACAGAAACCTGTTATACCCGACTATGGCAGATAAACAGAAGGATGAAAATCTAAGGGGGATGAAGGTCTAAGTCAAGTGCTCCTGCACTCCTGAAGTGCTGCTGAGCTGTGCTGGAGGTGTTGGCCTGGTGACAGGGAGCAGGTTGTGGAAGTCAGGGTCTGTACCTTTGCATTTACAGGTGAAATGGAAGGTAGTACAAAGACAATTGGTAACAGTCTCTGCTTGAGATCCCTGTGAAGTCTTACTGGAGAGTGTCCAATAATCTTCAGTAATCACAATCATGTCTTCCCTGTTTGTTCAAGGCTGTTTCACTGATGAGCTCAGAGCCCATCAACAGAGCAGTAACACAGCCTGATGTTACCTTGCTCAGGCCGGCTCTCATCCAAAAAGTGCATGACCTTGTTAGCACTGCACTGAGCCTGAGCTTGATATCCCACTTCTCAGGAGCAGTTATTCTTTCAGATTGAGCACTGCACTAATGTGATGGGATGTTTTCCACTCCACTTGGAACACACAGAGAAAAGACCTGGAGCTGGATATTGTGTAGCCGTGACTCAGATGTTTTGTTTGAAGCATTCTGTAAAACAATCCAGCAGCATCCAGGTGTTTTTGTAATTTAAAATAGTCCAAAATAATGCTTTGCCAAAAGTTTGGGTGGCTATTTCTTTTCTGCATGGATAACAGTCCAAATGTTTCCCTCTATGACTGCCTAGCTAATCCCCCTGCATGCTGCTCACATGTATCAGATCACCACATTGTCAGTAAAAGCTGAAGAACAACCTCGTGGTTTGCCAAAAATTGAAAACTGTCATTAGTAACATTGTTTTACCTTGGCAATGAGAATAATTACACTTGATGTCAAAATAAATACGGATGTTCCTTTAGAGAAAAGGTCTTTTGAGGGCACTGTATCAGCAGTACTAACTACACATTTTTAATAGTTCTAAATTTTCATTGCAATTTCTGTGGTTCTTGGTAAATGTAACCACAATTTAATTCACTTGCCAAGTGTGTTTTGGAGGTCTATTATTTTTCCTTTTCACCCACTTCCAATTTTTTGTATAAATACTTGATATGGTTAAGTCTTCTTTCAGTGGGACAGGAATCATTATGTTATCACTGTGCTTTCTTTTACTGTAAAGAATTCTGTTTCCATACATTTGGTAAGATAAATACAGCAGTGAGCTTTCTAAGAACATAATGAGAAAAGTTCTGTGAGGTTCCAGTCCCCATCATCATCAAGGACGTGTAAATTGCAAAGGCATTATGGCCTTTATCTATGAAAATAGCTCTGGAAAAAGCTAAAGCATACTCAGTTATTTCCCTCCATGAAGTAATCCCTAGACAGTTTCTGGGGCTGAGTGTCTCAGAAAGGAATTACAGTGATTTGTTGATGGCCTGTGGAGCCTTTGATACAGCTAGAGCTCTGAATCTTTTCTTTTTCCATCCAATGTTCTTGAATGTTGGAGATGCATATAACTTTGTGGCTGTCCACTGCTCAAAGAACTTTTCCTTATGGAGGTGATTGAGGTGACACTGGCATGCCAGGTTTTTTACTAGGCGCCATGAGAAATCATTGAGGACTCTAATGGGCCAGCCTCCTCCCTGTGTGAGCTGAATGGGTGAGCAGCTGAAGAAAGGAAAGCTGCTGCTGGATTGTTTACACAGCAGGGTAAAGCAGCTCCCCCTCTGTGGTGGAGGATATGACATGGTTGTGGTGTTCCCAACTGAGACAAAGATCAGTGTGACTTTACAAGGCACAAAATGAACCCCAGTGTTTTCACAGCTGTGGATGGTTCTGGTCACTCCATTTGGACAGATACATTAAACTAGAAGAAGGTGCTGAGAAGGGTGATGGTAAGAAGGAAAATCTAGTTTATTAGAGAGGAGTAAAAGAGCTTGGCTTTTACACAAAAAAACTGAGAAAAGGTACATTACTGGTTGCAGAAAAATGAAAAGTAAATTCCAGGGTGGAAAGCATCTATTTAAGTGAAAAGATAATGAGTGCAATCAGAAGTCAGTAGAAGCCAACCACTATTGTGGTCATGTAAGAAATTAAAAGGTTTGGTGCTAGAAGAGAACAGGTCTTCTGGAATAGCCTTGGCTCTCACAGCAGTGCACATGAAAGCCTGACTGATTTTAAAAGTGTGCTTTGCCAGTTTTTGAAGGGGATTAGATTATATGGTACCTGTGGTTATGAGGGGACTATACCCAGTGATCTGGGACATCCTTTGTATTTGTGTGCAGAATAAGATGGATTTTTGCAGAGCATCTCCTCTCAATTGGAAATCAAAAAATAGCATGTTCAGATTAACCATCTTTACTGGCCTTTTGGCTACAATTTGAACATCAATTATTGCAAACCTACCCTTTCCCTGCGTTGTAAAAGTACATAGAATCCCATGCTTGCACTTAGTGGTGGTTAAAGAATATAGATTGTTGGAATAGAGGGAAACATCAGAATATGGTCATGTTCCTTTGTCTCTGCCTTCTCTGACAACTGAACCTGAAGTAGGAATGTAGTTAATAGCTTTGCCAGTGAGCATCACTCAAAAGGCAGGATCCTACATTCACTGACTAATGTAGGTGTCTTAATGAGTGAATGTTAAATGTCTGACAACCTGGTCTCAAGCAAAGAACACATTTTAAGGAATTTTCAGGCTTCTTACTATTCCTTATAGAGTTGTGGAAGAGCTGCCACCAGCTCTTCTATGATTGAGTACAATAGAACTAACAGGTTGACTGTGAACCCAAATTTTCCTCAGACTCTTTCCTTCATGACAGAACATCCAGGGAAGAATTTCCACAATTTTGCACTTGATTTAGTGCCTGGAGATATGAGAGGAAATGGGAAGCAGATTTGATCTTTGTTTCTTTTTCTTGGCAATTTTAATTCATGCAAACACTCTCTGTGCCCCTAATCCAAGTCTTCCTCTGCTGATCTCACTCTCTTCTCTGCAGTTGTTAGAACAATGGGATATTACAATTGTCTTAGACTGAGGAGAAGTTGCTGTGCTAGCTAAAAAGTTGGCACCACATCTTCTATTCAGAATGCTGCATGCTGGTGGTGTCTGTTCAGATAACCTCTAGCTACAGTTGAGTAATACCACAAATGGGGAAAACCCCAGAGAAACAGGAAAATCCCTAACTGTTTGTGCATTGTGTAAGTATATTTTATTTAGGCTCTTTGCCAAAGAAGATATGAATCAAAGATTCTCCCTGTATAGGAGTAAAAGGTACTATCATGTTCAGGATCTTATTTTTGCATAAAAGACGCCCATGGCATTTGTAAAAGGGGAAGAAAATTTCCATTCCTGTTTTAGTGTGTTATGCTTTTTTATTGCACTCATCACTGAAAATTCCTGAAAACAAAAGATATAGAAAGTGGGAGAGGAACTTGGTTAATTCATTTGAATTATTCTTTCAGACAAATGGTCTCTTTGGACTGTTTTGCACAGTGATTGTAAAAGAAAATACCACCCCCACCCACTTGGTATTGTACAATAAAATGAAATACTTCTTAAAAAAATAAGAAATTGGGCTGTGAACAAATATTGCTGTAACTGGCAAGTGTTCATGCAAATATTTGATTATTTATGTAAACCTTCCCTACAACTCAGAACACAACCAAGTGCTCAAGAATGACAAAACATCTCCTTACCAGATCAAAAGTCACAGATGGATGTTTCTTTCTTTCCTGTGGAAAGGACAAGAAAATAAATGTAAGAGTTCAGATAATAGGATTCCTCTATGCAATAGTGAAACCCAATAATTAATTAGGATAGACTAAAAGGTATGTAAGAGAATAAGGTATAAGAGAATTTCTTTATCATGCCATAGCCCACAGAAATGGTGTTTTGGTTTTTCTCCTGCAATATATACAATTTAATTATTTTACATTCAGTTATCAATTTTCAGGTGTCATAACAGGGGGATGACCTTCTCTAATCAAAAGGCTGAATCCTTTGATATTTGTGAGATTTTTTTCTTCTTTAATTCAGTGTGATCTTGATTTTTTTTTAAATATATTTTTTTTGCACTAAGGTTGTAGCCAGAAAGAATGGTTAGAGAAGTTAAAGATGCTGTTCTAATAAATTTTGACTGGCAATTGGGAACTCTGTCAAGCCACCTAACCAAAATATTTTCAACAGTCTGGCTGCAGAATGGGAAGTAAAAAATATGGAAGTAATTTGCTGAATGATAAGCCTCATGAATGATGAGTTTCTTCCAGTAAGTAATGACTGAGAAATTAGTTGATCCAGCAGTTCCTTTCTGAAACAATTAATAAATAACTAGTATTTCTACAGCAGAAATTAGGTCTTATCAGTTACCATTTTCAGTTTTCATGGTGATTTGAGGAAATTATAAAACCCTTTAAGCAGAAGTATCCCAGTTTTAAAACAGTTATGTGAAGAAGTTTGGTATACTTTATAGAATCATAAACTGGTTTGGGCTGGAAGGGAACTTCAAAGGTCATGTAGTCCCCTGTGGTGAGCAGGGGTAGCTCCAACTGGATCAGGGTGCTCAGAGCCCCATCCAACCTGGCCTTGAATGTTTCCACCACCCTCACTGTAAAACATTTTCTTACTTACATCTGATCTAAATCTACTCTCTTTTAATTTAAAACCATTACCTCTTGTCTGTTGCAACAGGTCCTAATTTGAGTGTCAATGTATTATGCTGTAGAAACAGCCAAACCAATATCTTTAACAATGTCACAAATAATTTTTCTAATCTTTAGTCTATGATAGTATATGACCACATCTGTCTTATTATAAAATGGGGTTTAAAATACCACCTTTTATGCATTTGCACTTTTTTGAGTCATAGTACCAAATTGCCAGAAGTAAAAGATGACAACTGATGTCCAAAAGTGATTGCTAAAAAATAGAACTGCCAAAAAGACAGAAGAATGGGAACTGATACAGGTTAGACAGTGGTCACTGGTTTTCTAAAGGCCTCCTTTAAGAAGGAGCTTATTTAGCTCAAATAAAAAGCTGTCATGAAGGACAGGACACACTTCTCAGGTACCCCAGGCAGCTGGAAGTGAATGTGCTGCCATTTCTCACCTGCTGCAATAACATGGTTTTGCTCCACAGCTTTATCTCTGAGGAGCACAGGCTTCCCTGTGGATGAAAGCCTCCGGGAAAACCAAGAAATAGTTATTTTATGATGTGCTAGTGCTTGCCCAGGCTGTAGCCTCTGTGTTTCAATTAAAGAACTTCTAAATGTCCACCAGAAGTCTTTTCTGGCTCTGGATCTCACAGATTGTTGGTTTGTTGGCAGGATCTTAAAATGTTTTTAAAGGACTGAGAGCTGCCATCCCATTTGAGAGCAGAGGAGACCAGGTGCTGCCTATACTTTTGTGGGTGTGATAAAAGTATCTCTGTCAACAGGACGCTGCTTTTAAAGGAAAGGACATGGGAACATATATTCTGTATGCAAAAGAATACTGGTATGAGGGCTATGCCAGAACAGCAGCAACCAGTGTTTGCTGGCTAAGGAATAGCCTTTCTTTAGAATGTCATGCATAGCAGTCAGTGTAAGATTTGTTATTTTTGTACTCTACAAAATTTTAGTGTGTGGTTAAGTGTTTATTTTACTGGGAAAATGGATGTAGTCTGTCTGAAAGATAGCTGGAAGCTTGTTAAAATCTCAATGCCAGGTTCACTTTGCCTCTTACAAAGACACTTTCCCTTGAACACAATAAGTACTGTGGTTGAGTAATTTAATTTTCAGTCTTCTAAGCCAGCTGTCTGAAATAAAAAGTCTTATTTCTAGACTTCATTTGCAATTGCCATAATGCTTCCTTTCTAGTAGGGTCTTCTAAAAATAATATATATTCAATAATGTTCTAGATATTTTCCATTGTAAAATAATTAGTTTCTTTGCCCTGGTCTAAACAAATCCATTGTAGAGTTTAATGAAATAATGCAGGAACTCTTGGTCAGTAGGAATGGTAGTACCTGATAAAATAATGTCTTTATTTGATGGAACTCTTATACTTGTTAAAGCAACTAAACACCTGAGTAGAAATACATGAAAATGAGGATAATGCTGATCTTGTGCCCCCATATGTATCATATGCAGCACTGATGTGCTTTTTTACTGTATTGGAAAATAATTTGTTTAACCTTGAAAATTATTTCTGTTGTGGACTATGAATATGTTTATCTGTTTAAGGTATGTTTACTTGTGTACAATGATGGAGCAATATTTATTTTCATTATTACCTCAGATTTTAAAATATTTTTTTTCTGTTTGCAGGGGATTCACTGTAAAAGCAAACCTTCTGGTGAGTACACATAATTTACATTTTTACTATGTTTATTTTAAAAGATAATTTATTAAAGATATTAAATCCATTATCCTAGTGATATCAGATCACTGTCATGACAGGGTATTTACCAGCAGTTCTTTCATAAACAACATTGGAAATTGATGGATTTTAATAAATACTAGGTTAATAGTGACTATTGCTTTATAGTTTTCCTTACCATAGTAAAGGAAAGAGAGTTTTCTAAGTCATGTACATGGTTTTATTGCTTCTACTCATTATTGATATTGCCTACAGTAATAACACAGGGGCTTGAATTACCTGACCTCTGGAGCCTCCATCAGTCACTCCTCCAGTGCACACAGCCATCTGCAGGGAAGTGGGAGGCAGCTGCCTTGGAAACAGTCCCCCTGAGAGGGCAGTCACAGTCACAGTCCCCACTGAAAGGGCAGTCACAGTCCCCACTGAGAGGGCAGTCACAGTCCCCCCTGAGAGGGCAGTCACAGTCACAGTCCCCACTGAGAGGGCAGTCACAGTCCCCACTGAGAGGACAGTCACAGTGCCCCCTGAAAGGGCAGTCACAGTCACAGTCCCCACTGAAAGGGCAGTCACAGTCCCCCCTGAGAGGACAGTCACAGTCACAGTCCCCACTGAGAGGGCAGTCACAGTCCCCACTGAGAGGGCAGTCACAGTCCCCCCTGAGAGGACAGTCACAGTCCCCACTGAGAGGACAGTCACAGTGCCCCCTGAAAGGGCAGTCACAGTCACAGTCCCCACTGAAAGGGCAGTCACAGTCCCCCCTGAGAGGACAGTCAGTCCCCCCTGAGAGGACAGTCCTAGCTGGAGGCTCAGCTCTGAGCACTGCTGGTGTCCACAGAGCCTTTCCTGAATCCCCATAGACAGGGGGGAGATCCAATGCTGAGCTCAAGCATGTGAGATGCTGATGGGGCATGAGCTGAATGCCAGCTGGCATGAATCCTTACTCAGAATGCATGGCACTTATGGGATTGTGTTGAGATGGAGAGAAAGAACACGTGTATGGAAGGGATGCAGTTAAAAGCTCCACCAGAAAAAATCTCTGGTCTTCTGCACAGTGAAGCTTTGGTGGCTGGTTCAGGGGTCGTAAATGAATCCTGTTAGGATTGGGCAGCTGAGCTGGTAGTTGCACAAAGTATGTGGAAGGTAGAAGAAGAAACAGGGTTGTCCACCCTTGCTTTGCTGGATGAAGCATGCCTTTACATCCTTGAGCAGTACAGGCTGAGAAAATCAAGCCCTCCAGCCTGTTCTCAAAGGTAAGAACACCCATAATTCTGTTGCTTATGAGTTAAAATCTCTGCTGGGTGTTACACAAATGCAGATCTAGATAGTGCAGACTCACAGGTACCACGAGGTGGTGATTTATTCTATCTATTTTAGGACAGGGGATTTCTATGCTGGGAGAGAGGCAAGAGGGGTTGTCACTCTCTGGTGACTGCCAGAGTTGCTCAGAGCTGAGGCCAGAAGGGGCTTCTGGGAGTCATCTGGTCCAAGCCCTGATGCAGATGATGCACACCAGATAAGCTAGATGTTTCACTCAACTGGAAGGCCACTGAAGGGTTTGTAAACTAAAGATCCGTATCTTTGAGGATGATATACATGAAGCTGGTTGTAGGTTTTTCAGTGCTGTCTGAAAAAACTTATCAGCTATCTTCAACACAAGTAACATGTAGAATGACTCAGCCTTAGAAGGGTGATGAAAAAGCATTTTTTGTCTTCATCCCAATTTACTTATGCAACAATGGGTGTATAATCCTTTGCATACTTCCTTTTCTATATTATTTTTTAAATTATTTGTTATTTGAGATAAAATTACCTTAAAAGACCTTAACTAGGTCTAGAAGAGGGCTTTTGCAGTAGTAATTTCTTTTAGCAGCAAAAAGATATTTCCTAAAATTTGCAACCACCACCTCAGTAGTATTTGGCAGTGTGACTTTGACTCTGCCTTCTTCCTCCTGCTCTTCTAGACATAAGAACTACTGTAGTATTTGAAATTCACTGTAGTATATCCATACATGGATATCAAAGTATCAATGATTTAAAAAAAATTTACATTTTCAGAAAATGTATTTGGCACAGTATATCACAGTGTTGTTCAATATCTCTAAAAGTTTGAAATGTTTTCTGAACACATTACCATGAAACTCTTTTAATTTACTGTGCAGTGCCATCTCTTGTGAAAGAGAGGCTGTCAGTCTAAAATTTAATCAATTTTATAATTTCTGTAAGTACTTACAAGTAGTGAATTTTGGTACTTATTAACTGAAGTGCACCATGTGGTTACTGTAGGACTGCATATCTACTTTGCTGACGAATTTTGTTGAATCATCCTAATGAACAGATGCAACAGATACTGTGGTAAATCATATGCAAATAGGTTTGAAATACTACTGTAATTTATAGTCATGGATTGATGTGCCAGTGAAGCAATTCTAGAGATGCTCCCAGATTTAGCACTGTCAGTATCCTTAAGTAGCTCAGATTCTTACAATACTTTAGGGAAGATATATCAGATAAAAAACCAGTTAGGATTTTCTATTGGGTGTTGTCTCAGTCTTGTTATTAATAGGTTTTCTCTGCCTTTTTTTTTCCATGCTCTTCTCCAATTTCATCTTCATACCTGAGGCTTCAAATTATCCATCTATTCATTTCTTTTGCATATCCATTGCTCAGCTCTGGCTTCTATTATCCAACTGTACATAAAGTGTGATTTGCTGTTGTGACAGTTCTGGGTTGATTGCTGCATCATCAGATTAAAAAAAAATATGTGCTGTGGTTGAGTTGATGGCAAAAGTACAAGGAAATGTCTACACGCTGAATAATAAGCCTTGGTTTCTCTATGCCTGGGCTTATATGTGCCCATAATTGAGGAACCTTTCACTAAAGCAACAATCCCTCTCTCATGTAGGGCTAATTACAGCTATTATTCATAAACAGAAAATTTAGGTAAGATTTACCCAACAGATGGTTTGTGTAGCAAGATGTATCTTTATGTCTTCTGTGGTATAGATAAAACTACTTGTGTGAAAAGGAAAATGGGGTGTGTTCCAGAAGAAAATATCTTAAGGGGGGATTAAAAGATGATAAAGTAGGAGTTTACTGAAGAATTAGTCAGAAATGAGTCTCCTACTGTGATGATTTATACAATGAAAATTATTTTCTGTCAGGTCATCCTGACAGAATCAGTAAATACATGTATCATGTATTTACTATAATCCAATGCTAGTACCCTCATGCATGATATGATCCATTTAAATTATTACTAATGAGTTTTGCAGCATGTTTTGCAATTCTCAAAATCTATCATAAAATTAATGGAAAAAAATCCAAAGTGGAAGCATAATATCATTTATTCAGTGCGTAACATATTTGTTCTAAGTTTGAAAGTAGAAACTGTGATCAAGGAGAACAGTGTCTCTGCTGATGGGACAGCAGGGTGTTTGTGCATCTGTCTGATGCTGATCCAATGTCAGGAATGCACCCAGGTTGACTTGGAATTTTCATGAGTTACTACCAACCCTGGGACATCTGATGATACCATACCTCAGGCTGTAACAGCTAAGGAGAAAATTCAGCTAAGTCATGACACTTTCCTCCCCCCCTCCCCCTAAAATATAAGGTCAAACACGCCCAAACAGAATGCTTTGTAAAGACTTATCCACTTTGAATATCTATCTATCTATCTATCTATCTATCTATCTATCTATCTATCTATCTATCTATCTACATAAGTCTACAAACAATGCCCTGCCCTTAAATAATTTCTATGCAGACATGGCAATGGGTGAGATTATAAGCCTGGATCAAGAAATTTACACCAATAACCAAACTTTAAGCAGAAATAGTTACTCCCACATACCATTGGGCATCCACAACTCCATCTCATATGATGCAGTCAGGAAAATATATTTTTGAGCAAAGAGACAGAGCTCAAACTAATCGTCACTTATCACATTATTAGTAATAATTACCAAGTAATTCTGCAATATGATAAACATCCAGTTTGTTGTGGGTGGATTAATTGTGTGTTGTGTAATAACTTTCCATCCTGAGATACCTTCAGGATTATTACACCACCCATTCTTGGAACATGGAATACAGTGTTTATACCCAGCTGCTGCGCACTGTACTTCTGAAGGCTGTCTCATCTCTGTGGAAATGTTTATAAATTCTTCAAGAGTCAAGGTATTCCAACTGCTCTTAAAGCCTTATATGTATATTTTGAGTGATCTGTCTTTTTTCATTGGTTTGCATAAATTGTCTTTGCTAGTTGTCAGTATTTCTTTGGATAATGCAGAGTTGATCAGCTGCCAGTGGAGATAAGGTGTCCTTGTTTTGCCATGCTTTTCCACTTGGTTCTTATCAGCATGTCCTGTTGCCTCCATAATATGGTCAATGACACAAAACCAGTCTAACAGTGTGGATGGAGATTTGGGTGTGAAGGGTTTGTCCCTTCTGACACTGTGTAAGTGATATGTATCACACAGGAGTTATTTCTCCTGATACCAGGTGTGAGGGCACTTAAGGCCTAACAGATTTAACAGATTTAAGGGAAGGTGCCACATTTATGCCAGCCTGTGTTCACATCCTGCAGTATCAGTATCTGATCTTTGACAGTGGCCTGCAGCTGCAATGGGACACTGGGAAAATGAGGAACTCATAAGGCAGGAAGAAGTCCTGTTCAGGTTAATACACTTTCAGTCTTTGAATTTAGAGCACTTTCCTTCACTGGAAGGGTTGGAAGGATAAGTAAGGATTAGCTTTGTCTTTCCTCCTTCACCATACCTTTCCTCTGTGAGAACTGTGGATGTCAATCCATGTGAGTCAATGAGCATCCACACTTGACAATATTTTTTGGCTTGACATTGATGGATGTGCCATTTCCTGGTGATTCTATTAAGAGTGCTATCCCGAATTTTATGGCAAGCACAGTATTGTGGCACTGCTGTTTCATACTTCCATACCTTTTGCCATACTAGTTGAACTCCTTCTAGGAGCATTTTGAACAGCTGAATTATATGAATAATTTTTTTTGTTTGGTTTATTTTGTTTTTCGTCTTCTAGCCTCTCACCAGGGGAAGGAGAATGGTCAAGAAAATACTTTTGTTATTTACTTGGGTGGTTTTTAGCTTTCATGCTGTATATGAAGGGGAGAAGTCTAGGAAATATTTCAAAGAAATAGTAGTTACATAGTTACAGCTAAAAAGAGCTGCGCTGCATTGCAAAACCACAAAGCCAAGGGACAAAACCCAATTCTCTGGTTGTTTGTTCTGATAGTTTCTTGAATTACTAGGGACTACAAACAATGGATGTGAAGTAGAGAAGCCCAAGGAATGCATTGGGGATTAAATCGTATTATAATTCATAATATAAATTCATAAATAAATACCTGATTTCTGTGTAGGGCACACTGAGAAGTAGAAAGAGATGAAATATGCTAACTGATGAGGTTTGGGGCCTTAAGACTATTTTTTCCTTTTTTCCTAGCCTATAGTTTTAGCTCTGCAAACCCATTTCCTACAGCTTTGGAATGTCTAAATTTACACAGGGAAATAAAAGAAGACGTAGTAGCTGTGTTCTGTGCCTTGAAGAACACAGTAATCCATAGGCCTTGAAGAAGGCCTGGATAATATTTATTCTACTCTTGTTGTTCTGGTCTAAAGCAGAAGGAAATCCTGTAGGTGTAAGGTACTATTCCATGACTAGGAATGCAATGGTGCCCTCTTGTGTGAAAATGAAATTTTAACAGCAATGGAGACAGTCAGAAAGTCCTAAAATTAAAGTACTATTATGAGAGTCCTCACAATATACAGGCAATGGTTTTGAAAAAAAGTTTGTATAAGGTATCAGTTTAGCAGATCTAACTAATTAGAACCAGTATTAGTCTAGGTGTGTTCTGCTAATCATAGTTTTTAGAAGTGTGATTGCTTCCTCTTGTGGGTTAACATTTCCCTAAGCCTAGAAATTTATTCCAACCCCCTACATAGCCATGTTTGCTGTGTGAAAGTCTTAGGTAAAGTACTGGCTTTGCTGGTCACCTTCTTACTGATTTCAGGAGAGCTGGAACTTCCCCTGTAGTGCTTGCTCTCCCCCAGACATCCTGTGTGCAATGAGTTTTCTCTGCCCTTGTGTTTGCATTTGCAGGTGGCATTTTTAACAGCTTCTGCCATGATGCTCCTGCATCTTTATCTTCTGTGGTGCTGAAAAGCATGAAGATCTCAACAGTGATGAAATGTGTGCAAGGAAGCCCATGCTCTCTTCATTTAAACATTAAAGGAACACTGAGTCTGGATGGTAGGAATCAACTTTGCTACTGAGCCCTTTCTGTTCACTTTGTTTTTATGGCTGTTCAGTCAAAATTTGTTCCATATTGTAATGTTTGGGACCAAGCTGTTTTCATGTAATGTTCTCAGAAAAATATTTTTGTGAAAGCATTTCACTACAAAACAGGATGAAGTTGTGACCCTTCCCAAGTGAATGAGAACTGAGATAATGAATTCTGGCTTCCAACATGTAACACATGTAACTTGTCCTCTGCCAGTGCCCCAAGCACACAGCTGCCCTTTTCCTTCTTGCTCTGGCATCCACACAGGCACACACACTAATTCTGTCTGCTCTGATAGTCTGAACATGAGTGACTGCCCCTACAGAAGGAGAAACAGTTTATTCATCTGAAGTTACAGTTCTGCACTGCAAGAAAATGGAAATATATGAAGTTCCTGCACATAGTCTATTTTTACTGATACCTTGCCATTCATGTGCTTCATATGTTACCACTTAGATATTTCCTAGTTGCTTCTCTGAGTTAATAGGTTTATTTTTAAACTTGCATAATTAAAGCTTAATTTGTACCATCTGTAATAAATACTTCTTCCTACTTCTATGTGTGAGTTATATATAATGTCTCTTTTTTAACAGAGATACATGTGCCTTTCACTTAGAAGGAAAGCTTATGATATGGCGTATTTTAATTTGTGTTTTTGATCCTAAACATGCTTAAATTATATTTTTGCAATCTGTTCCTAACTCATTTCAGAGAATGTCCGTGGGCTGGAAATATGTTCTTTTTCACTGGACACACAGCAATCTCAATGCATAAATGTGAGATTCACCAGGAAAAAAAGCAAGATGCTTAATGGAAAGAAGGTAAATATATGCTTCAGCATAGCCAAATGAAAATCCACAACGAAATTCCCTTTTACAACATATAAATTCAATTTCCCACCATCTTTGTTCTTCTTCCGCTTACCTTTTGACAAGGGAATCTGTCTCTGCAGAGCCTAATTTTCCTACCAGTCCTGCCAGCTTTCTTTTTGTGCCCTCCAAATTGTGTGGAAGCTTTTCTGACTCCAGTGTCTAGGAAGAGCAATGCTACAGAGATTTTAGGTGCACATTACTTCAGTCAAACATATCACTGGAGTTTACACATCTAGAAGACAGATGGGTGCCTAAGCACTTGTGCTCATCTGTCCTAAGCCCTTGGAAGGGGCAGTATCTGTTAAAGGGAAGTATTTGCTGCTAAAATTTGCAACTGAGGCAAAAAAGAACCACCCTTGACTAGGTGTTTGAAAGGCATGAATTTTTGCAGTTACTGGTGGGCAATGGTTATTAATCCTCTACACAAAGGTTGCTTCATGTGCTTTGTACAATGTTACACCGATTGCACATGTGGAACAAAGTTCTCCCAAACTGCAGCTGCAGTTTGCACTTGGTGTCTCTTGATGATGAAACATCCATCCCCATGGGCAATGCAGGGCCACCAGTCAGCAGCCAGCAGCTTTTACAGTAAGGCAAGTTTATAGGCAAGAATCAACAAAGATATTTAATCACATTTTCCTAGTTTCAGTTCAGTCACTAAAATGGTAACATAAGACGTCTTTTACCCTCCAAATGTTTTTTACCAAGTAAGAGACTATCCAACATGAAAACCTACAAGGAATTTAATAGTTAACTGATATCAGCGAGGGAATGACCTGCTATAACTGGACTGCAACTTTTGTTTCTTAAATTACTTTCTGTTTCATAAACTATTATTTGAATTATTACATTTTCTGAAGTTGCCATTAAATATTTAAACACTTATTTTAAGACTTAAGACTTTTTTTTTTCATTCTGCTAATGTTTGTGCTTGTAAAATGTGTATAGACTGGGGCTTTTGATATTTCTATGGCTTTAGGATTATTTGATATCTTGTAGGTATTTGGATTTCTAAAAGTGAAGGTGACAGCAACAAGAAATAATGATACTCCTTGAAATCCTTTTATCAACTTGTATCTGCTTCTTTTACATTCCTAATGCTACCTTATTGACTGCTTAATGCTGTTTTTAAATGTAAATATGTTTAAGCAAAGAATATTTTTCTCTTTAATATCTTAACCAAAGGTTTTTCTGTATCTGGAAGCCATATGAGAACTCGATTTTATCAATGTTTTAAACAGGTACAGGTACAATTCAATTGCATTGAAGTCAATGTAGCACAACACATCTATGTGACCATGAAAACTGTACCACATTACTGTGAAGTCAAGCTGAGTCAGCAATACTATGTTGAAGGTAGGAAACATCTTAAATCAGATGCTTTTCAGGAAATATCTTTAAAATAAAAAAACCCAAACCAACCAACCAACCAAAAAAAAAAACCTCGAAGTCAAAAGCACATCCAAATCACATTCTGGGATATGACCTGACTCACTGACCTAACTGATGGTAGCTCATGTACGCCAGGACCAGTCTTAGTTTACATTTCAGTGAGTTTTTGTTGGCAAGTAAAGGCCTCGACTTGGTATAAAACCCAGAGTTTATGTCTAAAGCTCTGTGGAAACTGAGCTTACACTATGCATTTGTCCCTGTTGCCCTCCTTGTGATTGGCACATGCTCCTTCTCGGCCTGCAGGTTCAGCCCGGCCTGCTCTCTGTGCCTCAGGTGCAGCTTCTGCTTCTTTGCAGGGGTGGCCCAGGGGTGGCTTCAGAAGCTGAGGAAAGCTTCATAAGAAAGTCTATAGAAATCTATTTTTACTGTCATTAGCTACCTGTTCTATAGCCTGTTACATGTAACTGGAAAAGATTAGGTAGCATTTTTCCATGTTTTGGAGTGAAGTGCCCATGAATTTTTTACAAATTATGCCATGTGCACACAAAAATAGATTCAGCACCGTGGTCCAACCAAGATACAGTGTGGCCAGAGAAAGATAAAGCAAAAAATGACATGAGACCCCTTGTTCAATCCCAGGCTGGGATTGTCCTGCCTTCCCACCTCCAGAGCCCATGGGTGGATGGTTCCTGTCCTTGCCCCTTGGTACAGTGTCATTTCTGCTGCATGGTTTGACACTTGGGTACAAGTAAGGCCTTTCTGTGCTTAAAAAGCCTTCAGTTTTCTTATCAGTCCTGATTCACTACTGAACTATATATATTTGAAGTATATATATTGAATTATATATATTTGAAGTTTTCTTATCAGTCCTGATTCACTATTGAATGATATATATTTGAAGGATATTCACTATTTGAATTATATAATATTGAAGTATATTATATATACTTTGTGAACAAAGAGGGGAGGAAGCAAGGTTTTACAAAGCCCAGTTTTAGACACATTACAAGGATGAGTGAACAAATGAAAATAGGAAATATTTCTTAGTGGAAAAGGACTCTGTGGGGAAATTAGAGTAAAGTGCTGCTCCAACACTGTGTTATGCAAGGAGGGTGAAAGCAACACATGAAAAGTTGTTTTAATGTTCTTAAAAGTTAAGTTTTGGAGATAAAAATACCAGATATTCTGAAAGTGTTGCCTGGCTTCTAATTCTGGTAAGCTCCCTAGGAGCTAGGTAGGGTGTTTCTTTCTAAGGCTGGAGTCAGAATAGCAAAAATACAGAATTATTGATAACAGAGAACTGAGCCTGGTAAACAATAGGAGTTGTTTTTCGAGGAAAAAGTAACCAAAATTAATATTATTGCTCAAATTGTTGTTAGGTTCTAGGTAAAGAAGTGTGGTGCTAAATCCTCAACTGCAGCCTTTACTGCTGATGAGGTTTCCCAGTATCTCCCCAGAAAGGGAGATAGGTCCTTAAGGCATAGTGTGATATAATCTCTGTGTGTGGGAAGAGTACTTATCTTTTTTGCAGTTTATTTAAAAGTGTATACAAGTCTGCCCTTAAAAAGAGAGATGAGAGAGGTTTCCTGTTGGGAATCTACTGGATAATTTGGCAGTTTGTTTACACAGTTATGTGAATAAAGCAGCACTGAAACAGACTCTGCCTTCTCCCTTGCAGATTGCAGAAACAGTGATGTGGGAAAATATATTCCAGCTTGTTCAGGTGAGCTGATCTCCTGTGCAACTTAGAGCTGTGAGATAGTTCTGGTGACCTACACAATGACATGTTTTCCTACTTAAATGAGCAGGGAGAAAAAATTATGATTTCCAACTACCACTATTTATAATTACCATGTAGTTGATAGGTAATGTTCTGGAAATGTATTTCTATGCATTTCTATTGAAATGGTACATGGTAATGTTCTGGAAATATATTTCTATTGAAAATGCTACATGGGAGGTAAAGGTTTTGATATTCTATATGATTTATAAGCTTTTGGAAACAAATTTGTGTTCTTTTAATGCACTTTGGATTGCTGGTTTTATGTTTTATCTATTGAAGACCTCATAAATAGATTGAAATTGATTTGCCAAACTTCTACGCTGCTTGTGGCATACCTGAGAATATATGTATTAAAAAATATTCCTTTCACATATTACACTTGTCTTTCATAGTTGCACATATTCTCTATGTAAGAAAATTACAATCTTGGGATAATCAGCCCTTATAGTGGTATTATCATGTATATTTCAAATATTTATACGTAAACTACATAAGGTTCCAAGTACCAAGGTTGAGGTAAAATTGGTAGGTGTCTTGGCCTCTCAGTATTACAAGTGCTAAACTAAATAATGTTGAATGAAAATTATATCTCATAAAAAAAAGAGGACTATTAGAGTATAAAGGAATAATAATTTCAAATATTCTAAGTAAGATTCTATAGATGCTGATTTTCATCTCCATCAAGTTATGAAATATATTCTGTCCCTTTTATAAATAGATAAAATAGAAATAATAAAGTTATAAAGAAAGAGATGTAATAATTTCATGCTTGATTTTATTTTTTTTCAGCTGGAAAGTTAGCTTATAATTTAGACAGGGCAAGGAAAATGGTAACAGTGAATGTGTCCAACTTTCCCCGAGATCAAGATTATTACGTTCGCCTGTGCCACAAATGGTTCACCTGTGAAGATGCTGGGGCATTTGCTGTGGTGAGTTAAACTCCTGGTGCTTTGGGGAACTGGGGAGGGTGCCTTGCAGGTGGCAATGCTCATTAAGGTTATAGTCACAGGAAATGCCATCTATGTCTATATCTACAGCTACATAATCTGTATCACCTATATAATCTATATTTGTAACTATCTATATCATCTCTGTCTATATTTATCTATATATCACCTATCTATATCTATATCTATATATCTATATCTATATCTATATCTATATCTATATCTATATCTATATCTATAAATTTGGCTTATATCTAATTGAAAGAAATTTACTGTCTTGGATTTATGACCATCTTTTTCATTTCAGATAAAAGGAAAGGAATCTTTTAAATCCGTTTCTCTGAAATATTCTCAGCTACTCCCTTGTCTTTGCATTGAGGTAATACACTCTGGAATTTGGTATATATTTGTGTTTCTGACTGAAGAAATTTTATTAGGGATTTGTGCTAAGGAAAGGAGGAAAAATCTGAAGGAAAAGGCTCTAGGCCCAAGTTTTTGACTAAGGCTTTTTTTCACCTTAGAATTACGTAAATATAAGGAAGAGATTTCTTTTAGTAGATGCTAATTAAAACATGGCAATCAGAAGAAAATGGGATAAAATTGATAACAATTAATGGAATGTGTTGTGTAATATTATTTTGACTGATTTTTTATAAACAATGAAAAGACAGAAGACTTAATCTGACAGAATGTCAGCAGCATTTGATATAGTATTGCATGAGAAACTAAAACAGGAATTGAGGAAACTGAGAGTGATGGCAAGATTTGAGTGGTAGATAGTACCTGGCTGCAGGGCCAACTCAGCAACTCCTGTTGGATGGGCCTGTGCTGGTAGGGAGGTTATTTAAGGATGACACTTAGAGTCATTCTCATATAAATGCTTTCATCAATGACATGGGGACAAAATGCAGGAATGTGTAATAGGATTTGCTGGAACACAGCTGGGACCTATAATAAAAATGGAAGAGGGTCAGGGTGATTGGAGAAGACTAGAGATCTTTATATGTGACATAATTGAAGGATGATGAAGTGTAAAGGATGAAGTGAAAGTTCATGCATTTGCTCTGATAAAAAGAATTCTTGCTGTAGGATGTGAGTCCTCATTTAGAAATAACAGTGGAAGCAAAAAGATCTGGGTGAAATAGTTGATCACAGGGTGATTAACTAGCTTGCTTCCCTGATGTCAACATGTAAACAGGAACAAAAGTCTAGTGAGTTAGATTAGATTATTCCAAGCTAACAGGAAAGTACGGGCAAGGCCTTCTTTGAAATACTGTAAGGAATTCTTGTATCCATATTTAAGAAAGGTTAATTCAAAAGGAAGATGCACATAAAAATCTGTAGTGATTGGGGAATGAAGAGACTGTTTTACAAAAGGAATTCAAATACCATGTTTCCATTAGCCTGGTAAAGCACATACAAAGACAAATTATGTTTGCTGTGCAAATACAGACCAGAAGGATCACTTATAAGGAAAAATAAGATATGTTTTAAATGGAAGTCATTCTTGCAATGAGAATGAAGGGGGAAAAAATTCATTCCATGAATATATTCAGGATAGTTACATGTTTTCATGATAACCTGAGAAGTGAGATTTTGGAATGTCTTTCATACAAGGAATAAAAGGTCCCAAACAAATTCAAAATTATCCTGCTAACATAGAAAGATGCTATGTGAACCTAGTTTTCTCACTGAATTTTGAGGTTAGATTTACCTTGCAGATTAACATACCTAGATGTAAAGATCTAAATACAGATATCTACATTTGAATTAGGTGAATAAACTCTTAAAGTCAATGGAGAGCTAATTAATACAGTCAGTGCTCAACTGACCAAATGTAGATGGCCAATCCTTTTGGGATGTGCTGGACTGCACTGTAGATTCCACTGGCTGCTCTGGCTAGGTCTAAATAAGGCTACTGTGACAGTAATTTGGGCACTTTAGTCACATTGAGATGTGTGCATTGTGGGACCTAAAATCACATACCTAAATAGGCAAGCTGAACCACAAAGTCTTGTCGAAGCCTAGGGAATTTTTTCATTCCACTCTGAAAATATGAGATCACTAGAAAAATTTTATTTCTCTCAGTATATACGCTGCAAATAGGATTGCAGGGTAGAAGTAGAAAATTCTGCAGTGCAGATAGAAAATTCTGCAATAGGATTGTTGAGTAAACAGATAGGAACAGAAACATTTGCACATGAATCTAAATAAATAGGGCATAGCAGCAGCCATGCACATATACTTGAAGATTGGGTTAAGTTTCAGTCTTCAGATACTAAGGATGCATCCTTTACAATTGCCTAGGCCAGGAGATCTTATATTATGACTATTGAATGTTTTGAGTCCCCTAGAAAGGGAAATCAAAACATTAAATAATCATAATATAAGATCAATTACTGTAAGAAACTTAATGAAAATCAAAGTGGAAGATTTTCTAAATGAAATTGGACCAAATATGCAACTTAGAAATAAGATATAGTGTTAGAATGGATCCCCTTAGTTCAATGCCCCTAATGATGAACAACAAAATAAAAAAAAACCTTTACAAAATTACTTCCAAAGCTTTCTAACAAATATAGCATTCTTATCTTTGGCAGGAAGAATTTCTGTCACATTCTACCTGAAATGTTAAAAACATTTATGTTAAAAATGTTTAAAAAATGGTAAAATGTTAAAAAAAATTTATAACCTCTAACTGATGTCCACTGTTTGGTTGTAGGGTTGGCTGGCACTTCCAGATGCAAGGAGGGTACAGCTTTGTCCCTTTGAAAATGGCAAGTATTGTGTGCTTACTCTTTATAGGAATGACTTTCAGCAGATCCATTAGTATGTCACAGTTTAAAATTAATCTACACTGAAAATCATGTGTTGCAAAACTTCAAGGAAATAATCATATTGGTTTGTTTTACTGTGGGTAGATGAAACAACTTACTGTCAGACCACATAATTCACCAAGTTTATGCCAACAAAAACACTAAGTAACTTTTTGGTCATTTCCCGCATTTGCTTAAGTGACACACAAACTAGGCAGAAGGAATAAAGGGTCAGCTTAGAAATGGTGTGAGAAGAGGGCTTCAAGGAGACATTTGAGGGTGTCCAATACCCAACCCAAAGGAGGGAGCAAGGAGTTGAAAAAGAAGACAGTTAACTATATATGAGTTCTATGCTTAACAGGAAATTATTCACACAAATATTCCAGCAATATCAGAAATTTGTCTGAGATGACAGCTCAGAAAGAAACAGAAAAACAGAAAAAGAAATTATCTTATTTGCGCACATATGTAAGTAATTTTTTTACCAAGCAAATAGAAAAAAGTGTGGCCTAAAATGTGTTTTATTGTGTTAAGTCCAAGATTTTGGTTTAAAGCACATGTAGAGGTACCAGACTTATTAGCTGTGTTGATTCCTGTCTGGACATTTTGAGTAATGTTTTCCCTCTTTCTTTGTGCACAGATACACAGGTGCTATGGGACAATATTGTTTATAACCCATCAACACAAACCCTTGCCTGGGAGCCAGCCTGTCCTGTCCTTGTCATGGTTAACCTATGCAGGTTCACCAAGTCGAATGACCACTGTGAAGATATAGAAAAATCTTTCAAAAATTCTTCTGAGAAAGTAAGAGCTCTGTGGATTAATTCAAACTATGATATTGAAAGGCATCACCAAAGGCAAAATGTGAAGAGCTAGATTTTGGAATAAGAGCAGTTGCAAATTCCTCTCTTCTTCTCTGATACTTAAAACTATTCATAATCACAGTCTGTTCTTGCACACTAATCACATGATTTATTCAAAATAGTCACTGACTCATTATAAAGAAATAACAAGTGGAGATGACTGGGCAGCTAGTAATGTTTGCTAAATTCTTTGGGGTAAATAGGATCTGCTTTTTATTTATAGTTCACATCAGGTTACCTTTAAAGTAAGAAACAGACACATTGTGAGGACAACTCTTCTCATCTCTAGATAGGCATGGTAGGTTGGAGGGATTTCTCTCTGATGGTAACACCTAATTTTTACTGTCACAAGGGTATTTTGTGATTAGATCAGATGTAGATATTTAACATTTAGACACCAGAAATATAAATTAAATAAAGCTAAATCTCTTTACATATTTCTGGAGACATAACAGTACTTTGGTAGGGCACAATTGTTTTGTAATTAAGATCTTCCTGAAGTGCCTTCCTCAGCCTGGTGCAGTGTCTTGAAATTGTGGGTGCTGAAATATTGTGTCCCTTAGTTCTTCCAGCATTTATTTTCTCAAGTTGAGAAGGGGTTTCAAATGCATATGTCTTGAATGGCTTAACACTTCAATACTGAATGCTCTGGCTTTTTGAGGTTCACTAGAATTAGTTTTATCATGAAAAGTAATCACAATCAGGCTTGCCTGATTGTGGAGAGAAGGCTGTAAACTTAAAGTAACAACAGAAAAGGCAAAAAAAAAAAAAAAAAATCAAACACAAGAGATTAATTCTGAAACTTTTGGATTAATATTATTATTCTGATGACATGACTGGGGAGGGGCTGACTCCAGACTGTCAAATGCTTTTGTGATTAGGAACTCCTGGCCAAGCCTTTAGTGATTGTTCAGATTCATCATTTATGAGTTCCAACAAAGCTTTGATCTTGAGAAAACAGATTAATTTAATTCTAGATGTGACTGATCCCTCTGGGCTTATTCATCTGCTGGCAACAAGTACAATTCATTGCTTGCAGGAGAGAAAATAGGCTAAAAAAGACTAAAATGGGGTCTGGCTGGTAATGGTTGTATCTATCACCTGAACAGAAACCAAACTTATTACAGAGTATGAATGTTTTTCTGTATTTACTGATTGCATTTAATGACTGAACATTAATATTAATCATAGAACCATAGAATATCCTGAGCTGGATGGGACCCACAAGGATCATCAACATTCATGGATAGAATGGATTCTCTTTATTTTCCTCATTAATTCTAACAAATTTGATATTGAATTGGTCCATTTATGGTACTGTAACCCTGAAAACCATCCCTGTAGTATGCTGGAAACTACTGCAGATTGCTCAGATAGGGCCAACTGCCCTGTGAATCCAGACAAGGCCACACACTCTAATCCTGTGCACATGTACTGACTCAGGCACGAAAGCTGCATCACTCCTCCTAACTGAGGCTGGGGCTTCCTCTGTCAATGACAAAACTGTCTCCAGGTCTGAGCAGACTCCTGCAGAGCTATCTCCTGGGACACTGCTGTTATGTTCTCAAAAGAAGTTACAGGAAGGGTTTGGCCATGTAGGATGCTCAGTCACTTTTAGCAGCAGGGTTTATTTAAGTAGGATCATGTGTATAGCAATGTGTGCAGCTATTGTTTTTATAAGAAAAGGCTCTTTGTGGTGAAGCCCTTGGTGGGTAAACAATTGTTAATCAAGAAAAACAACATTTTGTGGATTGCTTAAGTGTATTTCCAAAATTCAGCCTATGTTTCACTGTTCTGAAATAAGGATATGGAAAATTCAAAGATTTCTCAACTGATGGTGGAAAACTTTTGGATGTATGTTTAGGTGTTCTGATGAGTTGTTCATGAGTGGAAAATAAGGGGTTGAAATAAGTTGACTTTGTAATCAGAATTTTGCACAAGCCACCAAAGAATCAATTAATTTAGCTCTAATGGGTCAGTCTGACCATAAAAAATGCTACATATTGCAGATAAAAGGGAGCACACTATTCAGTAATCCAAAGCAGCAGTTGTTTCTAATCATTTTATGTGATTAACTTCCTGGGATGTTTATGAATTAAACAAACCAGTTGCCTTTGCAGTAATCAAGCCATGAAAATTGCAGAAGTTGATTTTGTGAAACTAGTTAATAAATCTAGCTAATGATGACTGCTCTGTCTTCCAGCAGGTCAAATATTCTCGTGTGGACACTCACCCAAGACTTTGCATGAAGGTAAAGGAATTTCTTTGTAAAACACATATTAACTGCCCTTCTATCCCTAAAACAAATGAGCTGCTGATGTTCTTTATGATCAATATTTTGTTTCATAGCTCTGATAAATGGGAACTGACAATGAAGGAAAAGTGAAGGATTAGATTAGAAGTTGATAGTTTTGGAGTGCAGCAGCAATGATAGATAAGACACAGGTCAGATTGTTCCCTTCCTTTTTGTCTGTTTAAGAAAAGCAGGAAAATATATTTTTTGTCAATGCAAACTCTGAAGAATATTCTAAATTTAACATATAAAGTTTTTCATAGTAAATATTTGAAAATAAAATGATCAACACTTAATGGAGAATCTCTTACTATTCTATTTGAGGGAAAAAATCCAAATAAGGCCAATACAGGCATATTATTGTTTTCTTTTAAATTACTTTCAGGTCAGTGGGACCAGATATTTATATAAAATATGCATGATTATAAATACCTGAAGAATTAGGGGATCTAATTTAAGTTAAGGGTTGGAAGATACAATGAAGGAGGAAAGCTGTGAATTAATAGTCTGCAACTTTCTGGAATTCCCTGATCATCACTAGTTGAATATTTGCCACAGATTGAAATGGAAAATCCAGTTTTCATAACAGATTTCTCTGCTTTCAGTTTACCACCAAACGAGGATCTTGGCTTAAATGTCCATTTGCTCATGGAGAATTTCCAGGTAAATATGTTTTTAAAATTGTAAATAAACATTAAATTGTAAATAACATTATATAGTGGAAAATATTTAAATCACTAGATATGAGAAGTGAGAAATGTTCAACAACACTGTAAATTGTAAACTAAGTCAAAGAGACTTGACAGCTTTTTACTTCTATGTATCCTCAGTAGATCTAGTGTTCAACAGTATAAAAAGTAACTTGTAGGAATCAAAATAATTAAAATAATTACTTGCATATAATTTGATAAAACTTAAAAATACAAAAAGCTTTTATTTTAGGCATAAATTTTAGAATATACTGTATGGTCTTTGTACATCTGAAAGTAAGTATTTTCCCCTAATATCAGCCTGGAAAATGAGGACTGCTGCAGTTGCAGAACAAATACAAGTTTTCTTCACATCCCAAACCAAGGCACAGTTCTCAGTGCTTGTGTGTAACAGAACGCAGATGGCTTCATGTGAATCTCTTGGGATGCACCATTCAGTCTCTGTGGTTTGTATATATTATTTCTTAAACTTTTTAAGGCTTTTAAACATACCTAACTTCATTCATTTATTATTCCATATATTGTTTTGCAGCTTGAATCCATTAATAAACCATGTACATATTGCAACAATTACCGGAACATTTTAAAAGCATGTCGCATCTCACACTGAAACAAGAAATAAATAAAGATGCTGAAGTCCAATGAGTCACATCAAATGATGTGACTATTGAGGGGAACTTTAATATTCCTTTAATGTCATTTTTGTAGTGTGGTATTTGTATTATGTATATAGCAAATGTTCCTGTTAATATTTCATATATGGGTCACTGATACAGCTGACCTGGCAAATCACGCATCATGAAATGTAAGACTTGAGGCACCAATCCATTATGAACTCTAAATATCACAGCTGCCAATACAAACTCAACACGCAGAAAGGGCTCGTTTTCAGCCAAATTATCTATTTGAGCCAGCTGATGGTGTGGCTACACAACTGCTTCATCCAACAAAATGGGGACAGAGAGGGGAAAGATTATGGGAGGGTCAGATTTCAGTGTCAGGCAGCAGCTAGTTATGAGAGCCTCATTCCTCTCTTGCAACTTAGTCTACGTCCCACACATTTTCAGTGCAGCACTGTGGTTTGCCCTTTAACCCTGCCTATCAGTAACCTTGTTGGCCCAATTGTGATCTGCTGAGACACATCTAGGAAGTGAGGTCAAAAAGCTAAAGAGAGGCCATAGTATTATTTTTCAAACAGGACAATATTAGCAGGATAGATCCTAGCAGCTACTAGGACCACCACGCTGAAATACAGCAGCCAGCTCCTCAGCACTCTCAGATCCACTGCTAAATATGTGCTTCTGCTGTCTGCTTCACTGACCAGGCACATGAGCTGGCACATGATGAATTTTGAGAAATTTGAGAAATCTAGATATTGTGATTTGAATTGTTACTCCTGGCTATAGGGGGATGTGTTTTAGAACACACGAGCACAGCTCCTACATCTGTCCTCTCTGTAAGGTATATTCCAGCTGTACTTGTCACTATGTAGGGACACAATGCAACTCTGCCTTTTTCAGGTGCTTGTGATTCTTCTAGTGGGAAGAGTGCACATACCAGGCAGTTATGAACAAGCATTTCTTAACATGATGGGCTGGAGACTGAACGCTGAATTTGTTTTCTAATGGATCAGTTTAGATTGTTAGTGCACCTCTGGTGCTGAATGTAACAGAACAGCTGATAAAAAGAGTTTTCCAACTCAGCACAGTCTGAGGACATGCAAAAATGGAAGATAATAACTTGCTCCTCTAGGAGTTCCCAGAGCTGAATAATCATGGCAAAAGGCTTGGGAAAAAACAGCTATCCTAATTAACACAGACCACAGAGGGCATTGGTGGCAATATCAAGAGTCTATCCTAAAGGGAAAAGCTGTCTGGAAAATGCTGTATTACTGGCAGAAATGGAGATCTTGTAGAATAGTTGTCAACACTCAGGGAAGGTTCTCTTCAGCTGATCTATTTCACATGAAATCTGTGGAGTTTGTATTTTCTGGTTTTAAAGGTTCTCTGTGTGAATAGCTAAGTGAAAGGCATAATGGCGGAACACCAATAAATCACAGCTAGATATTGAAATGTGTGTTTCATGAAGGCACTGATGCATTTAGACATGCTGTTTTCTTCCCTTTGGTACAGAGCTGTTATGTCTCTGCTACTGTGACAGAATGGGACTCCAAATAAATTACATACAGTTCCTGTCTCAACACCATGAGCAGTGTACACAAAGTTTTCATCAAGACCTCACTCTGTGTTCCCAGAACCCAATGTTGATCCTCTAACTATGAATTCCTCTTCGGTCATGCTTGAATTTATTCACCTAATTTGCCCCCAATTACTTTAAGAGTTTGCCACCCTGAAGAGAGTGGTGTAGGATGCATAGCTAGTGGTGGAGTAACAGACATTATTTTGAGGACAAACCATAATCAATCAGATATTAAATGTTAAGCCAGTCATTTAGGACAAATTTGCCCTAAGGCTCAGCTTGTTCTCTGCATACAATGGGATGGGAAGTCCAGAAGAGCTGTAAAGACAGAGTCATTCCTTCAGCTCATACACCAGGGAAAAGAAGTGAAGATGATGGGAGGAAGCAAACAGTGGGGAGGAGTTTCCTCCTTGTGATGCTCCATAAAATGCAGTAACATTTGCCCCCTTCCTGTGCTGCCACACTCTGCTTGGCAACACCAGCTGCTTATGGTCATTGAGATCTGGGGTTAGCTCTGAAAATAAATAACCTTCCATTGATTTTCTAACACAGTAGAACTCTAATAGCATTATTGGGAACCAAAGCAAAGAACTGAAGAGACACAGTGTGTTTTCATTGTTTTCAGGTATGGAAAATGGCGATTTTCAGCTTCTTTTTTTTTATTCATTAGGGAGATCCTGTTTCAATCACTATGTCACAGGAAATGTGTGGGTCAACAATTTGCATTCAGGTATGTGTCTTGCTTTTTGCCAGGTACCCTGTACAAAATAAACTAATAAAAAATCATTAAGACACCTAGCAAATCAGCAAGTACTCTCACTGCTTTCTCCTCTCAGCTAAATCTGATTACTGTGCAAATCAAGTTGGCAAAGAGCATTATTTAAAGATTGGTATGCTGCCACCACTTTTCTTTGAGATGACATTAATTAACTGAGAAGTTGCTCTCCATGATCTTGCTCCTTTGTCAGTGGCAGATAAAAGGATATCATCAGGATATTGCTAATCCTGTCTTTATGTGTTCCTTCATAAATAAAAAGTTCCAAGCTATCAAAAGATCCAAGTAAATAATGGATGAATTTTCAAAAATTGACATTGACTAGAAAAGGTGAGGCATATAGTAAACAGCACAGCAAGAGCATGGTGTCCTAGAATTAGCACTCAGGAAAGTAGAACTGAGCAAATGATTTCTGAGATTTCTGCACACTATTTCTGTAGCTGAACTTCATTAAGAAATTTTGTTCATAGAAAATGAGCATGAAGCTTATTGATAGGTTTATGCCTCTCTGGAGTTAAAGTTCTCAGGAGACACTGAAAGAAATGGGGGTGAGCTCTGAGGCTCCAGCAGCTGCCCTGGAAGGCCCTTCTCACCTTCACTTTGCGCTGCTGGGAAGAAAGAGGGAAGATGAAAGTGAGATTGGCAAAAGCCTACTGAGTAATGAGAGTAGTAGTTCTTTCCCTAGAGAGACATGAAATTTGGTGGGGAGACTGATAATTTCCTGCATAAATTATTTCTTTTGTAAGTAAGACATTATCTGTCAGTCAACAATAGCAACAAAAATTATGATTAGCTCTATCATTTAGAGACCTAAAAGTGATTGCAACTCAATATATACTAGACCAGCAATCTCCATATGTGTATATTTAGAAACAGATTTAAAATGCAGTCCCTTGAGTAAACTAATAAAGCCATCTCGTTTTGTCAACACAAGTGCTTAGTAACAGCTCTGCTGAAAGGGGAGTAAGCCTCAATTCTTTCTTTTGAAAGGGCTGGAGAACAGATGTGGATTATTCAGTTCCACTGCAGATCTGTGATACCTTCTGTGGTGAGTAGAATGTTAACAAAAGAAGCTTGGGTCTTTATTCTGTACAAGAGCACATTTGAGGTGAAGTGTGTTTTCACTGTGAAACTGAGGTGGAATTCACCTGACTGGAGGTGGATGTGTGCATGAGAGCTGGATATGCTCAGAGTCCTTTATAGACAGTGGACTGATATACCTCATGAGCTACTTTAATTATCTCTGCAAGGGCAGCTTGTGTGCTGGCTGCTGTCTCTGCTTCCTGGGTGAATTCTTCACCTTGTGCCAGATTCTGTGTGTCACACCTGTATTTACCTTGCTGTCAGTACATGAGGTAACTTGCTAAAAGCACACCTTGGCAAGAGGCACACACTGCTGCCATTGCAGTGACTGCAGCACAGCCCTGCTCTCAGTTCCCCCCCTGCAAATGGGACAGCAGCATTTCCCTCCACTTCCCAGCAAGCAGAAATTTGCTTCTGGACATTATTATTATGATGACTTGAGGTACACTCAGATACACAATGGAGCCAGAATACTCTAGAACCTCCAAACCCTGAAAGTAAGGTGTTGTAGAAATTAGTGAGTTCGGAGCAAACTAAAGCTGTGGGGTTTATGGTGAACAGTACAGCAGTGGATTGACTAATTTAGAACTAAAAAGTCTAAAAGGAATCATGCTGAGAGAAGCCTCAATCTGAGCATTGCCAAAAACACTTCCCCAAACTCACACAAAAAACCAACCTACATCTCCTTCTAGTTCACTGCAAATACAGTAAGCCCTGTGACAGATTTTCCCTGTTGTCTAAAAACACCTGTCAGTTAACTACAGCTTCAGTCTTGGAAGCCTGATAATAAAAATAAGGGAGCTTGAATTTGTGGTCTGAATGTAGTTCCCTGTGTAATCATTTGTATAATGCCAGTTCAGGTTTCTTCTCCACTGAAAAACCTGTGATTGTAACAGGCCCAGTCAAGATGAATAAATTAAATCAGTGTTGTGGTTCATGCAGTGTGGATGAACCCCAGCATTTTAATTTTTCATATTTTCTATTTAAAAATGCAGAGTATGACAAAAACATGTAAAATAATTAAAAGCTCTAGAGATGACAGTCCTGGAAATTCTCTGCACCTCATGGTAGGAGAGAACATGTCTGTGCAGTAAATGAAAATAGCAGAACATCAAAAGCTGACTAAAGAACTTTTTGTGCATAGTATTTGATTTAAATATTTAAATAGTGAACTTTTTTTCACAAGCTTGTTTGTTTGGTTTGGTTTTTTGTTGTGTTTGTGTAGGGTTTTTGTTGGTTGTTGTTGTTTTTTGGATTTTTTTCCTTCTGATTAGGAATTTGTGGAGATTTGGGAAAAAAAAGGAGAAAATGGGCACTTACCAAGAATGTCAGAACTGTAATGTGTGATCACTGTGTTTGTTGTACATTAACCTATTAACCTCATGCTTCATGGATCCTGACATAATTTATGGTTTTGGGACAATGTGATCTATATCAGTTGGTAGATCAATCCATCTCTGTCTGTGGACCAGTGTTCCCAAAATTTCCCTGTGAGCAAGATGGTACAAGTCAGTGTCAGAGATGGGACACTGAACTGGGTTGGTCTGTCTTACTGCAATAATTCCAGTGTTCTTAACGACCCATTGGAAGCCACTAGCTGCTTCTCAGGTGTAAGGTTTTTAATGTATCAGTGACAGCAAAACTACTAAGGGTTTTTGTATTCTTAAATGCATATTTTATATAAAAAAGGTATTTCTTAAACACTAGCCTTTTAAAATCAGGATGTGATGAAAGTTTCTTAAAGCAGTTACCAAGGGTGATAATTGTTACACTGGGATGCTGTTGTGTTTGGGCCTAAGATATTAAGGAAAGTGTAAGGCAATATTAACCTTGAGATTTGTCTGTAATTTGTGACAATCTGAAATGTCAAAGCAAATGACAAATAATCTTGTAATGGCACAGTGAAATAGTGAAAACATATACTGTGCACATCTTTGTAAAATAGAAACGTGCATGTTAAGTGTAACTGTTAAAGATAACAAGCACTGCCAGTGTGTTCAGAAGACTCATGACGTTATTAGAAAACAAATTCCGGTCATAACAACATCTATTACAAAAACGTCACTGTGTCTAACCATCAGGAAGGCTGCTCTTTAGCCAAGCTTTTAGAAGAGCTTTCTGGCATGTATAATTTATTATTCTATAATGGATAGCATTTTTCTATAAAGCTGTACATATTTTTTCTATATTTTCTATAAAGCTGTACTTTGGGAATTACAATGGCTTGGTCTTGTTTGCTCTACAATGGATGGAAATAGGAAAATAATGTGGTGGTTTTTTTTAAATTTTGAATTTAATAGCATTGACTTGGAGGCAATACTTTGTGCTTCTTTCAAATTTTCTATGTCTTTTGACCACTTTTCTGGATTCTATTTAATAAAGCCAAGCATTTTGAGACATTATTTCCTCTATAAAATAAGAACTTTATGTATTTTGTATGAAACAATAACCCATATCAGTTACTCTGAGAATAAATATGTGAATGATAATTAAAACAAAATGGCAACCTATATTTGAACTTGTTCCCTCAGGTTTTCATGGTCAGTCATACAGTGATGGAAACCCACCAAAAGCCATGACACACAGGTATCCATCTAATTTACAGTTTGAAACATCTGTGGAAATGGATGGGGTTTTTAATCTTGAAACCATATCGCTGGCCTTGTAACAAGCACAGAAGGAATATCTGAATGAATTTTGTATATAGCTAGAAGGAATATCAGGTTCTTAACCCTCCCTTTCCCACTGAACACATTCCCTGCTTTTGTGCTCTCTCCTCTCTTGCTTTCTCTCTTTGCAGTTTAGTGTGGAATCAGAGGTAGCTGCCTTGCTGCCCAAGTGAGGAGAAAGGGAGGCAATTAACCAGTGCCAGTGAGAAGTTTGTAAAGTAACAGCACAGCCTTCAGGAGCCCTGAAACAAGCTCAGATTGCTGTGTGTGATATTCACATTATTAGCCCCTGTCCCCTGCTTTCTCATGGATGTTTGCATGCAGGTCGGATCCCTCTGTGCTCTCACTGATTAGACACGTCTGCTCAGCTGTTCCAGTGCTGCTTCTTATTGTCACAGTCCTTTACTAAACACCTCTCCTAGGCTATAGACAAATAATCAGTAAATAATGCAGCCCATGGAGGTACAATTTGGCAGACCCTGAGCCCTTAAAAATTCTCTTCCTTTAAGGATACCTTTCAGAGCCAGCCTAGAAGAGTGGGAGCTACCTAGAACTCCAGAGAAAATAGAGAGGAAAAACTCTTGTTCAAAGATGGGGAAAAGCTGGAGCCTTGCAAAAGCTCTGCAAATCATGTGGTTGAGAAGGGGCTGCCATCCTTGCCTTGAGGCAGTCTTTTCCCTTTCAGAAGATACCACTCAGAAGAAAGTATCTGATTTTGTTTATATGTTCATATAAACAGTTTGAATTGTGACAGTCAAGTACACAAACTGTGGACAAATTGTTAGATTTGTTATTTTATACCAAATATATAGCAATGAACTTTTTCATTGGAGAAAATAATATTTTCCTTGGAGAAAATAATAATAATCTTCTTTCCTCTTCTGTTTTTCTCCTAGGATGAAGAGTGTGGAGTCCTTGCACTGAATCTAACAACATGTTTTCAAGGTCCTCAGGATTGTATTTTGGTGCAACTTGCAATTCTGGTCTAACTGGTCATCTCTCATGACAGTAGTTTCTGATTACTGTGAGATTATTCTCATGAGTGAAGAATTTAGCAAGTTGAGCCTACTGTAATATGACAAATTCAGATTAGGATTCCTTATTTTCCAGTATTTAAAAAAAGGGTCTTAGAATGCCACAGACACATTTTATGAAAAATCCTTCCCTTAGGATTTTTCCTCCTGAGAAGCGGAGAGGCCTCAGGAACAAAATGTAAACAATGGTTATCTGCTGCTGTGGAATGCAACAGGTGCATCTGTGATTGGTCTCACGTGGTTGTTTTTGATTAATGGCCAATCACAGCCCAGCTGGCTTGGACTCTCTGTCTGAGACACAAACCTTTGTTATTCTTTCCTATTTTATTCTTAGCTAGCCTTCTGATGAAATCCTTTCTTCTATTCTTTTAGTATAGTTTTAATATATATAATAAAATAATAACTCAAGCCTTCTGAAACATGGAGTCAGATCCTTATCTCTTTCCTCATCCTGGGACCCCTGTGAACACCATCAATTAGATCACCTAGAAAATCAGGTCCACATTTTCCATCTAAAGTAGTATTTATACAAAACATGCTATAAGTGAATAATTTCATGGTACTTTGTGTAACAATAGAACAAGTATTTCAGATTTTCTTGTTGGTAGCTTTCATTTTTAAGCCATAAGCAAAAGTTTTTGAGAAATGAATAATGGCGGAAGTTTTCTCAGCTTTGATACATTATTCTTCTTTGCAATTTCCTGTCTTGATTTTCTCATGCGATTCTGATGATCTCACCATGACAGATCATGTTCTTTAAGTATATCTAATAACTGCTTTCTGTGTTTGCATTTGTGTTTGCCTTGGAGATAATTTTCCTATTTGTCTGAGGTGGTACATGTCTTTGGTTGATTGCTATTTAAAACTGTCTTGTGGAAATCTGGTCTAGAAAGACCAGTTTAATGGAAATAGTTTTCCCCATTATATCAGTATTTATACTCAATTGTTAAGGATAATATTACACTCTCTACTGATTAACAAATATTTGGCCTTTATTTCACTGAATAGTCCTGTCAAACATGCTTCCTGTTGTGTAACATGGGAATAAAGTAAAATAAAAGATGATTAATAGCATATCCTGAAACCATGTGGAATTGATCATGTGAGATCAGGAATGTGGGTGAGGAGTAAGGGAACAAGAAGTTAGTTGATCAATAAAAAATATTTTCCATCTGAATGTGTGGAGTTTTAAGAATTGTTTGTTTTGTTGTGTTTCAAGGCATTCATTGACACTTTTAACAGTATGGTGTAAGAGACATATCCACTGCATTGAAACACAAGAATTTTTGAGGTGCCCTGGAGAGGTCAAGTTCTGCTTGACACTTTTGATGTAAAAGCTTTATTATTTAGACTGCTCATCTATTAGATCTAGTCTCATTCCTGGCAGTGCTGCAGCTCCAAAAGCAGAGGTGGCAGGGCAGCATTCCTAGAGCACTGAGTTACTTCCTTTGTAAACCTGAAGCTCTGACCTACCCTGCTTTTCCTCTAACACCTTTCAGGCTGCAGCCAGGAATGAGACACTTGGCCACCCAGCTGAGAGAGCATCATAACTCTACTCTCTTCACTTTCTTCCAGTGAAAAAGTCTTTTCTGCAGGAGTGGTTGTTGTACAGAGTGATTTTTATTGCCATGATATCTTAAAATCAACTTTATGAATATACCCTCAGACTGAAAGTTAATTGAAATGATACAGGTGTATCTAAGGCTAAAGCAAAACACCACCTCCAATGACAAGCTCATCTGAGATCCTGAAGCAGCAACAGCTGGACTAAGCCCTGTGCTTTCAGTGAGAAAGTCCTGCTTCAGCTGCATAGAAGCTGACTCTCTTGCAGTACATCATCTCTTGTTGGCTGCAGTGCTGAAAATACCAAAGAAAACAGTCATACCAAAGCATGGTCCTGTTTTACAGGAAAATTTGGACAGGGGACATAGCAGATGTAATTTAACCTGAGAATAAGGTGCTTATCCAGAGACAGTACTCTAAGCTCCCATGATGGCCACTGGGAAGAGACAGGTACTTTCCAGGCATACTTCATTTTGCTTGGATACTTGTTTTAAAGGGAGCCTAGGCAGCTCCACCTAAATGCTTACAACATTCCTGCTGGTGGCAAATGTTTGCAAATAATCCTTAATAGTATTTCTGTACTTTGGCTCAGGTCTGCCTCTTTGCATTTGTGTAGTGAGAAAATTGCTGGTAGCTTTTCTGACTGACTCCAGAGCAGATCTGTATGAGTCCTTTTCTAATACTTTTGTTTCAGGCAAACATTGTCTCTTCTAATCATAAAATTCCTGCTCCCTCTGGGAGCAGCTTTTCTGCTCTCCCAGATGGTGACTGGACCACCCCATACATGTAACACATTTGGAAGAAATTTCACTCAGGTACTGTATTTTCTAGAGAAGTTACAGCCTCTTCTGTTCTTGTGACTTCATAGCTGCAAAAGTAGAAGTGTTGAAATTTTTTCAGAAGACATTTTAAACACTGGTAGGTCAGTCCTGAAAGAAGGTAGTAATAAAATCTTTCCTAACCCTATAAGTGTTCATTACACTCTGCTGACCACTGAAATGTTTTCTTTCTCTCACCCAAAATATGCAATGATTTTGCAATTGTGACCAATGTACAAGTAAATGTGTTGTAGCAATAGTCAAATGCAAAAATCCCCTATGTGTAGATTATAGAATTGGCTAATTGTCTAGAGCCTCCATTCCTTTGTTGAAGGAAATTCCCTTCTTGCTTATTGTAGGCCCAGGCCACAATAAGCTTATTGAGGACCCTATTTTGAGGTAACCTGCATGTATTTGTTTTTAATTTAATATTTACATTCTCAGTATTATCACAGAGCATTAATATCCCAGCTCTTCTGAGATCTTAGCATGTATCTGAATATCATTGAGCTATAGCAAAAAGACTGATAAGATGCTTTTTAGTAATCTTTTTAAGACTTTCCATTATTTCTAGTGCATTGCACAAACCTGATACCAACATTTAAAGTTAAGACATAAATTAAAAACAATTTTGTTCCGCTTACTTAGGGATTTATTTTCTTGGTATGCTGACATGTGGTCTGGTGTGGGAAACCAGCCTGGTGCTGCTGCAGTATTCTTTATTTGCAGTAAAACACACACTTCCTTGGTATCAGCAAGTTACAGTTGAGTGCCGTGCTTGGATTGCCACATCCCTCATTAGAGCAGCTGTGTATTCACCAAGCTGTAACAACAGCCACAGCAGAACCAGTCCTGCTCTGCAGGCTCTGCTCCTGACCTGTCCCTTTTGCACTTCTGATAAACTACTTCAAGGAAATAAATGGGAAGAGAAATTATGACTACTTTTGTACTTTACTGCTGATTTCACTTCCTGGACTACACAATCAGGCCTGTGTGAGCCAGCAGAAGGGAAGGAGCCCAGCTCCAGGGGAGTGCAAACAGTTCTGCTCATTAGCTCCTTAGGTGGCAGACTGACTGAATTGTCATTACTGACAATAGACTTCAACCTGAAGTTTAACATACCTATGCTTAATAAACAGAAGAAAATGTACTTGCTTCAATTTAGTGTGAAAAGTTCCCCTTACTCATATCCTGCAACAGCTCGCCAAAAAAAATGGTGACTTTCTCTCATATCTCATATCCCCTGTAAGTTTCTTTATTGCACACAGAAATATCTTTCCTGGATTAAGAAAACTTTTTCTCTCTCTTACCCAGAAAGCCCTTTTGTGTAAACCTGCAAAGCTGTTACAAGTCCAGTAACAATGATGCGAGTTATTCCTCCTATCCCCCTGCTGGTTTGCCACCCCTTCAAGCTGCAGGCACACAGTTGGTGGTGATTGGGATGGGGCTGGGCTGAGCCCATCCCCAGCGGGCACAGCTGTGAGCAGCAGGTGAGCAGCACTGACAGCCATGAGCCAGGGAGTGCCCAGGGCACTGACCAACACCAAAGGGAACAGAGGGCACACAGGGCCAATGCATGAACATGGGGGGGATAAAAGGTTGGGCTAAAGAGCAAAAAGGGCAGGTCCTTGAAGCCTTCTGATGAGGCATGGTGTTACTCTGTATGGGGATGTTTAAAGCCTTCTGAAATTGAATGGTGGTCCTCTGTGTATCGTGGCCATCTCCACTGTGGTATGTGCTGTGACAAGCATATCAAGCTACTGCCAGTATTGGTGACTCATACTTTGTAGGAATAGGCCCTTTCATGTGGCACTAAGTGCCATTTTTAAAACCTTTATCTAAATGAATGAGGGCTAGTTCTGGTATTGGATTCACAAGCACACTAGAAATTATTATTTTCTGGGAACCATCAGACAGATTAATTGTCCATCTAGTATAGATCTAAATAACTTAATATATATCTGATACAGTAAAACCAGGACATCTTATCTACTGAGAAACAGATCCTAATTCCTAGACTACTTTTTTTAACAGGTAAAATTTGTCAGATATATTTTATGTCATTCCCTACATTCTAGAGAATGAAGCCTAAATCATCCTCTTTTAAAGCTATATAAGTTCCTACCTAACTTCTAAAAGTCAGTTTTCAAAATCAGCTGTGGATGGGATTGTGTTCTCCAGTTCTGTCTCCACATAAGTGCTCTAAGGGTTTGTACCTTTTCCTATCATAGCCAATAGAATAAACCAACTCTTGTCTTTGGGTTCAGAGCCACTATTCTCATATATTTCACAGGTTCTAGTGTCTGATCACATCCTGCAGAGATTTCCAAGCTTCGCTTACATTGCTTATATGCACTCTGAATCTGGATTCGTGCTTGATGGACAGTTTTGTCATGGGAGAATCCCATGACTTGATGTGTTTAGAAGTAGAAAGGATGAAAAGCAAAAATAATTCCCAGAGATAGGATGAGATAAAAGATGGGGAGAATGTACTTTTTTTATCCCAGAGATAAAAGGAGGGGAGAAGGTACTTTGAGTCATCCATGGGCACAGGCAGGGAGATGCACTCAGAAGGAAATGCTGTACATGGAGCCTGCAGAAGGAAGCCCATAAAGGAAGAAGAATGATGCAGACATGCAGAAATCAGGGTGGGGTGACTGGAGGTGGGGCAGGGGAGATGGGCTGGAGGGGACAAAGACTGTGAGGTGGGAGAGGGAAGGGGGAGGTGAAGTTGGGCAGCCCTGGTGTCATTCACATTCCTGACTCACAGCTGCTCCTCACTCAGAACCTCCAGGTAAAATGGGAAAATGAATGGAGAGTAACCACAGATGTGCTGCTCTGAACGCAATACATACATTTTCCCTACCTGGTTGCTTCTCACCTTCATGCCTGTTATCCATTATCTTGTTGCCTTCTTCATGGGGCACAATTCCAGGATGAGTGGGAGGCAAACTGACCCAGAACCTCTCTGTGTAACAGGGAGTCCTCTCCAGTGACTCTGTGGGCTACTTACCTATGGGACCTCACAGTTTGTTGGGCTTGTGGAAACAGCCTGTCATTTTTATTCCTTTCTTCAATTATAACTGTCTATCAGTGGTGAGAGAAAGCAAAGGTGATTCAAACAAGTGGAGAAATACCAAGGTGCACAGCACCCACACACCCTTGATAGTTCTTGCATGACCATATTCCCCCTTAAAACTAGTGAAACTTTACAGAGCTTTTTCTTTTTCTTTCTTTTGCATTACATCAGTTTCCCTTAAATTTTTAGAAGCAAATTTTGACTTTAGTTATGGAATATTATAATGAATCTTACAGCACTGTACTTCAGTGGTAGTCAGCTTCCTTTCAGGTGGCTCTTCCTCTTTTGTCCCTGTTCACCAAATTTCACATCCCTTGTGAAATCCAGATTGTCTTTCTACATCTGTAGTTTTCACTCACTGATATTTTTCTGCAAGACCCTGGCCAGCTGAGAGGCTTTGCAATGGACTGTTGCCAGCTCATTCTGGAAAGGCACAGTTCTCTGTCTGTCTGCAGGTGCCAATATCATAATAACCCTTGAATGTTCTGCATGTTCCATTGAGGCATTCTTTTGTCTGCCCAGTTCCTTACCTGTGCCCTAACCCTTCACATGAGTGTCCAAATTGTCAGAATATTTCTAGGCTGCACAAGCATTTTCTGTCTTTGAGCTAAGATGGCTGAGTGTGTAGCTGAGTAGGAAGTCAACTGTATTTCTGTGTGAATATGGCTAATCTGAAAAGGTTTACTGGAAGTCAGGATAGATTAATTGATCAGCACTAATGTGGTTTCCAGATTGAGGATAACTTGCTCTGCAAGAGCACAGACAGCAATCTGGTATCTGTCCTTGCTTTTTTGTATAAACCAAATGCCAGCCTTTTTTCTGGATATATGTTCTGTAGTGTTATTTGAAATTCACCCATTTTGTCTTGGCTAATTTAAGGTATGAGACTGAGCTGAGCCAAATGAGCTACCTCAGCCACAGTCTCCTCCTTCAGAAACTCAAGCTGAGGCTGTGAGTTAATGACCAGAAAACTGTTATAAGTATAAACCCTGACTCAAATCCTTTGTCACATTTCCAGGCAGCTCACTTCTGATGGTTTTGTGACCATCAGGCTTCTTTCTAGAGGCCCATTTCTAGTTCTTCAAGGCTATGCCTCAGATGACATTGTTTTGTAAGCACCAAGGTGACGAGACTTTTATCTGCTTCTATATTCACCAAATAACCAGTTGTTGCTGTGCTGCACCATGTATACAACCTAGGCTGCACAAGCAAACTGAGATTTATTCCATGAAAAGGACCACAAAGATAATATAAATGTACTTCTGAGGGCTGTTTGTTACTGCTTGGTGCAGAGACATTGGATATTACAGGAAATAATTGTACAAAAATTGCTGCTATTGTGTTATTGCCTCTGATGAAAGAGGATTCTGTGATTCCTGAATGGATGCTCTGCTGTACTGCAGTTACCAATGCTCTGTTCCCAATACAAGACAAGAGTAGAGACTGTGTTTCAAGAATGCACCATGTGTGTTTCCAGTATTTTAAAAGACCCAAACTCTACAAGTTAATTATTTTTGGACTCTCACAAGGTTCCATTCTCTTTCTCCAGAAAATACTCCAATATATTCTTTCTAGCTCACAGAAATGAAGAACCATCAAATCAAGTTTTTAATGAAGATAATTTTTGTATGACTCAGCATACAGGGCAGCAGCATTCTCTTATCTATTTCTTAAGGTCTGTAAAGAAATGGCTTTTAAGCATAATAAGCAACTTAATGGAATTCTGAAAAACTACAGCAAAGTGTGAGTGTCACTAAAAGAATGTTCATTGTAATATAATTCATAACCACAACTCCCTATGTCTAATCTGATAGTTGTGAATTTTTGTGAAGGGTGTGTGCTGCTCATCCGTGCAAAGCTTGAGACAAAGGGAGACAAAAAAAGAACATTGCAGGAAACTTTCTCTTGTGTATCATCTGCCCTGTGAACCACTGCCTGACAGCAACAATTTCCATGCCCACCAGAAACTATATTGTTCCCTGCTCACTTAGTATTGTCATGAAGAAAACAGACATTGTCCTGCTCTAGGAGTATGCCTTGGATCTGTAAGCCATCTGTAGTAATTAGTAGTAGATTCCAGTCAAATATGGATTCCATTTTTCTTTTCTATTCCTTTTTGCTTGGCAATATGTGCACACTACCGAGTTTCATTTCCCAGAAGCACAAAACCTCTTCATTCTTCTGTGAAGTCCAATGATTCATTTCCAGGTAAATGGAAACCAAGTTTTTGCACTATGAGGCATAGGGAACAGCTTTTGAAATGTGGGTAATTATAGGTTTATTCAGAGAGAACAAATCATATGCATGAGGAATCAAATCTATTTTTCACTAGGCAAATTTTAATCGGCTTTGGATCAGAACATTATAAGCCTCTGTGCTTTTGCTGTCATCCTTGCTAGTTCCTCTAAAGACTAAAATTTATGTCCCTGTTGATACTGGTCAGGGCAAGATGCTGTTGGGATATTTTGTGGGGTTACACCCACCTTTTCATGATGTCAGTGACAAAGATGCTCCTCCTTCAACCATGTTGCATCTCATGATGAAACAAGCTGCTTCCCTTAATGCCATCAAGTCCACCCTGAGGGAGGGTTGTGAGGCTGGAGCTAGAGGCACACATTCCCATTTTGCCACACAACAATATATTTTCTCTCCTGTTAGTGGAGCCCAGATGGTTGGCATCTGGGAAAACTGATGGTAAGGAGCTGGAAGAAGCAAAAAGTACTGTCTGGGGAAAGTAGGAAATCACAGACAGTTAAATATTTTCCTCTGTAAATCCCATCCCTCCCTATCTGTTGCAGAGTGCTCCTAGTCAAGAGCAGAGCTCCTCTGAACCATTCATTACCTTTTCCACATATCTATCCAGGCCCCTCGGGCTTCCCTAACTTTGTGTAAGGTGATAGGAGAGTTTGTACTGCATCAAATAAAATGATTGTTTAGTTTGTACTCTGTCTTCAACAGGTTCATCTGCATTTCTTAAGAACTTAATGAATGAATTATTCTTATGTGAATTAATGAATTATTCTTACGTTTTAGTATATCTGGAAGGGGTTTTCTTATAGAAATTTACCTAAGTGTTTTTTAGGACTCATGTAAATCTTGTATTTTCTATTACTCATTCCATTAAACTCCACAGTGTAAGCAGGTGATGTGTGAAATACCTGTCCTTGCTTTAAACCTGCCACCAGCCACTATGACATTCACTGAGCTCTAATGTTTACGTCAAAAAGAACAATGAACTGTTTCTTTGTACTTATTTTCCCACATTCTTTATTCTTTATTGACTGCTGTGCTATATTCTCTTGATCTTTTTGTCAGTTTGAAGAATTTAGGTCTATTTAGTCATTCTTTATATGGCAACCACTTGAACTGTGTACAGTATACAAAATATGATAATGTATGATTTTATACAGCAGCACAGAGATGTTCTGTCCTGTTTTCTCTTCTCCATCTAATAATGCTGACAACTGCCTGCCTGTTTTTAACAAGTAATTCTAAGTACTGAACTGTTGACAACATGGAACTCTTGGAAATCCAGGATCCCAATCCTTAGTGCTTATGGTTAAACACAATACAGCACTATATTACAAAAAATGCAGCTTTATGCTTTCTTCAGGCCCTGCTTCTTGCAGACTGAACAGAAGAGACAGATGCTTCATTAATATCCCTTCAACTAAGCAATTTAATAAGAAAAAATAGACAACTGCTCACACTTCCCTTGCATTAGACAGTTTCTGGTAACACTTCCATGAATGTTAATATGTCCTGAGCCAATCTGCAGGGAAGACCCAGGCACAGGATGTTCACTTTTTACTGGGATGTTTGTACAGTAAGTAGGGTGCTAAATATGGTATGTATGGTGTGGCCATGCAGTCATAGCTGGATTTGAAGGGAAAAGAGTCCTCATCCTCTACTCCAAATCACTTCTGTCTAGAGCAGCAGGTTATCTGACAGTATCAGATATGGACTGTAATCATTTTGTGCAAGACAGGCAGAGTCTACCAAGGCCCTGTGAGCCAGCACAGGACACATTCTGCATCAATTAAGCTTCCTGGTAGGAGTGGTGATGGTCGTGGTGGTGTCAGTGGTGTTTTCTGTAGCTGCAGAGATAGGATTGTTTTTCCCACACACATATCACTTTTTTTTTTTAATCAGCATTGAGAATCACCTACTATTTATCATCAGCTGCTCACTGTTGCAAAACCCATTTGTAATTTTTCATGTTCAGCTTGAATACCTTAAGCTCATTGGCAAATGTTTTATACTGTTAGCTGGATATTTTACAAGCATGTTCAACAGTTGAGAAATCAACATGTACTTCCTCTTTAGCAGTAAAAATGTACATCAGCATCTCTTCTTTAATTGCCAGATACCTTTTCCACACCCTCTATCTTGTCCTCATATTCTTTTCACTAGAGACATCAGTGTCTTCAGACAGATTGCTAACAGCACAGCTGGAGACAAAAGGGAAAATTGTGGAATAGCATTGCACTGAGTGGCAATTATCCATGGAGTGCTCCAAAGGGAAGTGGTCCAAAGGGAAGTGTGCTGCAGTGAATGATACATCTCTGTATTAATCTCTTAATTTATGCAAAGCAGTGGTTGCTTTGGATTAGTCTTCTTCACCTTCTCAGCTGTGATTTTTATCAAGTGTTTCTCAACAGCTGTGTAGGTTTAGCATTTATTTGATTAATTGTGAAAATCTGAACACAGTTTTTAAACCATAATGTCTGGTAAGGAAAGAACAGACTACCCATTGGGCCTCAGCTCAAGTCTTGCTGCATTTGGGAGTCTGCTGGGGAAATTTCAACCTGTGTTGAAAAGTACTTCCACAATTGCACAGTTCCTCTGAAACAAAATTCTCCACACAAGACCCAGGACACTCAGTTATCTGCTTTGTTTTTCCTTTAATTTCTTTATTCATTCCTTGGCATTCTTGACAAATCTCTGATTTTTCAGTCAGTCCATTTGGAAAATTTTCTGGATGCCATTGCTCTGTGTGTTTTCAAAGCCCAACAAGACTCCTCAGTAGCAATACACCTTTTCTTTCTCTTAAAAGTGTCAAAACGAGGAGGAAACAGAGGCCTTCCCTCTCTTGGTGCACTGGATTACTGAAGGCTGCAATGTGATGGTTTAATAGTTTCCAGAAGCTCAGTCAATAGGAGGTGAAGCCAGGTGATTGCCAATGCCATTGTGTGTCTGAGCTCTAGTACTGACTTTTTATCCTGCCCTGCCTCCACAATTTGGGAAGTGTGCAAATTACCCATTGGATCTGAGAGGAAAGAGGAGAGGGAAGATGGACTCCCACCCAACAATTGCAATAATAAATGCAAAGCAGGATCTTGAGGTTACAGTGAGGAGAACAAACAAGGTTGGAACCTTCCTCTGGAGACTGGTGAGACTGAATCTTAGTGCAAACTTGTGATGATCAACACCCCGACACTGATGTGTCTTTGAGCTGCCTTTGCCTGGTGTGTGAGTAACTCATGGGAAGGAGCAGGATTCCTTGGTCAGAGCCCAAGAACTGGCCCTGGAGCACATGGCTGTGCTGGGGTATTTGCATAGGCAGCACTGCAGCTCTGTGGCAGGGACTCTGGGGAAAGCAAGGAATGTAATGTTGTGCCCCACTGGAAATAGACTTAAAAACCTGGTGTCTGAGCCAGACTGTAGCTTGAGAAAACCAACTGTGTGCCAGGAAAACATCTCTGAAGCATTTATTTGGGAAAGAGTATATATAATAGGTAGATGAAATGCTCTGCCCTCCTGTTCTAACATGCATTTCATGAAACAAACACATGCACATGCAATGCTGGTTAACAGATGAGGGACAGGGGGCAGGCCCAGGTGTGGCTCTGTTTTGGTTCCTGCTCATTCCTGAGGAGAGTTGCTCATCCTGAGGTGGAAGGATTACCCTAAGGGTGACTTCCCTGCTGCTTCACAGGAAAAGAAACCTGGGTTCATAAAAGAAAATGAAAGCCAATTACAGATTAATCTGTTATATTCTATTGTTTCGTGCTATTTGTTCCTGAGGATGATTTTCCTTATGAAAAGCACCGGTGGCATTGCCATGATGGCTGAAGGGCTTTGTGGGATCTCCCATAGATTTGGCTCTTTTGATTTCCGTAGTGTTATGCCATGTACAGCTTTCAGAGGAAAAATGGGTATAAGGCTGTGAACTGTTACAGAAGTTTTTGCAAATCTTGAAATCCACAGTTCCCTATTTTTTTTTTTTTTGACAAGGCAGCTAAGCAACTTTTTCACATCCCTTTTGTTTCTCACATATCTTCAGACACCCATTTCCCACCCACCTCTATCTATCCTCAGCAGCTTCCTTTTCATGATGTTTCTGTTTCATCTTCAGGGCTCCAAGAACATTTCTTCAAACTGAACACTTAACCACAGTCAAAACAGCAAGCCTTTTTTTTTACCTCACAGATCTTACTCTTGATTTCTGACTAACTTTATTTATTAATTTAGCAACATCAGACCTTGCAGGAGGTCCTTCCACTTTGAAAGGGCAAGCATGGGAAACAAATGGGAATTTGCAATTTTTTTTTTCCTATAAAAATCTGAATTCCAGTTAGATGAAAAGGGAAAAAGAAGAAGGTTGAAAGGCTATATATGAGAGGAATGCACATGAGAGGAATGTGCAGGGTATGACTAATGTTGCACCTTTTGAAACAATATATAAAGGATATATCTGCTGTCAAATTATCCCTTGTTATGAGGTTATGAGTGAGGAATGAATTGCAGGTCCAAGTCATCAGGGACCACACAAGCACACAATAAGACATAGTTTCTAAGGAGAGGAAATTGCTTGATTGTGAAGCCTGGCTTCTTTTGTTACAGAGGTATTACTTATTAGTTTGTATTAATGTGTCTCCCATTGTTGCATAAAGAATTATCTCTGTTTGTTTATAGCATACTTGTATCCAGCCTTGCAGATCCAAGATTTGCTTCCAGGTCTGCATTCTCACTAGCCCTTCTTTTCTCTTAGTTTTCATTTAGTAAAAAAAAACCCCAAACAAACAACAAAAAAGCCCATAGAGATAATATCATTGTATTGCACTGTGATGATACTCTCTCTTCCCTACTCTGTTTTCCCAGAGATATTAAAATATTTATTTTGCCCTACGTGTTCCTTGTGCTGAAAAACTGGCTTCAGATGTAGGTTTCATGTTTTCTTCTCATCTCAGCTATTTTACTTTAGTAATTTGTTATCTGCTTTACTATAGTAATTTGCATCCTCCAACTGTTTATGTGGGAAGACGTAATCTGTCATTGGGGAGGAAAAGGTATATAGTATCAGTATTTGTCTTTCAGGTGAATTTTAATTTATTGACTTGTTGCCAGAATTGCTTCCCTTTTAGGTAAGAACCTAAAAGCTGTAATCAATCATCTTTTCTTATCTCTTTCATTATCTCTTTCCTCAGACCCCTGTGAAAATTGTTCAAGTTCTTAAACTTTTCTGTCTTCAGGATGAACTCACAGACTGATTTTTAACTGGATCTTCACCATCAATGGCAACCATTTCAATGTCAGTTCTCATTCCAAATTTTTTTTTTTTAGCTTTAGCTGATTGCAGATGAGAAAGCTTTCAGGTGAATTCCAGGTACTCTTTTAAGCACATAATATGAACTGGAGAATTATGCCAGAGAATCCAGAGGGAAAATCTGTGGAATCAGTGCCTGTGCCACGGTGGCTGTGCCATAGCAGGGAACAGCTGACTGCAGCATCCAGGTAATTATGTGACTTTCTGTCGGTTTCTCAGCTGTTTATGTGGCTTGGAAAGGTTCGGGGATGGCCTTGAAGAGTTTGCGCTTCAAAGGACGAGAAGAGGCTTCAGGTTTTTTCTCGGTCTCGGTGTTTATTAATTGTTTATCTAAAAGACTTTTTCTCGGCCCGACAGAGGTCTGCCCAGCATGTCAGCTATGGGCACACTGAGCGCCCCCGGGGCGGTCACCTATCTTTATACTTGAAGTTACGTATACAATATTTATTATTTTTCTCTAATACCTTTTACCCTTATTAACTAGTGCACTTTTAGTAATAACCAATCTTAAAGTGCCAACATCACCACAGAAGATGGAGGCTAAGAAGAAGAAGAAGAAGAACAGGACACGCCCCAATTCCTCCATCTTACTTCTTTAGACTCCCCTGTACAGAAATCCTAAACCCTGTGTCTTACACTCTAATTAACTTATCCCTTCACCATTCACCCAGTAAAATCCTCCCATCCTCATACAGGTGTCGTCTCCTGTGTAGGATCAAAGTCCAGCCACCAGACACTTCTGGCAAAGTTCCAGGACTCCCGAGCCCCCCAAGGGTGGTCTCGGCCACTCTGCACCTCCGTCCTGAGGTGCTGAGATCCCACAACTTTCCTGGCTCTGGTGGCTGCCTGCAATGTTGGGGAGCTAAACCTCAGTACAGAAAGGGCAGTAACCAAGGTTAACTGTGGACACACAACCCGTTATAAAACTGGTTATCCTTTCCAGTTGCAACACAGCTTCTTTTCATTTTCAGGGGATGGTAATTCATGGAAAGTAAACCAGGTAATTCTAAAAGCACAACCTGTTCCCAGTTTCCTATAAGGGAACTAGGCAAATGTAATATAGACCGTAATCTGTGTAAATTTCTTCAAAGTTGGGAATTTACGCTTGACAAACATTTCTTGGTGCAATAAAAAAAAAAAAAAAAAAAAAAAAAAAAAAAAAAAAAAAAAGAAGAAAAATTCTGCGAAGAATAACAGTGGGAACAACAGTTTCCAGGTTTCCAGTAAGGCTGTCATGGTAAGAACAAGCCAGCCAGTGCTGGGAACCCCTGACAGAACTACAGAGCAACACAGAGTGACAAAGGGAGAAACTACCACAATGCAGCAAATGCCATTACTGTTAATCGTTTTTCATGTGGCTGTGTGAGGAAGTGTGACTTCCTCTTCTTTGCTGGTTATGGGCTATTTCATTTGGGAAAACCCCTTGAAATCTGCATAGGTAACACCAAATTCTGGCCTTTGCAGGCTGGGATCTTTCTGGGCTCCCCAGGGGACTCCACTGCCCAGGGTATGCTCATCTGAATGATCTTTACTGGTTTGTTGTAGAACTGAACAAAAGTCACTTGTCCAATGGAGGAAAAGGTCAATCTGGAAGGTGTGAGTCACTGGATTTTTTTGCCATGTTGACCAATCATGTTCTTAGCCAGTTACCAGCTACTCAAATTGCAAGATTAATGACATTAAATTAAAAAACACCCAAACATTAAAGACCTCTACAGATTTTATTTCTCTTAATGATGTCCCATGAAGGGAGCAAGACATGGAACCTTCAGAGGAGGAAAAGCAGTATGGTATGCCAACTCCCTGGGTACTTGGCACATCTGTAAGGAGAAGGGGAGGCTTTAAGTGTAGCATCATCTAGCCTGCACTGTGCTGCTGGAAACTACCCCTTCCGGTTGGGCACTTTCTGCAGAAGGTAGGTGGAAGGCTTTGCAGTGGTTCAGCTGATGGTTACCCACTCACATTTTACACTGCTGGGAATTTGAAATGGGGATTTGGGGTTTGCTAGAGGATCACACATGGAGTTCCTGCTTTTAGGCTGCAGCAGTCAGAAGATGCTGCAATAGTTCCATTTTCCAGAGAGTTCCAGCTGTCTCAGGGATCTGGGCATCTGAGGACACTCATGAGGAGCACACTCCAGGCTGTGTGGTTTATAATCACTCCTCTCCACAGGGTGTTGTGGGAATGAAGCACCATTTTCACTCTCAGAGAGGCATATCAAGTATGCAGGTTGAGAGAGCGATTGATTACAGGCAGATCTGCTCCATTTGCTGTAGATGCTTGCCCTTTTGCAGGCCAGCTCCTGCCAGATTTTTGGATGATGACACACCAATCTGAATTATGGAAATATTTAGCAGGAATTTATTGCTGATATGCAGTGAGCCACAGGAATGTAAGCAAGTCAAGGGTGATAAGAAAGGTCTACTTCCTCTTTTGGGTGAACTCCTCAGGTTTCATGTTTAGGCTGAATTAATTATGCAGTGCCAGGTATAAAAATGCTGTTCCTTGGCTAATGTACTGTGTAATGACTTTTTGGAAAAATAATTACCTCTGAACACATCATTCTGATTACATCTATCTGAAATATCAGCGACAAATTTATGCTAAACCAGAAATAACAGTAAGTTTTTCCAGCTTTTGAATCATGATAGTGTTGATCACAGTTATAACATGCAATTCAAATCCAGTATAGAATGGGAAAACTTGATTTTTTTTTACTCTGTAAAAACTCATTTGGGGTGAATTTTGATCAATTGTTCTGGGGAAGAGTTCTCTGAGACAAAAAGATTGCTAGTAGGTACTGTCATAAAGGACTGTGTCCCTTAATGTAATTTCTTACATAGAGTTAAACTGGAAAGAGTAAGTTTATTATGAGCTTCTTTTTTCAAGCAGGAGCAAATACAGCTAAACAGCAGAAGAAACTTAACAATTTCTGTGCAAATTCAGGCAGTTCAAAGTCCTCAGGGGACTCTGAAATAAAAACAGAGGATAAGGCAAATTCATAGAAATTACCAGGATTTTTAAGACCTAAGTATAACCTGCTGGTTTTGTACAGATAGAAGTGACAGTGAAGCACATGGGATTTTGCTTCAGGACCAGGTCTGGGAATTGGAGTGTAGGTATCACCAGCCTGTCACCCTATGAACATTCCCTTCTGACAATACCAGACGTGTGCTGTTCAAAAGCTTTTTAAGGGATATCCTCAGGCAGCTGCTCACTTTTTTGGCATGTTGAATGTGTGCTGTGTTCCTCCCTCTCTGTAGCTAATTCCAGCAAGGAGCTGCCTCCTGCAGCTGGAATCTTCTCAGCAAATGACATGGTTATTTATAGAAATTCTTCCTTCTCCCTCAGAAGGCTAATATCTCCACTTGTTTTCTTCTACTCCCTTCCTTCCACAGACATGGTTTAGTGGCAATATGGCAGCACTGGGTTAACAGCTGGATGTGGTGATTTTACAGGTTTTTTCCAATCCTAATGATTCTATGGAAGATGATAAATTTTGCCATCGGGCAATACCAACAAAAAATGCTTAGATGCAATTCCTTTTCAGTAGTGTAGATGATTTGACTAACAAGCCCATTTGGATGATTCTTCATTTTATCTTAATCACAATATTTTTGCAATTCTTCCTAAAAACAAAAGTACTTCTGTGCTACCTACTTCCTAGCATGAATTTTCCCAAGCTGGTTTTTGGTTACATCATCAGGTCCTTGCACCCCTTTGAAGCTTCTTGTTGTCTTGTGGTTTATTTCTGGCGCTCAGTCTCTTTGCCAAACCAACTGAAAAGGAAGCCTCAGCCTACAGAGTGTAGTGACCATGCCCAGTGGATCTCCTGGGGTGGCCTTGCTGCAGAACAACTCTTGGCTCTGAAGCCCTGTGGCTCTGTAGCTAGCAATTGCATGGCTTTGCAGATGAACAACACAGATCTGTCAGCAGATAATGGATTTGCAATGAGAACTACACATGGGACTGACATTGGGACTCCTGATGACAAGTGGGAGGCCTGAGATTCTGGGTGGAGTGGGTGTTAGGAGGGCTGAGCATTAGATAAGGTTTTTGGGGGATGCAATAAGGTTTTTGGGAGAAGGCAATGAATTGGTACACTGGCAGTTTTGGAGGTAGGCTGCTGGTGCAGCCATTAGGTCTGGGGACACAGTCTGAGGAAACAGAGACATGCTTCTGGATGTCAATATCTGTTTGTGCCTGGCCTGGTAGGTAGGGCCCTGCCCCACCACCCCCAGCCCAGAAAAGTGGCCTAGATGCTGCTGTGCATGAAAAAAAGAATTCTTCATAGAATCATAACATGGTACGAGTTGATGACCCTAAGGGTCATTTGGTTCTGATGCTACTGCCATGGACAGGACACATTTCACTAGACCAGGCTGTTTACAGCTCTACCCAATCTGGTCTTGAACACTTTCAGGGATGGGGTAGCCTGTTCCAGTGCCTCACCACCATCACAGTACAGAATTTCTTCCCAATATCTAATCTCACCCTGCTGTCTTTCAGTTTGAGGCCATTCCCCCTGGTCTTGACACCACATGCTCTTGTAAAAAGTACCTCTCCAGCTTTTTTATAGACTCCCTTCACTTACCTGAAGGACACAATTAGGTCACTCTGAAGCCTTCTCTTTTCCAGGCTGAACAACCCCAAATTCTCCCAGGCTTTCCTCACAGGAGAGGTGCTCCAGCCATCTAACCATGGTGGTGGCCTCCTCTGGACTCGCTCCAACAGGTCGGTGTCCAGAGCTGGGTGCAGCTGTACATGGGATCTCACCAGAGTGGACCAGAGGGGTAGAATCCCCTCCCTCATCCCGCTGGCCACACTGCTTTTGATGTAGCCCAGGATACAGTTGGCTTTCTAGACATAGAGTTGGCTTAATTGACATAAGATGCTATCACACAAATTTGAGGTGATTTCACATTTATTACGTTGTTTATTGCTATTGCTCTGAACCATAGTTCTCTGTGAGGAGTCCCCAGTCCACCTTTAAACATAAAAATGTAAAAAAAACGCACTAGGATTCCTCAGGGTGTCTTCCAGTATGACAAATTTGTATCTACAAGATTTTGTACAGAATCTTAGTTTTAGTCATTAATATTTTTACAAAGACAATAAAAATGATGTGCTTTCACAGAGCTGGAATTTGGCTGTGAAAAGCCACTCCTTCTCACAGATTTATTGGTCCATAAAAATTGCAGGCATAAAACCAGCCTTTGGATTTTTATGAAATCTGCTAAAAAATCTAGCAATATAAAAATGGATTATAATTTGTGGCATTCCTTAAGTTACCAAAAAAGACTGAATCAGGGCAAACCAATTCAAATTTGAACATACTGTCTACAGTGCTGCCAAAAGATAAAATCATGCTTGAGTGCTACAGCCTTATTTTATAGCTTATGCCTGAAGATAAATTTTATGGTTCAGATAAGGCCTTTTGAAAATAGGCATTTATGACTCTTTTATTAAAGAGGACTCTTCACTGGGCACCACTGTAATAAAATTGTATCTCTGCAAAACAGATGATAGTGTCACTTTGACTTTTACCATGCAACAACAGAGTGCTGCTTCAAAGTCTAGCCACAAACCATACACAAAAATGCTACAGTTTGGATGGGCAAAGGTTTGTGTTATTCTTTCTGTGGAAACTGTACATTCCCTTTAAGGCCACTTTTCCTAAAATTAAAAGTGAAATTTTGACATTGGAATGTTTTGGTTTTAGAGAACTTATGAGCTATGCATGGTTTGACTAGATTCCAGTTCTCCAATCCATGAGGAGTTCCCAAAGCCAATGATGGACACATTTCATCACAATCTGAAGGTACTACTGCTACTAAATGCACAAGGGCAAGGGAGAGAGACTTTGATCATTCAGTCTGTTTAGCTGTAGCTTCACTGCATGGCTCTGGTTTGTCTCTCTCCTATCTGCTTTAGCAAGGACACAGCCCAGGCATAGCTCTGGGGAGTTCACTCCAGGCTCTTTTCCCCAAAATACATGGAACTATCCTGTCTCCCTTCCCCTCTACAGTCATTCCATAATACATATTGCCCTCCATTCACTGCTGCAGTACATCCCTGGGCATACAATGCACACACTACATCTGTTGCTACCAGAACACCCTGATGGACTGCAAAATGCAGTATTTTGAACACTTTCAGCTGAAAGCAGCAGACCAAGTAGTAGCAGCATTTTAGAGGCACCAAGGTATGACTGAGGCACAAGGATGCGTGCTCTGAAGGGAGCTAACCTTTCCTGTGTGGCCACAAGCCAGTCTACACTGCTCAGAGGCTTCTACTCAGCCATAGTGAACAAAGAGCAAACTGCAAACAAGCTAAACGGCTCCAAGGCATTGGCTTGAGAAGTGACTCAGCAGTAGACATCAGTTCTACTGCTGGTGTTTACCAGCCCCCTACCTGGCCTGCTTTTGCACATGACCTTTTAACCAGCACTGCATCAGAAGGTGGCCAGGAGCGGTTTCAGGGATAACTCGAGGTCAGAGACTGGCTGCAGTACAAGGTGTAGTGAAGATCATGCTGTGGAAAGGATCCAGCTGTGCTGCTGTGAGCAAGCCAGGCCATCCCATTGGTTTGCATGGTCAGAAAACACACCCCAGTCATCCAGCTGTAGCCAGTATTTCATTGTAATCAACATCATGGTTTTCCTTTCACAAATGTGAAAGGAAAACACAACAAAGCTGTTTAAATATGGCAGGTTCTCCTTTGCTTTAATGTCCTTTTGTAACTTTGTAACCTAATTGGCTGAATTCAGTATGATTTTAGTGCTGTTAAACAGTGTCCAGTTTCAGTCCTGAGAAAAGTTCCAACATTTCAATACTGTTTTTATTACACATGAAGAAAAAACGTGAGCATGTAGCTCTCCAGAAAACAAGATGTTCCCACAAATTTTAATTAAAAATCTCAACGTTTTCCTGCTGTTTTTAAAATCTAAGTGAAATATTATCATAGACCACAATCAAAAAAATCCACTTTGGTTTACTGAAGTGAACCCAAATGATTCATTTTAATGTTTTCACCTCCCATCATACACCCAGCATAATGAAGTAGTGTGACCATGCAGAGTTCTCAAAAGAAAACATGGGTTCACAATGAAAAATGTAGGGATTGAGAAGCCTCTAATCTAGGACTGGGGCAACAATTTTGATGATGATGGGTTCCATCTGATCAGGTGCAGACATCTACTGCTGAGCTGGTTGTCTGCTCTCTTATTAGAGTTACTGGAAGGAAAGAGGCACTGTTTGGAAAGTGAACAAGGTTCAGTTTCTGAATGTAACTTAACCACACAGACTGAGCTAATGATATAATTCTAGGTAATTTTAATGAGTAGAAACAGGCCTTTTGGAGTGAAATCCTTTGCCAATATTAACTTCAGATTGAGACAGAAAAGGACCCAGAGGCAGGCACAAAACATATTTGATTTGCATTTCATATTTTTCCATACTTGGGAAAATTTCTGTCAGGTATTTTATTGCCCATATTGCCCAAGACACAGACATTCTTTGCAAACTCCTCCAGCACCAGAGTCTGAAGCAGCCCAGAAAGCATGTGAATGATGTCTGTAACATCTCTGCAGTTAATCAGTGTCAGTAATGATAGACAATGACAGTGAAGTGAAAGGCAGAAAGAGTTTTTCTGACTGCCAGGAGGTAATGAAGCTTTTGAACTCATGCGTGTGGCATCATATCACTTTGTGCTGCAGTTATTAGAACAGTCTGGTGGATAACTTAATCAGGCACATCTTTAAACACCACAAGTGAGCAGTCATAGATTCTGAATAACAAGGATTTTCTTTGTACTTGCTGTAGGTTTGACTTATTTGCAGAACTCATCAAGAAGAAATGCAATTATTGTTTTCATTTATGAAGACCTCAGAGTTAAGAATGCCTTGCCAGTGTCTCCTGGACAATGGAGGAATCTCTGTAAGCTTGCTCTCAGCTTCTGATGGCTACAGCTTTTTAGAAAATCAGAGGGTAAGCCCATCACTCCAACCAACCCAAACTTTCTGTACCCTATTCTATTGTCCCAGTCCCTTTTCTGCCAGGGACTGACTGGCAGAAAGGCAAGACTCAGTCACTGGCCCAAGCTCAGACCCTGGGGTGCCTCACTAATAAGCACAGGTACACACTGTTTGGCACTTCCATGCAGAACAGTCAGAAAATTAAATTAAATTGAGTACAATAAACCAAAGTCTCCAGGCTTTGAAGAAAAGGTTTTTACTCAGTCATAAGCAATGCACAGTACAAATGGGTGTAAAAAAAGGGAACATGGGAGGACAGAAACAAAATACGTCATGAATATACCCAAAGGCAAATTACCACCCCAGAACATACCACTGCCAGGATAAATCCAAGTTTCTTCCCTGTCAGTGTGGAAGCAGAACAGTGACTCACCTCAGACAACCACAGCAGCCACCACCTTGTTTGCCTGCTGTACTCTTGAATCTTATTTTGCAGCTCATGTCTGAAACTGAAGATCTATGTTTTCTTGAATAACTCTTTGAAATTATTTTTCTCTAAGCCAGTTGCCAGTGGGTAAGTAAAGCCATTCTCACCTGTGATACAACACTTGAATGGAGGGCAAGTCGCTTTATTCAAATTGTTGGTATTTTATACAACAAAGTGTTAGAAAGAAAATTATGCAACAAGAAGAGCAAAAAGATACATTTGATGCATGAAACAGCTTCTCAATTCAACTTTTTCCACTGCAAATGACAGAAGACAATCACCTTCATAGGAGCTATTGACCAGTAATTTTTCCATGGTAAAGGCTTTGTAGTGTTGCTCTGTTGTCAGTCCAATATAGAATGGGCTGTCTTCACTGGGCTCACAGGAACTGAAGATTAACTTCAACTATGACAGTTTTATCCCATATACAGGAATTTAAGTGGCAGTGGACCTGCCTTTTAAAGTTTTTAGTTTACATAGTGACTAGAAATTACCTGGCCAACTTCATAACCAACCCAGAAAAAATGTGAACTTGCGTGTTCCTCCTCTGCAATTCAGTGTCTACTTCTTTCTGTACCTTCCTGCAAAGGGGAAGTTTTGAAATGTCTTAGGCACCACAAGGTGCTCATATGATTTGGAAATCCCTGATCAGGAGCCAGTCTGAGCTGTCTCCCCCACTTCTCCCAGCCTCTCACACATATTCCAAGGCTCTACTCAGAACAGCTATTTTTGGCTGTTTCAGAAAGCTGTGTTGTTTATTCCAAGAACCCGTCTGCAGAATTTACACATTGGAGCCCACATTGCCAAGAATATGGAAATTATAACTGCAATACAGAGGACAGCTAATAAAACCAAGACATGATCCTAATGAAGTAAATGCTTATTTGTGTCCTATCTAGGAAGCAGGAAATCTTTATGTATGAAAAGGTATAAGAAAAAAATTCTTGTTGCTCAAAATGGTGGCATAATTATTTTAATAGGATAATAACTAGGTGAAGACACATTCAGATGATGTCAGCGAGATTATCTTTTACAAGTGGAAGTGCAGAAATTGCACCTGTGAATGGGAAGACAGTATTCTTGTGACTTGTCCATAGACTGAGGACATGGTCCTGCACAGCTGAAATGGCAGGAATTGGGTTTAATGAAACCATGGTTCTAGCTCTGTTTGTGGAAATTTGTAGAGATTGCACACGAGAATTAGTACCCCAAGCTGATAATAGTTCTTTTCCCCCAGTGCAAGGCACATTTCAAGATTGATATCTTTCCAGACTTGCTATGAAATTAAAGTTGTGGTGAAGTACAATGAGAAGCATCAAACAGTGTGATGTGAAAGGGTGTGAATCTCTGCTGAAGTACCGTACTATAGAGCTTGGTGCTGGACAGGAAGGTGGGCTAGATTCAGAATTCTGACTGTTACTTAGCTTATGACCTAGAAAGGGACACTCAATCTGCTTGCTACCACGTGTACAAATGACACCAAATTGTTATTCCCTTTTTGCCTGTACACCAAGGAATTAAAAAAAAAAAAAAAAGTCACCCCCTTATGCAAATAATGATTAGCGCAGTTCTGGGGCCCAGGACGCTCCTGGAGATCATCAGCCTTGGGTGGAACTCCCTTACCCTGAGCCAGCCGCTTTCCCAGACCCACCCCTGCGCTTCCAAACACAGAAACTCCCTGTGCCGAAACACACAAATTCGCGTGGAGTTTTGTCCCAGAGACGACCCTGGATCCCCTGCAACCCGTTACGACTCGCTCAGTGCCATCTGGGAATGGTCTGGAATGGCATGGCTGGGATCCCAGCCGTTCTTAGGTCCCGGTACCGGGGAGGCTCGCTGCCCTGCCCGCCTCCCCGCACCAGCCTGTGGAAAGAAGGTGGCTGTGGCTCAGCACACGGACTCCTTTCCGCAGTGTCTCCCGCTGTGGGGCCCGATCCAGCCGGGAAGGGCCCTGCTCGCGTTGAGCGCGGCCGGGATCGCCTCTGCCCCGGCCCCGCCGAGCCACGGCCTGCGCGCTCCCCCTGCCGGCGGCGCCGCCCGAGCCCGCCGTGCCCGGCCCGGGGGGAGCGGGCGGCCTGAGGCGAGCCGGGGCTGGGCTGAGCGTGTGCCGCTCTGCGGGTTCTACCATCCATCGGCCGGGACGGATGGACAGAAACTGCTCTCCAGCCTCCCGGTGCTCATCATGGAGCGAGATTTCCTATGGGCTGTTGAATGAAGCTGAGCTGTGTAACAGTAGCAGCGTTCCCTTGGCGTTTCGACATTACAGGGCAGGCCGGCAGTATCCAGGGATGGCCCGTGCGGTCTGTTAGAGCAGGGCATCGGTCCTGAAGAACCTGAAGTGGTTTCCATGCTGGGCTTTCGAATGTCGGCCGCTACACTGGTCTGCCTCAGTGGTGACAGAGGAGGACAGTGTGAACACTAGCGAGGCCTTGCACTGGTTGTGGAATTATTGTCTGCGCTGTGGGCCAGGTTGGGTCCTTCTACACCTGGGCAGCTGGGGACTGACTGCCTGGGGGACAGCGCTGCCAACAGGACTTGGGATACAATAAAAGTTATTTTCCAGAAATGCATCCTTTTGCAACGATGCAGCATATTGTTCTCCAGTGGGCAGGGGGCTGCAGCAGATGGAGGGAGATGTTGCTTCTCCCAGCTTGGCTCAGCCCTGGCAAGACTGCAGTCAGTGTTTTGTCCGGGACAAGAAGGACATTGATATACTGGAGTGAGCCTTGAAAGGATCACTGAGATGATTAGGGGATTAGATCTAATCCTGATATGTAAGGATAAGCTGAGAGAGATGGGACTGTTTAGACTACAGAAGAGAAAATTCAAAGGGTTATTATCAATTTGCGCTAATATCTGAACAGGGACACTGAATGAGACGGAGTCTGCTAAGTGGATCCAGTGAAAGAACAAGAGGGAACTGGCACAAACTGAAATATGATACATCCTGCTTGAATGTAAGGATAACTTTTAAATGATGAGGGTGCCAAACACAGGCACATGTTGCTGAGAGACCCTGCGAAGTTTCTGTTCTTGTAGATGCTTGAAATGTGGCTGAACATCATGCGCATAAAGCTGCTGTGGGTGGCTGTGCTTTGAGCAGAGAGACTGGACCACATAATCTCTGAAGGTCCCTGCCAACCTCAGTCATGTTGTCTTCCTTTAAAAGAAATGTAAAGAAGAAAAAGGCAGTAGGTGAGGAGAATATTTCCCTTGCTCTCTGTATGCTAAAGACTGAAACAGATAAGAGGGTTTTTTTTCTCTTTTATTGTTGAATTGAGTTAGGTAAAAACATGAATAAGGACAGGAGGGGCACTGGTAAACAGAATACTTATATTATTACTCAGTCAAAAGGATTGCAAGCCTGAGAGGGGGACTTTTTTTTTTTTTTTTTCCAGGCATGTAAACCCATTTGGAATAACCTTGTGTTTTGGCTGGCTGCCTTTTTCAGCAAGGAGATTAGCAATAAGTTTATTTGTCATCTTCAGGCAGGTATAAGCCACCATTGAAGTGGTATGTGTGGACTTGTTCACTGTAAACTTTTAAAAATTAATCTTAACTATATGTTTTGAGTGCCACAGAAATGAAAATGAAGTTTTAAACTGTAGGTCTGAACACGAATTTAGAACATCTAGCAATACAGGGTGCAGTCATTTGCTTCTGCAGTCCAGGGTTCAATTGGATGTTCCCTGAGGTTAACTGGAACATAGCAATCAGCCTCTCTTTGTTAAATGACACAGTGTAAGATCCTTACTCAAGGCAAATCTCATCTTCAGGCTTTGTGTAACTATTAATCCTCTTTGTAGCTTTTCTGTAAATACTGTGTAGCTAGTAAATACAGAGGCCTGACTTTTGATCATGTTTGTCTTTCAGGAGATATCGTGAAACATGTATAGATGATCTATTTATAATATGATCTAATTAGAAAATGCATTGGGCACATCCTGGTGTTAATCCCCATTCCTTAGTCAAAAGGTCAGTAAAAAATGTGTCATGCTCAGTAATCTCTTTGTGTCTCAGACTAATACTCTCTGGTTATGAAACCATACTTTGTGTACTCTTGCAGCCTGTAAAATGGGGGTCCATATGAGGCAGCAGAAGTTGCAGAGTTCCCATGTCAAAGCAACAGGAAGCATATGCTTCTTTTCTGGGTTGTGCACACTTGTGTTTCATAAAGTCAGCCTGCCAAAGGTTTTGATTTCTTCTTGTACATGAAGATGAACTTTGCGTGATAAGCCAGCTGATTGCTTGTGAGCTAGGTTTAGTGGGCAACCAACATGTGTGCTAGAGTGGGTGTCTGCTGATCAGACAGGAAGAAGTAGATGAGATCTCCTAACTAAAAAAAGTAATAAAGGAACATAGAACAAGTAGTAGGAGGGTCAGGTTATTCCTCCAAACCTTGAGGGAACAAAGGCACTGTCTAGGTGTGTGGGAAATCAATGAGGAAAATGGAAACCCACCTGAAGTTGTCCCATTTCACATTAATTAAACCAGACCATGGAATGAAATAACTTTTAAATTTGAAAAGCTGAAAATGTTACTGAAAATCGCTGTTTGGGGGATTTTTCTGTATTTTCATCTATAGAGAACTATAGAGGGAAAACTGAAAAGAGAAAAGCTGAGACTTAGCTTTTTCCTTGGATGAAAAGAAGATGGAAATGGCTTTTGCCTGATTCTCCCTAAGTTGGTTCTTAGACTAAAGCACCTCAAGAGTTTGTTTAAGCATAAAGTTGATCGCCCATGCCTGAAACAAAGTTGAAAACATTTTCAGGTCCAGAAGTTCAAATTAAAATTTGTGGGAATTACAAAACTAATTAAGGATATTCTTAAACATACATATTTTAGGCTGGTGTGCTGCTTTGGAATGCATCTGTTGGACTCAGGCTCTAGAAATGTTTACACTCTCCAATATAGTATCACTTGAATTTTTTTCAAAAGTACTTGAAATTAGTAGGATTATTGCCCTGAATCAGAGCATTCCACAGCTCTGCTCTTTCCTATTCTCTGAATGTGTAAGTACACTTGTAACTTCATTCCCAAGAAGCTTGGAAATATTCGGGTTTATTATTGAAGAAGGCCAGTGGAAGTAGAAATTCCTAGCTTGGGTAAGAATAGTTACTGTAAAATACATGTTGCTGAATGTTTCATTCTGATTTCCAAAGTACATTATTCCTCTTGAAGCCAATAGGATTGGGGTACAGCTGGAAGATAATTTTCTTTTATAGAAGATTAAAAAAAAATAGAATTTCCTCTTGCTTGCAGCCTGTAAAGGAATTTTTGTAGGTGTTAAGCCATATAAACCTTTTGAAGGCTGGTGCAATGTGAACTTTACATATTTATAGTTAAAATGCCTCAGGTCTGTATTTTGAACATGTTCTGATCTTATAGTATCAGCAAAGTGTAGATTTGCTTTGAATTGTATTTTGGTTTGGATATGAGTACCGGGCTAGAATTAGAGTTTAGATTTCATATACTTTTTTAGTGGGAAGACCAACATTAGCACTGCTCATGTGAAGCAGCAGTGCAGTAAAATGATAGCACAAAGGCCTTCCTGCTTGTCAACAAGCCCACTAGATGTCCCTCCAGCTCTTTGTGAGACATAGGTGATTTAGGCTAAATGGATCTAAGATGAACAGCACTGCATTTTATGTCCCATGTCTTGCATATGTAGCTCTTTTTGGATTCCTACAGCAGTTACGAATTCAACATAAATCCAATTTCAGAAAGTGATGGTAGGTGTCTTCTTTCTATATGTGTACACCTGTGATTTTGATCTGTCAATAGCAATCTTTCCCTGTAGGGATAGTGGGCAGATACTACACTGGGGTGGAAAAACGAATGCATTTTTTGGTTATGCCTAGATTCTTACAGGAAAAAAGGACAATTTAGTTCAGTCTCAACATTTCCACTCTGCAGGTGAAGACTGGTCTGAGAGGTAATTAACACAGTAGTTCAGTTGGTGGCCCTATCAGATATTCAGTCTTAGTGTAAAAGTGGTCAGCTCAGAAACCTCAGAAAAGTTTAAGATACTTTTTCACTACACCCTAAAATATGAAGGTTAATCTCCTCAGAAATGCTGTTAGCTCTGTTCCATATTTTCAGCTGCTACCTCTGAATTTGTAATTTTTTCAAGCATTCTGCTGCCCTGATGCTTGTGACATCTGGAAATGCAGTTCCAGAGTCTGAGTAAAAATCATGTGAGATGATAATGTATTTTGATTGAATATCTTTACTTCTGTGGTTTGACACAGAAAATTAATATAAGTCTTGTTCTTTGTATTTTTAAATCCCATTGTCTCTAATTCACCTGCTTTCTAAGGAAAATAATCCTTAAATTTTTGTGATTTTTACCAATATCCCTACTCTTTCTCATCACATTTTCCTTTTCTCCCTCAATTTCTGTGTGTTATGTTTTCCGTGGTGAGGTGACTAGTGTAGCATGAATTTCTTTAGATGACAAAACCACAGATGTTGGCAGAATAATACACTAAAAATTTTAGTTGTTGGCAAAATAAATTAGTTAAGATACAGAAAAAATAGCTCTTTGTAATTTCATCTGCAGGACTACTCATACACTCATTACACAGACTGATAGTTACTTTGAATAGAGATAAAATTGTTTGAAGATAAGGCCTATTGCTTTGTAATTAGGAGGTGCTTCTGCTATTAATTTTAATGTGACCTTTTTATTATCTTTTGCTCACTGTGCATTTTGCCTCTCAAAGCACATCCCCTGTACAGTAGCATAGCAGTTGCAGCTAGATAATAGAGAGCAAGTGGTCTATGAAACCTTTGTTAGGTGTCAGGTATGTAAATGGTGTAGGACAGATGTTTCCATTTTAATCTTTTGTTGTAGGTGTATGCTCTAATCTGGGACAAGAGGTCCTTGGTTATTTGATGTGGTAACTAAGCAAGGAGACCTCAGACCAAAGCCCTGAGAGTTCAGAGCTGTACAAACAGTGCTGTTTAGAATTAGAGCAATAGTTAATCAGATCCTCTTGGTTCCTTCTGATCCAGTTATGATCAGCATAGCCCAGTTATGTAATTTAAAATTATTGAGCTTAAGATGTGGGTGAGACATGGTGAAAGGAATTATTTTCTCTGCATGGGGCATGGCAAATGCCTTCAACATATCCAGTGATGACAGTGAGTTGGAGTGAGGATGAGGGGGGAAGAGAGTATACAAGGAGCCATGCAGATTTACTTTGATAAATCAGACTTCTGGACTCTGAATCATCTCTGACTACTTCAAGCCCTTATCAATAAAATGGGCTAATTGAGATCCATAACAGAAGCTGGTAAAACTATTAAAAGAAAATATTAGGTTTTATTTTTCTCTGTGGAGGATTTTAATCAAATCATATAAGACATTTTTCTCTGATCATGGCCACATAGCAAGTTGAGAAAACCACAGTTTAATTCACTGGGGGAAAAATACTCCAAGTTATGTGTAAAAAAACTCCAACCCCAAGCCAACAACAAAAAGATTATGTCTGTGCTTTAGGATTCCCTGAGTAAGCAGGAGTGGTGAAGCTGGTGTTATTGCCCTGGATGAGCCAATGTTCATATGCAACTGGGTTGCTATGGAGTTACTTAAGGCGTATCAACAATAAGGGATGTGGTGATTCCCATATCTACACGACACCTCCCTCCTGGTCCTTCTAGACCCCTCTGATCCTTTGCATCTGCTGTTTTAGTTATTGTTTCCATGGTATTGCCAGTCATGGATAGGAAGGAACTAAAACCACATTTTCTCCTTTCTCTTCTGCTTAGCTTTTCTTCCAACCTTCCTCTCCTTCTTTCTCCTATGATAATGGGAAATCAAACAAAGGAAGTAAGATTAGGGAGGTTGATGGGAAATACCTTTCTTCTCTCTGCTTCCCATTCTGATAACATGTGCTTGTACTGCTTCTCTAACTCCTTCTGGTCCTGAAGTTGTCACTTTATCATTCAGTCACTCAACTCTGTTTTCCTGTCCAGTTCCTGGACAGGTTTATTAGTCGTAGCTATCACAGAAATCCTCAGAAGGGCAATGTGTAAATTCTTTGCTGCTGAAGTTAATAGTTCAGATCTTGACAAGTATCTCATTGGCAATTTTGAAGATAGACTTCAGGATCAAGTAATTGTTATAGAAAGTGGCTTATGTTATTCAAGTACTAAGTAGCATCACCTGTGCCAAATTTTTCACTTTGGGTCAGGGATGCACTTGTAAAACATTGAGAATACTCTTTGCCAACTCAGACGTGTAAAGACAGATGCATAAACTTCTGACCTTAACTTACTTTGTAAGAGAATCTGTGCTCAGTAGCCTGGACAGCTGGTCATCATTTATCATGTAAAAAGAAGCATCAAACTAGGTAGGATTCTCTTAGTAATCTTCAGGGTGATTGCCACAGAGAAATAATTTACTTTTATTTATTTAGAAAATGGCTTTTACTAAATTCCTGCCTGTTTACAAGTCTTCCTTAAAAAGCATGACAGAGAACAAATCAACTAAGATAATAACATAGACATGTTTTCCTGTTGAACAAAAATGTATTGGTTTTGGATTGACTTACAAGAATAATATATCTTTTCCTTACTTAGTAGTGTTTTAAAGACTAACTAATATTAATGTGATAATGGATAATGAATTAGTTCTTAAAAACAGAAATCTCTTTTGTTGTTCAGACTATCATAACAGATAAATAATTCATGTTAATGAAGCCAAGAAAGAACAATATTAATTGTTCATCATGGAAATATTTCCATGATGAAACTTGCAGTAAGACATTTCTGTATATCTTTTTCATTATCTTTTCGGAAGTCTATTACTTGGCAAGTCAGCTCTATAAACTAACTCACAGTAATTGCAATTCTAGTACTTTGGAAAAAATAAGTTTACCCTTACCAAAATCCTCTCAAATATGTCTATTTGGAGTCATTTTTACAGGCGAAAAATAGTTAAGCATAGGCTGTTAGTGATTTCAGATTGCAGACCTGCAATCTAGTAAGTATAAGTCTGATACAGGGGTGTCACAAAGAGCTAGTTCCCTCTGATGACACTATTTTAAATAACACAACTGTAAGAAGCTCATTTGTCAAGGATCAGATGTCTAAGTCCCATGTTGGACAACATGCAGAAACCAGATTGCACCTAGGTTGTATTTTTGGGATTGTCTGTACATGGATTTTTCTTTGTGCTCATGAAGTTTCTACAGTGGTTTTACTCATGATCACATGGTACAGTTTATTAGGGATACAGCTTGGTGAGATCATTTGTATGCCCTCAGCTTTCAGCAAAAATAATAGATTCATGTTTTAACAAAGGTGAATTCTCAACCCATAATTATTTACTGTGTCACAAGGATGAGAGGCCATTGAGGTTTATTTTTCTTTGTCATTCTCCTATTCCTTTTTGTTGGTTAATTCTCAGGAGAAAAGATAAGGTGACTGGAAGTGAGCCTAAACCTCTCCTCACTGCCCTGGAGAACTTGTCAACCTGAGTTTTTATGATCCATTTCTTGTATTTAGTAAGCTATCAGAAAAAGGAATCTCCAGTTTGACTTGTCACAGCTTCCATGTGACAAGTAAGGCTTTGTAGCATATTTGGTGACACCACTAATAAGTCACCTGCTTTAGGAGGAACCTTAGATAATGTAATAAAATATGCCAGTTTCCTTAAAAGAACAGAAAGAAAAATGTCTCCAGTCTTCTCTGGCCTGAATTATCTCTTTGCACAGTGGAATCTGTGCACGTTAATGGATGATTGCTGCATGCAGTCCTGGGCACCAAGTGCGTGTCCTGACCATGTCTAACCACTCTGGCGTAAGTTGTAGGTGGCCCCCTTCTCTCATCCTCCATAGGCAGAAAACCCAGGCAGGGGAGGAGGATGTATGTAGGGGGATCATAAGCAAATAAAGGTAGTATAGAAAGTAACCTTACCCTTAAAGAGTTGCAGATGAGCCAGTTATTAAGGATTAGGAGCAGGCCTGAGTTTAACAGGCCACAGCTGTAGCCAATAAGAAGAGTGTTATAAAAGAGTGGATTGGTTGGTTGAGGGGACCTGGAGTCAGTTAGGTGCTGTGAGGACAAGGAAGAGTCAGTGCCTAGAGGAACTGCCTACAAGAAACATCAAGGAGGTACAAAACTAGCAATATGGACCCCTTGCAGTGTAATGACAATGGCTGTAATGTTCCTATAGCTCCCCCAAGACAGAAGATTGGGACAGCAGGGTTAATAGTGATTCTGACATTCTCTTCTCAAATTTAGGAAAAATATGTGCCAATAGGTTTATTTGTAATAAAATACATACTGACCTTTTCTCTTTTACACCCTATTCTGCCACCTACATTTTACACTAGTGAGAGTTTTTGTTGAAAGTGTGGGGCATCTCCTGAGAGGAGCCAGTACTTGTGCCCTTTGTGAAGTGATGAAAATGTCAATACCAACTATGTAGGAACAGATTACCTTTACCCCAATTTCATCAGGTCAAAAGCCAGCTCTTCACAATTTTATGCATGAGTGTGGCATTAGCAGAAGCTCTATTACTCTGGTTATTAATGGGCGTAAAGGATGTTTATCAAAAGGTGTATAGTTCATTGAGCACTCTCTGAACTGTGTTTCTCAGAAGCCAAGGATTTGTTTTCTGTTCTGAATGTCATGGAAAACACTTTCCATTTTAGTCATTGTATTTACTATGTGCTGCTTCTCAAATCTGTCATCATGCTGTTCCTCTTGCCTCATGTTTTCATCCTTTTCTTTCTGTACTTAAGGTTATTTTGATCCAGGCTTTTATTTTCTTTCAGTTCAGTAATTAATAGGGCTGATGTCACTCCTTTTATGTCCATGCTGAAGTTGCCTCATTTCTATTTTGCTTTTCAATTCATACGTCAGCCAAGATCTCTAGTTACAATAGCTTCATGTTTCCTGGAAGCTCTGCGTCATGGGGCCAAATTTATACCTGGTGTATTTTCCATTGACACAAAACTACTCCAAGAATGAATCATCTTTATGTTTACATGAATCTAGTCTTATGTTTTTCCTCAGACACTGTTCATTTGTACCAACCATGTAACACTTGTAGTAATTTGAATTATATGAAATCAAATTATGTTGTTTTGGGGACTTGGCAAAGACAGCAACAATGAAATGAAATTATGAAAGTCACAAATCCAGGCTAGACCTGTTTTTATGACATAGTGTACCTAGTACTCACAGTAAGTACTAAATCTTATTGCAGTCTCTTTTTCACTGCCTTGGAAAAAGAAAGAAATGTAAGATGGGAGAACAGATTTTAGAGATAATATTGCATTTCTGAGTATAAAAGCTCAAGATATCTTTGGCTGCCATGCAGAACAAAAAGATGGCTAGTAGTTAACGAAATTTGAAGTGATGCATACTTAAAAACATATAGAACAACCATTTTGTGATGTTATGGGTGCCTAATATGGAGGTAAACAATGGAGCTTTTCATTGTGTTTGTTAATAATACTAGAAAACTAAACATAAAAATAGGTTAATATATGACCAAAGTTGCAACTTATTTAACTCTACTGATTCCCTCCTGAAATGCTTGCCATCAATCTTAAGAGAGAAGCATAAGAAAAATGAACTCTTGTTCTGGATTCAGTGCCAGTCTTTGCTCTGTTCCTAAGTATCTGATAAAGAGAGAGGCTACCTCTCTGCATCTCTTGCCTGCAGTACTTTCTAACAGTCTGTGGGGATGGTCCCTGCACCACTGGCACAGCAGAAGGAGCTGTAAGAGAGCAAATGAGTAACCTGTTTGATTGATTTCCACCTGAGCTTAGAGGCAGCAGTACCTGGTCAGTATTTGTGTACTCCTCACAAGTGGCTGATACACCAGCACATGGTGGGGGGATCTGGGTGTGAGACTCTTCCCTACCCAGCCCAGCTCATCCCCAGACAGTGAAGGCAAAGGAATTCTGGAAAGTAACCTGGATTTTATCTGGATCATCATGATGATAGACACTGTCTCCCACCACACTGAGGTAGAATTTCGACCCACCATGAGAAATTTTCACTTTGGTGCCTTGCAGGGAGCACTCTGCAAACTAAAAACAAGTTGTAGAATGTAATAGTTTGATTGATGAAAGAGATCTCCACATGTTAATAAAAAATATACTGAAAGAAAGTCTTCCTTCTCACATCTGTTCTTCAGTTATGGGTATTGCAGAGCACCCAGATGTTTATTGTGAAGACTGTTTAGATTTGGGTTTGATATGAGGGGCACACTCTATTTACAGAAATTATGGGATCTCTGGAGCCTGCTTTATGCATTTAAAACATGCTGAGGCTGTCTCTGCCTTGTGATGGGTTAGAAAATTACTCTTAGCTTTGTCATTGAGATGAAGCAGATTGGGGCAGGATAAATACTTATGTGGATACTATGGTGTGGTAGGAGATCTTTGAAAAAAGTGACTGGTGCAATAGGTCCCAAACCCTGAGGCACAAACTAAGAAAGAGGTGCAAGGAGAACTGGAGGGGGAGTCAAGCTGAGAGTCTTTTTAAATGCAGAGCTTCAGTTTCCTTCACACATATTTTCACAGAAGTAAAACTTGTGATTTCTAATCCTTGCATGCTCCGGGTTTTTTAAGCTATAAATGAAACTAGAAAAAATAGTTTGGGTTTTATTTTAGTTGTCAAAACTCTCAGCAAATTTAGTGCTAAATTCACTAAAACATTGTGTCTAAAAGAAAAAGACAAGCTTTGACAACTGTATTTTTACAAATTTGTGGTAAAAGCGCGAAGTGACAAACATTGTTCACTAAAGAGCCAGACAGAAAAATTACTCTTTTCTTGCTTCTTCCTACCCAGTCATTCTGGACTGTAATTTTAGAAGATGTGAGAAACCCAGATTCAATTTTCTTTGCAATTCAGAGGGATTTTGAACCCATTATCACAACAGAGATCACCAGCCAGTATTGGATGTGTTACTCCAGAGTGGATTTCTCTCAAGTACTCTTTCTAATGTTGCTCAGCATTGCACAGAATACTAAAATCTTTGTGGAGAAAGGATAGGAACTTTGCTGTCCTGCCTATTTTTGTGACTTTACCCTGGTGGATATTTCATGTAAAGTGGACCTATTGCAATAGGAATGATTAAGACCAGCACTCAAGTATACTCTAAAGTGGTTTAGGCTCCCCCTGGGAGGTGGGATGCGAGTCTAACTGATTCTAGGAAGTGGAGGGGTCCTGTATCCTTCCAAATAAGCTTAAGTCCAGATATCCTGTATCTTTCAAATACTTTAAAGCTGAACTGTTAGTGTGTGTGATAAAAGGAAGAGGTGAATATTTACTTCCTTGAATCTGTGTCCTCCTGTATTGCAAGTACAAGAGCCCAAATACTTTCCTTGTTGTTTCCTTCAACTTTGTCCACCTGTCAGAGACCCATAGTGAAAGAAGTAAAACCACATTATGAAAGATGTAAGACTGCACTCACTAAAGCCTTTAGGGAATAGACACAAGTGCCCATCCCAACCTTGTAGTATCAACCAAGCAGGAGTGAACAAGCTGTTGTAAAGCAATATCTCACTCAGCCTTAGCAGGTCCTGCAGGCATGTCAGAAGCACCTCCACATCAGGGACTGATGAGAGATCAAGTAAAGTTGGCAGGGATACTTACTGTATTGAATGATAAGTAATTATAATGGAGAAAAGAAAAAAAAAAGAAAAAGCAAAACCTCAAAACTACAAAGACTAATGGGGGCATTTGTACATGAACGTGACTTGCAGTTACTTATCTCCCAGTATGTGATCTTGAGCAAATTCAGACCAAGTACTGTCTTTGTTCATTGCTTTAGTAGCTACAAGCCTTCCTTAAAGGAAAGATGCATTTACTTTTATCATCTTATCAACTTCATGTGAAACAGAACCTTTCAGTCAAAAAGAGCCTTGTGCTGAAGGTGCTTTGCAAAGTAGGAGCTCTGTAAAGACTTACTGTGCACTGACATATAAGCAAATGGAATGGGCAGGTGTGTTTGACAATAACTTTTACACAGTGTTTTGTCTAAAATTCTGGAAGAACTGTCCAGCTATGCTGCATAGGCTTGTTCCTTTTTTTTTTAAATGTCAAAAAGTCAGTCTGACAGAACTAGAATGTAATAAAAAGAAGCAGCTCTTACATGTTTAAGTGGACCTCTAGCTTGTCAGGCTTTTGCTAAAAAGTGATAACTTGGATTATATGCAGATGGTTTCTGTGTGGTGGTACTCCTGTATTTGTGAGGTTCTGACATGGGAATGCTGTTTTCAGTATGAATTGTATAAAAAGCTGTTAATAGGTTGATTAAAGATTTATGTCTTGCAGGACAACTCCTTCAGTGTTTTCAATTATTATTGACAAAACAATGGCAGTTCCCAAATGCAAGTATTCTTCCACATCAGCTCAGATAAATGTTATTTAGCTGTTGTTTAAATTTTTTAAACTAAATTTTAGTTTAAAAATGCAGACATCATGAAAGATAATGCTTGTTTTTAAACAACTGAAAAGGCAGGAGAAGACTGAAAGAAGTTATTCTCAAACTTATTTTGACGTGGCTTACTGATTAGGGCAGTGCATCTAATTTCAGAGTAATATCTTTGTTCTCCTTGCAGGTTTTGGAACAACATGTGCATGGTAAATATTTCTTGCCTCTCTCTTTCAAACAGAGATCCAAGGCACAGCATGAACAAATGTGAATTTCATATTTGGAGAAGCATGACAAGCATTTCAAAATTTAGCCCAAATATAACCAAATATATTCCTTGTTGGAAAGAGAGCCTATAATTAACCTTCTGAAACTTTTTACCATGGGTGATCATGGTTGTTTTCATTTCTTTTAGGTGCATATCATTGCAACTATGTGGCATTATAAACGATGGATAAAACCTCATGGTTTGTGTTTTACTTTGAGAACACAGATTTATTGCCAGATTTAAGAGTGTGCCTTCTCAGAGGCAGATCTTTTTAAGAAATACAGATTATTTTATGAAAAACTAGGGGGACCTACATTCTTTCAAATTTGCTCTCCAATGAGCAATCTACAGCATCTAGCTGTATATCCTGAGCAACATGAATCCTGGCTTTTTTTGGTTCTCTAACTAGGTGTAAGAATATCAGAGTTTTCTCAGAAGTGTTGAAACTTCTGTCTGTGCTACTGGGATTCTTAACTCTCCATGGACTTTCTTTAAATAGGGCACAGCTTTCACTGTGTCCCGATATCAATACTGACCTTGCAGGAGAGTGTTCCCTGGCATTGGCTCTTTGAGATCAGCCTAACCAGACTAACTCAAACTGTGACCCTGGGACTTTTGCTAAGTAACTTGGAGCCTCCAGGCACAGAGGGGATGATGATGTAGTTCGGGGGTTTTTTTCAGTCTTTTCTTTCCCTGACACATCTGTGTCACTGGTCTAGAAAACATGTCTTGCTCAGCATGTCTGTCACCAGCTGTGACTTCAGAGCACCTTATTTTCCTTTTCTAGTGCTGCACTACTCTGGCCTTAGTGGCTTTATTAGGGCAGTTTCTCATGGCTTGTGATTCAGTTACATTCCCACTGATGCTCAAAGATGATTAAGCTATTCCCTTCCAAAACACACAGCCAATAGATGATAGCTGCTGATACTGCAACTTTACCCAGCACTCACTCCATGCAAAAGCAGCTTTGCAGGGAAGGAATGGCCATGGTCTTTCAGAGAAGGTGAACAACAGGTTTGTACTGTTAGGGCCCTTTTTGTTCTCTTCTGGGCTTACAAATCATTCTATTCTTTATGGAAAAACTGTTCAAACAGAAGGGTTGGAGTGTGCTACTCACTTTGTGGTAGATCCAGGCTTGGTTTTGAGGATAGCCTCGGGAAAGCAAAGCATCTGAGAAATGCCTTGGATCCAGTTTTTGTACTTGGGATATGTATAGAAAAAACATAGCTCCCTCAGCATTATATGTCTGTCAGTCAAGTGGATTTCTGAGCCACAGTTGGCAAACATATGCCATCTTATTAGAAACAATTTGAGATGCTGAGCTTCAGGTGAGCATCTCTTCTTCTCCAATGTAGAGAAAAATTTTAACCCTGAGGCTGCTGCAATATCATGCTCCATTTTTTTTGGGTAACTGACTTGCTCTTTTCTGTTTGCTTGTGGGAATGGTACAGATTCCAGGAAATCTGGATTGTCCACACAGTTTCACACAGCATGCATGTTGTGCTCAAGGAATATCCCTCCAGTTTTGGGAGAAGTGGCATCCTATTCATTAGCTTTTCCTACTCACTTATGTAGATAGTGTGCTCATTATTTATCTTCCATATTTTTCTGTAATGCTACAAGTTACATGTAGTCTGAAGCTTACCCTTACTATTTTCCTGCCCCGAAGAATGAAGAGTGTCCCTATCTGTGCTTTATCAGAGTAAATGAGTGCTCTTTTCATGCCCTAAAGAGCTCATCTGGAGTAATGTGCAATGCTTCTTTTCCATAGAGAAATATAATCCAAGTCACAATCCTGCTGAAAATAAATGTTTCTCTACAGCCTGGGATCTTTATCTAAGCATTCAGACTCTAATTACATGAACTATTACCTCTCAGGTAATAGTGTATCACAAGGCCACAATGAGGTTCCTGGATATTAAGTTATGATTTAACTCACAGGTTGTGACTTCTTGCAAAATATTAACTGGTCTCAGGTTCCTGGGAGCTGATGCTGTTGTGGGCCTGGGTTCATGGGTGCTCTGATTCCACTGAAGATAGCAGGGGACGTATCATACTTCATGTCGTGCTGCAGTTTCAGGGGAGTTTTTGTTACAGGCATTCCAATGATATTCAGAGCACATATCTAATTTCAAGCAAGCTCTGCTAGTCTGGTGCCATTAAACATATTGTTTGCACAGTTGGTAGAATTTTGAGGAGTGTTGAAGGTAACAAGTGGATTCACTTTGGTCTTTAAATTGCCAGGGAAACACAGCCATGCAGTCACTTTTTCATATGACATTGCCATCCTCAGCCAGCTTTGTTGAAAGTATGTAACTTCAACATGTGAAGTATTGATGACTTCAGTCATTCTCTATCACATTTATAGCAAATAAAAGAACACTGTGTTTTGCAATGACTGAAACTATTCAATGTGCACTGAATTACAATCATTGAAGTCAAATGGAGTTTTCTATCTACATGAGGAGTAACAGCACCTTCAGCAAGGCAGAGGGTGTGGGACTTGAAATATCCCAGTAGAAAGGGAAGATGGAACACTGCGGTGGTCATGGGGAAGGAGCAATAGCATTCAGTGAGCATTTGAAAAGTGTATGGCCCATCTTTGCAAGTAGAGGAGTCTGACTGTTGTTACTCTGACTACAAAGGCATGGGGAAGCAGCTCTAGGCAGCTGTTTAGGAATGCTCCATCAGGCAAGGCAACTGAGCAAACATATTCAAAAAGGAGTTTAACTTCTGAATCATCAATGACTGATTGATTCAGAAAAATCTGTAACTCTTACTGACAGGGCAAATAAGCCTGATTTTTGTGTTCTTTTTGTTGCAATTGTTTAAGTTTTTAATGTTTTTGCCAGTAACCAAATTCTTTGAAATATGCTGAATGCATATTAGGGTTTTCTTTTTATTTCAGTGCCTCTCAGGACTTGAGCAAATGGTCTAGGGGCTGGTCTCATTGATACTGTCTCCAGAAAAACAATCTCTTTCTGCTGCTGTGTTTCCTTCATCTGTTATAGAGGAGATTGTGAAGGAAATTTTAACCAAGTATATATTTTGTTTGCCTTTAGTTTTTGTCTAATTTTATAATTTCTTTCTCATGGGAATTGCATTAACCCTATGTGTTACAGGTCTCAAGAGGAAGGATCATCTTCCAGTGTGAGAAGAGCAATGTGGAACCATTGGAGATACTAATTTTCTGTTTACAATGCTGTTCCTGCACTTGCAAGGCCTGTCTTTAAATGAGGTACAGTTTTCAGTCTTTAATCTAACTGAGAATTTCACTGGCATGGTTACACAAAGGATTTAAGACTGGTCAACTACAAAGCAACCTAAATATGTGAATGTTTTTAAGCAAGTTCATTCCTGTCTGTAAATGCCAAAAATGAAATTATTTTTGCAATTCGTTGGAAAACTCAGCTGCTTTTTTAGCTTATTCTTATTTCTTATTTTTTATCTTTTCTTTGACCACCAAGAAGTCTGAGAAATCATACTGCATTCTTTAGAAAAAGCCTTGTTTAGGGGATAAAAATGCAAAAGCAGCCGGCAGGATCTTCTTTATTTTCAGCATTCTTTGAGGCTGGCTCATGGTTTAGCTTTTTGGTTATCCTCAATGGATGACATCCACACAGGGCAATCCCTCTAAGCAATATTACTCCACTAGCTTTTAATAATCTGACCTACACAAGGTCATTATAAAAATCTTCATATAGAGGTTTTCTATCCTGAAAACCTCTCATCAGTCAAGAAGCCAGAATGAATGTGAACAACCTCTGTTCTAAAGTGTCAAGGAAATAGGTCTGAGTAAGAAAGTGCTTTTAAATGCACAGTCTTGCCCTAGCTGACCTGTGATACAGCTTGCTGTCCACAGCCCTTGTGTTCCATAACAACATTAGAATATGCTGGGACTTCTGTGGCCTAACTTCCTATTGTAAATCACAGAACCATTTAGGTTGTAAAAGACCTCTGAGATCATCAGGTCTCAGTTGCTAGCCCAGCACTGCCAAGTCCACTACAAACCTGTGTCCCTAAGATCCACATCCACAAGTTTGAAACACCTCCAGGGTTGGTGACTCGTTCACTTCCCTGGGCAGCCTGTTCCAGTGCTTGACAACCCTTTTGGTAAAGAAAATTTTCATAATATCTCACACCAAAACCCTCAGTCATCTGAACTGCTATCAACACCAGGTATTTGTATTTAGGGAAGGATACAGTGGCATCTCTCTTATCACAGAGGAGGTCTGCTTCATTGCACAGAATAGTTAGTGTTACTGAGGATGCTTTTACAGACAAATGAGCTGAAAGTCCAGTATTGAAACCACAATCCTGAGAGTCACTAATAAATATGGACACTGCTTGAATGTATGGGTGCTGCATACATTTCAGTTCAGTTCTACAAACCTTCTCTTATTTCCCTGCAAAAGGCTAATTACCAGGTCTGATGTATTTCTCCTTGCCTGTATATGTTCTCAGTTATGCTTATTTCAAACTGAGACTTCTGCCTATATATCAACTCCAAGTAAAAGGAAGATGTAATTGCTGAAAGGATTCTTTTGGCATAGTGGCTATTTAATACAATTACCATTTATCAAGGAAACAAGCATTAAAAGTAAGTCAAATTTTGATCACAGTTAAAATCTTCTTTCATGAACTTAGAAATTGAAAATATTTATATGGATCCCTTTAAAAATCACCTATGTTGCTTCTAAGTATTTTATGTAAAGGGCTGGGATCAGCTGCTCCTCCAGTTGTTGTATATCCAGTGTTGTCAAAACCAGGACTGATTCCTAAAACAATTTTTGAAACAAGTACTAGGTGGAAAAACTGTTTTCCTTCATAAATGTGTAACTTCCCACCTGCAAATCTGAGTATATTATAAAACAGCAGGTCAGATTTAAAGATACAGTATTTGCTAATTGAAAGAGATGGTATTGATTAATGAAGTCCACCTGATATATAAATAAAATTTGATTTATTCATTTATTGTTTAAAATATATTTTACTTTTATTGGTTATGGATCTTTCAAACTCCCTTCAAGGAAAATTTAAAGTACAAACACAAAGCCATGCCACTTCCAAGTTTCCAAGATCTGTTGGCTTGCATAAATCCACCAAATATTTTATGAGAAAGAGTGTTTACAACTGTGATCAAGGAACAACTGAAGATCTAAGTCATCATTGATTCAACTAAAATTGGTGTTACACTTATATATTGGATTTTGGGATTTTAATGGTCTGCTTGTCTGGCTTTTTTTCCTCAAGGTGATGTGTCCATTAGGAAAGATACTTATAGCCAATGAACATAGGTTTTTTTTTTAATGATAATAATGAATCAGTTGATTTTTGAAGGAAAGAATAGAGTCTGTGAAAGGGTAAAACCACTCTATAGAGGCTAAATGACCTGCAGGTCAGAATGTCAAAGCTGAAATGTTTGAAAGTGCACTTTTCCCTTCTCCTTTAATACAGCATTGAGATGTGCTTAGTGTTTTATTCTTTATGCTTTGTATTGATGCATTTTTTGAAGATATTCTAGTATGGATTATTTAATATATATTGAGCTTTGAATATATATATGATATATATTGAATTTTGAACAAAGGGAAAGTATTTTTATTTAAATTGACCCTTCCTGAGACATATCACTCTCTTTTTTTCTTAAAATGATTTTTATATAGACAACATTTAAAACTCTAAATGTCTGAATTCATATCTATATTTTCCCATTGAATAAAAGTAATTGTTTTTAAGATTTTTCTTCATATTTATACTTACCAGGGCATATGCTCATCCATTCAGAATGTTAATTGATGGCAGAGTTCAATTTTTCTGTCATCACATGGGATTTGTTAAGGACAGACAGCAAAAACTAAGAGCTGGGAGACTGCAAAACATGTGTCCTAGCTGAGAAAACATTGTCTTCCATCACAGCAGGCTTTCTTGTGTATTAGAAAAGAGCTATTATTAGGAAACTCCCTTCAATATTTCTAGTGATTTGAAACAGTGACACTCTTGCCTCAAATGTGTATGGTAGAATGTTGCTGAGTGTACTAACACTCTAGCCAACACTAACACTCCCACCCTGGCTGGATCAATGATGTGTGCACATATACCATCACTCCAAATCTGCATATATGGCTTTTGCATGTAAAATACAGGTTCTAGCACAATGCTTCCAAGTTCAATATGTCATGTATTGTAGCATTGTATTTTGAAAGTAGTAGCTGTTATCTGATATTTTTACAATGCAGACTCTGGGCAATCAGGTATGTGGGACTGGCAGCAACTTTTGACTGTTGTTCTTTAAGAAGTTTGAGAAACTATGTGGTTTTGAAGGGCCCTTTCCAGCCTTTTTCTTTCTGTGAGCAGTTCCAGACATGCACCACCCTGCCCATGGTTCAGGGCACTGTTCCAGCCCCCCCAGGCCATCATTCCCATCCTAGTGACTCTGGAGCAGGGCTGGTCTCCAGCTCCCCACAGCCTTGCCCCGCTGAGCAGGACCCACCCCCAGCTTTGCATTCCCAGAGAGTTGCCTGATGCCCAGGGCTGGGGCTGCTCCTGCTGCCCAGCTGCTGGCTGGGGTGGGACATGCACTGGCTGACAGGCCCTGCCCAGATGGGTCTCCTGGGGAGCTCTCACCACCCCCAGTGTCTAACCCTTGTGGTGCTTGGAGATTGGGAATGTTTATTAAAAGCATATTAATCCAAAAGAAAAGAAAAAAGCTAGTAGGCTTTTTCTTAACGGAAACATTTCCCAGAAGACCTCTTCTTCCAAGCCAAAGCTAACATTCATAAGACTTTAGTCCTCTGTGGCAATATGTGTTAAATTCAATAGCACAAAATGAGTTGTGAGCCACCACACTCTGAATCACCAAAATACTGCTGTATTATTACCAGACGTTAAACCCAACATCTTGTTTGAGTAGGAAGAGCAATGCAAGTTCAAGAAATCCTTGTGACTCAGTGGTGTGTGTAGGAAGCACTGTGGTGTTGTGTAATGGGACGAGCAGCCTGGAATTGATCCTGCCAGTTTTTCCTGGGGAAAACCGCCAGAGACTTGAGCTGTTAAGTCAATGTTGCGTTTTAATGAAATTTTTGGCACATCTAACGCTAAAAGTCCCCTGAAGGGAAAATATTGTGAATCCAGCTGGTAGTGCTAGAAGTTAGGTTTGTAGGTTGGGAAGGAGGTTGTTGCTTGTAGTGTTTGTTGGGAACTGGGCAGAGGTGCTGCTTCCTGTCCCGTGGGATTGGCCCTAGGGAAGTAGGGCTGGGAGCTGCCACCGGGCTCCTTGCTGTGAGGGAATTTGCTGTGGCTGCTGGCCCTGAGCCCTGGATGTGAACAGGGGGGCAAGAAACTCGATGGAACTACTGCATGGACGCTTGTGTCAGAGCTGTGATAAGTGAAATGAACCATGAGCAGAGATATAGGGGAATATACATGCCATGTGTCTTGAGATATGTGTTTTAATATGGGCCAATACATCATGAACTTCATGACTGTGTACATAAGTGAGAAAGGAAGCAGTTGACAAAGTGTTTGTACTGAAATAAAATTTTACTTCAAACACTGCTTGTAAGCATCAGTCAATTAGAGAAAATGTGTTTTTTTTACTTGCCCTATGAGTTTCAGAAACCATTTCAAAGATGCTTTCAGGGTACTTGCACTTGGGAAATATAGCTAAATACACTAGTGAAATATCTAATTAATAATGATGCAGTTATCAATTGATACTAATGCATACAATAACATTAAATTCATAACATAATGTGTATGTGCATGTGTGGGCTTTCTCTTCCTGATGGCTCTGAGAGCAGTTCATTAAATTAGCAGCTGAAAACTGGAGAGTGTTAATAATTCCCATGTTATTTATGTATATCTTTGTGCATTGTACAGTTTATAGCCTATGTAGAATTATCACTTGTCTGTTGGGGTCTCTCTGTTATTTAATTTTTCTGCAGGATCCCACTGAAAGGAAACAAAAGCACTTCTGTCCCTCCCAGATCTGGACCCTGAAACAATCCCACTTCTGTTAACTCCTGATTATGGAACTGGGCCAGCTCAGCTACATTTCTCTGCTTCCAGAGTATGCAACCAAATAGTTCTACTAAAAGTAGGAGAAAGTTAGCTGGTGAAACAAAAGAGCACTTTAGAGAGATGATTTTATAATCTTGAGTGTATATTTTTCTCCCATAATGTTATACATCATCAAAAGCTAATTTGGTATTCTCCAGGGATAAAGAAAAGGAGCAGATCTAGCCTGCAGTCTTCTGGCAAGCCCAGAATTCCTTGAGGCTTGTTGCCTCAAGGCCCTAAGCCTGTTTTGCTCAGTTTCTGATTGTTTATATTTCTCTTTCCATGTTTTTTTTTCCATCATCCATACAAAAGAGCTGATTCTCAGATTGTTCCTCCTTTCCAAAAGTTCCATAGATTAAACATGGAGAGGTTGTTTTGCAAAGAACATCTACATGCATGTTGGCCACCCTGTAGTGTGTCGAGAAGCCTCTCTTTGGACACATGGAGAAACTCAAGTGAGAACAAACCATTTAAGAGTGGGAAAGGCTGTGATGGAGCACAGTTAATCACATCAGTATGGAAGCTTATGAGATCTCAACATTCCAGGCAAAATATTTTATATGGAGGTAGAGTTCAGACACCTTGAAACTGCTCTGTGCTATGACTAAAAGTGGTGTTTGATTTATGAATGGAAATGATTAGGAAATTCCTTTTGAAAGTTCTGTTCTGGTCAAACTTAAAACAGTTATGTACACCTATAAAGTTCCAGCTGCTGAATTTGTTTGCAGCCTTGTGAACACTCATGACTTAATGAAGTCAACAAAAACTGCTGACAATTTTTCACATGCAATAGGTGCTTGAGTCTTTGAAACTTTGACTCATTTGTGAACTATTGTACCATTTTGATACTTGCAAGAAGAACATTTGAGACTATAGTATCTTCCAATCCAGAGTCTCCACCTACACTGTGCTGTGAGAGTCAATCAATGAAAGAACTTTGACATAAAACAAAGTATTAACCCGGGAGCAAAAGACAATTTGATCATCAAAGCTACTGTTTTTGATGGTCTGTAGAGAAAGAGGAATGCAATTCTAAATCTAATTAAGCTGATGAGTAGATCTCTCTCTTTCTATTAAATAATTTTGACATATGCTGAAAGCAGTTTAACAAAATTCTAAGCTGCCTTTGGAAGATCCCACTGGGCAAAACCAATGAACATTCAAGTGTGATTTCAAAGTTTGGCAAGACAAAACTGCAATGTATATGAAAGAACTGAAGGCCACATACTTAATAACTTCTCTGCACAGAAAAGGTGGGGAAAATGGACTTTATAGATATCTCTAATGGAAAATAAAAATGCATGAGCCTTAAGTGACCTGGCTGTGATGTTGTTCCATGATACTGAAGGCATTAAAACTATACATTTCTTTAGTGTATCCTGACTGCACTTCATCAATAGTCTATAGAATAAACTCTCTAGTTGACTTACTTGACTCTGAGACTAGCTCTACTCCTTAAAGCATGATGCTAATAAGACTGATGGTGAGGGTTCAATCCACTTATGGGACTTCAGAGTTGGATTTGGTGATGCTTCTGGGTCTCTCCCAACTCAGAATAATCTATGATCTACTTTAGGTAACCATACTTATATTTGGGAAGAAATCACTATCTTGAGGCATATAGAACAGAGTCTTGGTTTGTGCTGGACTTTTCCGCACATGGTTTGCTAATGCAAACAAAAGCTACGGATGTGGCTTCTCTGTTCAAGATATTTGTATGGAAGCAAGAGGGGGAAAAATAGAGATTAAAGAATTATGCTTCAAAATATTAGATGTTAAAACTCATAATAGTTTAAATTCTATGAAATATTTTTTTATAAAATGGTAAGATATTTCTGAATTTTGTCTCTGAAAGACAACCAAAGAACTTTGCCATTGCCAAAGTTAACTGGGACACTTTGTTGTGCTTTTAGGGAGATAACAATTAGATGTAAAACCATAATCTCAAAGATTCAATAGTTTGGGTTTTTTTACATGAAAAAGGGATTGAAGTGCTTTAATTCACTAAATTAGGTACAATTCCAATGTGATAATGAATTCAGTAAAGATCTTTTCCAGGAGCTGGTATATGCCAGGTTAGACGTTCGATGAGATTCCCAAGTAAAATCTAAGGCTCTTAAAATTAACAGCAAATCCATATTTTATTGTAAAATTAATATTTAATTTTTTAATAGAGAAAACTAAAATTGGCAATTTAAGGTATTTCACAAGCCCTGTTTATTCCAGTTTTCTCCTGCTCATTGTAAGCTTGTGTGATTGATGTTAATCTGCTCAGTGGCCTTCTCTTGGTTGTAGCAAACTTTGCCCAAGCTTTTTTCACCCTGGAGTGTTTATTCCCCTCCCTCCCCCCCCCCAGAGAGGGTGGAGGCTCGTGTGGTGGGTTTTTTTCTTTTTTAATTTTAAGTTTGTTTAGGGTTTCTTGTGTGTGTGTTTTTTCTTTTTGTTTGCTTGTTTTTGTTGTTTTTGCTGAGTATTCTTACTACCAATTGCTTTGCTTACTTCTAGAAGTGATGAGATTCACTGTGATGTTAAGGATGCATTGGCTTACTACATCCAGGGAACTTTATGTAACCTCCTGTTCTCAGAGATACATGGCATGGAGTCAAACAGCTCTTCTGTAGCTCTTTGAATGCAAAATTCTGCTGCAGTCCTTTCACCAGCTTGGCATAATGTTCAGGCACACTTGCCTGTCTTGTCAGTTGTTCAAGAAGGTGCATCAGAACTTGTTTTTTAATAGGGAAATATTCTACTGTTTACCTTCTATTTTTGCCCTTTTTTATGTTCTTTGAATGTAAAGGTGAATTTTCTAAAATGCAGGTTGAAGGAAAGCAGACAAGAAAGGTCCTCAGAATTGTATTTTAGAGTGCTTGAGTATTTTGATACTAGTGTTATTGTCTCTTTCAAAACAGAAGTTTGCTTTTATTTACAAGTCTCCTGAAATTGTTCCGTTTTCTTCATATTTCAGTAAATGAATTAAGCATCCCCACTCTCCCAAACCTGTCTCTTATGATACTCTCTATATATGTAATATTCAGTAAAAGTCTGTCTTCCACTGTTTGCTAAATGTATTCAGTGTTTGAATCAATATTGAGGTTTGCTATGAACAGTTGCGGTCAAGTTTATGATAAATTATCTTTTCATCAATGTTATTAAATGTAGCATTCAGACTATTTGCCAATTAATATGCTGTCATCTTGGAGGAATTTGTGTGAAACTGGATTACACTTGCACAAAGAATTCCTGTAGTTTCTTCAGGATACAGAAAATTACATTTAGGATTAATCTTCTTTTCTCTCCACTTCTTTCCCCTCCCCCAACAACTTTTTTCCTTTCTCCTCCTTCTCTGTTGATGTACTCATTATTTTCTGAATGAATGCCAACACCGTAGCAGATTTTTCAAAGACTCTCATCGTAGCAGACATTTTGAGCTATGGCTTTGACAGATTGCACATTTTGAAAGTGTGATACTGTAGCAAGCTTTTTAGTAAATTTGGCAGACTACATACTGTCTTGAAATCCACTGATGAAAAGTGAAAAATCTATTAGATGTAGGTTGGCAGGATACATGTGACCTGCTGACAGGCTGTGTACATTTTTTATTCAATTCTAGGAGCAAGGAATCCAATTCTCAGGGGTTTATGAAAAATTGCAGTAAATGTCACTTACAGAATGAAAAAACATCTTGGAAGATTTCGATTGAAGAGATGACTAAAAAAAAGTATTGCAAAAGTCTTTGTCTTACATACAGGGATTTTACTTAAATTATAACCACTGAGTTATGAACTTGCTGGACAGCTGGGTGCAGAGAGTGGTGGTGCTGCATCCTTTTGGTGACCAGTCACTGGTGGTGATCCCCAGCAATCTGTGTAGGGTCCAGTCCTGTTTAATATCTTTATCAATGATCTGGATGAGGGGATCAAGTCTACCATTAGCAAATTCACACAACACCAAGGTAAGGGGGGAGTGTTGATCTGCTGCGGGGTAGGAGGGCTCTGCAGAGGGATCTTGACAGGCTGGATTGGTGGGCCAAATCCAACAATATGAGGTTTAATAGGACCAAGTGCGGGATTGGGCACTTTGGCCACAACAACCCCCTATAGTGCTGGGGACAGATGGTGACCAGAGAGGGACCTGGGGGTGCTGACTGACAGCAGCTGAATGAGAGTCAGTGTGTGCTCACCAGGCCAAGAACCCCAGTGGCATCCTGACCTGTATCAGGAATAGTGTGGCCAACAGAAGGAATTCTTCCCCTGAAATCAGCACTAGTTAGGCAGGACCTTGAGTACTGTGTCTAATTCTGCGCCCTCCAATTTAGGAAGGATGTTAAGATGATGGAGCACACCAGAAAAAGGTAAAAAGGCTGGTGACAAGTATGGAGTACAAGTCTGATGAGGATTGGCTGAGAGAACGGGTTGTTTAGCCTGGAGAAAAGGAGGCTCAGGGAAGACCTTATCACTCAGCCATACAGGTGCCTGAAAGGAGGTGGTAGCCAGATGAGCATTGGTCTCTTCTCCCAGACAACCAGTGACAGGACAAGAGGACACAGTCTTAAGCTCCACACAGGGATGTTTAGGGTGGACATTAGGAAGAAGTTCTTCACAGAGACGGTTGTTCAGCACTGGAATAGGCTGCCCAGGTAGCTGGTAGAGTCACCATCCCTAGAGTGTTTAAGAAAAGACTGATGTGCTACTCAGTGCCATGGTCTGGTTGACAAGGCGCTATTAGGTCACAGGTAGGACTTGATGATCTTGAAGATCTTTTCCAACCTAATAGATTCTGTGATTCTGTGAGAGGATTGGTAGAGAATAGATAGGAACCATGATAGTAGTGTATTTTATAGGGCTAAAGAGCTGCTTTGATGATGCCCCGTTCTTGAAGAAAGAATTTGCGAACAGAGGAAAGCCTTTCATTTACTAGCGTTTAAAATATAGCTTACACTTGGAGTTTCAACTCTCCATTTTTGATGTTGGGGCTGGGATACTCAGCATTCCGTGATTACTCTGCAGGAAGGAGCTCAGCTTCCAAAAGGAGAAGTTTTACAACAGTTTATTCTCAGGCAGAATGCTGCTCTGAGGAGTTTCCTTTGTGGCTTTGAAACCTGTTACCCTTGGTAGCTTCTCAAAAAGTGTATCTATTATACACATTCTTGTATGGAAGGGTTAATACCCAGTGCATACAAATACCAGAAGGACCCTGTGAGTGTGCCTGTGGTTAACCTGCAGTATCATGAGTTTAGTTTGAATACTCAGGTCATGAATCTGGCAAAGGGGTGACAGGACCCTCCTCTGCATCCTTGACAATATATTTTCACTTCATCTCCACCTTTGTACTGGAATTGCCTTTTGGCAGCCTATGGTTAGTTGAACCAAACTGCTAATCTAGCTCAAAACTAATAAAAGTGAAAAACACAAAAGAAGTTAGCTTACAGCTGGGTTGGGGGCTCAGTGGGCACATGGATAGTAGTATTTGGGTAAGAAGAAGAGGAAATCTACTGTTAGGGAAGACAAAGAGTGGGACTACATTTCTGATAGTGGCTTAACTTTGCAGATTTCTTTAATTCCGTGCCATGTACACATCAGAGAAATAATTGGCTTCCTAATTCTTACCAAAGCTGTTGTAGGACTTAGATGATATTCAAACAATCACATGTAAAAGTGGAGGCATCTACATTGCACTTCATTGAAGTGTAAGTGCATCCTAATTGTTGCTTTTTTATTCCCCTCATAAAAGTCCTACCCTAAATGATAATAATAGTGAAATATTAAAACAGATCTTACCAAAACAGGTAAATTGTCTATCAAATTTTCTGTCTGTATGTGTTTGGGTCTTTCACAATTTTGCATTGCAATAAGAATGTACTGTTCTCTTATTTTAATATTCTGTATTTCCATTGAAAATATGTAGCCTTAGCACTGACGCTGTTGTGATGTACTAGTAACAGAAGACATAAAAAACTTTACTTAATACTTTCTAATTAACATTTTTACAGGCTAAAGCAGATGTATTTCCTTTCTTTGCAAGATTTAGGGATAATAAACTGGAAGGAGGATTGATAATGAAATGATGAAACAGACTGTTTAACAAGAGAAAGGACTATAAAAATTTTTAAAACTTAAAACTATTGATTTTGGAGTCCATAACTTAGGTTTTAATATTCAAAGCTGATTCCTACTTCTAATACTAATTTTGTGTCCAAAAATATGAATAATGAATGCATTTCTCAGATGAGAAACAGGATGTAGGAATTCTGATTCCTAACAAATTCTCTAAGTTAAAGCCTTGGGTTCTTCTTTTTAAGACTTGAATAAGAGACCTCAGACTGTTTTATGGAGACCTATTCTGTTTTAGAAAGAAAACACTGGCACTGAATATTGTCCATAACTTAAAATGTCACAGGAAGTTGCAGATAGAAATGTTCTAGGGGACTGGAGGTGTTTATAGTTTCTCTGAGTGAGGGAGGATGTGTGAGAGAGAAATTAAAGACTTACAAAGATGCTTATAATGAGATTCATACTGATTTTTACATATGAGACACAGCCAGCTGCTGATACTCAGTGTGGGTCTCTCCTATGAAGCATTTGCACACAGCAGATAGATATCCAAGAGAAATGTTGCACAATTTTAGACAATCAAACAAATCTTGGCCATGAGGAAAGGATCTGAAGATGTAGGGAAAAATAGATTATTGGGAAAGGTCCTCTTTCCAGCACAGATATTCTCCCATATCACCCCAACCCTGCATCAGAAGCTGCTTGACAAACATGGGTCAGGCAACCTGGTGCTGATGTCTGAGCACACTGGAGAAAGAAAATTAAAAATAGATGATACAGAAGGAAAGAGGATGGGGGCTAGGGATGTTGGGAGATAAAGGCAAGTAGACATTGCTGTTAGGGAATTTGGAGAGCCTGGGGTAAAGTGAAAGGAGTATGCATGTAAGGGCAGAGGAGGAAGGATTTGGTGTTTGGCATCCTTTACTTTGGAATGCAGGGGTGTCTGACTTGTGGATAACTGTACAGAGGTTAGAGAGATACTAAAGTGGCGAGAGTCATAAGGCTGGGCCTGGCAGGGTAGATGATAACACACAGTAAACTATAAAAATCAAGATGGCATTTCCATTTTTGTTACAAAGGAAATATTTATAAAGAGTTAAGATGATGTTTTCTGTGTTTGCTATAAACAGCATAGTATTTTTCTGTGAACCTCCAGTGTATTCTATTGTGAAGGGCAGCATATCAGGCAAAATACAACATTTTTTGTTTTGCTCCACTATGTCAGCTCCCAGTTTAAGTACTAATTTAGAATAATGTACCACCTATCAATCACAACCTCCATGTCTTTCTACTTTCCTTTGTTGTCATCTTCAGTCTTAAGCTAGCATGTTCCAAATATGTGTCAGTCTTTAATCAGTGTAGCCAGAATGGCATCCAACCTTTTGCAAGTTCTTGTGTACTTTTTCTGAACCGACATGTGATCTGTCAGATTCACACCTCTTGAAAATGTGAAGATGTAGGCAACAGGGTTAGTATAAGAATTATGTAATTGTGAGACAAAATGTATAAATGCTTTTCAGTAAATTCCTTTTCTTAATACCATATATAGTAATACTGCCAGTTCATAATTTCTAGTAAATGTGTGTTTAAAAAAAATAGTTCCTCAAATTAAAGTAATTCTCCCAATAAAGACATAAATAAATACATAAAATTATCATCCTTAGGACTGAAGGCACTATCTTAAGGAAAAAGAAAATCGCATTGATTGCAGGTCCTTATTTGTAAGGCACAAGAGAATTGTGAACTGTAAGGGGTGACTTTCAAAAGGAGAAAAAAGAAACGTTTTTTTCTCCTTTCAAAAGGAGGAAAAAAAAGGAGGAAAAAAGGAAAAAGAAACAGATTTCTTACTAGTGGTCTTTGTTGCTCTCTCCTTTTTTTTCTTTTATTTTTAAAAAATATTGTTTCCTCTTTGAATGCGCACTAATATGTTTTACTGAGCTATGAAACGACTTTCTTCAGATCACTGGGGAAGAATTGACATTCTTGCAGATGCCTGTGATCAAGCTACTTATAGAAAGAATTGAAAATGCCTTGCCAGCTGCATGCATTGTATTAAATTCAAATGCACAATATCTTTGGACTAATCAGTTTTGCCTTCGTGTGTCATATACAGAGGAATCTGTGCAGACAGACTGCACTGAAATATATTAGGGACTGAGATGAAGCAGGCATCCACAAGTGACTGAGGGCTAAAATTGCCATGTGAACTGTTCACTTGCTCTCAGGTCCCTGTTCAGAAATATGAAGTCCCTAATCAAGGCCTGTTGTGTCTCAGAGATAGTGACAGGTGAGAGTAAACTATGCATAAGTCCTGGGAAGAGCTTGATTTGTCAAGCAAATGAATGACATACTGAAGATGATGAGTTCAGTTTATAGTAAAGAAACACTGAGTAGCATAATGGTTAGAGTACTTTTTCAGCAGGGAAGATCTAGAACTAAAATCATAACTTTTGTTAAAGAGATATGAATCCTGACCTCCCACTTCCCAAAAGAATGCCATGGCCTGTATCAGGGTACAAGCAAGTCTAAGCTGGCAGGGTGAACAATTTCACCTGTGACAAAGGGTACAGAAAGAAAGCTCAGCTGAGATCCTGAAGAGAAACAAGTTGAAACCTAAGTATGAACACTGGTGGGAATGTTGGAGAGTGAGGAGAAAGGATGCTGCTGGTGTTGCCTGTGCATTCTGTGTTAAGGACCTACAGAAGGGGTACATCAGCAGCACTGGAAAACAGGATCACACCTTACCACAGAAAATGCACAAAGAAATGGTTTGATTTTATTAGTATAACAATGCCATTTGAAGTGCTTACTTACTCATTTACATGACTCTTGTCCTAATCAGAAGCCCTCTGAATTTGATGAGCTTGTCCATTTCCAGTGTAGTCTTAGGCTGTAAATTTAAAATTGCCTCTGCCTGTTTCAAAGAAGTGTTGTATTACATTTCAGACAATGTTTACTGGTGATGATATGAGTTGTCATTTTGATTACAAAAAGAGGCTCTGAAGGGAGTTGCTAATAGTAGCTCTAATAGAGAGTCAAACCATAAAAGACTAGAAGGACTCAATATAAAATATAACTGTGCTTTAATTTACTATTGTTGTCTTACAAAATTCTCTGAGGAATCTTTTAAAAAAAAGTCATCCATACAGCTGTTTTTAAAGGAAAAAAGACTCTGGCAGAATGGCATTGTACCTGTGGACAATAAAAATATTAGTATTATTTTCTTTTAATAATACAGTGCAAAATAAAATATTTGAAGTACCAGATAAGATATTTAAAATTGAAAGACTGTGAGTCTAATTCCTTTTCTCAGCAAAATTTGGTCCCTTCATTTATTGCATCTGAGAGCAATACGGTGTTAACCCCAGGCAGCATCAGCCATAAAGTTAAAGTGACAGCAAGATGTTCCTCAAGGGAGAATGTGAAGATGCTTCTTACATTTGCATCAAAGATCAAAGCACAGTTTGAGATAGGTGCTGGCTGAATGTACAAAATTCAAAGGACATTTAAGGCTAATAGCTCTAATTAGTAGTTCTCCAGACTGCTTTAGTGGCAGAATAAGAATTTCATACAACATAACATAAAGAAGGGAGTCTCTGTAGCTGAAATGAAAAAAAAATAAAATACGATTTCGGACAAAAATTTACCAGCTTTTTTGTTTGTGTTGCTATTTTTTGTTATCTACTATGGAATAAGGTAAAACTAAGATTTTTTTTGTCGTTGTTGTTTGATTTGTTGTGGGGTTTTTGGTCAATATATACTTCTCACCTTTCAAAACAGTAACAGCAGTTTAAGACTATAGAAGCAATTTTCAGAGTATGGCAAGATGCCATATGCATTATCAGGTAAGTGATAATTTGTTATAAATTAAGTCCTCTTCCTTTGTGTATGGCAGGAATAGGCAAATCAGATGCTGTCCACAGCTCATTAATAGTGGTCTGAGACCTTGGGCAACAGGAGTGCTTGCTGCAGTCTGTCATCCTGACGTTTTTCTCTCTCCATGCACTAAGCAATATTTAGAGTGCAATCAAGAAATCAGACTGTTTTAAATCATCCTATTATCATATTTATTTCTTGAATTTAACTCCTGTGGTGAATTTAACTATCTGCTATTTTATGTAATTTCTTACATAAAGCCTCAATTTTAGAGGTTCCACAACTAGAAATAAACCACTTATAACCACATGCACTAGCATGGTTAAAATGTCCCTTTGTTCCCATCTGCTGCTTACGCAATTTGAAATTCTGTATGCGGGAAGTAAGGCTATTCAATACCCTGTGAATTAGCACAGAAGATTGACCCAAAGTGATATTATATTTTTCCTGTAATTGCAATGCATAAAAAAAAAAAAAAGAAAAGAAAGAGATTCAATGACTTCTTTGTTTTTGCTGTAGTTTAAAATTTGTCTTTTAAAATAATAAAAAAATCTGGTTAGAGAAGTGAAAAGGTATCATTTGTGACCAGAGTGTAAGAACTGTAATATAATATATCTAAAAACTTGTTTGTCTTTCTCTATTGGCTAACATCTGATTTGCCTTTTTCTATTGGTAAGCTTTCCTAAGCTCTGAGCTCAAGCCAATGGATCCTTTAGGGATGGACAGATATGCCCAAAAAGGCAACCTGAAGCCAGATGGCCCTGGGGATGTTGTGAAATGAGTACACATTTCAAAAGAGAAGCCCAAATAAAAAGAAAAAAAGATGCATGTTTTGCATTGCTCTTTGGGTTGGCATACCCAGTCTGGAAGCACAGAGCTGCTTAGGCATTTTGAAGGTGGACATATGAAATTACACATACAATGAGCTGGGATTCTTGGTCTATAAGGTTTTCCAAATGCCTCTTGAAACAAAAGGGATATTTTGCATATTAAATCAATTCCCTGTAGAATCAATAAGCCCATGGTAAAATATGGGGCTGGTGTGGAGTGGCAGCAGTATATAGCAATCTTGTACCTGACTTGAGAATTCAGTAAAGGAGTTACTCTGAGAGACTTGAGCTGTCCAACAGACCAGTCCCCATTTCTTGTTTCTCTGGAATTCTGGAACAGGGTATTCCTATATATCAACATAGTCTCTGTGATACTTTGCAGCAGGCTTTGAGGGTAAGCACCGGATGCTAAATTATGAACACTAAAAATACCGAAAAGAGTAGTTTTTGGCCCTTTCTTGCTCACCTCATTAAAAGCTGCACAGATATTGGAACATTGCTCTTAGGGGAGATCTGAAGGTGTGCATGAATCTTTTAATTAACAATTTAAAAGAAAAATTATTCTCTTTGTGCATATCAGCTTATTCTTAAAATGGTGATCAAAATTATATGCAAGGTACAAAAAAACCAAGTCTGGAGTAACATGTTATACCTGTGGTTAGATTTCAGATATTTTCTGTATGCGATTAAAATACATTATATCTTTGTACAAGAGCTTATTTAAGAAGTCTGGCATGAAGAAATTATTTGAGGGATTTGACTTTACCATATTATGCATTTAGTAGTCTACTAAAAATGAGTGTCCAGAATTGACAATAGTTTTGCCTTTAAAAAAAAGAATTCCAAAAGTAACTGCAATAATGAAATCTAATGTATTTTTACAGAAAATCCCCAGTGTTTTTTATCAATTCAATTCAATTAATCCCAATGAATTCTTACACTAAGAATGCTGTTTTAAAAATATTGCCTTTATAAGGATTGTCAGAAAAGAAAGTACCTATGTAGAACTTGGGAACAGTGCCTTGCTATTTATTTGTATGAGATGCTCCAAACTTTCTTATAAAATAATGTCTCTTTCTTGATGTACATATCTTGAATTTCCAGACTTGATTATTACTTAGGGATGGATCAGCCACCCGTTGCCTTGAGTGTCCTTTTTCCTTTTATCTTTTCAAGGTGACTTTAGTAGTTATGTCTCAAGACACAGCAGGAGCAGAGAGCAACAGGGAGGAGAGAATATCAGACAGCCTGCAAATATCTGGGCCATAAGCACAATTTGATATGTCACTATGTACTAACTGTCTGTTAAATTTTAGGGACAGCCAAGAGCTAACTTCACCTGGTTGATACGTACTAGTACGTTAGTGCATGGACATGGAAATGAAAATAGCTATGTTTCTCTCCAAACCAAGTACAATTATTCACATGAAAGAAATTTTTAAAAATCTTTAATCAAAGCCATCTCGACACTATATTAAGTACTGAAAGTATGTTTCCTAATTGTAGCAGCTGTAATGAAATCTTAGGCTAAGAAAGTGACTGAGGAGGGTTTAAGTTCTGTATCTGCCGAATGCCTACTTGTAGTTTAAGAGGAGAGTTCAATTCACAGCTGTCACATATGGACATGCTGGAGTAATATCACAGACTCTTGCTCTTTTTCCTGTCTCTACTACCCCTCAGAATCTAAAAGCTTTTTATTAACAAAAGGAGAAATTATAATGAGGAGCTGTCTTAGCATAAGAAATATGGGTCAAAATGCAATAGGGCTTAGATAATTATTTTCAGTAAAGCACTCTGGCTGTTTTTGCTCTGAAACCACTTATGACTAAGAACTGGCCTCTGTGTGAAGCAGAAGAGCCCTGCTGATAGTGGATTGATGTTCTCCATAGGAATGTGAGCTGCAGAGTTTTGGCAATGAAAGCAGCTGCCATTGTGGCCTTTTTTCCCCCTTTTCTTTTCCTCTGCGTCTATGTCTCAAGAGCCTAGCTGATAAATTAGAAACTGTGATTTGTATTCAAATTGAAGATGGAAGAATATCTACTAACTTTCAATTTAATTGCTTAAGTTGCTGAGTGGGTTGTGTTTGAGGTGTTTGTTGCATTGCAGAGTGATGGTTCTGAAGTGAGAAGACTGCTTGTACCACTTAGGCACTGCTTGTTTTGCTCAGAGGGTGAAACCTGAATGTATTGCTTTATTCCTATGTTTGGAATACAATGAATGAAAATGGTACCTTATGCATTCTGGGATCTCTGCCTGAACTAAGCAGACTGGAGGAACTGTAATGAATGCAAGAACAAAACAGTCTGTTAATGATTCAGTTTAAAAAGAGAATGGAAATATCTTTTGTCAGCTGACAGAAGTGTCTGAACTCTTAATGATAGTAGTTTAGATTCAGTAGAAAAATTATCTTATGAACAGCTGAGTAAACTAAACAGAGGTTAGTTTACTGTTGCTTACTCTTGCGTTTCTTGACTTCTATGCAACAAATAGGCAAAGGGAGGAACTGAACTTGTTTGAAAAATTAAATAAATTAAAACTGATAGAGTGAATACTTGTCTTGTCACAAGTGTATTTATAGCTCTGTTTAAAATAGGAAAGATGAGAAATTCATCAAAATGAAAGTGGGGACTTGAATGGATATAATGATAAGGGTGTTCCATTACATTTTAGATTTATGGATGTTTTATGTTGTACATTTTCACTGCTTGTGGAAATGACACAAGAAAAACTCCTGTCTGTATTTTACTCACCTAACTGAATTGACAGTAAATAGAAACTCACTTCTGCTGATTTGCCTAAAGTTTGTGAATTCAGTAGAGAAGGCTTGTGGTGGTGTTTCCACAGACAAGAATGCATGTGGTTTACTCTACAGATGGAAGTGGATCTCTTCTCTGGGTTAACCACATGATTCATGAAATGGAGGCAAACACTAGAGGAAACTAGAAGAACAGGACTTCTTTACTGGCTTTTAAAAACTACTACATGAATGTCCTTTAAATCCTCCCCAGGGATTTGGAAGCATATGCCAGAAATAAGCAGCTGACCTTAGGAAGAGAATTCTCCCCTGTGCATCTGCTTGGGCTATAGGTTTATGGCAATACTGAGCTGTGGAAATCAATCTTGTAATCTCTGCCCTTTATGCTTTACTCAGAGGGCTGCTGTTGCATCTATAAACAATCCATTTGTGGATCTGTTTGAAGATAAAAGAAGCTGGCATGCAAAAAATCTTTGACATGCTCTCCAGTTACGTATCCAAAAGTGAATACTCAAAACCTGGTTTTGGGTTCACCTGATTGATTTAGATGTTTTTCACTCTAAAATGGTGTTAATGCAGATTGCATATTCAAGACAAGGCTTATAGTACAGGAAAGACTTAAAATTTTATGTTGCCTATAAAATCTTATCAGAATAAACCTGTCCAACTATCCTGTAAGCAAGGGCCCAGTGTATAGAGGTAACACAAATGAAATATAAAAACCTGCAGGTAGAGCTGTTTATGTCTGTGTACTGTACTTCCCCAAAGCTGTCCAAGACAGGAGGGAGGAAGGGTTGGTAACATTTTGTCACAATGATTCTATTATTCTTAAGTTTTTACACCTTCAGGTATGTTGACTAACTGAAAACTAGCAATCCTAGATTGGAAAAAAAAACCAACACCAAACATCTGTTACTGTGGCTCTCTTTCCAGAAATGGCTACATTATATTTAACGGTACTATATATAATCTTTTTCTTTCTTCGGTAACAGATTTATTTTGAAGTCTTGTTAATTTGCCTCATTGTGGTCCCTCCTCCTTTAGCCAGGTGGGACTGCTTCTGCATTTTTCCTCTTCTCTGTTTCCTTGGGAGAGCAGAAGTTTTCCTTATGTGTCTAGGTGACGAGCCATGGATGAAAGATATTTTTTATTACTTTAAAAATATCTTTACGGTTCCTTATCTTTAGGGACAAAACTATCTTTGCAGCAGACCACAGAAAGCTGAAGAGCCCTGTGACTTAATATGGAGAGGGGAGAGAATTATTTCACTTCAGAAGTATGGTTCTCCCACTGAGAGTGTGAAGGGCAGGGGACCCCTTATCTTGCAGCTTTAATGCTAATTGAACTGACCTTCTGATAAGTGTGCTTTTCCTTGTGGGTTTTTTTCAATGCTGGATCCATTTGGAGACAGCATTTGTTATTTTACTGGGGTGATAGGGGCTTCTAATGATGCAGAAATCCAAGTCTTCTCCACCATTTCCTTTGAGAATCTTAGCTTGTCTGCTTGACTATTTTTAGAAAGCCTTTTGTTATCTTTTCCTGGCTTATGAAAACTTAGGAGGATATCTTGAAAGTTATGTTAACATAGATTCTCTGATTTTGACACAGTTTTCTTCAGTGATCTTTCTTCTAAAACCTAAAGCAGCAAAACAATGTAGCTGTTTACTGCCCCCCTTCCATTGGTGGGTAAGGGCTGAAGTGCCATGTAGACAAAGGCTGTCGTCTTCTGTGGGTCACAGAACAGCTCACTTTGAGGTAGAAATGGTGCTGTGAGGTATCTCATCTTGTGTTCAGCTTGATTCTCATCTGATGTTTTAGGTACCACTGTTACTTTTGGCACAGGTAAGATCAGCACCCTTAGTTAAGTGGGTGACCTCAAGTTTCACCGACTTTTGAGTTTGAAAGAGAATTTAATTTTTCAAAGATCTTTTTATAAATTGAGTGACTGGTGTAAAAACAAGGTCAGAATTCTTTACTAGAAAAGAAGGAAAAAAGAAACAAGGATGTCTTTAAGGCTGACACAATGAAAACGATCATGTAGAAAAATGGTAAATACTATGCTTACTACAGTGAGCATCCAAATTATTCAGGCTGATGAACTGACTTAAACTACACTCGTTGCTCTGTGAAAGTATACTGAAATCATGCATTTGTTCTATTATCCTAGGTCCTAAAAAGAGCTCAATAGAAGTAATTGGATTTGCCATTGTTAGGATGGCAGCAGCACTATCACCCTGTGTAACTACTGTGTTTAGCTAAGGTTACCATTTTGTGAGGATGGACCTTCTTCATCCATGGTATTCTTCACAGCAGGCATTTCTACCAACTCTGATCTCAGCTTCCATTCCAGTTGTATTCATTCCCCTCTTTCACCTTATCACAGACAAGCCAGAGTTCCTCATATACCACTTATGTAGTTGCCTTTCACAGAAAAGTATTGCAGAGGCATTCTAGACTTGGACAAGAAATTCCTGTTTGATGAGAGACCTGAAATTAAATTATAGCTTACAGAATTTAAAATAAAATTTTGGGAACTATGGTTTAAAAATATTTGCTTTATTTCCTTGCTTTTAACATTCTCAGGAAGCATGAATATGGCCACTGGTCATATGGCTTATTTGGATGCAGTGTGCTCTGCAATAGCAGTGATACAAGCATCCTCAAAAAAACCACCAGGAGTTGTATCTGACTGGAGCAGCTGAAATAGTAATGAGCAGCAGTTAATGTGTGAGAGCAACTGGATAGGGCAGAGAGAATTTAAAAAGAACACACTCTTCAGTTCTTCCTTGGATGCCATGAATTGTAGGCCAATGTTACTGCCATGAGCAGGTCCATATTGTAGAAACTATCTGTGAGTCTCTTTGTGTGCAGGCAAATGTCTCCTAAATTGAAATATTTGTAGAAGCTACAAAATGACTTCATAAAACTTCTTGCTAAGTACATATGGGTGACTGTTCTAGGTTAGGTAGCTCTAGGGATATTTAAATATCAGATCTCTCTCAATGTTGGAATTAGTGAGTTCTGCTAATTACAGTTCCGTGTAAAGTTTACAGGAGGCTTGATATTACCCTGAAAAAAATTGGAACTTCAGCTCTAGCTTTCAGCTACAACAAGAAGGATGTTATTGAGCTATTAGGATAAATTGCAGAAAAAAGTACCTTTAAGTATTTGATTTTGGTTTGTAATTGAATCTCACAAACTCTGCAGAAGCTCATTTAGATTTTACCTTGACCTTTCTGAATATTTAATATAGGTATTGTTTTAATGGCATACACACCTGAAATAACTATTTAGAGCCCTCATTATTCAGAGACTATATAATGTACAGTTACATCTGGTAATAGAAGACAACTGTAAAGTGCTTTAGACAAACATGCTTTGCTTTACTGTTGTCATAAAAAAGAGAAACATATGGAACTTGGTGTTCCTAATGGAATGTATTGGTCTGGAAATAGAAATGCAAAGTGGAGAAATCCAAGAGGTTAATTTCCATTCTACATTATGAAATTAGAAATATGCTGATCTGAATAGGAACTGCAAAAATGCATAATGTCTTTTGACAGAGATCATAAATCATGGACTTTTCAAGGCTATTAGAACAAAATTCCATCCACATTGGCAGAGCTGTTTTAAAGTACTTTTGTTAACTAATGACTTGTGATATGTTTTGAAAAATATGGTCTCCTTTCTCAAATTATTCAAGTTATTTAAAAAACTTAATTTCATACTCAAATTTTCTAATGCAGTGGTTCTAAATTTATTGATACGTAAACTGCAATGCTTTTAAAATCAGGACGAAATGCTGAAGATAAAACCTTTGTATGCACTGGTATTATGATACTATCCACTAGACAATAAAACAGACATGTAACCACAAGAATTATTGTGGGTTTTTTTTCTGTAATTAATAAGTTTTCTCCAATGATTGCATGGCATGGAACATCTTACATTACTGAAGAGAAAAAGGCTAATGTTAAATGAGAAAAAGGCTTGCAATGTTTGTTCTTCAGAAAACAGAAAGGAGCTTTGGGTGTCCTGAAGGCCTACTGAAAATCTTTCTTTTTATCTCAAAAATGAAAACTAAAAAAGCTTTTATGTGCATTGTCGGAAAGGAATCAATATTTCTTAAAACTCAAATGTTTTTTTCTGGCAGTTCATGTGTGTAATAATAAAGACTCCAGTCTAAAAATGAAGCTTTGCTAACAAAACAGGACTAAAACTTTTATTTTTAGTGGTAAAATATAATAAAGGAAAAAAATGATTCATTTGAATGTCTATATTTATGACAATGGCATTTGATGTTTTTCCCAAAAATGGCAAAGCATTTTAGAAACACTCATGTAACATAAGCTGCCAACTAAACACTGAAAAAACAAGTGTCTATTAGTGCCTCTACTTTACAGAAAAATGAGAGAGTAGCAGAGCGGACACTGATTTTCCTGGGCATGCACACAAAATCACTGTCAGAGTAATGGAAATAACTAAAATTATTAATTTCTTATCTTTGTTTTTAGGCATGAAACCATGGCCTCTCCAGTGTGATTGAAATGTGAGGTTAAATGTGGCAAATGAATGAAGAAAAAATAAATGTTGTTTATATTTCCAGATAGTGAAGTCTCACTTCAGGCAAAATGTATGTGAAAAATTATGTTTTATGACTGAGGTAGTCTTTCTTAGGGCTTTCGTGGGACACTGGATTTGTGACAATTTGTTCAAAGCAATCCTTGAGTTGCTGAAATTTGCTCTGAATAAAAAAGTCCATACAACTATTTGTGAATAAAATAGCCTAAAAGATTATCCTGCATTTGAGGTGTAGATTTATAAGACCATACTTGCTTCTGTTAACAAGAAGAGTCAAGGTAAAGCAGAACTATCTGCTGGCTAGAAAGAAAGGAAAGCTGGCAGTGTTTATAAAGTTGGTGATCTACCTCCACAGTTTTGTGTCCTCTGTTAGCCCACAGCTATGTTTATAAACACCCTTAGGTGAGGGATAGGATCTCAGGCTCAGAAAAAGGAGCCAGGGAACATTGTCTTGGTGATGTAGGCAGGAACCTGAGCAGATGTGGGAGTCTCTGCTCTGCCTCTTTATTGTATGATTGATGCATGACCAATGCTTGCTTGTATTTTCAGGAAAAAGAGGAGGGAGAACAAAGGAAAGCACTCTCCTTTCCCATTGCCCCCTTATGTATCTGTCTATGGCTCATTTCATAAGGAAAGTTTATCCCAGGATAAGCTTCTCATTTAATGAAGATATTGATAGATGCAGATATTGGTGTGGCAATGACAATGCAGACCCACAGATTTTAGCCACCTTGGTGGCTACAATCCTCAGATCATGCCACTAGGAGTTTTATTGTCAGTCTCAGTTATGTTGTGCAGTTATGTTATTTAATGCATGTTACTATCTTAGCTGATAGATACCACCTACATTACATTTGTGGCTATTTAAATTTTTCCCACCCTCCTTAGCCATCAAGTCAATTGCAGTCACTTTTAGCAAATCTTTTTCAGCAAGTAGATCTTAAAAGCCTGTTCTGATACCTGAATACATATTGCAGAGGTCTTTGCATGCATCAGAAGGAGATGTCACCCTGCTTCTTTTTATGTCAAAAGAGAAAATTGCTTGAGTATCATGAAGCAGCAGCAGCTCACAGGAAAGTGTGCTCAGCAAGCCCAGAGCCTATCCTATTGTCCTGTGTCACATTAACAGTCCAAATAGGATAATCAACAAAATAGTCAACAGGAACTGTGAGTCTGAGAGTCAATATCCAAACCCCCACAATCCAAAGGATCTCCCCTGCTTCATCCTGAATAAGTGATACTGGTGGAGGCTACAGCCTGATTGGTTTTTTTTAGCTGCCTCCTCCAGACAGGTGACCCACTGCTGTTTCCAATTTGATTTAGTGGATATTTAGGCACTTTCAGGACTTAGATGTATTTTTACCTGTTTGTATGTCAGTGAATTCACATGCTCTTCACATTTCTCAGAAGAGGCTTCTGAAAGAGTTAAAGACACAGGAAAATGGAGATTTAGAGATTTTGTGACATTAAGCTTAACTCCAGTGCAGCATGAATGCTGTGTAATTGATTGTTACTGTTGACACGTTACCTAATATGTCCTGTTTTCCTTCTTTTTTAATAGCTTAGAATATATTAAGTCCATAGTCTTGATAACTGAAAATATCCTTAGATTTAGGATTTTAAAATTACATTTAAATAGGAATATAAATTGTTTAGGGGGAAAGAGTTTTCTCTGATATTCTCTGATTATAGTTTATGACTTCTCTACCTTTCAAACTGATTTTAATATTTTTCATTAAATTTGGTATAGTCCTTCTTCCCAAGAGATCTGCCTCTTCATTATAACCATTTCCATCAATGACAAGATCACAGAGCATTTTTAATGTTAAATAGGATAGAAGGATAGAAATTAGTACTTAAAGGGTGAAACTATTAGTATTTCTGAGTGCTTCTATGTATTCATCACTGCCTGATACAGATCAGTATTAATAATGGGACCAGCCAGACATAATCCATCTGCTGGATATTCCTTTTCTTTCTATGCAGTGACTGTCTTGTCTTCTTTCTCAGACAGTGCCTGCTCTGGTCTCCAGACAGGAAATCCAGACATGCCCATTCATCAATGCTGCTATAATCTGTCTGATTTTATTAGCTTTTGAATTTTATCACCAAAATGAAAAGGAAGGGGGGAAAGGAGAACCCAGCAGTATGATTCTTCTATACCTATGAGTCCTCCTCAATACAGTGAATTCAGAACAGACAAAAATTTAAGCAGGAAAAGGTACCTGGCAAATTAACTACCCCCTGCTACCTCCCTCTCCCATACCCATCTTTTACCCCTCTACCCCCATGTTATTTTTAAGAGGTTAATCACTTTTTTTTTATTTCTTCTTCCACAAATGCATGTGGTGTACTGCAGTGGAGGTTTCTGGTTGATTGATACTTTTCCTTTATTTTAGATTTTGTGGTGCATATTGAATATTCCCTGTTGTTATAGGGCCTGCCTAGGATTGGATCTTGTTTTGGAGAGCAGACATGAACAACCATTGGAAATTGAGCTGTTTGGAGCTGCTCTAAGGATTGAGAAATTCCAGTTACAGTGGTCCCAGATGAGTAGATTCCAGTTGGAATAACTGGTTAAGGCAAGATTGTTAAACTTTGTAGACACCAATGGTGAGAAAGAAGGAGTGGACTAAAGCCTTTGATTGTTTCTGGCAAAGTGGCATAAATTGTTTCTACCCAGGGCACCAAAACAGCAACTCACTGAAGACAATTAATATTTTAGTTGTCTTTACCCCCATTACCAAATTTCTGGTGAGGGAGAGAGGGTAAAATTTATGTTGTGAAAAGTGTCTGTCTTGGAGCTGTGTGGAAATGATTAGATTTTCTCAAGAAAAACAAGCTGTTTGCGGATTCCTTTGGATATCCTGCTGTGGCAGTCCAGCTGGAAGATGAATGTGGATTCATAGAAGTGTGATGTGTGCATGCAAGGAAGGAATTCCCTACTTACTGTCCTCTGTAGGACTGAACAGAAGTGACTGAGTAGTTGCCTGCCTCCAATTCTGCTCTCCATCCTGCTGCTGGGGAGGGAAAGGGGGAGAAGGGGGAGAAGTACCATTCCTAAGCCACAAGAAAGAAACAACATAAGAGTAATAAATTAGCTTTCAAAACTATATTTATTTGGATCTCCCTTTGCAGGGTATTTGAGCACCAGCCCAGTACACATCTGCTCACTTATGTAGAGGTTAGAAATGTCCACATTATTGAAACAGAATCTGGAAAAGACATCAAATTGATATCTTTAAAAAGAAGCAGATTAATTTTGGAACTTCCTTGATTCCATGACGAAATTCAAACATTCAAAAGTGGAATGATGTCAGTGGTATTCTTCCAGAAGGATATATAGCAGTCTGTAGTAACAGCATTGCTATGTGGTTTGCTGGCTTTTATAAATTCACTTGGCATCATAGTTTTACGTATTATTACTGTGGCTTTACTGATTTTGCACTTTGGCATGGCATGTGGAACAAAGCAGTAAGTATTCTATCAGTAGAGATCAAAACAGCTTTTGTAGTACTTGATATGTCTAGAGTCTTGGTATGCCAGTAATTCTGTAGAGAAATGTCCATGGAAACATCTGTAAAGAGTCTAAAGTTTTGTGTTGGCATAAGTCTACAAGCACATTTATATAAGCCTAGCATAAAATGGAGCCTGTGAGAGAGAATTCCTTCTATATTTTCAATTCCTCATTTTTGGAAAACCAAGAGCTGCTCCATTGCCGTTTATCAGAACTGTAAATACAGAAAGTATAGCTATTTGGCTGATCAGGATTTTCTTTCAAAAATCATACACTTCAAAACTCTGCCTTTTTAGGTTCATAACCTTGCCACCAATGGCTTGTGGGGTAGAACTTTTGTATACAGTGACTTTGTCCTCAAAATACCCATGCAGAAAGTAGGAAACTCATATTTGATCCTTTTGCCCTAAAGTGTTCAGAACACTTGTTCAAAACACTCAAAAAGACAGTGTCCTCTGTCCTTCAGAAATTAACTCAAAATATCTTGCTGCAATTTGTTCTTAGATTTTGCAGCCTCCACATTTCTTCTTGGAGCTAAGGAAGTAATTAAAGAAAAAAAAGAGAGTAAGATTGCAGGGACAGGAAGACAAGCAGGAGAATAAAGTGAGTGCTGCTGCAAAAGACCACCTGGGTTTTAATTTGGTTGTCAGTGAAGTCTTGTATGGGTGAAGAGCAGTAGGTCACAGGTCTTGCTCCAAGGGTTGCTCCTTATAACTGAAGTACCATCACTGCTTCAGCAGGTCCAGTGTGAGAGGAAGCAGTGCTTTCTAAGAAACCAAGTGTATGCAGGATGTGAGATGTGTACTCTGTTATTCTGAAGTCAGGCATTGGATAAGAGTAACTGTTACTAAAAAAGGTTTTAGAACTATAAAAAATACATTATAGAATTACTAAAGGACATTTGAAGTAATTACTGCCTAAATTATAGTCTTAAGCTATATGTAAAGACGGGGGAAAGATCAAGGTGTTACAGTGCACACCTTGGGAAATAGTTATTAAAGAAACAGTTCTTAAAAATATATTTTTTGTGCTTTTGTTGTTTTTGTTTTAAGCTAATTAAAAACACGTATTAACATTCTTTATGGGAAAAGGTATTTAAAGCAACAGGAGCCTCTAATCAAATCAAATGGTCATTTCATGTATGAGGGAGTGTGCAAGACTTATTATTAATTTGAATAGCATAGATGGTTTCTCAAGGTATTTTTCCAGTTTAAGAAAATGCCTGGTTGTAGTGGTTGGACCTTGGCAGGCTGCCAGATGCCCACCTAGCTTCTGCTCTCTCATTTCCTGTCCTCTTGTTTCCCTTCTTCTAAAGGACAGAGGAAGAAAGGCAGATGGAAAAGTTTGTGGGTCAAAATGAAGACAAGGGAATAATTTACCAATCAGTTTCACAGCAAAAGAGACAACATGGAGAAAAGCAATTTAATTTATTACCATTTAAAATAAATTAGGAGGGTGACAAAACCCTTCCCTCTCCCCTCTCATATTTTCCCCAGGAATAACTCCTCTCCTTTGTTCCAAATCCTCAATTTGTTTCCCCACTTGAATGTCACAGAATGGGTGACTCCTTGTGGCTGCTGCTTTCTTTTCACACTTTCCCTTATACTATCTTGGGTTCTCTCCAAAGGCTGCGGTCCTTCAGCAAACATCTGCCTTCTCTGCTTTGGGGTCCTCCCTGTGCTCCACCATGGTCAGTCCACAGCTGCAGCAGAACATCTGCCCCAGCACCTGCTGCCAGCACCTGGACACCTGTGCACTGGTAATCAAAGAAAGTGAGGACACACCTACATAAGAAGGCATATTTATAGAATCATGGATTCACAGTGTCCCTGGGTTTGGCAGGGGACAACTGCCAGATTTTTGAGTTTTTAACAGGAAAATACTTGATCACTTGAAGTTGATAGAGTGAGGTCTCCTACCAGCAATTTAACCTGCAGCAATTCAACATAGGATCTGAGTGTAGAAGTGGGTGAGCATGAAAATGAAGGCAGTGAAATGCACATCTAGTAATTACTAGTGTACGTACTAAGCATTGTGTGATAGATCGTCAAGCACCCATCAGTTTCTCTTCCAAAGAGATGAAGTCATGCACAAAGGCACTGTCTGAAGCTCTCCACTTCCAGTGTGGATGTGAGGTTCTCTACAGAGCGCTTAGCTCCCTGCCCATGCAGTTAGGACCGAGGACTGGAGCAAACTTCTTTTCTGGTTAATATGTAATGTGGACATAATGGCCTAGAACAATTGGATAGCAGCAAATCAACTTCCAAGGATACCCTCTTTGCACCACCCTTAAAGGTAATGGTTACATTCTGGCTCCAGCATTTCTTAGTGAAATCATGCTGCCAAACAAAGAGTGCACATGGAGCTCTCTTTCTGCTACATAGTAGGAATAAGGAGAGAGCAATTATTTTTAGTCAGAAATCCTGATTCAAACATGCAGCTCTGAATCACAATACTTTATTTCTATCCTTTCCCAGACTTATGTGACAAAATTATTCACTTTAATTTCTGGGGGTTTTGTGTTACTTTTAGCTTCCTATATACATAATTAGTGTCTTCATCTCCTTTTTAGGGCTTTCTTCAGGAAATTTTCAGCTTGAATGGCTTATTTTTGCTTAAGGCTAGTTAATAGGGATATGGCTTACCTTGTTTCAAGCTAGCTTGCTTAATAAAGGAATATAATTGATTTAGCCTACCTACATTCCAGTCAGAGATTAGACAGATAAGAAATTCTTAATAAAAGAAGAAATGAAGAGAAAGTAACTTAGGATGATTTAAAACAGGAAGGATAGAAATGACATACACATTAATGGGCTGCTTTACTCCCTTGAGACAAGATTATTTACTTGTGTCCAACTGCAATGAAATGTTTCTATGCTTGAAGATAGAGCAAAAACATATAGCAAAGAATGTTGTCTGTATTCAAGCTGCAGATTGCTCTAGTTAGTTCTTGGTTACTGTCTTACCTGTCAAAGTGATATGTACAGGACAGTTAAAGTAGACTTTAATCCCTTCTACTCCCCAAATACAACAAAATATGGTAAGGGGAATGTAAATGTGTTGTAGCTGTATTGTTTCAGGAGCAAAAAATCTTACTACTCCCTAAACAAAAGAATTAAGTAACAAACTGGACTAAAAACTATGTTATCTTTCATATGAATATCTATTCCCACTTTAATGATGATTACCCTTCACTGTAGTCTTAAAAGGTCAGAGGTGAAAAAGGGCAAGACATTAAGGTCAACATTTCTTCCAGCAGATGAAATATGCATAGCTTGGCTGGCCTTTGCCCTGCAAATACAGAGAAGTTTAAAAAATGTCATCATTAAGTATGACAAATACCATTGATTTTTCTTGTTAGATGAACCATCTGCCTTTTTGATGCTAGGATGAATTGTCTGCTTCTTGTCAGTAGCAATGGTGGTATTTGTTTTTTTTTCCACTTGAATGCTCAAAATTTTTTCTCATTGAAGGTCTGCATTCCTGGAGCACAAGAGGTTTCTGTAGCCTTGTGGCACGAACAAACCATCTGGCTTTGTTGGTGTAAAGGTTATTGCCCTCAGCTCCTTGTTTTTCTGTCAAAGGTTATTGTCCTCAGATCTGCCTGCATGCTGCTCATATAGCCACTCCCATTTTTTTCCCAGAAAAAATGAACAGGCTAGCTTAAATAGTTTAAAATAATAGTTCTGCTGGGCAGCCTTCCTTTTTGATGGGTGACTATTGATGACTTTTAGAATCATAGCACCATTTTGGTTGCAGAACCTTTAAGATCATCAAGTGAAACCATTAACCCAGAACTGCCAAGTTCTCCACTAAACCAGGTCCCAAAACACCACATCCACATATCTTTTTTCTACTTCCAGGCATGGTGACTCTACTATTTCCCTGGGCAGTGTGTTCCAATACAACCTTTCCCTGAGGAAATTTTTTCTAAAATCCATTCTGATACCATTTTTCCCTGGTGCAACTTCAGGCCATTCCCTCTTGTGCTATTACTTGTTTCTTGGGAGAAGAGATGTACCACAACCTTCTTTCAGGTAACTGTAGAATGTCATGAGGTCTCCCCTCAGCTTTCTTTTCTTCAGGCTAAACAACCCCAGCTTCTTCAGCTGCCTCTCGTAAGACTTATGTTCCAGACCCTTCACCAGCTCAATTGTCCTTCTCTGGACATGCTTCCAGCACCTCAATGTGTTTCTTGTAGTGGAGGCCCCAAAAGTGAACACAGGATTCAATGTGTGGCCTCATCAGTGCTGAGTACAGAGGGATGATCCCTGCCCTAATCCTGCTGGCCACACTATTTTTGATAGAAGCCTGGATTCTCTTGGCCTTCTTTGCCCTTTGGGCACATACTGGCTCATGTTCAGCCACTGTCAACCCCCAGGTCCTTTTCCAGTGGGAAGCCTTCCAGCCACTCTTCCCCCAGGCTGTAGCTCTGAACAAGATTATTGTGATTGATGTGAGGGACCCATCATTTGGGCTTGTTGAACCTTGGCCCATCAGTCCAGCCTGTTCAGATCCCTTCCTACCAATTAGCACATTAACACTCCTGCCCAGCTTGATGTTGTCTGCAAACTGATTGAGGATGTCCCAGATCTCATTCGAACCATCCATTAGTCTATTAAATGGGACTGAACCTGATACTGATCCTGGGGAACATCATGAGTGACCATCTGCCAGCTGGATGTAACTCCCTTCACTACCATTCTCTAGGCCTGGGTGTTCAATTATTTTTTTCCTAGTGACATGTATTCCCATCTAAATCAAGAGCAGCCAGTTTCCCCAGGAGAATTCTGTGAGAAATGGTGTAAAAGGCTTTGTTAAATCCCAGGCAAACAAGATCTACAGACTTTCACTCATCCACTAAGCAGGTGAAGTTAGTCAAGCAGGACCTCCCTTCCTAAACCCATGCTGTCTGGACATGATCTGGTGTCCTACATGTGCTGTGTGACCACACTCAAGGTGATCTGCCCCAGCAAACCTCCTCCTGCACTGAGGTCAGGCTGACAGTCCTATTACAGTTCCCCAGATCCTCCTTCAGACCCTTCTTATAGATGGGCATCACATTTTCTGACCTCTAGTCAACTGAGACCTCTCCAATTAGCCAGGACCACTGGTAAATAACAGAAAGGGGATTGGTGAGCACTTCCCCTGCTCACTCAGTACCCTGGGATGGATCCCTTCCAGCCCCAGACCTGTTGTGTATAAGTGGTGTAGCAGGGCATTGGCCATGTACTCTTGTAATATGGAGGCTTCATTCTGCTCTCCATCACTGTTTTCCGGCTCAGGGGCCTGTGTATCCCCAGAGAAACTGGTCTTTAGGTCTGAGGCAAAGAAGGCATTAAGAACCTCAGCCTTTTCCTGAGCCTTTGTCACTATGTTTCCCCTTGTGTCCAACAAAGGACAGAGATTCACCTCAGCCCTCCTTTTGTTGCTGGTGTATTTATAGAAATCATTTTACTGTCTTTTTTGGTAGTGGCCAGTTTAAGTTCTAGCTGGACTTTGGCCTTTTTTATTTCCTTGCTACATAACCTCACACTATCCTTGTAGTTAGGCTGAGTCACCTGCCCCTTCTTCCAAAGGGCATAAATTCTCCTTTGTTTTCCTGCCTTCCAGTCAAAACTTTCTCTTCAACCAAATGAATGTTTGCAAAGAGCTGGTCTGTGTATACCTGAGACAACCACAGGTGCACTTTATTCTTCACCCAGAGTTAAACAAGCTTGTTTCCTGTCAAAGAGTATTATAAGTTCTGGCTATTTACTTTATGTCTGCAATCATGTTTTGGAGTATTTCCCTCAGAAAAAGATGCACTGATGCACCTATAGTCTGTGTGATGTACATTTCCATTTCATAATTACTGGGTCAATCAATTGTAACTTGGATAAAGTATAAGCTGCTTTCTGAAGTGCATGGGCTTTATGCATTCAGAACACTAAAATGTGATTTATAACATTGAATTACTGTAACTTGCTCAAAATAGGTTTGAGAGTAAACAGATTGTTTGCTACATCTTATTAGCACAGTGGTCAGTAGTGTCATATCAAAGTAGTCTGGGTGTGTATAATTATGCCACAGTGTATAATGAATAGAGCAAAAAAAATAGACAATTTGATCAAATAAGCACTTTATGGAAATTTTTTCTGTAAGACTTTCCAGACTGCTGTGAGGCACTAAATTGTTCTGCCATTCTTGGCTTACAGAAATGCACATACTACTCATATTTTCTCACTGCTCTGTGAAGTATTGAAGTGGAAAAGTGAATTGAGCTGTCACAGTTCTTGGACCACTACTGCACTGGGGACGTGGCAGGGTGTTTAAGCAATCTCACTAAGTCAAGGACTAAACTACTGCTGGATTTCTTGATTCTAATTTTCTATTTATCTCAGTATTATAACTGTACTTTAACCAATTGTGAGTCAATTATATGCTTGTTGTAGACTCCTTGGCTCAGACATTCTTAATGTTTTATTGTATATTCAAAGATTATGTTAAACATTATGGAATTTAATCATTAATTAGTGCATTTTTTTTAGGGAGGAACTCTTTCGTAAATTAATTAAAATTATCTTCTGTCAAATTCTGTCATTTGAACACCAAATCCTAATCATGCCAATCTTCGGGAATTGAAACTTTTGCCTGTCTTTTTTTTTTTTTTTTTATCTTACAGTATTTTATATTTTTGGTGATTGTTCTTAGCTTTAGTTCCCGAAGAACCTTTGAAGGCAGATACACCTGACACCAAAGTAGTTTAAAAAAATCTCTCTGATTTCTGTACAATCATTTCACAAGTTTTCATACTCAGCAATGTCTGTACAAGTATATAAGAAGTAGCTAAAGGGTCCTGACTCTCAGGTTCTGGTCCAGCAGTACTGTAGGGTCTTGGACCAAGCCTCTGAAACACTGAACTTAGTAACAGTTGGTAGCATTGTCTGCTCAGGACTTTTTTCATTCATGAGGAGTCTCCTTGTGTTTTCAGCCATTCCCTGACAAAATGTAACTGTTCTATGTGAAAAATTATATATCTTTTATTGCACATCTCTTAGTCCAAGAAGAATAACAGGTTTTGTTTTTCACTGAACCACACATTTATCTAACATCCATAGAGTCAGTGCTAAGGGAGCTCAGGGTCAGAACTTGGACAGAAGTCTAAACAAGCCTTTCAAATGTCTTTTTTCTGAAAAGCAGAGTTAGTATTTTTACAGTCTACTCAGGATGATTGGGTTATACATTATATATACTGGCTCTTACATATCACCGATGCTTTGAAAGGCGACCTAGAACAGAGGCTAGACTGTGTTAAAGGAATAAGGAAGGTATTTATTGGAAAGGCCTTCAGAGGCCTTCACCTTGGGCAGTACAAGAGCCTGGCCGTGGCTCCACCCAAGATGAATGATAGGTCACAAGTTTTCACACTATTATAAGTTTTGGCCCATTTACCTATTGGGGTTAATTGTCCAATTAAAGCTCCCAGATTCTCTCCTCAGTTTGCTGCTGTTTATACTTTTTGGGCCTGAAGCTGCAATGGTGTCCTTGGTTCTTGGGCTGGAAAAGGATTGTTTAGTCTGACTAAACTGTGAGTACTTGCTAACACTTTATAGGAAGTTCAGAGCTATATACTAGTGCAGTACAGAATCTGGAAAACATGAAAGCTAAAACTTAAGGCATGATCAAGTGAAGGTATGGAACCTCACTTTTGGTGGATTTCATAGAGCATTGCCTACATGATTTGGACATACTCCAACTGGAATCAGAAAACCTGCCACCAACTGCTGTTCCATTCACACTTTTCAGACCATTACATGTTTGATTTAGCTTTAAGTTTGGATGCTCTGACTGGTAAAATAGTTTTACGATTTTAAAAAATTTTGTAATTTTGTTTTTATTTTTTATTTTTTTTTTGCATGGGCTCTCTGACCATGCTGCTTCATAAGATCACTACTCCGAGGGTAACTATGAGTGGAGGTTTGTGCAGATACACAATAGAGAAATGTAAATTCTCAGATTCTTCAATTCTCACTGAGCTTCTGTGCAAGTAATTCCACATAGCTGTATATACCCCTCATTTTGCTGTCACCTTTGAAATCCTGCTAGTGGCTGCAGGATCTGAGGCAGCTGTCTGGTTTGAGGAATGCTGCCCTGGCCTACACAGAGGGATGTGTGAAAGCTCTCCAAGGCTTGTCAGCGTGTGCAGTTTCCACTGTGACCCAGGGTTACTTGTGAATAGGTGGAGTATGCTCATTGTTGTGTCAGTCCTCTTCCCTTTCCTGGTACAGAAGTGATCCTATCAATGATTTCTAATCACACAGCCACAACAAACACAGGCTATATCTGGTGCACAGACATCTTCCTTTCTGCCAGCCACTCAAAGCAGGAGAGGCAAGTAGGCAAACCAAAAGTTGCTCTGTACCTTACTATTCACTAAAGGAACTGCAGTGGGAATGCAGTCGGAAATCTATTTTAGCCAGCTGAATGTTATTCCACCCTCAGCAATATCTGTTAGAATCACCTGAATTCTCTGGCTGAAGGAAGTTTTTAAGACTCTTAAGAGAATCAATGTTCTTAAGGAACAAACTTCAATTCTGGTAAAATCTTTGTGATGCATTATTAATTTCTGTTTAAAATGTCACTGAAAATTTGGATATAACATATCTAATATTATTAGTAAGTTGGTAATTCTGAACCATGTGTCTGGGTAGTCCCATTTAAGACAACAGAGATACTCATATGACAATCTGATGTGCCTTCCTCTTTAGAGTGGCATTTTGATGTACTCAGGAGTCTTTCTATGGGTTATATTAACAATTTTTTCTTTGATGATTTGAGAATATTAGCTTTTACTATTGCTAAGTGTAGGATTTTCCTTCTAGAAGGGTTACGAGGATTACTTCACTTTGACACTTTAATGAGACTGCTAGAAACAAATTTGTGATTGTTCTGTCTGCTCTAGAGTGTGACTTGAAGGAATCATAAGAAAGGGTTCAATTTTTTCCACTGGACAATTCTGCTTAATGATCTTTTGCCATTTCTATAATATAGCGTTTTGTCATTGATGATTAAAATATTTTCAAGAAGACAAAATATTTTTCTAATGGATTTATTATGTATTTTATTTAGGCAAAAGTAGCTGTAGAGCTCAATTAGCATGCTCAGATGCAATCTTAAACGCTATAACTTCCTTTAGTACCTGCAGTGCCTGTGTTGCCCTGCAAGCTGAACTTTTTAAGTGCTCAAACTCTTTTAATACAGATTTTATTGATGCAGTTGAAGTCAGGATATGATTATATTTTAAGGTAAATTTTAAAGTGAACTGATGATTTGTGGTCAGGTATGATGGTGAAAAAAGTGTGAAAGGTTACAGATTTTGTAATTTGTGAATTAAAATAGGTTTATAAGTGGTGTTGTGGTTGCACACAGATGAAGTCCGAAACAAAGACATGTGTCCAGACCTTGCTTATCTCATGCAATCACACCTGCTGGATGTATATAGGCTCCTAAATTAATATTTCCAAACAGTATGGGAAAGAGATATATTTTTTATCTACCTCTAAAAGAAAGTCCAAAAGAATGCCCAAACAACAGACACCTGTGTGATAGGGACATTTATTAAATATGATGAAAGTTTTAGGACTTGTTTGTGTGCTTGATTTGGAATAAATGCATTTCTTTCTCAAGTAGACTGTGAGCCCATGCCTGCAGTCTTTTAAGAAGTGCATTTTTAGTAACTAGAACAAAACATAAAAGCAAGTGCTTGAAGAGCAAAGAGAATTTGTTAGATTTTTTTTGTAAACAGCTTTTTGAGGTCATCTGTCTATATGGCTTCAACAACCCTCTGTCCTTTTTTTTCTGCAGTAGTCATGTGTGCTATCATCATCTCTGGGATGTGAAAGTACTCAGGGCTGTGATCCTTTTCCACACCTTCCTTTACAGACTTTGAAAGTGGCATGCTAATAATGTACTCATTAATAATAATGTACAGATACATTAATAATAATTAGATGCAGATAGGTAAATAACTTTTACTCTCTGTTGATATGTGAAAACAGTAATCAAACACATGATGGTCCTCCTGCACATGATGGACACATTTAGAAGGGTATCAGACCAAGAATATGAGTTGTTTGAATATAGAGGGAGTCACATGGCCACTTTGCACCAAAATAAAGCAACAAAATATAATATCTACAGGTGTATGTGTAGTGATTATAATGTGATAATAATGTGCAAGGCAGAAATGTTGGCTGTATTGTGCATGTAATGATAGTGTGATAGTCTGGTACGTAGGAAGAACCAAATGGTTTATGACCCACATAATCATGTAGAAAGATCATTGCTCGCCCTGCCTTGGATTCTATGAAGAGTTTTTACTCAGCTCTGGATCCACACAGGTTTAGTATATGCAAATTAGCCTGACTGCATTTAGGTTTCCCATGTCAGAGGACCAGACTTTGCTTTGAATTGACATTTGGGTCTACTTAGAAATAACAGTAACTTAAAATTAAAGAAATCTTAGCTCTAACAAAGCTCCTTTTATCCGCCAAGATGAATTACCCCATTCCTGTAAGTTACATTATGTGATTAAAACAAAAAGGCTCATCTCCATGAACACAAAGGAGGAACTACAGAGGCCCAGAGGAATAACAATATTGTCAAATTTTGTGAAACATTTCTAACTGAACTGTTGGGAAAAGTTTGCTACACAGGGAACAATATGCAGGATAGCATCTGGGGCAAGGATGTACAGAACCATTGTTGAAGGAGCTATCATGCAACAGCCAGGGACTGTGGGCACTGAATAGCTTTTGATCCTAAAAAATTACTTTCCCAGATGCCAGTGGAACTATGTAAAATCAATCTACCTAATGTTTCAAGAAGATGGACTATCATGTTCTCCACTTTCAGTCTGATAAAAGTTGAATAATATCACTGAATCCTGTTATGTGCCTGCCAAAAGCCATCTCGCAGCAGGTCTTGTTAGGTGAGATAATTCATTAATATAGAAAAATACCATAGACTTTTATAGTGCCATAGAGTTCTTTGGGGTGACAGATGCTGTAGATACAAATCAGTATTTCTAATTGCAGTGGTTCAAATTTCTCTGTTCCTGTCCATAAATTACTATGGTGTTGTTGTGCGCGCCAGTTATGTGTGTGTATTTTGGTGGCTAGAGTGAGGGGGCAGAGAAAGAGATGGAGAAGAGAGAGAGAGAGGCAGAGAGGGAAGGAGAAAAAGAGAAGGGAAATATCTTTTCTTAAGAGATCTGAGAAAATATGTTTGCAGCTGGTGAAAGGTACATTTACTACATAAATGATATAGTTCTCTTTTCTGCAAGGTTTTCAGCAGAGGAAAATGGCTTTAGTATTTGGTGACTGGTTTTAGAATAATGTTGAGAGGCTTTAATCTTGCAGAAAATACAGATACTTTGAATGGACAGACATGTGGAATAAATGGCTTATAGCTAATCCCCTGTGAATAGACGTGGCATGTCTAAGGCTGGTTATGGATCTCCTGTGTTAATTGGTGAGAATGAAGTTGAGTTCTCCAGGAATAAATCAGAGCTGTCAAACAGTATCTAAAATGATAGTCATTTCCTGGTTGGCACAGATAATAATGCTAATGGTTGTCAGTGGAATCTTTGCACAAAAGATATTACATTTCCCTACTATTTTATCTTCTAGTAATGTCCTTATTTTCTTTTCACTCGTTAAAATCTTAAAAGATGCACACTATTAACCCTCAGCTATTCCCAACAGAATTTACAAGTTAGCTACAAATAAAGCAGTGGACTGGTTCAACAATTGAAGAACATGTATTTTGAAGTGAACTTAAACTGAGCCCATTTAGGACTTTCTTCTCCACTGTTTTCCCAAGATATTTCTTCCTTTTTTTGGAGATGGATTTTGAAGACCTCTGGCCTGCAGGATGCACTGGGTGTACCTCACATCCTAATGTCCTGCAAATGGTGCAACATTTATTTCCAAGATCATCACATCTAAAATAAGTTAGAAAGATAAGATCATTCCTGTTGACATGGCACAACATTGATAGAATGAAGCATAAACTCTATTGAAACACATGGAAAAGTGTAAGTGAACTTATGCTTTGCTCAGGATTCTTGCAGATACAAAAATTTCCATTTTCTTATGTCTGTGTTATTCATTATAAAAACTGAACCTCTGTTTTCCTTACTCCATGGTGTTTCACTAGAATATTATTTTCTAATATGAATTCTTCAGAGTCCTCAAATTTCTTTCTTGTTTTGATTTTTTTACACTTTTACATATGTTATGAATAGAAAAGAAATGAGTCTATTTACTGCAATCTTGGGTAGACAGGGAAACCTCAGAAGAATTCAGAAAGAAATTTGTCATGGATTGAAATGGGACTTGCCCTCCTAAAACTTAAGAGACTTCCAAATTATTTTTTTGTGTCCTGTAATGTGCCCAGCCCTGATTACCAGCACTCAGGCAGGCTTGGGCAGCTAAAAACAGATTTGGAAAAAATTTCCAACTTTAGACTTTGCAAAGGATTAAAAAAATATTAGTTTTAAAACTTATTTACTTAAATAACTTAAAAATTCAAATGTTGATATTTCAGATGTGTGTGTAATTACAGCAATACAAAATTTGAAAATTTCTTCAGAAGTCTAAAAATATGTTTAACAACTGGAAAAGAAGGAAAGTGGGGAGAGATTTCATTTCCTCAAGTGGAAATAATGTGATTTAGATAACTGGTTTCTCAGTAAGAGTAAGAGATAACATTGTTAGATCTTAAAGGTTTGGTTTGGATGTTTCTATTTTTAGACTGCCTTAATGACTTAATTTCTAGACAAAATCAGCAGTTTCTTAAACAAGCACAAGAAAACTGCTAAAGAAACGCCACCTGACACAGGACAGTAATTTGCTATCCACTGTGTATGGAAAAGTGCCCCAAACCTACTTAGGGCAGAGGGTTATGCCATAAACCTCCCCTTAGAGGCTCTGTGACCTCTCTGGCTCTCAAGGTGCTAAAACTCCCATTACAGCCAATGTGATGAGATCACAGGTGCTTGTGGCCATTTGAACCGCTCAAGTCACGTTCAGATATTACATGAGGAAAGCTGAACTCTTGTGGAGTGTTTCTAGAGGCCAGGAAGAATAACAGACCTTCTAGATGGAATTATGCTCTTACCTCTGGATAATTGAATTTAGCACCCAGTTAGTATGGTGCAAGGAGAGACCAGGAATAGCTCAGGGATTGTTGGCCAGCCCTAGGGATACTATATTCTAGTCATATTGATAATGTATTAAGGTGCTTCAAATGTAGTGCTTTGTAGACCAGTGTGTTATGACAACGAATGTGTTTTAGAAGAATGTGACTTGCTCTGATACTACTATAATGGAGGTTATATAAATGCTTAAGTGAATCAGATATGCAAAAATCAGCTACATAATAAAAAAAAAGGGAGCTTAATTAGCTGAATAAATAATTAACTGAAAATAGTTCCCTTGCCCATAATACCAAAATTGATTTACATAAACAATGGAGCATATTGTAGGAAGATGTTCTGTTCTGCCACTCATTGAGAAATGCAGCAGAAATTCTTAGAAATGAAATAATTTTCATATAGAATGTCTTACTTCACTCTAGCAACTAAAATATTATTTATATGAAATCCTATTTAGTAGAGGCATTGCCTTGACATAGGCAGATTAAATATATGTCTTGAGAACCTGTCCAAGCTCTTTACTTCTGATCTTTCTGGGTATGCATCATGAGTCCTTACTCTATAAATAATGGTCTGTTCCTGATGAAGAAAGCCTGTTTACTCTCTGAGTACAGAATGTGGTGTGACCATCAATTATGTTTTTCACATATAAATACTGGAAGTAAAACTTTGCTTCCTCAAAGACTAGTGGAATAATTCTGCAGTTGGGCTTCAGCACTATTATGTCTTGTGATTTACTCAGCTGTAAAGAGTACTTGCAGGTAAAATGCCATATGATACAGTGCTGCCTTCAGAATGTCAAGGACTGATAACATTGATTTTTCAGAAGTGTTTCACTGAAAATTTTCAAATCAAGTAACTAGAGCTCACTGCATTAGAGATACAGGAGTAGATTAGATTAGCTATGCAGACTACAGGCATCTAAAAGCACTGGGAAAAACTGCAATTTCACTGAAGTCTGAGTTCAGCCAGGGCAGAGCTCAGGAAGATGGAATTGGTTTCTTTGTACTAGTATCTGTACCTTTTGTGTTGGATGTCTTGTAAGGTGATCTCTTCACAAGTACACCAATACACTTATGCAGGTTGAGTGTATTTCAGTATTTTGCTGATAGGTACCTACAACTGATTATCCAAAATTCACAGATCCTCTTTGGGTTTTCACCCCTTTTTATGACAAAACAGCTAACAGGTCCTAGAATGTTTAATCTTCTTTCAAGGCTCACAATTTCAGAGGTGAAGAAACAAAAGGATTTGAAAGCTTAAAAGAGAAATTAGAGAAAGAATGTGAATATCAAAATTCATAATACTAAGAAAATGTCTCCTTGTAAATGACACTTTATCTTTCTAATATGATATGGGTGAAATGCAAGCTCATTTAGCATTAAATGAGATAATGGAGGTTTTATTCAGGCAAAACCTGATCTTTACAACTATTAAATGTGTATTTAAAAGTTTATTTTATGAGTTCATTAAACTATTGTTTTCATCAAAAAGATTTTTATTTAGCAATTATAAATTCTAAACTTTCTTTTCTTTAACTTTTATGGTGATTATCATATAAATATACATACATATATTTAGAATTAACACAATTGGGAAAATCTTTCTTAATTTTACTGCAGTATGAATGACTACCTTCAGAAAGGTTCTGAAGCAGATTGCAGGTGATATGTCTTCATGAATTTTGGGAGAAAAAAATGCTGTTTTCGATATTCAGCTTGACAAATTCCTTGCTTGAATGCCTTCATGGAGTTTTCACTCAAAAACTACCTTGTGCTGTGCAAATTGCAAGAAGTTGAAAAGATAACACACTCCATCAGGAATGTAATGTAATACACTGATACTCTTGAAGTGAAGCCAAGAAAATGAATTGTCACTAACCCTAAATCTGTTCAGTTAGATAAACTCTCATTTGAAGAAAAGGAGGTTCCAGAATGTAACATTATTAAGCATCTATTTGTATGCTCACTTCTGTGTAGATTTTTTGTTTATACATTGTGCATTGTATTTCCAGATGCAACTTCTACAGGTGTCTTAAATATTTCAGTGAAAACTATAATACAATAATACATTAAAACAATAATACATTGAAAACTTTAGGATGTAAACACTCTAAGAAAGCTGTAATAATTTCAGAAGGAAATCTTGCTATTGAGGGAAATTCAATTGAGACATTCAGCACAAGGAATCTAAATATCTGAAAGGTGGGAAAAGGCCTATTTATGACATTGGAGGGAGCAGGATCTATCCCTAAAAGAACTTTATAAACCTCTGACACATCCTGAGTCTTAGCTCCCTGCTGTGTCCAGGGTGATGGACAGCACCCAGTCAGCCAGCATGGCCTGGGAAATACCCTGCAGCCCCCAGTGTGTGGGAATTCCCACCAGCATTAGTCAGAATGGAGAGTACACGTGTGAAAATACCAACTCTGTAACATTTACTAGGTAGAGGTAGGCATTTCAGTTAAACTGATATTATTTTAGAAATCTTTTCAAATTTTTTAACTTCTTTCAGGTTTCCATTGGAATATCACCAAAGTTTGAGCAATATAGTTTACAGGGCCACAGGTGGACATTACTGACTTGAGCCACTTGCATGCCTCAAACGTGTCTTTATTACTTTGAAATCTGATATATCATATGTAGTTTGTGTGAGTCCTTGAAAATCCTTCCTATTTTTGATTAATGCATTCCTAGATTTAGGATTCAAATATGATGCTATTGTATTGCTAATTTTCTTAAAATGAGTAATCAATTTGCAGCTGCCATTTCCTTAACAATGCAAATACATTAACGTGCTTCTAAAAGACAAAGGTACAAAATTATTTTCAAATATTAGTCATTTAGCTAGCACTGATTAGAAACCTTATACATTATTAAGACTGTATAATGAGTTCTTCAGTTTTAAAAATGATTTTGCATCGAGATTTATTAGATGCTTAAGCTTCTCTATATAACACTAGAACCAGTTGATCCACCCTGGTCCCTCCCAACTTTACCCATTCTATGATTGTGGGAATCCGTGACTTGACTTGAAACCATACTCATTCATTTATTCCTTTTCCTAGAAATACTTATGTAAACTTGTAAGTTCCATGTCTAACTATGTACTCAAAACATGGAATGCTATCTATTATTTATATTTTTATTTGTTGAGACAAAAATGATATATTGATATTCTATGATTCTCTTTTCAGCTGTAATTATACTCTAAAGACTAGAGATCATAACTAAAAGTCTCAAATTCTTCAGTTCAGGAAAAAGATTTTATCACCATACTTTATGAAGATGTGAGTTGAATTAAGGACTAAGAATAGCTCTTAATATGCAGACATTTTTGGTACCAGATAATAGCTGAAAGTATTAATTAAATGGAAGTGAGAACTGCAGCAACTTCCCCAAGCGGTGTCTTCTAGTAGAAACATGAATGCATAAGGAAAAATGGAACTTCTTTTTCAGCTGACTAGTCATAGCAATGTTCTGTTTGAAAGACTTATAATAAAGTCTTTTAAATTGGGTTCAGCTTATATTGCTGAGTTTTTGTTTGAATTGGAACATTCAATTTGTTTTGATAACTATTATTTAACTAAAAAATAGAAATGCTTTAAGTTCCATTAAATTATTTGTAATAGAGTTGTGAAACCTTCAGAGAAATGAGATGAAAAAAACCAGTGATGACTTGACTTCACCATTTTTTTTCTCAGATTTCAAATTTAAATTATTCTGTGAACTTAGAATTATCTTTTCAGGTCTAAAATGTAGATTATGATGTAATTAACTCCACCTGTTTTTTAATTATAGAGCAGGATTTAGAAGGGAGTATTTTTCCTGCAATTTAAGGTCCAGAAGTGCAATCAAAGCAATCTGCATCCTACCAGTAGCACTGTCTCAGGATTATGTGAAATACATTGGTTTCCCTATTTTTAAGAATAAATTTGCCATTGAAGCATTTCAGAGTTCTTCTAGAGGCCTAAAGTGGATGCATCGAATAAATTATTTTGGTAAGTAAAAAATTAAAGAAAGTTGTAATGAGCAAAACAGTAATATCAAAAAAAAGTCAGTTAATCAGCTTTCTGGAATAACTCAGTCTGACAAGTGATAATTTAGAAAACTTATTTTGATTAAAAACCATGACTACTTACAGAAACAAAAATGCAACTGTCTAGTTTGCTGCAAAAGAGAACACAATCTGAAATGAGCTCATTAATTTTACTGTAATATCTGATTTTATTTGGTTAATTGCAGAGTAGCACTGATTAATTATTTAATTACCACAAAACAGACTTCTGTATATCAAGCCCAAGAAAAGTCTGGAGCTTCATTTAAACTCATTAAAATGCTATTGTGTGGGCACATGAGAATGTCTCTCTGGAGACTGAGAGCAGAGACAAATGGAACTGAAGAGGTTTCCACCTCCACAGACTGCAATTCAGGTCCCCTTTGTCCCCTGGAGCAAAATGGGAACAGTCACTGATGGCTGCTGTCTTGGTTTTGGTATTTCCCACTTTGTGTTCATGCAAGTATAACAGATGCAAAGACTCTTCTCTAAATGAAGGCATGAAGTAGTAAAAGTCTTCATGGCACATCCACATGGAGTGGATATCTGAGCGCTGCAGCCTTTGGATAGCTAACCAAGGGAGTCTGGAAAGAGATTTAGCTCATGCTGACTGCCATAACTGGATATATGGAGTGGGTTGGGATCCCTTAGGGTGTCTTGCTTGGACTCCATTTGCCACTCCAGAAAGCTTTTTATAGATCCCATGTCATATCTCCCATTCCCTGAGATCTGGTCTTACTCAAGGTCTTGGAGTACTCTAAGTGCCTTGCCCTATTCAAATTTGTGATGTGATTTGTGGAAAAAGGAGCACAATCTGTAAGGAGCCAAGAATTTCTTGCCTGCCCAAGTGAAATAGGACCACTGCAGGTGCTGGTCTGGTTAAATTATACTTCTGCTGACAGTACAAACTGACCAATTTAAATAATTTAAATTATGGAGATGAAGTTAATAATGAAATTAAGATATATATCTCTATACCTCTATCTATTGAGGAGCAAAAGAAGCAGAGCAGATCTGTCAGGGGGTACAAATGAGGTGCCACGGTGAACCCTTCTCTGGCCATGCCCTCACTCAAGTGTGCTGCCTGAAGACAGTGAGCAGAGCTGCAGTGGTGACAACAGAGTCCAAACTGTAGTAACTTTATTGCTTTGTTACTAAAAGGATCAGGGCAACTTGCACTGTATGGGCTGAGTAGCATATTTACTGTCTGCAGGAATGTTTGGGCAGCAGATAAAGCTCCATATCTCAGCTGACAGTGGCTTGTGGAGACTCTTTGTTTTGGGAATCTTTATTTCAAACTGCTCCACCCAGTGAGCTGTTAACAGCTGCTGTACAACAACAGCACTGAGACAATCACTAACACCATTCAATATGACATAGTATTAAGCAATGCTATGAATATTTATCAAATGTCTTTAGTGTGCCCTCAAGTGAATTCTTTAAAACTTCTCTTGCCACTAGCGCTAAAGATGAAAAAAATTTTTTATACCAGCTCTAAGAATGGAGATCAAATACTTGGGAATTTATGCCCTATTCAATTTCCTAATAGCCATTAATCTTCAGTGTCAGTCCCATTTCCTTGGAAAGACATTCCAAATTCTAGATGAAATAATGGTCAGGGCAGAAATGCATGATTCTGTAAAACTGTGCAATTATACAGAGTAGGAAATTTTAGCTCTTAATTCATGAAACAATTGCATTTTACTTCAATACTTTTCATAGCTATTTTATATACAAAACAACCTGTGCATATAAAAATGCATATGAATTTCCTTTATGAACACTGTTTCACATATTCAGGGAATGTAGTTAAAAAAAAGATAAACTTGCTGTGCTAACATTTTTCCTGCCCTTCCAGACTAAGCAGGGCATGTATTTTTATAGTTTAACAAGCTTTCCTATTAAATTTTGAAAAATGAATCTATTATTGACATGCTTGAAACATATTCAATTAGTCTTGATTTGGTATATTTGATTTAAAGGCTTTTGATTATTTGTTCCATGTTCTAACTTGACAACTTAGAAATGGAATGAAATTAACCTGTCAGGAAGGATTAATGAACAGATATTTTTCACAAGTTTAGATGATTTATAAGAATTTCACTGCAGCTGATCTTGCCATTGAACCAATCTTCATTTCTGAAAATGGATTAAAGGTCCATATGATGGTATCCTATACTTTCATATACTAATTAACATCCATTTATTAGAGGGGTAAAATGAGACTATGTAAAGCAGTGAACTGCTCTGTACTATAATTAAAGCCAAATTGTTTCTTATGTTAAAGAATGAACACATTTACAGATTATTAGTGTGTGCATTAAATACAAATAAGCATAACTGATGGAATAACTAATTAATTGAATGTTATTTGAGCCTATTTTTATTGCAATAAATATCTTGTAAATGCACTGCTTATCTGCAGTACAGAACTATTTATTGACAAGGTGTGTTTCTCTGCTTAGTGAACTATTAATAGTTCTTAATGAAAAAGTACATCAGAAGATGCTTCTATAGTCTGCTAGTAAACTGTGAATAATTTCTTAATTCTCAATGTTCAACATTTTCCAAATTCAGTTATCTCTAGCTTTGATAATCTGATAAATGGCAGCAGTGGAAGGAGCAGACTGGAGTGTCCCTTTAAAAAAATTGTTGCCATTCTACCTCATCAGACTCCAGCTGAGAAAGAGTAAGGGCAACATCTTTTGTTGTAAAACATATTTGGTCAGATTATCAAGGAAGAAGAACTTTATGTTGTGATTTTACCTGCAGTAAGTTTCTTCCTTCGTTGCATATGGATTATTGTGGACAACAATAAAAGCAGAAAATAATTGTAAGATATTTCATCTTCTGTAAAAACTCATTAAAAATACTTTAAGTATTAAAAAGCAAATTTTATGTCTGTTCTAAGGAAACATACACCACCTGGCCTCCGTATGAAAATACATCCTTGTTCTAAAAGCAAGTGACTGCAAAAAATTTGTTGTGCAGTTGGATTTTGATTTAGGTAACTGTCTGGCTTGACTGAGATGCCCCAGTGATGTAATGTGATTAATGCAAAATAAGTATCTTATTTCTGAGGTGGGACCAGCTGACCAGAGAGACATCTCCTTTCAGTGGATGGACACAGTCAATCAGGTGGTTGCACACATTGACTATTAATGCCTGGATTACTGCCTGGGTTGTATCAGGGGCTGCATCAATTTGGTTATGGTCTGTAGTCAGGCACAACTACCAGCATAGAAAGCTGAGGAAAAGATGGTAGAACCATGCTGAATAAATTATTTGGGGAGCAAAACAGTGGATAGTGACTGATGTTAGAAAATAAGAACAAATGGAGAATAACAGCTGAACAGGGAAATCTGGCTGAGAAGCCAACAGGGAGTTATTTTTTCAAATAAAAACTATTTCCTCTTGTTTCCTATTCAGTTTTTAACAGAAATTATTATTTTGGCATTTATTATTTTGTCACAGCCATTTCTTGATTTGCAAAAATGCAAGCAAATTTATTCTCATCTTTTTGAAGTCATTCAGAATCTTACCTAAGACAATTTGCATCCAAATTAAGTTAAAGACTCTTGGTGGTTTTAGAGGAAAAGAATTGATCTCTATGTTTTAAAAGTACTAGGGAAGATACTTTTCAATTCTTTAGAAATCATGTGCAAAATGGCTTTGTGTAGATAATCCTTCTTGATTTCACTGTTGTAGAGTAGTAGATATTCTCCCTTATCCTATTGTTCTCTCAGGTATACTTTTTACAAATCACCTATCTTGAACAAGGTGGTGCAAACTCAGAGATTTCATTTTTTGGGCAATGTTTGTAATTTCTTAAGCTGCATGTCAAAGGTTATGTCCATTTTCTTTTGATCTACATAAGAGTGAATTTCATTTTATGCACAGCATGTTCATTTCGTATTGGAAAGATATTTAAAAAAAGACAGTTCATTTAGTAATTTCAGTATATTGACAAATGGGCAGGATTAAAAGTTATTCAAACAATGACTTGTCAGTGTATAATTCTCACCACAATGCATTTTAGTATTAACAAGGCACTCTGCCTCTCTTATGCTGGTAATTTTAGATACAGCAATTTCTCCAGGACATCACTTTAGTAAATAGACTTTTACTATTCAAGTTCAGCAAGTTGTAAAATATGAGTTATCCTGATCATTTAATTGAAATACAATATAACATGTCAATATTAGGAAAGAACTCTCTTACATCTAATATATTTTTCCATGCTTTCCATATGAAGAAGACTTGACCTTTAGTCAAGACAGGTTCTGTGACTTTTCTTTAATAAAATGAAAAAAAACTTTGAAGTAAAGAAGTACCAATTAAGAAACATGGTAAAATTTCACCAGCAATTTGCACAAATGACTGACTGTTTAAATTTTAGGCACATTAGTGCTAATATTTTATCTTGAGTAATCACAGGTTGCTAAAAGTTACTGGACAAGGGTTAAAATAATCCCCATAGAGCTTATCTACCTTGCAGTATAATGATTCCAGGTTCTATTGAATTGATAAAAACATCTTCTACTCCTGGGTAACCCTTCACACTGCCAATATTCCAAATTCCCATTGATCTTTCCAGTTGTGTTGCCATATGGCCAGGTGGCTTCATCTTTCCTTACATTCATTCCAGTGTCAGCTGAATAAGCAGCACACGCAGAACATGGCTCTGAGTGCCTGGTTACTCTGGATCAGGCTTAGGCAGACAGGGAGACCCAAAGGAGACCTTCAGATTACCATGCCCCTCTGTAAACCATGCTGGGGTTGTTGCCTACAGTTTAACTGCCCTTCTCTGTACCTTCATTAATCACAGAGGCCTGTATGCATTTCTGAACCTCCAGCTCCCTCTTGCCCTGTGCTCCCTTCACTGGAATCATTGCTATTTCTTATTCACAGGGTGCCAGTTGAGAAGTGCCCTGGAGGGAGACTTATTCTTAGTATATTGTGTTAGTGCTGAAGGAAGGCCTGGAAAATCCCTTCTTCCATTTGCCAATTCACCTTCTAATTGACCTATATTATTTTCCCACTCAATACAAAATTTATACAGTTCTAAGTGTTTTTATTTGCACTCATCATTTCTGAAATGCTGAAATCGTTTGTATCCAATAAGAAGGCTCAAGTAAAAAAAGTGTAGATGATTGATTTTGTGCTTATTTTACTACAATGAAATGGTATTGAGGTACATCAGATTTCTATTTATCCCAAATTAATGCTTTCAGTGTGATTTTACTCTGGGATGAATTAGATATTAAAGTTAAATATGTCTGAGAGTCTATTTTCATAATCAAAGCCTCACTCTGAGTTTTTTTTTTTAATTTAAATAATTTCTATCTTTTCCTGCCATAGCATAAGGATTATGAAAATGAGGTTCATGCCCATATACAGGGACCCATAGCGAGGGCTATTTTCCACAGCTGTACTTTTAGTATTTATAATTTTTAAAGCCACAATCAAAAGAACACTGCAATAGCAGAAGCATTTTTGCAAAGGGAAATAATCACAGTGTTTATATGGTTATTAATTTTTTTGCTTTGTGTTCTTCAAGAAGACAATGCAAGAAGATTACATAGATAGATAGATAGATAGATAGATAGACAGACAGACAGACAGATCTCCTTCATTAAAATTGCAAAAGTTTCTGGGGCCAGGAAAGCAATTTGTGAAAGCACAGAGATAAACACTTTGCACAAAGGAAATTAATAAAATGTTCCCCAATGGCTCTGAAATGAGGTTGCTAAAATATTTTCCTTGCTGTGCATGGGATAATGGGGTCATCACAGAAACAGAGAGTTGCACATTTGGACCACAATGGCACAAAAGTTCTGCTTCCAGCAGCATCTGCCAGCTTTTTGCCCCTCTACCTGGGGACAGGGTGCTCTGCAGAACCACTGGCCCTGCCAAGTCTTTCCCATGAGGGTGCTGCCATAGTTATAACCACAGGAACTTGCAGAATCCTTCCATGGGTATGCACTGCTGGAGGTTTACATCTCTGAGGCCAAATGCATTGCTTGCCTGTAGGCTGAAGGTGAAAAAATCTCTGTCAGGCTTCTTACTTCCGTCACTCCACGTGTAAATATATTTTCTCCCATTATTCCTTTACATACAAAATGAAATATTGTCTTGAACAGTTGCTTTCGAAACTATTCACAACAGTGCAGCAAAATAGGACCACCTCTAACAAATGCATCTGGTAATAAATGTTAAAGAGAAACTGTGGAATAACAGAAAAAGATGGGAAAAATATGAGAAATTTCAGGGTAATAGACCTTTAGTTCTACTTGGTGGTTGTCAAAGCTTTCACAGCATGAATGTAACAAAATGCAATTGCTCAAATCTATTTCTTGTTAGTACAATCTCTAATAAATAAAGAAATTTAAAGGCTGATTCAAATTGCAAATCTTACTCAACTTCTAATAAAATTATTGCAAAATTTATGTTTTTTGTTTTTTTCTTTTTTTTTTGTAGTGGGTGAGTAAAGAAAAAATTTTAAGAGAGTTTTCTGCATTAACATGTGCCTGCTGTTGCATGCACAGAAAGAGGAAGGCTTATTTTCCTGTTTAAAAAAAAGAAGTGTAGAAGTGAATTGTCATTAATTTAAAATTATACTGTAAGTAGACTAATGCTTTCTGGGGAATGGAAAAACAATGAGATGGGTTGATGGAAACTTATAAATTCTATGAAAAGAAGTCTGCTTCTGCTTCAGATAAAAAATATATAAAAAGAAAAAATAAAAGAAAATATTAAGTGGAAAAAAAAAAGAGAAACTAAATGGGATGTGTGTGTAGAAACTGAGACAAAGAAAGATCTGTTACACAGAAAATTTGGAATAGAGTTTCATGAAAGCTTTGATTGTTTCTAACTTGCTGTGGAACCAGTCTGCTGGAGATCAGGACTTAGTGCTTTTTAGTCCCTCTTTGGGCTTACTGAGCCTGTTTGGACAAGTTCAAAACATTTTACAAGTCCAAGCTTTCCCTGCAAACATGTTCACTGTAATAATGAATAAATTGCATCTCAGAATTCCAAAGCAGTAACAAGTGACTTCTTTATTCAATATTCATTTCTATGCACGTGCTGAGAATTGTGCAGGGGATTTTCAGTTTTTTGTAGAAAAGAGAAATAATCATTAGCTAGAAACCTTTGCTTGGTCATCTCTCTTTTTTTCTTGCCTAACTTCCAAATCAGGCCAAATCAGTGTAAAAAAACCCCAAACCAACAAACCTTGAAAATTATAACGAAAAACAATTCTGTGTCTGTTTCACCAAAAAGACACAGAATGTGAAGGTTCTCTGGAGTGTGCACTCCTTTATATGAAATGCTTTATTATCTTCTTGCATTTTTACCTCATTCAAACAAAAGCTGTAATACTACCTCAATTGTGAATCCTCTGGGTGTGAGATGAGAGGACATTCAATACTACAGATCTGTTAAGAGGCAGCTGTTACATTGCCATGGAACATGGTGACATGGTACGTATTCCTAATCAAAATGTTTGGTTAACAAAAAGGTCAAAGAAGCAATTAGTGGTGGAATACAGTTCTACTGTGTGCCACATACTATTTGACTAAAATACAAACTGACAGCAGGGCAATTCCTGCTGTTGGAATCACAGAGCTGACCTAGGGCACTCTATCCAGCTTAGTTTGACCCTGACAGCTTTTGACCAGCTATTTGTTGTCATATCTTTCTGACTGAACAAGATGACAAATATACACAAGACCTCATGCTCAAATGCTGCATTCTGTGAAGTGAGACAGATTTTGACCTTTAATTGGTAGAGGTCTCTGGTCTTGTGACTCCACATCTGCTATCTTTATTGTATTGTAGTGGACAGAAATTCTGTTAACTACTGTAGCACTATGTGCTCCCAGAATAGGAAAAATGTAGCCGTAGTTAAATGGCATTGGAAGATTTTTTATTCCACAAGACAGTCCTTTTTTTAAAAAAAAAGATTACTCTGACTTTACAGAAGAAGAGAGGTTTGCTCCAAATAATAAAACTCTAATAATTCATGCTACTCAGCAGTGATGCAGAGGCCTAACAAGACAAAACGAAAGAAAGAATTTGGGCTCAGTCTGAAAATAGCTGAATAAATAAATAAATAAATAAGAACTTTGTCCAGGGATAGAACATTTGAATAAATATGCATGTATCTATAAAATAAAAGTATCATCAATTTCAGAAGTTAGCCTTTCAAAAAAGGAGGAAGAAATTACTAACATTTTTTGTGACAATACCCAAAATGGAAGCACTGTTTAATTTAATTTTTTCTATAAAGGATTAATATTTTTCAGTTGACTTTTAGGACATGTAGATTGCCCAGGCAGAATCGCTTACCATGGATGTTTTCTTTTGTTATCAAATAACAGTTGGCTAAGCCTTGAAATATAATTTCTTTATTTGATATCCATCTGGTTTGTGTGCACTTCGATTTTTCCGTGCCTATGATGTTGGTATCTGAATATGTTCAGTTACTTGTGGACTTCTATCTCTGAAAACTAAGTTTGCAAACTATAAATTGAGAAAAACTGCCTTAGATAAATAAGTATAGAAAGGCTCTTCACTGGGGAGCTGACCTGTAAAAAGAGGGTCAAAAATCAGTGAGCACCTCAAGAGAGAACAGCTTATGAATTAGCACAGAAGAGTATCAATAACCTTCTCAATGTGGCTTCTCATTCCTGCTCTTGGACCACTTTTGTAAAGCCTTTAATGGGTGAGCTGGCTAGATGAATATCTTGTGATCTCAGTTTCTTTTGTCTTAGCCCTTCCACACACAGCAGCTCCAGGAAGGCATGCAGAGTGTCACTGCTCAAAGGGACCAGGCATTTTCAAGGTTCCACTCAGCTGCTTTTCAGTGTCAGAGCTTATGGTCTCCTGCTCTTACCAGATCCTTTTGCCTGGAAAAGCTCTCAAATCAGCGTTATTTGCCACTTTCCTCTGGTTGTTCTTCCCAAAGTTTGCTGTTAAGCCCCCATTTTTATTAGTTTTGCATTCAGATACTGGCTGCCTGTTTCCCTTTCCAATGATTGTTCCTCAGACTACTTTTTCCTAATTACAGACTGCTAGCCTGCAGCTAGAGTCTATCTCACACTCAATCACGTGCTTTTTCTGCTGAAAAATCTGGTTTGCAATTTTTTCCCTGGTTCAGCAAACACACCCTAGAATGGTGCCTCAGTCCTACCTATCCTATTTTGGAAGGATGACAGGACTATCAGTACATTAACACATGTACCACAATATTTGTGGAAGTATCCAGAATTATTAGATTTTAAAATATAACTGCATTATTTAGGCTCCAGTGAATCATTTAAGATCTCATAAAACACTGCTTCCAACATTAATAGAAATCAAGAGAGATTTGAACATCTTCACATTACTTATTATTTCAAGCTATTTTAAAATAAAGTATCTAATGATTAATGGCAATGACTTATGATGGGAGAATGTTTAGTGGGTATGATGCTGCCAGCATTAAGTATTTTTGTCTTATGAGCATGTAGTTTCTCCATGGAGTCTTTAATCATATAGTTGATTTTAGTAGGCAAATAGTAGACATCACACGAGGATTATTTTTTGGCAAGGATTTCCACATCCAGGCTGTTGTCTAAGAAAAATGTTAATGATAAAAGCAGGATAAAAAATGTTTTGACGGTAAAACTCTTAAAGTAACAGCCAGAGAGGTATTACAAACACTAGTGTCATCTAGGTAATACAGAGACACCTGTAGAGATCTGCAGAAAAAGATACTGGAATTATAGAAGAACTCTATGGTGTGAGATTGAAGGAATGTGAGGAGAAACTAGCCTATAAAACATATATTTAGCAGAATATAGAAAATAAGGCAGAAAATAAGGCATTTGTTTGCAGCACGAAAAAGGCTCATAACTGGATTTGTGTCATAAGAAATACCACAATTCAATCTCTTATTTCAAGAGAAAGCTGTGGTAACAGTCTTGATGAAGTGTATGCTGATGAATACTCTGTAAATAGTAATCATTTGCAATTATTGCTAGTAGTTGGATGTTGTCTCTTTCTGTTTTACGTTTGCATTTCATTCAAGAAGGGTGTGAAAGGAATCTTCTACTCCAGCAGTTCAGCTTCTTGTCCCAATTAAAGCTGCATGAAAAGAGTTAAACTCTCCAAACTTTATACAGCTTAAAAATGTTAGTTGGGACGAATTTGTTTATTTATTTATTTATTTTAAAATTCAAGTCCCATCAATTAGGCCATTCTCTCTTCCTAATACATTACCTGCCTGTGGTTGAACACTGGGGATTTGTGTTCTGAAATATTCAGGGCTTTATTCAATTGTCAAAAGACAGGTTTCTAACTAAGATACCATGACTTAGTCACATGGAGCTGGCTGGGTGCCTTTAAGACCTGTGGGACACTTGTGCCCCTCTGAAAAGGGAGTTGCAGTATCTTATATCGTGCAGTGTGTCAGTGTCAGACAACTAATTTTTAAGTCAGAAATGCTGAATTTGGAAGCAATCAAACCAACAATTATTCTTCAAACAAAATTAAAATGTTTCTTAATGCAAATTCTTCTTTACTCTCTGTTAAAATGCACACACTAATATATAAGACCTGCAGGAGACCTAAATTCCTTGTGTCGGTCTGGAGGTGAATATGGAAGTGTCATTTGGTGAAACAACGTCAAAAGGGAGGTCTAAGTTGGGCTCTTGCCAGAGCAATTCATTGGGGTCCATTCTCAAAGGGCCCAGAAGAAATGGGGTATTGAGAATAAACTTCAGTGCTAATTGATGACCTCTTTCTCTGATGATCTTCCTAAAACAAAAATATTTCTGTTGAGCTGATGTACCACCTCCCCAGTGCTCTTGTAATCCACTGAGTCTACAGATCCCACACCAGTAGGTCCCATTGTGTGGAGTGGGAACAACATGGTCTCTGCCACAGCCAAAAAGCTGGGCAGATTACTTGTTGGAAAGGCATCACATCGGAGACCAACACATCTGTTTGGCTATGGCCAAGTTTATTGGCCAGGTACTGTTATCTACACAGTGCAAACCAGCTCATGTTCACATAAGATCCAAAGCAATGATTATTGCACTCTTAGAACATTCCTTTAGTTCTGCTCAAATTCATGCTGAAGAAAATCCCTATCTACACTTTTATGCTTTCTTCTGGGTTATTGTTGGATTTCTTGCTATCTTTATGTTAAGTACAGAATTTTAGCAATTGCTACAATCCTAGTGCACACAGCAAGGGTCCTGGGACAAATTTGCCATTTCCTGTTTAACATTTCCTTTGTGAATTTATGTTTTGCTGATTTTGTATTATACACCAAATCATAGCAAATTCACTAACATCCCAGGAATATTAAGTGTTGCGGGTTTTTTTTTTTTTATTTTGTTGGGTTTTTTTGGGGGGGTGGTTGTGGTTTTTTTGGTTTTTTTGTTTTTTTTTTTGTTTTTTTTTTTTTGTTTTTTTTTTTTTTTAAGATATGAACATGAACAAGCTTCTTCTATGTCCTTTGGTAACTTTAACAGAAAAATAGGCCCTATTTCCCCCTTCCCCCTTTATCTCCTGCTTTTACCTTTCCCTTTGATGTAATTTCCTGTATGCTGTATGCCAGGCCCTGCAACCTCAGGTCCTTAGACTGAATCTGCCTCCAGTAATAACAGGGAAAACAATTCTGCTTTGGTGGTTCTGAAGAGCAGATATTTTTAGGACTTAATTTTCCAAAATATAAAAATATATTTTTAGAAATATATTTTTCTGAGACACCACTGTTAACTTTAATTTCTGATTATATTCTTAATATTACTGTTCTGTTTCATTTAGCCCATGAAAACAGGTTGCAATAAGAGAGGTTGCCATTTGACTTATAACTTGCTCCTGCTGCTAATTCCATTTTATTTCATATTTTACTTACATTCAACAGAAATCAGTCCAGCAGCCACAAATGGTTTTGCCAGCATGTAGAATATCAGCACAGAAGCAAGTTATAATATATGTTTCCAAACCAGATGAATGCCTTTTTTCTCTGCTGCAAGAAGTAAAAGGTGTCTTCTTGGCATTCCCCACCAAGTAGTACTTTACAATGGAGCAAGATGTTATGGTGCTTCTTTACAGTCAACATATGTAAAATCAGATTCTGTCTAGTCAGGTTTAGACACTGAAAAAGACACTTCTCTTGGCTGTGACTGATATTCAGAGATTATGTGGTTTTGTGTTTATCTTGGTTTTCTTTCACTTTGTGCTCCCATGCCAACTTCTGCTCTTTCCCACTTCTTCAGGTGTTTCGAAAGCAAGAAAGCACTGTAGTTTGCTCCAAGAAGAGCGGCATTACTTCCCACAATATAATTCAAAAGGAATTGCTAAAATATTTGGAATTTCCTCAGTAAAGGTTTTTAGCTTTTGGTGTGTGTTTTGGGAGCTTGTGGCTGGCTCTGCTTGCCCTGCCCAGATGCAGCTGTGCCCTTGGGATGGGCAGGGAGGACGGAGGGTGACAGCCCCCAGCATTCTCCAGTCCAGCTCCCCAGGGCTCCCAGAGGAAGAATTTGGGGCATCAGAGGGATGCGAACTGCTCTTCACATGCTACATGCAATCACACATATAATCACACATATCATCTGTACAATTTATTCAGGATTCAGAGCCTCTTAGGCAGAACTGCAAATTAAGAGAAAGACAGAAAGAATAGATGCATTGCTCACTCTTTAAACTCTCTCCATCTCTGGCTAATCAAAATCCCACAATAAACAAGACCAGTTCTGTGCATGCATCTGTTCAATATTCAGCCTATATTGTCAGCACTGTCTTGCTGAATTCATTGAGGTTCAGTGCCTTTAGCACCTGCAAGATCAGATCCTTGACTGTAACCAGATGGTGGCATTGTAGCATTACAGAAGTTTTCTAAAGTCGTCATAATTTCAGTCAGGGTAATCCAGAAAACTATGAAAAGCAGAGAATATATTTTAAAGTGGAATTCACTATAAAAATGATGCGTGTGCATCTAGAGCTGAAAGAGGGTGCATAAGCTAAGGGTCCTTTTAATCACTAAAAATAATGAATAACATTTAAGTTCAAAGAATGAATAAAATTTAAGTTCAAAGAATGATCACCAATAATAATAAATAAAATGTTATATTTAAAGAGTAATCAGTGTGTAGGAAAATCCAAGCAGGCAGTAATACTTAATTTCTTAATGGAGATCCTTAGTATTTTGGAAAAGTTTATGCAATATTGGCTCTGAGAGAAATTTTAAGGAACAAGGAAGGGCATTGGCATATGTCTAAAAATGCATTAAATCTGAAAAGATAAAATTAGAGAAATAATATAATTTTATCATACCTAACTATTTTTTTATTTTCTTTTTTTTTCTTTTTAACCAGGAAAATTATGTTATGTAGATTATGGCACAGAAGCATGAAGTAGAAACATAATAAATCTAAATGCAATTCTGCCAGATTATTTCACTGTCATTTCCTATAAGTTATTAACCTCCTCATCTTCATTCTCTCCAGTTCTGAAGTAAAGTGCTGCAATGCTTTCAACACTGAAAGTACTGATTAGTTAATATCTGCCAAACATGTTGGAAAGCGTTTTGTGTTAACAATATTTTATCATGTTGCTCACAAAAAAGGGTCACAAGGGAATCACTGTTAACCCATTCTCCAAACCAGCTGCTTTCTGGTACCTCAATAATTGTATGTGGCTGGTGACATTCCTGGAGGGCAGCACTCAGCCCCCATTCTGCTCACTGCAGACCTGTGACTCTTTAATCTCACCACCAGCCTTTCTTTTTACTGTTCTTTTACCCCGAGGAGAATGAAAGCATACCACACATCTCAAAACTGTTTGCAAGAGTAAGCTGGTTTTTTGGGTCTGAGACTGGTCATGGTTCTAAACCCAGGGAGGCAGCACAGCAACCTATGGGCTACGCACTGCTGTCTCCACTTGGGTGGAGTGGTGTCTTTCCTAGGATAATTTTAACTGAATGCCTTCTAAACAGTAATTAAACCTTAGCCATCCTGTGAGAAGAACTCATGGTTGCCACCTCATAGAGATTTTCTGAATCATAGGATTTTGCACAGGGTCTTGATAAGTGAAGAAACTTTATCTCTGCTGCTCAGCTCCGGTCCTACATGTCCTCTGATCTGCTGCCTGCATGAGTTGTCTGCTTCTTGGTGATTGAGCAGCTGATTGGGGATGCCCAGAGCCAGGTAGTTTTGCAGAGAAAAAAGGAACATGTTGGCAGGCAGTGCTAGAAGGAGCCCAGCAGTTCTGAGCAGCTCAGCCCACTGATACTCACCTATTAAAGTGCCCAGCTGCTAACTGGAAGATGAGGATATCTTTGTTGCCAGCCTCTGAAAGCTGGGGAAAGACCACCATGGAGGAGTGGGATTGAACTGGAAATGGGAATAACTGAGATGTAGGCTAAAGGTAGAGGGCTAATTGGGGTTTGTGATACATTATTACAAGAGTAGGGCTGCTGCAGCATCAGATCTGCAGTCTCAGTAAGTCTGTGAGAGAGGATGATGACAGTTCTTACTTGCTTACATGGTACAGACAACGTGGACAGGAATAAAAGGAAAAGAGAACAAATGCAAAATTTTCATGAACCATGATGGACTTCTGACTGAAGTTACTGATTCTGGAAGGGACTATGTCCTCACCATCACCCTTTCACTTGTGCTTATTTGTGCAGGAATTCAGTGTAGTTGTGAGGTGCACCTTTGCTGTAGTTAGCTTGAATTTGCATACAAATGAATAATTTCTCTCAAATAAAATCAGTCTGGGTGAAAATACCAGCACTAGTATGTGTAGCCTCTGAGACCTGCAGGGTGAATCCCACAGCTTTTTTTTTTCAGATGCCATATGCTGTTTTGCTGTACAGGTTATTTCCTCATGCCCTGTGGCACTGGCTTCTGCTGCCAGCCTGAATTTGCGTGGTGGGTGTAGGGTTTCACTAAAAACAAATCAAGCAGAAATAACCTCTTTAAGATCTGGCATGTTTGCATGAGTTTTAGCCCATACCCTCAGGGAAGAGTGAGCTTGTGTTGAACTCACCAAGCTAAGGCATTTACTGCATGGAGAAAACTTGACACAGGAACTACTAAACTCAACATCATTTGAAGAGATGACAGTCCACAGGAAATGTGATTTTGTTCAGGATCACACTGGAAAGGAATTGTGACAAACCTGGCTATAAAAACTGGTAGATTTGGCCCTACCTTCTTGCTTGAACTGGATTGCAAAAGCATTTGCTCATAAATCATCCTAAAATAAATGAGGATGAGGAAAAAAAAAGGAAGGTAGTTTTCCTTTCATTTTAGGAAAAGACGGGGTTAGCATATGGCTTTTGTTTTAATATTGATTTCTGCAGAAGCCCATTGAGCCTGTTTTTTTATCTGAAGCTGAAAGCTCACACTTGTTCAGCTTTTTGTCTCTTGTGCTGTGGGCGCAGGACGATGTTACGTGACATGAAGGCATAGATAGGGACCCAGGTGTTGCTTCTGACTAAAAGCCTCTCTGTTGGAACTTCCTGACTAATTTCCCTGATTACAAAGACAGCAGGTGTCAAACATATCAGAAAAAGAACAAAAGACTTTATCTGTCCATACTTAATTAAAGGCAGAAGTGCACCTCAGAAGGCCATGAAGGTAATAATGTTTTAATTTGTTTTAACTATGCAGGAAGAAAATTTAAGATGATTGCTGAGAACAATGCAATTAAAATATAGAATTATTTTCCAAATGTTTTTTGTTCTGCTTTGATTTTTATAGAAAAGGATTATGTTTGGATTTCCTCACAGCTGCTTTTTAAAAAATACAGTACATTATATAAATTTAAAATATAGAAGGTAGCCTGATAAATATGCAGAATTATATCATCTTAGCTTTAGTTTAAATGTCACTGAAGGAATAGACTTTCAACTCCATCATCTTCAGTGGTTACATTATTGGACTTTTACCAGTTTAAGTTTTGTATTACATGAATCCTATCAATTCATCAAGTGAAAATGTGGCTCACATATCTTATGCTTCACCTCACTACTATATGTTCTGCATGAATTCAGTCACCCTTTCAATTCTGTAAAGGTTTTCAGCATAAAGGATTAGGAAAAGAGATGTAATCTTTGTTCATAAAAGACACTTTCCAATGAAAGGCACATTCCAATGAAAATGACAGTCATATGTTAGTAGTTAAACTATGCCATGTTGTCATGGAATTTTCATATCTAAGTTGTAATATTTACTTAAATTATTGTACAACAAAACCTCATCTATGCCTGCCCTAGAAACATTCCGGGAAAATATAGTTGCAGTGTTGTCATATTATTTTCTTTTTTCATTGCAATTAAAAGACTTAAGATCCCTGCATATTGCAGTATTCCCAGTTAATAATTCAGCAGACTTACATTATAGAGTATTTTTTTTTTAATATTAATTAAAATGTAATGTATCTGCTGAACACCAGGGGTTTTGCAGGGGAGCAAGAGGACATACTGCTGTAGTAAGGCTAGCAAAATACCCTGAACTGACTACTCAAAGGTGTAGCATCAACCTGGGGGTTCAAGATGCTTTGAAAATGACAATTACTCTATAAATAAAACTGTTTAACCTTTAGATATATTATTTCCCTAGATTTGTAATCATTCCATAAAGACTGTGATTCTACTTCTTGTACTTGGATTAAATAGTTAGCTTAAATATCTGTAAAGCCCTTTCTGAATATTCACTTTCTTCAGGATTTTTACTATGCTAAAGAGTTTGCTACCATTAGAAGTCACAGTGTGAATTTCTGATTCAAACTTCAGTGATCAAGATGGAAGGGCTCTTGACTGGCTTTGAATCCAATTCCAAGGTTCTGATACAAAGAAATGAAAATATTTCAAATGTATACTTTAAAAGGTGCTTATATCAGATCATAGGAATTTATATTGGACTCAAGCACTTGCTGAACTTATTTTCCAAAATTAAACATAACTCACAGTTATCCCAAGTGATACTCTATGGCATCTTCAATGAATATTTGCAATTAGATTCTGCTACCATTGGTTAATGTCCAAAGCCTCAAGATTTTGAAGAATTGGCATAGCTTTAATTTGACTGGTCTTCTAAGTTTAGTAAGCAGTTGTGGTTATGCTGCTTGGGAAGAATTTTGGTTGTACTTCACTGTCACTTATGGGAATAGCTAGGATGAAAAAATAGACTTGTCACTGAAGTAGTTAAATGTGACATGAGAATACACCCAAGGATCCTCATTTAATAGAGATTGTTATGCTTAACATTTTTGTTTTATAATTTTTTTTTTAAGATGAGAACAACACTAACAGTACTTATGTCTTCTTTCCAGCAAATTTGGGAAGCTGGCCTATTTCTCAATATTGAACATTTAAAAACCCCAACCCACTGGAATTCTAGAGTATGTATCTGAAATAGAAAAAGTTATTGTAGACCACAGAGCATTGCTCTTTAGTGGAGGAATATGTCTAATAGGAAAATTCTGTATTTTCTATTATTTTGCTCTCTTTTAATAATATCACAGTTTAGGGTCCTTGATCCAGGGTGTAAAACACACAAATAGTGAGGTACACTTAATTTTTGAGTTTGTCATGATGATGAATGCAAAGTGGGCAAGCAAATAATAGCAACAGATTGCCTAATAATTGAATGCTACTGATATGCATAAGATAACAATCAAATAAAAATTAATAACCTACATGTCAAAATTTAGATTAGCTAGAGAAAGTTAGTGCTCCTCCTCAGAGTGTGCATGAAAAAAGCAAAGCAAAGGGTTTTCTATTCAGAATAGGAGAGCTGAGTGAAATAGGAAAGCTGGTGATTGGGAAAATGGTTGAGTTTTCCCTCACTTGGAATAAATGTCATACCTCTTATACTTTGGCTGACGGCAAAAAGTGACCAGGGTTATTAAAAAGAAAACATACACCCCAACAGATTCAAAAAATACAGTTCCAGAAGAACAGTGTGAGACCAGCAAGGTGATAAACAACATGCATTAAGCTATACCAAGGTAAAGCTTCTGACTAAATTTTCCCAGTAGGGTGCCTGTAGCTGGGCAGCTGAAAACATATTTAAGTTAATCTCTCAGGCTACAGTTCATGGAAGCTCTTCAGTACATGCTGAATCAATTTCTATTCAGGAAGACTGTATGCACAAGACTAAATTTAAGCATGCGTTTGTACCCCATTGATCTCAATGGGATTTAGGCACAGACCGATTATTAAACATCTGTTTATATATTCTCTCAAATAGGGACATTATACCAAACGGAATTCAAAGTATTAGTTTTGCGTGTTTCTTTAATTTGTTTAAATTCAAGAGACAAATAAGGAATTTTCCTTCTGCAAAGCATTTTATGATCACATTATATCACAGCCTGTTCCACTAAATAACAGTTGAACTGTTTTCCATTCGGCAGTTAAAATGCTTGGTTGTGTGAAGCTGAGCAGGACCATGGAAAGAAGTTCTGGAAGCGTGGCTGCCAGGCACGTGGTGGATGCATTCCAGCGTGTGCCTGTTCTCAGATCTGCAGTGCTGTAAGGAAAACATCTATAGTACAAAGCTTTGGGAGTGCATTTCACCTCAGTCACCTTTAGTTGTTGAAAGCTCCGTGAAAAGCCTTACTGGGTCACCCTACACTTCTGTTGTAGTGTAATGAAAAAAAAAACAAATGGAAAGATGTGGATATCCTTGGAGGACGATTCATCTGACTTATCTTAGATAAGTATTTTAATTGGGGAAGTGGGGCACACTTAACTTTTTTTTTTTTCCTGGAAAATTTCAGGGTATAAGGTGATGCATTTAGACATCCACTCCTCAGATATCTAAGCAGGGTCAGAGGAGTTCTTGTGCAATATGTACATTCACACATCAAGCACCTGGTCATTAGCTTAGCAATGTTCAAGTAAGGGAATGATTTTTTATTAAATAAGTATGTGAAACATCTGTCTGGCTTTAGCTTCCTTGGTATTTTTTGAATATTACATGTTGGTAAAATTCCAAATCCTGGAAATATCTGTAAACTAACTGCATTGATTAAGGCTATATAGAGAAAGATTTTCTACTGGTGAGTTATAATTTGACTCCTATTAAAACACCAAGGTTTTTGTGTTAGATTTTCATTTTTTTCCCTGAAATATTTTGGAAAATAAGAGGGTTTTTTTTTCTGGCACTGTTGGTATTCAAATGGTGGAGGGTACACCCCCCTAAAAATTGTTGGGAAAAGGGAATGGTGAGAGTGTGCCACTAAGGTAAGCAGGTAGGCGTGCAGTACTTCTAGCTGTTCATCTTCCTTTACCTGGTAGTCTTAGATTAATTTTCCCTCCCTTGCTTTGTCCTGATGTTTTTTGACATCAGAGTACAGAGTACTAAGTGTACATTTTCTGATCCATTATAATTTCTTGTAGGAGTCTTGCAGTCTAAAGGTGATAAATATATTTACTTTCCCTAAAGGAATCAATTAATCACAGAAGTCAGAGATCAGGGTATCTATTTACTCCACTCATGCAAGCATAGAATATATTTACTTATAACCAGTCTCAGAACAGATTTTAGACAGAAGCTCAAGAGGTAGGTAAACATTAACACATTTGGCAGGAAGCAAAGAGTTTGGGTTTTTTTTAATGTTGAGATTCCTACAATTAAATACTGTCACTGTCTTAGGAACATTAATATAAGAAAATGATGAGAAATATAAAGCTTCCTCAAGTTAAGTTTAGGCTAATCAAAGAACATCCTACAGTGTATATTTAAAGCCAAACCATTTTGATGTTGTCTTTTCAGGCACACACATTTAATATCTGTGTTTTCTACGTTGAGTTTACATGTATTTCTTAAACCTGGGTATTTCTTTATACCTTTGTAGCCCTGCTGATGCAAATGTTAAATGAAACCAGCTTCCGTTTGATTTTCAGAATAATACATTGCTTTACTTGAGCAAAGCATAATGACGTGTTATGCTTTTTGGTGATGGATTACCACCTGGCCCTTTCTGGCGTAGTATTGCATTCCTCACTCCTAAGAGTTAAAATCTCTTTTCCATTTTAAACAGCTTACATATTCTGGAGGAATATGTAAAAGTGTGGAGTCACCACACAGGAGTATGTCAAATCAAGATGCCTCATAAATAACCTGTACTTACTGTTGCACAAAGATGGTAAAATATAATTAAATGCTAAGAAAGTTAAAATTCATGAATTTGTGAACAGTCCGTGAAAAGAAAGAGTAGCTAAGGTTTGTAAAGGGAGATGCTTTTCCTTGTGCATGCAGGCATGATCCTTAAAATTCATGGTAAATTGTATCTCAACAGTTTTATGAAAAGCAATAATTCATGGAATCAGTGCTTTAATGATGCTACTGAATTTGGCTGAAATGAAATGATTTTTGGTTGCCACCAGAACACATAGCTCATGGTTTCTCCAGTTGTGTTCTCACATGAACTGTCTCCTGCAGAATTGTGCCCTCACTGAAATAAAACTGGGGTTTGTTTCACTTGCCTGTTCACTCCTAACATTTGTGTGTCAAACATACTACTGGAAGTTCTAATTCACAGACTAATCAGTCCACAGCACATGCAATGTGCTTTTCTGACCCCAATGTAGGGAATTTTGAAGGTATGTTTGTCATGTGGGACTAAGTCCAGCTTTGGTTTTGCTCCACATACTAACAGATTGGCATGATCCAATAAGTTTTTCAATATCTCTTCTACTCATATTGCCTCAACTACACTATCAATTTTTCTAGACAACAGCTTGTTAGTTCCGTCACCTCAGGTAGGTGCAAGATATAGCAGCTCTCCCTGGAAAGTGAAACTGATATTTTCACACACATCTATATATAAGAATTGTTTTAAAACTTGATTCTGACATGTCAAGCCCTGAATTTTCTTGCAGTCAATCAGTTTTGAAATTCTAGGGCTTTTTTTTCAGTTCAAATAACTATTTCAGGGAACCAGGCAGCATTTCTCACAGATTTATACATCTGACTTTCCCTGACCCTGCTGTATTGGCATTCCGCCACACAGAGCTGGGAGCTGGAAAGGATGAATGTTTCCCATCCAGCTCTGAGAAATGCTGGGCTGACTCTGGGACAATTGCAGCACACTTTTAACCACAAAAGCTGACATCTAATAAACCAAGAGCTGAGACAGGGTTAAACCAGTAATTTTTGTATCTTATGGGAAGTGTAAAAGAGCAACAAAATATGTGAGATATGACTAACAAGACTGCAGCTGACGTGAACTTTCTGATGTGGAATGACATATTTTTACTTGGGAACTGAACCCATGTCATATGGAACCATTAACTTCTTGAGTGCTCAGAACAGCAATGAAACTTTGTTGCACATCAAATGATCCTATTCTCATTTACTGTCACTATCTTGCCAGAAAGAGCCTATATCAACCTCACAATTAGATTCTACCAGCGTTATATCCTAGGTAAGAATTTATGGATGTAATTGTTAATGAGCAGAAATTATTTCTGTCTGGATCATCCTCAGTTGAGCTAAAGCCTTTTAAAGCCACAGCTCAGCTGTCTAGTTGAGCCTTGATTTATCCTATCATGAGCAAGAAAATGTTCTTTATAGCAGATCTTGGTTTAAAAACGTTCAGGAATCTTGGTGTAGATCTTACAGTCTCTAGGTGTTTTGTTTGTTTGTTTTATGTGTGCATGTGTGCTTTTACAGCTTGTTTTGTAAAAATTGTAAAGAATTTTAACTTAGAAGAATCTTTTATGCTTTCTTTAAAACATCTCAGATAATTAATGAATTCCATAATTTGTGTGGAACTCCAATCTAAAGTGAGAAAAGGCTAGGCCTTGTCATAAGATGATGAAAATTTAGCTCTCACAGTCCTTTGCACTCCAATAATTACTTGCTGAAGTTAATCTCTTCCTATCTACTGCCCTCAGGAAAAAGAACTACAGACACAAATCCCAGGCCCAGTGACACCTCCCTTCCCTCTGGACAGATAATATTTAAGGATATAAAAAGTAAAAGCAATGGGGAAGTGGCCTTTATTCTGGACTTTTTCATGTAGCATTAGCAAAACCTATTCTCACTAATTTGACTTACAAAATCAACTAGAAATATAAAGTTGCCCAATGTAATTAAAACTTCTCATGGAAATTACCAGCTGAATATGAAAATGTTTCAACAGTTTAATAGTAATCAGATATTTTTAACCACAAATTTTCAACCACTTGGAGGTTTTATTTAATTTCAAAAATAGGTACTTGCAAAATGCAAAGAAATTTCTTCAGGTTTGGTCATTTGATATTTATGATTGGGTTCAGTACTACAATTACTTCTAGTTTCTCTCTTCAGAAGAAAGCATTGCCAATGTATTTGAAATAACATTGCTACCTAGAAAGATGATAGTGGGACTGCCATGCATTTATTTATGCAAAGAATATTCACAATATTCTTCGAGAAAGCAGTAATGCTGTGTAGAGGCATTCTAACTAGTTGGTTTAAGGTGCCAATTACTGTGGATGCTAATTTTGCAGTGCTACCAGGATTTTATGTTAATGTTATTGAACAAAAGCCTGAAGTATATTTTAATTTAAAACTACTGAACTATAAAATTGAACTATTAGACTTTCCATGAATTTAAGTGGACAAAGAGAATATTATGTCAAAGGCTCAATTCAGTCACCTTCAAGCCATTACACCTTTTGAAATGTGAAGCAGTAAGTTGATGTGGTCTATTATTTTAGGCTGAAGTCCTCCCATGGTCCCTGCTACTACCCTTAAATAAACCTCATTCTTCCCTGCACTCAATGCCAAATATTAACATAGAGGACTTGAAATGAATACACTCCCTTCTTCTGTGGGGTACTCAGCATGCTCAGACAACTTGTTTCAGGGCAGCCTAATCACATCAAAATGAAGAACTTGGCTGCCAACTTCACCCTGCATAACCCTGAAATTCTCCACACCTTAGCAAGCACAGGATTCCAGAATAAGGTAGAACAGGCTCTGGACACCCTGTCCTCTTTCTTGCCTTCTGGGTCTAAAGCAAAACTGGAAAACTGCACTACCTGGGCACTTACACGTGTGTATTGCTTCTGTTCTCTGCTTACTGTCTACAAAAGAGACAAGAAAGCAGTAAATGTGTCATTGACATTACCCCTCTTGTGTGCCTGGTTGTGAAGTCTGATGGCTTAATTGGCCTTGTGCTACAGCTGGAACAATGCAAGAGGAAGGGACCTAAGGACTGGAGCTGTGCACTTTGCAGTGTGAACTCTCAGTCTTTTCCAGAGTTTGAGAATGGGAGTTACATCTCCAGAGAAAAGGGTGTGAAACTGAGGTGCCCTCAGCACCGAGGGCCAGGGCACAGAAGATGTCTTTAACTCCTGCAGCAGACTCTGAGCTGCAGTACTAAATGCAGAGTCCTATTTATGGAACTAGACAAGTGTGTTTATGCAGTTGTAAGGAGCAATGGCACACTTGTGGGAGCAAGCTGTGCCTCATTGCACCCAGCACCTTTTCCCCTCCTGGCAGATCTGAGCCACCAGGTAAATTATCGTGGTTTAACTCCAGCTGGTAGCTAAGTCCCATGCAGCTGCTTGCTAAATGTCCCCATTTGTCATCACTTGGCGGGATGGGGGAGAGAACCAGAAGACAAAAAGTGAGAACACCTGCGGGTTGAGCTAAAGACAATTAAAAAGATAAAGCAAAAGCTGCACACACAAGCAAAGCAAAACAAGGAATTAATTCACCACTTCCTGTGGGCAGGCAGATATTCAGCCATTCCCAGGAAAGCAGCCATCATGTGTGACAGTTACTTGGACACACAAAATGCTGTAACTCTGGATGTCCTTCCTTCTTGCTTCTTCCCCCACCTCTTTGTACTGAGCATGACACCATATGGAAAAGAATATCCCTTGGGTCAACTGGGGTCTGCTGTCCCGGCTGTCCCCTCCCAAATCCTTCTGCTCCACCCACAGCCTCCCTGCTGATGCGGTTGGGTGTGAAGGAGAAAAGACCTTTATGCTGGGTAAGCTCTGCTCAGCAGTAGCAAAAACATCCCTGTGATAACTATATGTTTCTTTTCAGCACAAAGCCACAACACAGCACTATGCTTAGCTACTATGAAGAAAAGTAAATCTATCCTAGTCAAAACCAACACATACAGTAAGTGATTCTTCTGACCTTTACATGTGTCTGAATTTAGAGACTGTAGCTGCAACAAGAAAGATATATACACGTATAAATTTTTAAGAGCCTATCTCATTTGTTGCTGCACAGTAATTTTAGAAAGAGACCTAGACAGATTGCAATGCAGTCACGTGTGAAGATGGGACAGTGGACTGGATCAATGATTTAATCAAAATGTTTGAGCCTTTTATTGCATTCCAGTGGAGGAAAAATGCTTTTGAGCACCATGTGTTCAACACTTGCAACCAAATAGCAGATGAAATATTTGATTCATTTGCAGCAGACCTTTGGTTACTTTCCAGAAAATGCTCGACTGTTTTTTTGATGAGATCACTGCTAAAGTTGTTGAGGACATATTGTGGTACAGGCTGAATGTTATTCCAACTCCAGTTTTCTACATTTTTTCCTCTTAAGGAAGAGTATCCTCTTAAGGCTACAAGTTTATTATTAGAGATGTAAGCAGTTAATATTTGAATTATGTGGACTCTAGTGTAGGGTACAAAACCTACAGGAGACTGATTGGCTCAAGCTACAATTCATAGACCACTGGATAATCTGGAGAGTTTGTGTGTTCTCTAGAGAGAGGCCAGGGGTCTGCATTTTTTGACCCTTGAATCCAGTTCTCCATCATGTGTATTTTGTTTTCTGTAGAAAAATACCTGACCCCAGCTCTGTACCTATTGCTGACATCAGCAAGAGTTAGCTGTAGATGCTGTGTGCTTCATCTAACTAGGACAAGAAATAGTGCATCTTGGCTCCCTCTGTGAATCCTACTCTGGGCTGCATGATCCTTGGAAAAAAAAGTGGCACCTCTTTCCTTTATCTGTATGAGGCAGTGCATGATTCACATGTGATTAATTTGGGGAAAGGAAATAGGATAAAGTAAAAGTAGGGCAGCAGAAAGTACACAGTAGATGTAAACTCCAATGATTACACAACAAATCCAGTTTAGACAACATATATGATATGACAGTGAGTGTTTGAAAAGGCACCTCCTTTGTCTGGGAATTTAATACAGAAAGCTACATGTGAGCTCAGCTGTGGCCATATGTCTTCTTCTTTTTGGTGACATTTCTCAATGAAAGGAAAGATTTGGTGTTTCTTTTGAAAATATTTGTTTTGTGAGCTAATGATTTTGCAAAGGTGTTTCTATCTACATTGTTCCTTAGGCAGAGCTCCAGGAAGGTGATGTTTTACATTCCTCATTCCTGTCTGGCTTTGATTTTTATCCCAGCAGGGAAATATGAAGCAAAAAAGGACAAAATTTAGTTCTGCTTAACTGTGGCTGAACATGCAAAATGCTGAAGATCTATTTAGAGGTAAAATGTGCCACATTGGTACCTAAAGAATTAGCTCTTCTCTTCTATGTCTCTCTAATTCTTTACTCAAGGATTTTTATGTCTTCCCCCACCCCTTCCCCAACTTGTCTGTCCTATGTGTGTATTTGTATATATTGAATACATTTACCTAAGGCTCCAGAAAAAGTTCGATTTACAGATGAAAAGCATCTTTATTGGAACCCTCCACATACACAAAGATTCAGTAATGTGTGGATGAAAGTGAAAAAAGGGATTAAAAAGCATCATGTTACTTCTCTACCAAATAGCAGCAGATGCCAGGGACTAGCAGGTCAATTTAGTTTCCTGTTGGGTAGGAAAAAAAATCAATTATTCAGAATCTTCATAATATCTTTCTTTCAGTTATGTTCTCTGGTTCCCAGAGAGAATTGTTTACACTTTTTGGTTGTTCCTTCATGCAAGAATGAATCTCAGTAATCATGGTGAGCAAGTCAGATCCAAGAGTAGGATTGGAGAAACTATGTCTTGCCTGAACTGCCTAAGCCATTCTCAAACTGAACTCACCTTGCCACTACAAGTACAGTTCTGTAAGTTTTCTTAGAAACTGAGTTCTGTGGAAAAGTTTTTGCCTTTCTGAAATATTTGGCCTAGTTCCAAGTCAGTGTGGCCAATTATTCTTCTCTTGCATGGGTACAGTCATTACCCATGTACTTGGTATCCTAAACATGTGAAAGTCAAAGATACAAACCAAACCACCAGGAAAAAATATTTTCCTCCCACTTTTTATGTCCTTTTCTTCATGTCATTAAATTACAAAGTCACTACTTCCTACCCACAATTTTTCCAGAGTTGCACTATTTCTAAAATTCTGGTTTTTTGTCTTCTCTTCATTGAGTTTTGAAAATGTTTTCTCTGCCTAGCTTTTCAGAACTCTACCTCATAGTGGAGGCTAAGGAAAGGGAGACAAAATTCCAGTTCCTCTGCACAGGATATGTCCCTTCATGGCTGTAGGAGAGCTGCACAAGGCTGCTGGTAGAAGGAACTTGCTGCAGAATGCACTGGGGTGGGTCATGAATGATGGAATTGCTGAATGGCTGGAAGGGAAAGGTATAAAACCAAGTGGTGTCAGGAGAAGGCTAAGAAAGTGACCACAAGTTTAAATGTCTGAATAGTTATCTGAAGTTCATAATGTAGAATAGTCTTGCAAACAAAGTGTGAAAAAATGGAAAGCTTTCCTAGTAGAAAAAGAGAGTCACAAAAGCTGCACAGACTTTGCTCTGTAAAGGTGAAGAATGGCACTGAGCTTGCCCATTAAAGTATCTCTGTTCAGATGTCTCCTTGAGGGTGAGATGTCAAGGCCTCCATTAGAGGTAATAGCGAGGCAGTCAATACAATCCAGGGAAACTTGAGAGCGATTTGGATGACCAGCTGACCTGTCAGTTCCTGTTTTAGAGCAAGCTGAAAGTATAGACTAAATCTCAGTTGACTAGAATGGATGTCATTCTGGATGCAGTCTAAGCTTTCAGCCAAACTCTCTTTGCTGTCGACAGAGAACAATCAGACTTGCAGAACTCTTTCATTTTAATCAGTTTGTTGTCACCTATTTTGGGCTATCTGAGTCACTCAAATTAAAGCCTTGATTCTGTTGGTCATCCACTAGCATTCAGTGCCATTTGAGATATCTAAAGGTATCTTGTCTGGTTGCCAGCCACCGTGCCAGAAAGGCATGGGTTTCCAATGGCTAATAACATGTCATATCTGTCAGATCTAGGCCTTTCAAATGGGACTAAAAAACTATGTATAGATGGTGAAACTGAGCCTGAAGGTCTAATTTTAAATTATTAATTGGAGTGACTTTTATCCTTGATCCTTTCTGTTTTATGACATGGGTGTTGGAATTATTTAGTAATATAAACTACTTTTCATCTTACTGCTAAAATATAACTGATTGAATGAATATTTTATCTCTGTGTATATCAATTGAGAAGAACCCAACACATTCTGTCCTAACTAGAGGGATCATCCCTCCAGTGATGGTTTATTACGTGAGGTGTGGTACAGACACAAGTTTGGCATAACTGAAAGCAGTTACAGATTTCAGTTTTATTAAGGTTCATGAAAAAGCAGTCCATTGAGTGAAGGCAAAGTTGCTATTTACAAAAGGGTCTCAAGAAAATACTCAATATTTCTTCAATAGTAGTAATATACGCACTTAGAAAAAGATCTTGTTTGGATTTTTATATATTAACTGATCTTATTATAAACCCAATACATGTAGAGGTATTAAGTGAAAATACAGTAGTGTGCTTTTATTGCATTTTCTGTAGGGTAGATTCTGCATTCTGGTGTATGCAGCAGAAAATGACCCCCTGAGAATCTGGGTGCACCAGTATTCTAGAATACCCCTTTGTTTTCACTATGACATAAATGAAAATGTTCAGTTTCAATGTGCTAGAAAAAGATATTGCAAAATGATGAAAATAAAGTAAAAGTGATCATATGTTTTAAATAGAAAGTAATTGCATAATAACTTTACTGTCTCACTCATGAAATTGAAAACAGCAGATCAGTATTATTCACAGTATAGGGAATTGGAGATAATTTTTCTTAATATGGGTTAGTTGGGGAGAAAAAGGGCCCAGTTTTAATGGGAAGGACTACTGCCACAACCTTAGTGATTTAGTTGTTGAAAATGACACTGGCAATGGATCATATTCATAACGACATTCTTTAGATGTGGTATTCAGATCAAAAATTCTCATTGAAGAAATGAAAAAACCCACACTTGCATCACACAGAAAATACACATTTCCTTAATAAATTAGTTTGCTCCAGGCCAATTTAGTCCAAGGAAATCTTAAGCATTTTACTCTGCCTGCTGTTCCATAATATTTTATCATATTGTTAGTCTGAAACATAACTAATTTGGCAGAGATATAACACATTATTTCTGCACCAAACATCTCAGACAATAAAAGCAAAGGTGTTTGGGGGACTTCTCTGTGACAGTTTCAAATAAAGCTACTGTAGGTCTGAGAAGGAAATGCATTACAGAGATAGGCAAATTAAGTTCCACACTATTAGATACTCAGTGTATTACACATTAGTGGATAAAAAGTGCAACTAGGAGAGAGTGTTGAGAGCACAAACACTATAGACTCGCTCAGTTTTTGCTTTGTTCTATGAACAGTTCATCAGATATCAGAAAATACAATACAGTCTATTTTGATTTAGAAATGACTGTGCACTTTTGTATATTTCACAGTGAGTTGACTTGTAATTAAAATCATTACTTCTGTTAATGACAATGAAAATAAGCTATATAACTGTTTACTATCAGCAGAGTAATAAACATTTTTTCTTCGCAGTATGCAGAACAAGATCTGGTAAAAAGAGAAAAGAAGACTGGTGTTTTTAACTAAACCATAACTTGGAAATTACCCAAAGATGACACATGATAATTGACAGAAGTTATGATATAACAAGCCAAGGAGTAACACAAAAGGTTGACACATCCGGGTGTGAATTGTATGGCATGCTTTGTTTTCTGTGCTAAAAGAATATTCCTCCAGAAAGTGTTCAGAAAAAAGTATTTTAAAAGTCCCTCATTAAGATAATAAGGGACATGCTTCATTATTATATATTCCATCTTTCTGTCCCCTTGTCCCAGTCTCTTCAATCAGACTGTCACAACATTTTCATAACTTTTTCATTATTATACACAAGTGGAATATCAAAGATGAAAGAAGGGATAGAAATTAGATGGCTGCAGAGTATGCATGTCAGTTGGTCATGTCAGTAGTGGCTAATTATCCCATGTCTTATCACTGTATTGTACAAGCCATACATACAGCCAGCGACGAGCTGTTCATTGAGGATTCTGTTAAAATTAACTGTGGCACCTAAAGCCACAAAAGCAACCAGTTTGAGAGGAGAATATTGTCAATAATTAGGTCCTTTCACCATTGTAATTACTTACCTGTACTGGTAACTACCCAGAATACTATCAGCCACATCTTACACAGCCCATTTTTTTCAGCACTTCTCTCAGTTTGGTCCTGCATGACAACATAAAAATGTATTGAATATGGATCTCTTCTGCTGACTAGGTACTCCTTTATCAATTTTCTTAAAACATTTGCATAATTTATGGTAAGCCTTGAAGTGTTTGATCTCTGCTCTCTCCTGAAAAAAAAAAAATCTGAGATTGTACAAAGTTATTTTCTTTTATCAAAAGAGATCCTGAAAATAGAGAGATTAAAAGTTAATTAAAATATAAAATAGGAATTTTTACCTTAAAAAAAAAGTGAGGGAATTTATGGTGTCATTAGAATTGAATAATCTGTTCCATACTGACATAACTGAAACAGTGTGGAGAACAGAGATACAGATACACCTAATCATTCTTATGAAGACCCTACTGGCAAAATAACCAGGCTTTTAAAATTACCATGGACAGGGTAGTTCTTTTTAGGTAATTTATAATGTCTTAGAATATCACTGTGCTTATACTCCACATGGTTGTGCTGAGGAAGGATCAGGGAGTCATGCACTGACCTCCTGCCTCCAAATGCCTACAGAGTTCTGGCAAGCACTTCTTTCTTTCCATCTAGCACCTCATCACGTGTGAGTAAAACTGAACAAAACATTTCTGATGATATTTCCTTTGGGCAACACTAGCTCTATAGAGGGAAAAATTTTTGGTAAACTGTGCCTATTGTGTCAGATCTCTGAGAGGGGTTAGTATCTGGAAACAAGGACTTAGCAGCCCGAAATTCTCCATCTCCTCAGCAGCTATGGTGCCAAGGGACCACCCAGGCAACCACAAGCATGTTTTGGATTTCCCCAGACTCTAATTTTTAACATTTCCGTTATGTATCCAATTCCTATATGTTTTGATCTTTTAATGCATATTTAAAAAAAAATTCTCAGGGTAAGCCTGCACTGACTGAAGTTGAGGAGTTGCTGGGTTGAAAAGGAGAACTCGCACATAGCTGCCATTGAGTCGTGCATGTGCAGTGCTGGGGACTCTGAGAGACTGTCACATGAGGAAACTGCTGCTCTGGGGCAGGGTTCCAATATTGAAATCCAACCAGAAACTTACAATACTTCTGCATCAAAGAGTGTCTTACCTTTTCCACTGTATTACAAAAAAAGCCCTCTAATCGCAAAACCTCTCATTTCACCTTTTTGATAATGAGTCTATCAGCAAAAATATTAATATCAGAATATTTTGGATAGAGTGGGGATTCTTTTTTTCCTCCCTGTTAACATGACATGTTCTACCTCACAAATATAGGCACAATAGTCTCAAAATATTGACAGGCAGGTAGGTAGTAAATAATGAGCACAATCACCACTCTACTCTGCTAAAATCCTGTCTGGACAGTTTTAGTGGGGTGGAGATGCGTTTATAAGGGAAATATGACTGGAACAGTCGTGCATGTGTGCAGGCCCTCTGCTCATGGAGTGCTCCTGTGCCAGAATGAGAGTGGTCAGTTCATTTGTTACCCTTAAGGAGAAGTTTTGCTAAGACCTGAGGCAAAAACAAATGCTGTAAAGGTTCAGAATAAATTACCAGTGGACAGAAAGCCTTAACAAAGGTGATTTTTACTTCCTTTCATGAGTGGGCTGTGATGATGTGGTATTTGAGCTTCCTGGTTCTGATTTACTTCTCTTGGTTGACCAAGGGGAAGTTTGGAGTGTTGTTTAGAAGATTATCTGAGGTAAATGCAGTCATGATCTAATTACTCAGATTGTATCCCCTAATAATTGGGTTTTCATTTGATGTTGGGTGTCACTCAGCTCCCACTGAAGTTAGGGAAAAGGCACTCTTTGAATTCAGCTGCTGTCGGATAAGATTGTGGGTGTAGTGCACTGGCACATATTTCAGCTGTCAAAAATGTCAGCCCCTGCCATACAAGTGACAGTAGATAAAGCAGGATTTAAAACCTGAGAAGGTGTCTTGGTTTGAAAGAGGTGTCTGCGAGAGAAGGCAGGAGTGACCCTTGGGATGGAGAATGTAAACCCCTTCCCTCCAAATTGTGGTAGTTCTGAAATTAAGGGGCTCTCAGGCAAAGATCTGGGAATAGGAATAGCAGTTCTTTAGTAGTGCGTGTAACAAGGCAAAGAAACAACAACAGCTCTGGCACTGACCCCACACAGAGCCCGGAGCCCCGGCCCGGCCTTTGGGCCGCGGCGCGTTCCCCTCGGTGCAGTTCCGGGCACGGCTGCAGGGGCGCTGCTGCTCCCGGCGGGCGGGGCAGTGCGGTGACTCCCCCGCGGCTGCAGGGGGCGCTGTGGCGCACACGGTAATGGCGGCTGGGCCCAGACGGGCAGGGATGGAGGAGATGGGATGTTTTCTCCACAAACCCTGGAGCAGCCGGTCCCGGTGCCCCAGCAGGGCTCTCAGATGCAGCAAGCTGGGCTGGCGGGGATGAGCAGAAATCCCAGGGCAGTGGATGAGATGTAGTGGAAACTCCGCGGCAATAGCGGGAAGCTGCTGCAGGTGCCAGCAGGGCAGGGGATGCGGGGCTCAGCAGCAGAAGAAAGGCGGGTCCCGGCTGGTTATGGCAGTGCCAGCGAATTCCTTTCCCCAAGGCACGGGTCCGACCGCCCTTCTTCAAGGCCCAGAGAGAGAGAGCGTCCCCAGTCCCCTAGCCCTCCTCTTCTTCCTGCTCTTTTTCCTGCCTCTCTTCTCGTGGTATCTCTGTGCTCCCAAGAAAAACTCCCAAAAACCAGAGGAGTTCCCCCTCCCCATGTCTTTGTCTCAAGCACCCAGTCATCAGTGCTTCTTAGCGACTCAATGGGAAAAAAATCCACAAGTAACAAGGAAAGAAAAGGAAGGAAAAACCCAACCCCCAACAGAACGAAATTTAAATATGTTTTAACATTTGCTGCATTTGGAAGCTGAAATGCTGCCAGCAATGTGATGTGTGTTTTTATATGCTGTACAAGCTTACATTTTTGTTTGGTTTTCACAACAGAACAATAATCAACAGACTGTGGCCTTAGGCTGGGGCTCTGACAATTCTTTCTGCTTCCACTTTATTATCATATGGAGCTCTGGCTTTGCACATTTGGTATTTCATTTTTATCACAGCATAATTATTCAGATACTGGTCTGAGAACCACCAGTATTAATGCATTCTGCCATTCATGATCCTGTGGCTTTGCCTAATCGCTCCTCTCTCTTCTACTTACTATTAGAATGGTGGTAGCCTGTGACCACTGACTGACTGTTCTAGGAGCTACATGCAAATACACATATGTATGTGCATACATATGTGTCTTTATAAATAGTGCAGGCAGCCAAACATATGCATCTAAGGTTTCACAATGAAACTATGAGTTGAAAAAGCTGATGGTTGCAGTGAAGAGATTGAAAAAGTGCAGTGTGACACATTTATGACCTTCTTTTTCACTCCAATGGAGGGAAAAAATGTTCTAGCTGTGATTTATTTCAAAGAGGTACAACTATCGTTGTTGATTTGCAGAAAAAAATTAGGAAGGCAATTTAATTACCATAAGCTTATAAACCCTGAATCCAGGGGCAGACATTATGAAGTTTCACACAAAATACTAGAGGCCTCGTTTAGGGTCAGGCAGAAATATCAACAGACTGATCACAATGTAAGCAGTAAGTTTAATGGAGTAGACAATTAGATGAACTTAGATGAACTTATTCTATAGAATAGAATAGTTTGGCTTGGAAAGGACCTTTTTAGAGGTCACCTAGTCCAGCTTCCCAGCAGTGAGCAGGGACATCTTCAAGTAGACCTGTTGCCCAGAGCCCTGTCCAACCTGAACTTGAATGTTTCCAGGGCAGTGGGGCATCCACCACCGCTCTGGCAACTTGTGCAAGCATTTCACTACCCTTGTAAAAGGTTACTTCCTTGTATCTATTATAAAACTACTCTTTTTTACTTTAAAACATTACTCCTTGTGCTATCGCCACAGGCCCTGCTAACCCGTTCAACTCCATTTGTCTTATAAATTTCCTTCAGTTACTGAAAATCCGTTAAAAAGTCACACTAGAGCCTTCTCTTCTCCAGGCTGCTCTGTCAGCCTGTGTTCATAGCAGAGATGCTCTCCTTCTGATCATCTTTGTGGCCCTCCCGTGGGCCCACTCAAACAGGTCAACCTCCTTCCTAAGCTGAGGATACCACATCTGGATGCAGCAGTGTAGGGGTGAGGTCTCACAAAAGCAGTGTCAGGATCTCCTCCTCCCTTGCCCTGTGGGCATGCTGCTTTTGATACAGCCCAAGATTTGGATCAGCTTCTGGGCTGCAGGTGCACATGGCTGGCTCATGTCCAGCCTCTCATCCACCAGCACCTCCAAGTCCTTCTTGGCAGGGCTGATCTTGATCTGTTCTTCCCCCAGCCTTTTTTGATACCAGAGGTTGCCCTGACCCAGGTGCAGCACCTTGCACTTGGCCTTGTTGAATCTCATGAAGTTCCTGTGACCCACTGCTGGAGCTTTTCCAGGTCCCTCTGGATGGCATCCTGTTCCTCAGGTGTATCAAGCACACAACACAGCTTTCTACTGTCATTTTCTGTAAAAGAAAGGGAGGGAAAATGAATAACTAAGGTGACATTAGCTCCTGAACTTTCCTTGTGATAGAATTACATCGCTAAAACTGTCCTTGTTTTGAAAATGTAGAGATTCTTGTATAATAAATTTTCTCAATTTGTGTGCAGAATAAATTGACCTGTTTGCTCCCCAGGAAGCTGAGTGTAATCGTCTGTACACAACATTTGGCAACTCCTGCTCTATCAAATGTGAGGGAGGGACAGTTGCACACTGTGATACTGGCTCTTCAAAATACTGTGTGCCTTCAAACTACTGCAGTCCCTACACTGGAGGATGTGTAGATGCATGCTTCTAACCAAACCCTGTCTGTAAGAAAAGAGAGAAAGCAGGTAGGTAGTCTGGTGATAAATGTATTTCGTGTGTTTCTATAGGATCTGTATCTGCATGGGGGATTCCAAAATGAGCAGTGGCCAAAATTTTTGTGAAAAAGAGTAATTGCCTCAGAGCTATCAACACATTTGCTTTTATTTCCTTAATTACAGTACCTTGTGACTGCCATTGCTTTATGGTTAAGTTTCTTACTCCCTCTTTAATACTTTGAATTTAAACTACTCAGAAATGATGGAAATCTTTATTTGGGAGACAGGAAGTACTTTAGAGGGACTTAGAAATCAATTTTATGGAAAAAAACCCCAAACAAATAAGCAGACACTCCCCACTACTCCCCCAAAAATTAGAACAAAAATTAAAGGTCTAAATATGAGGGTTAGCTGGAACTGGAATTGGTAACCTGGATATTATTTATGAAAATTCTGTTGTGTTTTTATTTCTGTCTGGAGCAAACTTGGAAAGGATTAGAAATATCAGAGAAACAGGACCCCTGCCAGCTGGGGATTTATAAAGAACAACATTTTATTGTACTCTCACAGCTTTCCTTCAGTCTTCTGAATTATGTTTAGAGACAGATTGATTTAGAATACTTTCTTTAGAACCTGAGGGTAGGAAGCTTATTTCATTTTACCAAAAAAATGTTGTATGTGTGGAAAGAAGAGGGGAATCTTGTAAAGTAGGGAGACCAGTGTATTGTACACAAGCACCACCCTTCAGTGAATGAAAAAGCAAAAGTTGAAAGCTTTTCAGGTCTTTCTAAGGCAGGGTTTGGAGCTGTCAGCATTGTCAGTACAATTTATTCACACTGTTCCAGTGCTTATGAAAGCTACTGAGCAGCCTGATCTATAAGTGATTGAACAGAACAATACTCTGAAGCTTTGAGTACAAATAAAAAGCCACTATTTCAGGCTCCATGCATCACAACTAGTACTTTCTAGGAACACTGCCAGTCTAAATAAAACACAATCTTGCTGTAATTTTATACAACACTTGAAAAGAAGACTCAGGCAGTGCCCTTCATGAATGCTGCTCTACCACATTTTTCCATAACCAAGTGATAATTTGACTTGATGATATGCATGCCAGATTTAATTAATTGTGCTTTCATATTCTGCTTTCCATCAACTATTACACTTGTCTTTGTTAGCTGATTATGATACAGAATTTCACTTTATTATGCCAGGATTTCCTGATGCCTCATTTACTCAATTGAGTTGAAAAACTAACATCTAGCTGAGGTGTTTGATCCATTATGCACGTGAGTAGTGTGTGCTATACAACACACATTTCATTCATCAAGTCTGGCCATTCTCACTATAAGCCTGAAAGTGCAAATGCTCTTCAAGTCTGAAATTAAGACAACAGTACCAATCCTTTTATCTCTGTTGGGTCCTTATAACACTCTCTCATGAGGTGAGGCTGGACGTAGCCATGGAGGGCAAATCCTTAGTCCTGCTTCACCTGAGAACAACTCTCTGTGATGCACACAACTTACTCTTTGTGTGGCACCTTTCTGTTCAGAAGAGCTCTAGCAGAAAAAATTTAGCAGGCTATTGACAGGGTAGGAACTTAGCTGATGACATGCAACAGTTTGACAATTAATGAATGTGATAGATCTTCGAAGATGTACATTGGAATGCAGGCATGGCAGTTATTTTTAATTCACTTGGTAGTACAAAGACATCACTTGTATGCTTAGATACTTTTCTATTAAATTTAATGAAAGATTTCATGAGTAGAGGCTTTAGGAAATTCTCAAATTTTGTTCACTTGTATTTTATGGTCAAGACTTAAAATTTTGTGACTGTCATGTAAACAAACTTTTCCACTGTTAGAGAACAGTGTATCTCTATAGTACACTCTTTAGAAAAATATTGTAATTGCAGTTTCTTGGAAAGTCCAGATCGTTGGGGTCTTATCTGTCCTATATATATTCTTGCCCCAAATAGATTGGGGCAATATATAGTCTTGCCCCAGATACAGTTGTTCAAAAGAATTTGTTTAGTCTGTGAAATAATTTGTGATCATATATTGATAAACCAAACACATTTTTAAACTCTTCTTTCAAATTGCAATCCCTAGTGTTAAAAATTAATGGTACTGACTCAAAAATTATGAGCCGAAAACACAAATTGCAGAGAATATTTTATTTAACTTTTGTTTTGATCATTTAAATTTCATATTTTCAGTGTTTTTTTTCTGAAACTGCAAATGTGGATGATTTGTTTTATTTTAAAAGAACAAAGGTGACAAGAGATAATCATAATAACATGACTTCAGAAGGAGAAAACTGCAATTCTCATGAGACAAAGATATAATCGTGAAAATTTGCACTGCTATATTCTTCAAAAAGGCTGCTTTTTATTAAGATGCTGAAATAACTCTTTAACTATAGCAGGAAACTAGTTTTTCTGTAAACCAGATTAAGCTGAAATTGGCTTCCATTAAATACATAATGAACATCAAGACTTACTGACGTGATGTTAATATTTTGCTGAGGTAAAGCCAAAGTCTACATTTATTTGGAAGGACATTAAATCTTTCCCACATTAAGTTAGTAAATGTCCTATATTAATTTCCTTAATTTATCTTAGTACTACCAGGACTAACTAAAAAGAAAATATACTGCATAGTGAAATAAGGTATTAATTACTTCAAGAACACTGGGCAACAGTGAATAGATGGTCTTTGAAAAAACTAAACACTGGTGCTTCCTGAGCTTGATAGCTGTTACCTGTTCCTAAATATGCACTTCTTGATGTTAACTCTTATGCAGTGCTGGTGACACAGTATTTCTCAGGTCACCAGGAACGCAGCCTGCACACTGTAATCATCAGTAACACTTTGTGTTTGCCAAGAGAAAGGCAATGGAACCTATGGCAAGGTCTCTTTTTGCTCATGGGGGAATCCAGACTGTGCATCAAGTAGAATAAAGAGTGTAATTCTTAAGTTAAAATGGATGTTTAAAATTGTTCTGAAGTATACCCATTATTCTCATTGTCTGTAAAGGGAGCCCAGAACAGCTGGATCATTTCAGAAGCCACTGTTTTTGTAAGTAGATGTCTGAAGAAGATGAATGCCCCTCTAGGTCTTCCTGTTATCAATCTCTTTTGTTTTTGTTTGAATCTGGAGATCTGAGCAGCTGGACAAAGTTGCCCATTAGCTAGCTCAGCTAATATCGACCTGACATGGCTGGGCTAGGACACCAGCCAGTCTGCTCTATTGTTTAGTGTTTTACTGATAAAATAAGGGTTCTGATGAATTTATATAGAGATTAAAATTTACTGAAAAACGTAATTAGAAAAGAAAATCTATTGGATGCCTTCTGAACCTTCTGCCCCAACCTAATAATGAGCAAATAAATGATTTCTGATAAAAACCCTGCAAACATTGGCATGCTAATATAAAGATTTCTCTCTCTCCTGTTTTTAAAGAGAAACTAATTAATTATGGTTTACTTTTAACAGCATGAAAATAGCTGAATAGAAATTTATAAAAATGTGTTATAAAAATGTCTAGACTCCATTTTTGTGAAAATAAAAAAGTTGTTTAGAACGCTGGGATAAAAAGGAAAAGAATGGGAAATATGATGTGGCACAATCTTAGCTTTCGAAGTGGCATTATGTTTTCATTGCAATGAAATACTTAAAAATAAAAGGACCTTATGGTGATTTGACCTAGTTTATTTGCACACTATTATAGATGCCTATAATTTCACTCACTTCCTTAGCTGTAGTTTCCACTGCTTATATACTATCTCATTACTAGGACCAAAATCTGCTTCTTTGCTTCTTTCTTCTCTCTATCTTCCCCAGTGATGTAAAAAAAAAATAAATATAGAGCATAAGTAATATGAATCAATTAGTTACAGAAGCTATGAAAAATATAGATAATGAATTTCATAGCAAGTCTTAGGCCTTGAGGACTGAAAACAACTGTGCAGCACTATGCAAAGGTATGAAAACAGGTCTGATTGATAGGCTTCACAGAAGGTGACATCTTGAGGCGATGGAAATTTTACTAATGATTGTTGATAACAAGTCCATATTTCTTACGGGAATATGGAGGTTTATAGCAATGTTAGTGGAGGATTATCATTGTCTAAGTTTCACCACTGTTGCTAAAATTTTACATACTGCAAAGGGTTATACTAAAAACTGGTGAAGAGAAGAAGACCTGAGAGCGCTGGTGTGTAGGGGGATAGAATATAAAAAAATAAAGGTAGTATAGAAAGCAATCTTACCCCTAAAGAGTTGCAGCTGGGCTAATTATAAAAGACTAGGAACAGGTCTGACTTTAACAGGCAACAGCTGTAGCCAATAAGAAGAAGAGTGTTATAAAAGAGTGGGTTGGTCGGTTGAGGGGCAATGGGAGTCAGTTGGCTGCTGCATGAGGAAGGAGGAGTTGGTGCTTGGGGAGCTCTCCATGGGACACGTTAAGGAGGCATGAAACTCTTGCAATGAGGAGACAACAATATGGAACCTTTGCGATATAATGACAACAAGGTGCTTCTCTGAAGAAGTACAGTTAATAGGAAGGATGGCTGCATTGCAGGTTTTAGTCAAACTACTGATGTTTGGGTAAACTGACTCATGACATCCTTTTACTCTCTGAAGTTGTTTGCACCTGTTTGAACACCTGCCCAAAGCAGTTTTGAGAGGAACTCTCTCTATTCCTGGAAAAAGGGTTATGTTTTGCTCCCCTAACCACATGCTTTGTGGTTGATATAATCTTTCACATGTGTGTTTCCTTCTTTGTCATAGAAGATTCTCTTCTATAGTTGGAAAGATTTTGAAACCTGTAGAAGAGTTTGAGAATATCACGTATTTCCCATCCTGCAAAATTTGTTTTGGAAAAGTCTAGAAAAAGCAGAAAGAAGTTTGAAATGAGAAACAACCGTAGGATAATAACAAGTAATAAAAATTGCTGAAGCATGGTGTTGAAGGGAGGGAATTAAAAACCGTGGTGAAAGGAGACATGATGGCCTCTTGGTGTGGGACAAGAAAAGTTATTTGGAAATCTTTTCTTGCTGAGAGTGCCAAAAATGGTTTTGAGAGAGATTTTTAAGTCCTCTCCATCAGGAAGAAAGACTTTTAAATTTTGAAGAAGACACTATGACAGTCTTTTAACTTGTTTGCTTGAAAGTATGTAGGTGATTCAAGTAAACTTCGTTGAGAAGATTAAAAAGAAAGATCATGAAAATCAGGAAAGGGCTGAGGCATAAGCATAGGAGTATTTGTAATACCAGTTTACTGGTATTACAGATGTTACTCAGGGACTGGCTTAGACTAAACTGTACTATTGGCTGTACTCCTGTACTACAGGAGGACAGTTTATTGTTAAAAGGTGATGAAAAGCATTCTGTGCTCTCAAAACTCAGAGGACCTGTCTAAGTAAAATGACTGAGAATATGGTTGGAGGTGGCTGTTTCTCATCAAACATTGATCTTAGGAGGCCATGGCTCTTAATGTCATCAGACTAGGACTTTGAATAATAAAATATTCCAAGAGCAGAGAGAAAAAGTTTTGCAGACAATCACACATACTAATATGGGATAAAAGAAATGAACCAAGATAAGCATGGTTTAATAGGGCCAGTCTACTTACTGATGTGAGAACTACATAGGAACTAAATAGTGAGAATAGATAAATAGAGAACTAGAGGAACTAAATAGTGTTTCTTATAATATAAAAAATATATGGACCATTCAATGCAATTATAAGCCAGCAAGCCTAAAATAAAGGAAAATGAGCATTTTCCCTTCATAAAATCTATTTAAAAAAACCCAAAACTTGTCATGACAGTGTGTTGTGATAGTCAGAATACAAGCTGATTGAAAAAGGGCATTAGGAAAATTTATGGAATAAGTCTTGGTCACAGAAGTCTAATTGAAATGTTCAGCTCAGGAACTCATAAACTTCTGATTTCCAGAAACTGAGTAAAGTGAGTCAAAGGTGTGTTCACTACCTATATGGTTTCTGTTTATCTTTTTGTGTGCATCTGCCACTGGCTACTACCATAAAAATATATTGGAGTAAGTAGAAAATTTAGTCTTAAATTACAGAAAACTCGATATATCCTAAACTAAAAAATGATAGACTACTTTTCTCAAAACAATACATTTATAAAAATAGAATCGGAAAACTCTCCGAGATGAAACAAATGGGTTTTTTTTCCTCAACAAGAGGGGTTGAGTAAAAAAAACATTTGAGTTGAGTATCCCTTTTCATAAGGATGTTATAGTAAATGTTACTGACCTGCCAAAATATAATTTTCTTCCTTGTCTGTGTTTAGAAACATTAAAGCTGAAATAAGTAATCAGTTAAAATATTTTCTATGGATTTGTTCTCTGATGAGAAAACAGAAATAGATTGCTTTTGACTGTTTAGAAAAATACTAGTCAAGTGAGATGGGTAGCAAAAAGTGACTATCTGTCACATGTTATTTTAGTGTTAACCTCAGCCTCATAAAATTGGGCCCTCCCAACCCTCCTGTGGTAGTGTAAAGCTATTTCAATTCTATTCACACCCTCTGGGCATCACTGTGATTTGGAAACCTAATAAAGTAAGTCATCAAAGAACAACCCATGTGTCCAGAATTTGTATTACTACACTATGGGGAGCCCAAGCGGTGCTATCCTTTAAGCCATATGTCTTCTAAAGCTTCATTTAATGACAGAGAAATCAATGTGGTTTTGGTGAAAAGCACCAAAAAAGACTAAGTAAGAAATATTACACAGGATGCTGACTCTGCACCAAAGTTCTTCTTCCAGAGAAGCAGAAATGTACTGGAAAGCTCTGAGGGCCAGTTGCTCCTTCTTCTTGAATCAGAGGAGTCAGCCACTGTCCATTATTTCTGAATTCAAGAATGCAAAAATGAAACAAGGCTTTTCCTCCTGTGACCCACATTTAAAATTATTTCTGGAAAAACAAAAATGAAAAATCCCTTAACTTCTGCACTTTGGTGTTACAATTAAAGGAGTCTTTGCCCATTATCTTCATAGGATATATTTGGAAAGTCTCTTAAGAAATATAACTTATCAAGAAGAGACCTGAGAAAATCCTGTGGTGCAGACAGTAGTTATTTCATGTCAACACATAGACTTAGACTTCCTTGATTGCCATGGGAACCTAGTCATTTTAGCAAACTGCAATAATTATTTTCATCCTGAACTAGCAGTTTAATAGAGATTAGATGAAGTAGATGCTGAAGATGTTAATTTTCCTTCATCAGCTGTAATGGGAATATGTGATGACTAGCTAAGATGCAGCTGTGTGTATTCTAGATGTGTAAGCATATAGAAGATGAATCTTTCATGTATTGTTCTCCATCTTTCCATGCCCACTTCCTGGAGTAGGTGAAATCTTGTAGAACTGCATAAGGATTCACCATGGAAGTCCCTTATTGATCAGGAACCCAGTCAGTAATAGGTTTAAAGATCCATCTGGCAACAAAAGCAAGATGACTTTGGATGATCAGCATTCTCATTTTCTCTGATCAGTGAAATATTAAAAACTTTAACATTTGGGAGGATCTTTCTCCTTCTGGAGTGCTTAATCAGCCACAATTGCTATAAAATTGCTGTAAGTAAGAAGACTGTTCAGTTCTTTTTAGGTTCTTAATACCTAAGAACCTCCACATCATTTTACTGTGACAAGAGTCACTGGATGACAGAGGGGTCCACATTCATGGTTAGTTCACCTGTAACAGTGATGACAGACACATCATTACATACAAATTGTCCAGTTCTTGAATGATCCTTCAAATTAATTCCTTTAGAATTGAGGATGAGCATGAATCCAGTTAACAGGTAAACATGCCCTTTAAGTCAGTATTATTCTGAATTAGGCTTCAGAATATTGTTCCACTTTCATTACAAATTCAGCTTGTAAATCTTTAATGAAAACACATACATTCTTCAGACTGACATTATTATACTTATGCTTTTTGAGTATATTCATTTATATAAAAGATCAATTCCCAAGGAGAGTGTTGTAGCTCTTTCATTCCATTTGTATGGTACACAAACATTTCTGAAGCAATATATTCTCAATTTTCTTCATAAATATTAAAGGTAAATGTTGAGTGAAGCTAGAGCTGAGTCAGCATTTGTTAACTTTTGTTTGAACTCTCACAGACTGGCAGGTTTAACAGTGATTGGAGTAGGAGATTGCATATCCAGATTTATAGGCTCTTTTCACAAATATTTTCTTAAAATTTTTTGTCTTTGACATATAAATAAAATTATGTAGCCTCTTAGGACCTACAAAAGGCAGACAGAAACAAACCCTCCCAGTTCCTCAGCTTTCAACTACAACAAAGCCTTGTGAGGGAACCTTAAGACAGTGCTGAGTTTAAGTGCTGATTCTAACTGTAGTTCATAATTTTGTACCCTTCTTTGATTTTATGTTCATTGAACCTAGGGATTTTTAAATGCGGTCTTAGGAGGAGATCAGGACCTTCTTGCTGAAGAACTTCAGTGGTGCCAAGATTTTTGTGTTCTCTACAGAGGGAATCAAAGGAAACCTTCAAAAGATTTGGTTCATTACATACCTAAAACTTAAGGGCAAATTCAGTGTCTATATTAATGAATTGGATCCTATCTTTGAAGTTCATCTCATTTAAAGACCTTGACAGTACTGCTAAAGAAATTTTCTTGTTATTGAAATGCCAAGTTGCTTCTAAAATAAGGAAAATTTTTTTCATTGTCATGGGAGATTTAAAAATCCCAAAAATGTCTTCCAGTATTTAAAATAATTAATTTGAAACACAAAAACGTCAAAAATATTTCCTGAGAATGAAAATAGTTATTTTCAAATTTGCATGAAACAACACTTCTATATGAATTTGGGAATCCTTTTTTTTTTTTTTTTGTGAAAAATGTTTTCATCGCTTTTCCAAAAGGTTTAAAGTTATTCATTCTGATCACCTGATTTTCTGATGATTGTTATTGATATTCAAAGTAGGAAGAGTAGATGAAGAAGAAAACACCATGAAACTTTTCTCCCAAGATGGGGAAAAGTTATGGCATTAGTTTTGTTACTTGTAGTTGGAACCAAGACAATTTTTTGTAATTAAAACAAAGAGAACTAGTAAACCTGTACACCTGTGGTATTCCTGTTGGCTTCATGCCAGAAAACTCACAGTGAGACAGGGCAAACAATGAAACTCTGCCTGAACCTTCTCTTCTAAGCATCATAATTCCTGAGACCATAAACTCTGAACATGTCGCAATCAAAGCCGTTAGCATACAATATATCCTGGGTATTTTATTCCTCTCTCTGTGGAGGCAGATTGCCAGGAGCTGATAGAAATCCTACTGAAGTCAATATGGATCTTTGAAATGACATCTATAGGCTTGGAATGGGTTCTTACTTCAAACCATTTGTGGCTCAGAGGAAAATGTTTATACTTTATCAACACTAACATGTCACAAGTTTGAAAATGACATTTGCTCAGAACAAGATCTTCAGGGTAATAAATTAGAAAATGTGTCTATATTTTGGAGGAAATTCACAGACTGGAAGAGGGGAAAAAATATTTTGCCAGTAGATGGAATTTTTGCTTAAGGGAGGATTTTTTGGACTATCAAAATCAGTCTGGTGGAAGTGGACTAGCACAAGTGGAGCAGGAAATAGAATAAAATATGCTATGGCCTGTTCAAATTATGTTTATGCAACTTACAGCCTTGTTTATTCCAACAGTATCAACTTTGAGTGGCTGTGATTTCTGCCAGTCAGAAATTATCAATACTCTGTAAATAAGAGCAATCCATTAATCTCTGCTGGTAGAGAGACTATATTTGTAACTAGAATAATTTATATATAAATGTTAGATAAATGTTGCATAATATGTCAAAGTGTAAGACAGCAATAGAAGATTTTAGGACCCTGACAAGTGAGACTGCCACTGACTTTGGAAGGCTGATCCATAGGCTTTCAGCTTGATCTCTTCTGTAATAGAGAATACTTTTCTATAACTGTTCAAGCAAGACAGTCAACCAACTGTGACCCACTGGGTGCTCTAAAGACTCATATGTTACACAAAAGATGTGCAAATTTTAACACAGTCTTAAAATGGTCTCTAGGGTTTAATCATAATAGCAGTACAGGAAGCAACAGCCTCTGCTCTGGGTTTTCAGATCTCCTTAAATCTCTTTCTGTAGTCTGCAGTATATGGCTAACACAAAGTAATTTATATGGCTTCAGTGCCAACCAAAATGAGGAGGGAACTCTATTTACGATAGGAGAAATCCCTTCTACCACTAAGTGCTGCAGTCAGTGCTGGATAGAAGCCCTTTAATATAACTAAATTACTTATAATTTCAAATTGATATGCACTGTTTCTTAGATAAAAAAAAAATATACAGAAATTAAGTTACAGAGGGAAGTAGCTTATGCCTAAGATATGAAGACTTCTAGTTTTTGTTCAGGAGGAAGCTGAGAAAATTCCAGGTCTAAATTCAGGGATTAGAAGTAGGTAGTTAATAATTCTAATTTTTGCAGCTTTTTTTTTTTTTAACCTTTCTGCATTTAATTAAGCTCTGTTGCTTTAAAAAGATATTTTAAAATTTCATTATAATCTAAAGTAGACAGTTATATCTCTGTAATTGTATGAAATTGTGAGTGGGAGAACAAAAGCTTAATGCTGTTTTGGGGGAAGCAAGCCAAATGTAAATTTATCCCTGCAGCTGATTCCTCAAGGGCATTGGCACGTGCCACTGTGTATAGCAAAAGGAACATGACCCACCTAATGCATGCATGATCTCCATAATGGAAAAGAAAAAAGACTAAGGTCTATTGAGGTCTAATAGAGGGCAGGGACCAGAATTTTGAGCAGATGGTATTCAGGGGCCCACTGGCTGCTTGAAAGCCAGGGAGTGGAGAGAATAGGCAGATAGTAATTAGCAGAAGGTGATAAAAAAAAAGGGCAGCCAGGATCCCCCAAACATCTGTTTAAAAGAATAAAGAGCCTCGTCTGACCCTGAGCCTTAATGATCTTAAAGGATACAATTTAATTGCTTGGGAAAAAAAAATGCACACACACAATGCTGAGCTACCGTGAATCCTGTTTTGAGAGCATGGCAGGAGTTTGAGTAATTATTAATTTGGTGTATTTGTTTTAGAAAGATTATAATGCAGCATTAAGTCAATAAGTGAAGTAGTTATAATAAAAAAATGCCAACTGTCTTTTCTAGGAATCAGCAGGCTCTTAACAAAATTTGTATTTCAGATAGCTTAAAAATTAATATTACTTGCACTGCATTCTAAAATGCCTATTTTGACTTGTCATGTATTTTTATGGCTACATCTGTCCTTTTTCCTGTGGTTTTTTCTTTTTTGTTTTACATAGAAAGAACCTAGATCCTTAGTTTGTTTGAAGTATTTTGACCTCTGTGGATAGCTGCTAATTACAGCACCAGAGACCTGATTACAGAGGTAGTCATTTGCTAGAGACCAGTTGCTTAAGGATTACTGCTGAACATGACCAAGGAAAGTGCTGATTCCCAGTAAAATTTGTCCTGATTCTCTCCCCATTTCTTTCTAGCAATAGTTGGATACCAAACTCCATGAACAAAATGTCAGAAAGCATTGTTTTCATGATAGTTAATTTTGTTTTACACAATATTTGAAAATGTAGCTTTTAATAATTTAAAATAGTCTGTTTTGGGTTCCTTGCTGTTTTCCAGAATGAATAGCTTAATTCAAAGGTATTAAAAAACCCTCAAACCAAAACAACACAGACTTCCCATTTCCAAACCAATGGTAAGCAACAGTGCATTGCAGTATAAAGCTAATGATTTTCTGGAAATAAGTGCTTATGTATCAGTGTGAATGCATGTGTAAGAACTGATTGTATTGAATGTTTTAATTTGCATTCTGGAAATGGGGGTAAAAAGCATTTTGAGAAAAATCACAGGTGATCCTAAATTGGATGGTGCTGTAAACATTAGAAAAGAAAAATAAGTCTAAAGGGATCCGAAAGAGATGAGAAACATGAGAAGAAAATAACGGTATGCCCTGAGGAGGCTGAAGTGTAGTATGGTTAGTAGATGCAGTGGAGGTGAAGTAATTAAATGTGCATATGACAGCTATCCTATAAAGCTATTTCCCTGCTCAGCATTTTTGAAGTAACCTTTATAATGATAAAAAGAAGTAAATTTTAAAACAAACATTTCTGAAGTCAGAAATGTATTCAGAAAATCTGCAATAGCATACATAGAAATTAAGGATTTGCAAAACAGCATTTCCAAGATTCCTCATTAAAGCATTATATTGAAAACATCATTTTCCCCTGTTTCAGAGATAAATGTATATTAAAAGTTGCATACAAAGTTTGCTTCAAGACTCTGGAATATCAAATTTATTTATTTAATCTAAGCTTAGATTTAACCTCAACTTTCACTTATAAGCACATCATGAACCCATCAGCATTGTGATCACTTTACTATGTATCATTCATAGTTAAATTCGGAAACAAACCCCCAAGCAGTGAAACTCCAGTAGGTTTCAAAAATTATAAATTGAGAGCCTAAATATATTAAGGAGAAGTCTGCAAATGTGATCAGCTCCCTTGAAAAGTCTTGACCTATGCAGTTTCTTTAGGATTATATCTCTGAAATGAATGGAAAAATGTAAATAGATTCTTGGACACACACTGATCTCAGCAAAAGTTAAAAAGATCCCATGCTCTACAGGGCTCTTCTAAATTCAGAGTAGCATCAGATAAGAATAGAAATGTGATTGTGATAATATTATTTTGCTCTGTGATTCATTACTTTTGTAATAAGCTTTCACCACAGTCAAAGGAAAATAAATGGGAAATTTAGCAATACAAAATGTTAATGAACTGAGACCCCAGTTCTGCGTTGTCTTTTGTATGGATAGATTCCATAGTGTATCCTTTCCTTCTTTCATCTCATTCCAGCTTGGGAAGGAATTCTGCTTGGGAAACTGCGACACAAGAAAAGAGGTGCTATGAAATGGTGTGAGCCACACATTGGTAATTAGGTGCAAGTCAGTCTGACAGACTTTGTAAAAGAACCCACATCAATATAATTTACACTTTCTTGTACTGTGCCCCTTGGCTGAGTTATCCATGGGCTGAAGTGACAAATATAACAGCATGGGTTTGCACAGCAGTCAGTACAGGAGTGCATCTGCACAAAATGCAAATTGTTTAAAATTTACACAGTTCTTGTTTCTTTTCATTTGTTGTTTATTCTTTTAGGACATTTCAGTCATCTTAAAGGACTAGAAAAATATTTTTTTCTTTAGAAAATGCAATTCTTGTGTATTTTCTTGGATGAAAATCCAAGGCATAAAAAGAAATACTAGGAATGGTGAAATTTACTAAATTGGTGAATCTGACCACAATGTGTACAATGTGCAAGAGCTGGAGGAGAAAAGACACCAGGCTCCTTTGTGTAAATCCCCTCTGAATTTTCTTCATATTTTATGAAACCTTATTTCCTCACTAATTTGATTTTTCCTACTGTTTCTAAGAATTATTACATATTTGGCTTGCAATCCTTACATACTCAGGGTTTATAGAATAAAGGGAAAAAGAACATTAAAAACTATTTGTGACTCTAATGATATTGCATTTATTTGTTCCTATTGCAGTACAACAGTCTAAACATTTTTTATCACTTCAAGGAATTTAAATAAAGCTTCTGATTTCTCTTGGAACGTGGCTTTTTGTGATGTGCTTGCATTCTTTGTGTGTGAGCCTCACAGGCATATTTTTCACATCCCAGGTGATGGAACTGTAGGCATAATTATTATAAACTTTGTAGTACTTACATAATGATCAACATTTGTGGTGTAAAGCACCTGGAATATATTTTGATAGTTATAAGAATACTTCAAATGATGAATTTCAAGGCTTTGATTAAAAAAACAAAATGTAAGAGCCCCTGATAATAATTTTCCCCTGTATCACTTTGGTAGTGAAGAGTTACTTTCAAGCCTTTATCTAGTTGCAGAGCACTGGTAAAGGGCATAGATGTAAATCTGCTTCAGAGGATCCTGGAACTGTTATTTGTGTAGGAATACATGTTAAAATGTGGACATTGCACAGTGTCAAAGGTATACATCCCTTTGTGGGGGCTACTCTAGCTATGGTTGAAACAATCCTGTCATCGGGCTGTTGCATGCCGTTGTCAGCTCCGTGCGTCAGTGAGGATGTCACCTGGCTGGAGGGATGGGGAGAAGCGGGATTGCACTGAGCGCCAGGGATGTGTTGGCAGCAGGCAGGACGTGCCGGTGCCTGGGGACTGAGGGGTCACAGGAGCCGGGCTGAGCCAGGGATCAGGCATGTCTGGGAGTGGCTCCTTGAGGGCAATGGGATTTTCTCAGGGAGAGCCCTGCCTCTGCCACCCGGTGTGCATGAGGAAGAGAGGTGCCTTGTAGGTTCTGGGTGGGACATTTGGGAAAACACTAAAGGCTGCTGGATGAGCTGGCTGGTAGCCAGGCAAGAGCTGTGGGTCAGTGAGGGCCTTGCATGCTCCCAGGCTCTGCCCTGTGCCCCTGCTGCTGCCTACCCTCTTGTTTCCCCACCTACCCTCCTGTTTCCCCACCTGTCTGCCTTTCTGCCTGCCTGTCCACCTTCCTGCCTGTCTGCTTACCCATCTTTGTGCCCTGCTGCCTTCCCACCTGCCTGCCCACTCAAGGCTTGTCCCTGGATCCTGCCCAGCGGGCAGCAGGTGAGATCCCTCTCCAAGGTAAATCAACTTTCAGTTTACATAATCCTCTTGTCTGCTTTGGTGAATTAGACACACCTAATACAAGTGAGTGAAGGCTGTCTCTTAGTGAGTGAATTTAGTATCATTGGCTAATGACCAGGTAATGACTCCCCCAATTCACCCTTACACCTGCCCTGCCACATGTGACAGAGGAGCCCATGGTCAGAACACCCCTGGCAGGGTGGGCGGCATGGAACTGATTCATCAAAGACACCAATGCTAAACACAGGGTGATGGGGCTCAGGCACTTCTGGTTAGGTGAAACACCATCTGCTTAGAAAGCAGGTCACACATAATTTGCCTTCCCTAAATTCATTAAAAATCAGTGGGTCAAAGTCAAATGTGACAGGTAAGAGGTAGAATGAGTATAAATCATGATGAAAGGAGCATCGTCTGAGAAAGCAGCTACTGCAGCTCACATGTAGCAGGGTCTTTTGGAGGATGTTTATGCTGCATTGTCTTAGTGCAGATGGGACCCAGTGTGAGCTATGAAAACACACAAGGGAGATGCTAACAGTAAACATTATTAAAGCACAGATGCTTTTTGCTCTGTAACTCTAGGATTGGGACTAGTATAATAGAATTCTGGTGTTGTTTTACATATATGTTATAAACATACATATATATTCATACACAAATGAACTTTGTATTTAGCTAGATAGAAGGAATATATCTATATATATATATTCATGTAACAGATTTGAATAGTTCTCAAAAAATGAGAAACATGTATTAGCATGTATTAGGCCAGGAGAGACAATCCCCAGTCTGGGCATCGATTATCCTTTCCTGGTGAGGGACTAAGATATTCCAGCACTATAAAATCCTACTTAGTCACAAGTCACTATCTTTGAATTTCAAATTAATTTAAATGCAGTTCTTGCTTACTTGTTATACTTAGTACTTGGGCTTCTGTGTTTTCCTCACACCTGCTGATGACAGCATAATCCATCTTAAAGGAGGGAAAAAGTCATAGAAAAATGCCTGTACTCAGACTTGTTTGGGATGTCATTAGTCATCAGAAGAAAATGCAAAATCTGCCAGAGTGAACACAGAATTTTGATTAGTCCTTAAATAATCAGAGAAGAATCTAACATTCTTTAAGTGCTATAAACAGTCTTAGGATGCAGACACTGGAGATTAGCTTCAAGGGTTTCAGTAAACTGGGATGTGAAGAGTCCATTTATGTTTTCTACGTTTATGTTTTCTACATATTTTATGCCACCTTTTTTTCTTTTTAACATGTTAGAAGCCATGCTATGCTGTATTTCAATATGTTTCAAGTAACCTGTACAATACTTTGTATAGCTTTTTCAGGAAACATATCTATACAGATGCCCTTGGAAATGTACTTGGATGAGTCCTGTAATGTTGGGTTCATGGGGGGAAAAAAGAAAAAGAAAATAAACCCACCACACCTGCACCTGGCAATGTGTAGAGAATGACTGGAGTCATGGCCCCATCATTGTTAAGTCTAGGCTGGACATTGATGACCGCAAGCTTTGGTCAGGTGTGAGCGCGTGTTTGTACAGTGATGTGTTTCTGTTCAATCAGCCAGAGGCCTGATGTGGTGTTTATGCTGGCTGAGAATGTGGCTGCCCAGGATACCAGAATAGTTCCTTCCTAGCTCTAGCTCACTGGGTTGCTGTGTCACTGGGAGGCTGTACACCTGCACTGGACCCAGCAGATGTCTCCAGCTCATGGGCAGCCAGTGGTGAGGAGGCCCCTGTGATCAGTGTGCCAGGGCCCCACAACTCTGTGCCTTCATGCAGCTCTAGGGCAGATGTCCATGTCCATAGTCAGTCCCATGTGTGGAAGTGCTCCCTGGAAGATCAACATGAGGAGGGTGCCTTTGCATCTGCCTTACTCTGCTGTCCACAGCACACCCGGGCTGACATCTTTGGTCCCAGATCCAGGACTTGGCCACGTGAGTTCATGGCTGGCAAGGCCTGTGAATGTCCCTGTTTCCAGAAGGATCAGGTGATGAAACTGTGTTTGAACAGGCTCTGCTGGGAGAAGCATTGCCTCCTTTTCAGGGAAAGCACACAGTGACAGAGGATAAAAGCTGGGAGAAAGAACAAGAGAAGAACCAGATGTCCTGCTAGGCTTTTGTTCCTCTGCTTGTGCAGAAACACAATTAAGGCTGAAAAGCATGTATTTCTGACTCCATGGGACACCTGCAGCCATGAGAAAAGCAATGCCTGTGTAAAGTGTCATTCTGAAAAAATGGGAAGAGCACCAGTGAATGGGAAGTGCTGAGGTGAAAAGGTAATTTCAGGAAGGTCTTTGCTGAGTGCATTTGACAATGCAGCAGAACATCCTACAATGCTCAATTTAGCATTGAGAAGAAAACAGACTTTTTCATTTTGGAAGATGACAGCTCCTGATGTATGAGACAGCTCGTGATGTACTCCACTTCTACTAGCAGAGATGTGAGGTAGGAATGCTGACATCTATGCTGTGAATTAGGAGGCAATATTTATCTCATGTAAGGTTCTTGGTCCATAGTACTTGTGGGTCACATGCACCAGGAAGTCAAACACATCAATTACTCAGGTATTTCTTTAGTTTATTGGATGATCATTGTATGTTCTGCCATTTCCCAGTTCTTATTTTACAAGGAGTGGTTCTCTGTTGTACTGATGGCCATTGTAATGATCAAACAAATGCTTTGCTGTAGTTGTTCACTGCTTGATGACTCTACCTCTACTGATTTTGCCTTTTAGGTAGTACTCTGCTTATGATGGAAGTTCCTAAGATGGATGGTTTACACCTAACCATTGATGACACTCTTTACTTCTTGATGCAATTGCAAATGCAATTATTTGCCGGGAATCGAGCAATGAGATCTCTGGAAGAGATTCTGACAGAATATCTTAGAGTGTTATTCTTATGATATCTGTGCAACAGTGCTGAAATATGTTTTTAACCCATTGAAGGGGAGCAGAGGGAACTGATAGTCAAATTTAGCCTGATAATGACATCTGCACCAGGATTCTACTTTCTTACCTTAGCTGAAGCAGTATGTGTGTGATCAAAGAGGCCAGTGGAAGATGGAAGCAGAAAGCCAACACAGGTACAATTGGCTGCTGAAGTTTATTCATCTTTCTCTGGTGTGGCAGATAATTTGTTCTTGACTGCTGCTTTTGATTTTACTGATAAATATATTGCTGAGTTGCCATAGCCTTCCTCCTGGCTCATCTCTGACCATCCATGTCCATGTACATTCATTCCAACTCTGCCTGTCCTTGGCCACTCTCACCAGCAACTCTGCTTTTTCATTAGGCTCCCAAAATAAACCCTCTATGAATGGAAGTAGAAACCTTTGTACAAAGGAAGGAATAGTGTATTTGGTTCAGAAAAAAAAAAAAAGTAGTAATTTTATTTATGGAGAAGATAGTATCATCCAGTTTAAGAACATAAATCTCTAGGTTTTTAGCAGTGAAGATTAAAGGGAGAAATACAGGGATATAGTAAATAAAAAGTAGCAGAAAACCAACATACTTTTTAAGGTTCCTACTAGAATTCAGGAGAAGTAAATTTTTCATCCATCTCTGAAGTGATCTAAAGAACTGCAGAATGATGGGATGCTGTATAGAGGCAATGAATTTTTATAAATGCAAAAAATATCCTTTAGCAAGAATTACTTTAAAGTACTCCAGTGCATTTCTGAGAGATGCTTTAGAGAAATCATAAAATACCGTCCTTAATCAAGAATTTTAGAGGGTTTTGAAATCATGTTCTTGACAGTAGCCACTTTATATCTACTGGCTTATGAACAGACTGAACCTTTGCAGGATCAGGACTGAAGGCCATAGTTCTGCAAATGTTTATGCATGAGTAGAAAGTAAGAACTGAGTCCTAAAAATCACAGCATGCTGTGGGTGAGGAAAAAAATGTAGAGGAAAACCAGAGAAAAGTGATATTTCTCAACCATAAATAATACAGTATCCTTCAAGACAACACTTTCATAGAATTTGTGTGAAATGAGATTTCTGCTTTCATAAATGAATGGCATTTTAGGATTATTACAATGGAAGAGAAAAATCTGCAGCCATTCAGCAGTTCCAGAACATTATTGAAAGAATACTTTAATTAAAAACCTAGAGCATCCCCCACTTGCCTGCCCTGCTCCTGTCCTGAAAAGCACTCTCCTTGCTTTCGTGAGCACCAGCAAATCAACCCTGTTAGTACAAGGTAGCTCTTGTTTGAATTGTGTACCCTGGAGATGCATAATTAGTGCAAAGGAACTGTTCCTGGGGGGGTTCAGATTCAGAGAAAGGAGAGAAATTAAAGTGCCCTGCATATGTGATCTGGATCCTGAGAAGAGGGTGAGATAAATTAACTGCAAATAAATTTTGTGAATTTGAACTTGCTGGATAAAATTTGGGTCACAAAGCTATTCATCCAATGCTTTTTACAGCTGAATTTTCTATCTGTGGTGGATAATTTTTATGGCTAGAAGGCTAATGCCATTCAGTAAAGGTTCTGTTTACTTCCAAAGAGGTGCATTCACAGCAATGTGTATAGATCCAAAGTGCTGTCTGGACTCCTCAGAATCAGAGAATATTTTGGTCCATTAAATAAACCAGTAACAAAAATCTATTTCCACAGTGAGTTGAAACACAAATTACCAGATTCTTTTGGTAAATATCTGCAAGAATAAATTCAGAGGATATGAAATCTTTAAATTTAGCTGAAGTACCTTTTTATTGGTAGGAATTATTTAACCCTTTTCAACCTTTACTTGTTTTAGATTTCTGCCACTTGTAGAGTGAGAAAAAAAATCTGAAATAAGAATTCATAACTTCATATAGAAAATGCTATAATATAGAAGCATAATATATTGAAGGAAGAAGAAAGCCAGCCCACAAATGCCAGTCTGCCTTTCTATCCTTTGCATCTTCCAAGCTGTTTGTTCTGATTCCTTGCTCCTTACACACAGGTATGTCTTCAGTACCATTCTGCCCTTCAATTTGGTTGCAATCAGTCTGTGTCATTTAAGTCATTAATTCAAGAGGCCTGGATATTATTTTGAAAGAAACCAGCACATACTTACTTTCCAAGGAGGTTGTGTGTGTTGCTGGTAGTGTTTAGAATTTCCCTCCCATCTTCTCTTAAAGCAGCCCTGTTCCTGTGCTAGGGACATCTAGACCAAGGAGGGCAGCCCTGCCTATGGCTCGTTACATCAGGGACTTCTTACAGCCTCCAGACCCCTATAAAGTCAGAGGGCATTTAATTACTTTAGCCAGAAAGAAAGGTTCTTAGGAACTCTGTCTCCTAGAGGTGTGGATGGATTCTAGACGGGGTGCATTTCTGTAGTTTAGCCCCTGCAGTGTGTGTTGGACCCATCAGCTCAGTGTAGCTGTCTGGCCAGGGTAATCTCCTGGTAGAAAAAGGCTGCATTGTGCAGCTGGAGTGAGTACCAGGCAGTGGCCCTGCATGGAGCCCTGTGCTGCCATGAGTATCTGTGCCCCGGCAAGTCAGCTATTCCCAGAGAATTAGCTTGAGCATACTGACAGGAGCTCCAGTCTCTGCAGTGATACTACCTGCATATCTGGTTCGTGGCAGTCAATTACACCTTGCATTTATATTTGTCAAGCAAGAATATCCCACATGTATTAAATGGCAAAGCTGAAGGACCCTTTTGGTAACTCCTGCCTGATGCAGCCACTGTCCTAATAATTACTGAATAAAAGTAACTTATTCAGTAAAATATTCTACACTGGTACATACTATCTATGGCCAAGATAGTATGTACCAGTATAGAATAATAATCTGTTGTGTAAGGAGTGGGGAGTGCAGTGCATTGCTGAAGGCTCAGGTTTTAGTCTGGTTCAACACAACCACCCAGACCTGGCTCTGAAGGAAGGTATAAACCAAGAAGAAAGAGTAATGGTGGAGTGTATTCTGAAAAAAAATTTAGCACTGGAAACAACATACAATCTCCTGCCCTGTTGCTGCATTCTCATCTCTAGCTGTTCTTTATCTGTGTTAAACATTTGCTCGGCTAGGAGTATTTTAATATGTTTATAGCGACTCAATTTCTTTTAAAGGAAGTGTAGTGAGTAAAAGTCTCTGTGGTCAGATTCTAAGCATGCATAAACATACATATACTTTTGTTCGTTCCACTTTGGGACTGGAAAGTGCCTTCTCAAATACCCAGCAGCTGCTTGAATATTCCATGGGTAAAAGTTCAAGGTGATGACCCTGTAGCTCTCAATATATTGACCCACAAATGACATAGTTCTGACTGTTGAAGGTTAGAGTACAAAACACACTAATTAGTATGCTACAGCATCAGGTTTCCCTATATTCTTCTTATCTATTTATTAAAAGATACATGCTTTTGCTATTCTCTGCCACTGAGTTTGTAATTTCCCAAACTGGTTTCATTTATGTGAAACTGGCCATTTTGTTGCTGACTTTTATATGGAAGCACTGGGGAAACTGGTGGTGTCTGAAGGGTTTTTGTAGCCCTCAAAACACTGGAAAATGTCTGTTTCACCCAGCTTACAGTCACACAATAAGCAGTCTCTAAGCATTTTGCCATGCCTAACATTTTGCTGCCATAGGCAACCACTTAATCTGCCTACACAGGAGCTAGCCCTGAGGGGATGCAATATGTGTTGGAAAGGGTAGATTTATACTAAAACATTACTTTTCAGGGCTGGTAGAAAAAATAGCTGTTCATTTGAGATTTCCTGCTTTATTCTCAGCTGCTCCAATAACTGAAGTGTTAAAGATTTCCACAATCAATGTTTCACATGGATTGCTTCTATAAGCAGGTTTGTTTCCACCTCAAAATCAGTACCGTATTTCTGCTTTAGTTTTAGCCTTCTATCATATAAGCATCTTCTGTATAAACCAGACTTGAAAGGGAGCCTTGTGAACCATGAGGAGACCAAAGTGAAAACCTATGACAGCCAGTTGGAAATGAATTCAGCTCTCATGGTTGGAGTCTCCTTTTTGTTTACATTTGCATTAAGTAGCACAGCAGAAGGAGGCACTGTGCCCAGGCTAGAGGGGTAACCCCTCTCCTTTGGGAGGCAAAGTAGACACTGAGTCTCCATTTAAACCTCATTATGACATCAATTCATGTGAAAAAAGAAAAATCACAGGTTTGTGGTTAATGCCTGTAATAAGCCCTTTAGAAACAAGCTGCCCTGGCAATGTTATTTAATCCTGCTACTTCCAGGCTTTTTTTATAATTGCATATTCCTCTGCTGTAAGAAACCAGGATTTGTTGTGAGTCAGGTCACCCTGTAGCTGTTTTACTTGAATGAAGAACTCAATTCACACTGCTTCTTAGAGTCTGTTATGACTCCTCTAATTTAAGACTGCTACCTGAGACAGACATATTTTATTTGGCTTTTTCTATGTAGATGGAATGTGAAATCTTGCAAAATTATCTCCAAGTGCCTCTATAGAATAAGACTCATAAGGCTCATTGTGATAAGTGAGTGCAGAGTAACCATAAAACTTCTCAGGTTGTCTGCACTCCACATGAGATATTTGGGTCTCAGTGGAATCAAGCATCCCACTCCTGTCACTGAGTGAAAGAAGAGTGGCTTGCTAAGGTTTTTTGTGAAAGGCAGATTTTGCAGGAAAGCCTTGTTCTCCCAAATGTATGTTAAATCAGCCATGAATGACCAGAACTACTGCATTCCCATGTCTTAAAGAGAGCCATGCTTCTTGGAAAAATGAGTTTTCAGCTTTGCAATGTTTTATATGTCCTATTCTTATCCTAATTAATTATTGTTATGATAGCTAATGAGCATGCAGAATGGACAGGAAAGGTGTTCACTGGCAAAGAACAGCCTCGGTTTCGGGATTTGAAAATAGCAGGCTGGGTCTCTGGGTAGTGAATACAATTCTTTCCCCTTCTCCACAGGCTGTGGGCTTGATTTTTAGCTCAAGCTGAGATACAGACATTACAAATGAATGAGAACAAGTATGGTTTTAGGCCACCTTTGTGTTTTGTTGTACTTGCACTCTGGCTGGTGGTGGGGTTGGCCTGAATTACAGCAACTCCAAGGCGAATCTAATTTACACTTGGATTGCCAAAAGTTGTTCTGGCAGTTGAAAATAGTGACATCTGCCAAGGGTGCAAATGCAGCCCTCTGTGCTTTTTTCTGATCACGTTGCATGGTATAAGAGCATATGCCACATCAACTGCTACTACTGGCAGCAAAAGCAGTCACATTTTCCTTCCATCAGCAAGCCTTCAGTCTCCTAGGCCTCACTTGAGGCATCTTTAACAATGGATGTAGTTGTAGTAATCACGAGTGTGCTGGCTTTGTTTCACTGAGAAAAGTTTCACATAGGCAGGACATTTCAAATGTTCAGTCTTTTCAATCATGTGTCCTCTTAGGATCAAGTTATCAAAGAGACCATTAAATTATTGACAACTAAGGAATTATGCTCCTGTCTTGAATCTACAGATTTATGTATAATGTGACCTGACTCCTATATCTCAGTAGGGGAAGCTGTTTGTAAATATTAACAGCAGTTCAATGTAAAAAAGAAATGAAAATCACTCCTTCAAAGAGTATTTTTTCTTTTTTATCTAATTCTCATTCTTAATTCTCCCCCAAAGTCTAGGGCTATACTTTTGCCAGGTATTTGTGACTGTCTGAAAGCTTGTTTTGGTCATTCTGGAGAGTTAATGCATCTGAGCTCACAGATCCTGCTAACAAGCATGATTCAAGCTTAGCATAAATGTTAATACAGTAATCTTCATTTTCTGAGTTTGGAGATTAAACAGAACAAATTCATGTGCAATATGATAGAGATCTGTGAAACCATGGAAAGCATAAAGAATCTGTATCAGGACTAATCACCTTCCCTTCCAATCCAAGAACTCAGGGGTTATTACATTAAACTAGGAGGAGGAAAACTCTAAGTGAACAAATGGAAGTGTTTCTTCTGTGTCTAGCTAAGCTGTGGAAATCCTTTCCACATGCTTTGGGTGTACTAAAAGCTTACAGAAGTTCAACGGGAGTCTGGTGCATTTCATCGGGAAAAAATAAAAGACATTATTAAACACATATTGTTGAATACATAAACATCAAGGTCAGAAAGTCATTGAGACCTTGGTAACCAGAAGCTTGAAGATTAGTAAGTCAAGGGTCATTTGTGTTTTCTTGTACTCTTCCTTGGACATCTGATTTTGGCCACTCTTACAGGCGGGATGTTGGATTACATGTGCTTTTGGGCTGATCCACTGTGGCTGCTCTCTGTTTCATTATGTTTTTTGTTGCCCTACAGATGCCTACAATGTTTGTGAAATACCCTGCATTGATGTGTAAGTCACATGCAATCTTCAAAGGGCCAACTTCTTCCCAGGGACTAGCCTAAGGTGACAAGCTGAGATTTTTAACTCTTAATTGTCAAAAATTAGATGAATTCTTCCCTGCATGACATAAACATTTAGTAGAGAAAAGAGTGTTCCTAGTTAAGGGAAGCTTGACTGAGAAAAAGATTGCTTTCTCTCTGTGTTCATGAAATTAGTTTGCACAAACAAAGCTTTGCAAGTAGGAACCTTCTCAAGGAATGAGCCCTAAATCAGGGCTCATTCAGTCTGAATAACCTGGATAAAAGCTTATATTTGAAGTTAGCTAACTATTTATATGCAGATTTATGTACTATCCAATCAACTGTAGACTTCTCTGAGATTTTTGATTTTGAGGGATATGAAAGATATGTTGATAATAATGTTTTAAATTTGTCTATGTCAATATAATTTCCATCAGTCAAAGATCATAATCTAGTGTTGTGAAATTGTATGAAAAAACTGCTTTGATAGTCTTTTTATACATATATTTAATAGTCTTCAGACTTATATACAGTTTTATATTAAACTAATAATTATATATAATATACAGTAAGTTAGAAATTAAGTGAGGCTACTAATATAAATCAGAAAACCCCCCTTCACTATTTTATTTCTCTATGTGAGTGCTTAATAAAAAGTTCACATGACAATGTAAAAGGGAAATATGGTGTCTTTTCATGTCTTGATTACCATAATTGTATAATATTTAATAAGATGCAGAGGAACACCCTAGATTTTGGAGCATCTTAGAAAATTCCTTTCGACATACTTGGCTGACCCTTTCTTTGCTGGTGACCCTAAGTGACAGAGCAAGTAATGCTATTAGTGTTTTCATGAAAGGTCTCACAGTAATGGTTGAATGTTGACATATTAATGAGGTTTAGATGTAGGTGGAAAGACTGCAGGATCTGGAGGCAGCTTGAAGTGTTATTTGCTAATTAGTGCCTTTCTGTAGTCATGCAGCCTTAGAGCTGATGCAGGGCAGGCCTGGAGTGGGATAGGACATCCTTTGGTAGAGATTTCTTGGCAGTAATCTGCTTTGCAGCTGTTCCAGGTGGTTTACAGGTCTTGCTCTAGCTCTTTGAGTTTAAGAAAGTGTTGGATTAGCAGAGAGCATTACACAGAAAAAGTGTGTTAGAAGCCTGGTAAGAATAGAAGCCAGGAAAGACCCAAAAGTTAGGAAATGTGGGAAATAGGGTTGTCTTGCGTATTTTTACTGCTCTTTCTCTGTGTGCACATGATCTCATCCTTAATTATAGGAACACATTATGGTTCATGAGATCCCAGTCCCAGTCACTGCTAACTTACTGAGCAGCTACTCAGTAAATTGTTTTTGTTCTTCAGTGTCTGACCTCTCATTTATTTCACACCTCTCAAAATCCCCTCTAGAGCTCCCTTTTTTTGCTTATCAATGTGATATTGCTGTTTTCTGGACATCACTAAGTCTACTTCCCTGTATTTGTGCAGAGAGAAGGGATGCTATTCTCTTTTCCACGGATGAAAAACTAAGCGTAGCAGCTGTATCTGAGATGGTCAGTCCTAAATGCAGTGTGTGCTCTCCTTTACTGTACCCATAACTTTCTATTTCCCTTGAAGGGTACATGACTCCTAAGTGAAACATACCCATTTATTCCTTTGAGACAGGAAGCATAGCCCTTCTAGGAGAATCTGGGTGATTCTGACTGACTCAGCGCCAGTCATGTGCTGTTCCTGGCTGTGACTGTACTAATAACTTAGTAGAATCCAAGAGTCTCTTGAATCTCGTGCATTTGTAGTATGAGTGGCATTGATCATGAATGAAAGTGGTGCTCCCTTCCTCATTCTGATGCACAGAGGGCACTGTAAAGCACAGGAACAGCTGAAAATATGCCAGGCAGTAACTGAAACAAGACAGACCATAATCCTGCCACAATGACTCCTAGTTCACATTTTTGGTAGTCTTTCTTTCTGCCCCTTCAAGCCCAAGGGAAATTAAAACTGTTCATAAATGCTTCATAATGAAGACATTAAATTTATTGTTGCTTCTTGTTTTTTGCTGGCAGTATGGTTCAAGAGCTGGGTTTGGTACTTCTCTAATTTGCAGATTAAATTAATGAGACAACTTTTCAGGCTTGGAAAAAACTTTCCCTTAGAATTTTATTGCATTATTTTGCCCTGTGGAGCACTTAAACTTTCTTATGGAGAAGTTGGTGTTCCTATTGGTAACACATCAGGCTTTATTTTTAAAATAAACTTGCCAAATGAAAACTGCAGCTCTATCAAACCCTTTTGTTTTCTCCCAAATTCCAGCTTGAACATCAGTGAGTACACTTAGTTGTTAATACTCAATGTCTTGTTTATAAGCAAAAAAGACCTGCTCTTGACCTCCCTTATTGTTGCTGTCTTCTGAGAGCTACAATGGAAATATTTTAAGACTTCAGGAACATGAAAGACTAATGACAGTTTTTATTTAACATTTTGCCCAGGTAGCATGAACCATCAAATAGAACAATCAATTAATTCCTTAAAGTTGAATTGAAGACATTAGTTGGTATATGACCCACTGATCAAATTGCACAGCACTTAGAGGACAGCAATGTATCTGAACAAAACAGTAATAATTTTATATCTAGTGCTTTTGGAAATAGCTTAATCAAATTATAATCTTAAGTAAAAAGAATAATGAGGTATTTACTTCAGAAAGGATTAAAAAACCTATCACAAAATGATCACTCCTTCTATCTTTCCCTGGATAAGATTTCCTATGATTTAAATTTAAACTAAGCTCTAGATGAATGCCCTGCTGAAAGGCCCTTGGACATGAGCTGTTTACTTTAAAGTAAGAGATGTATGTTCAGTTCTCCTCTTGAACAGTGCACAGTTTTCCTGTAATAACTCTGGAACAAGTCAGTACCTTATTGAACCAAGGAAAGAAAGTGGTAGTGTTCTGCCACGTCAGAGTGATGGCAATCTGTTTCTCTGAAGTTTGTGTTGCTCCTGTGTTTTGATTAGATTATTACTGTATTATTTTAACGTGGGGCCAAGTGTTTTGTAAAAGGGCATGTGCATTTTTACAGTTGTATTTATGCATGCCAAGAGCTCCCAGCTCTCTAACATACTCTTTTGCATGCTTAGATACTAAATATGTGAATGTGGTTGCAGTAGTTGTGAACATAGTTTTTAGCATAGTTAAATGTCTCTTAAGTTACATGGCCTTAAGGAAAAAAAGTCTTGCACATTTTACTTTGGTGGTTTATTGATAGCATTTAATCTGATTTAACATAATCTTAACATGAAAAAAAATCACCATCTTTTAGTAAACATTTCAGAGGCTTGTCTTCTATCCACACTGAAGTATGTATGTATTCTCATTTCAGATCCTGTACCCAGAGTCCATAGTGACTTTGTACACCTATTAAAGAGCTAAGAAGCTCTGCCATGGTAGATTTTGCCTGGGCAATTTTGTATTCTTTGCCTGCTCTTTCACACAGAATACATCAGATGGCAATTTCATTAATCCCAAATCACTTATGTATAGCTGGTCTTCTCCCTTCTTGCCTTTGTTGTGTTGATGTGTGGAAAGTGAAAGAAACAAGTATCACTGTAGAAGTGTTCATGACTGCATGAACTGTCCATTCCTGCTTTTGATTGGTGAGTCCAGTGTGAAGAACCCAGACCTGAAAGACAAGAGGTATTATTTTTTTCTGCCTCCCACATCTAGAATGAGTTCCCCTTGTAATCTCTTCCAAGAATAATGAAACACTATGCTCTCCCTAGCTTGGATTTAATTTCCTGCAAAAATTAATAAGTTTATGCTGGCACAAAATGAAGATAATTTCATAATAGCCATACCACAGCCATGTCTTTTGGATGTAGAAGTTTTTATAGATGGTACAAAGACGTGGCATTTTGTAAAAGCAAATAATGAAGGTGTTGAAAATGATGTCTTTAATGTTGCCTTAAAAATGTCTATCTAACTTCATGGTTACCATTTAAACTGCTAGCTGCTGCTAGCAATGCAGTCAGCAAACACTCACCCCTGCATTAGTTATAGAGTATTTAGCCACGGTGTGTGTAGGGATATAACACAGTCCATTGCCACTAAGCAACCCCTTATTTAAGAGAGAGAGATTCTCTTGGTACATGGAGTTAATACCTTGTGTTTGACAGTTTTCAGTGTGGGCTCAGCACCTGACTAAAATGCCTATTGTAGATGAGGCTAAAAAGACATCTCCCTGTCGCCCAGCCTGTGCTGTGTTGTGGACTTGGCTAAGATGTGCAGCTCTCCTCATTCAGTGCTTTGCTCTGCAGTGCTTTAACAAAAGGCTTCCATGAAATTCTCTCTCTCCTGCTGGCCTGTGATAAATTCCATGTGTCAGAAGTTGCAAAGGCTTTTAAAGAGGGTAGCTGGAAGTGCACAGCATCAAATAATTATTTTCCCATGTAAATGAAAATTGCAGGTTTTTTTGCATCTGAAATCAACAGGAGTGGCAAGACATCTGACAAACTGCTTTATAGCAGTTTTACCTCAGTAAAAATGTTTCAATTTGATTGTAAAAGAAGTTAATTGGTTATATTGATTAATGTGCAGCCTTCATTATGAACAATTTCTGAGTACCTCCTAGTTCCAAAGGATATCTTTTACAGTGGTTTAAATTTCTGCTTTTTTCAAAGCTCTACTAATCACCAAGAAAAAGCTGCCTCCTCTGTGAAGAAAGGATTACAAGTAAGGATTACCTTTGGGGGAGTGATTTAGCTGATTCAGCAGAGATAGTGGACTTCAACAGAGGAAAATTGCCTAATCCTTCTCTTTTCATTTAACTGCAGAATTTTAGTATGAGACCAGGAGAAACCAAAGAGAAAAGGACAGAATATTGATAAGTTTCCAGATACAATAGCAATGAAGACCATAAATCTTTTGACAGAGAAATGTTTACAATGCAAAATGATGAGAAATGTTTATTTTGTATTTATGGCTGAATTGTACTCATTGTGGAGAAAATTGTTGATGCTTTTTCTCTTTTTTATGGCTTCTTGGAATAGACTGATATGCAACTACTGCATTCTAAGCTACAGCTTATTTGTCATCTAGAACTTGATGCACGAGCAAATTACAATGACAATAGGAAGATGATTAAGCATTTTTTTTGCCATATAGAATGTGATCATTCTTCCTAATTATCTCCTTACACTTCCAAACTGCCTTCCATAAGACAAATAGATATTTGCACATGATGCAATAGATTTTGAAGTGACGGGGACATACTTCTCTTATCTCAGTGATAGATTTCCCCCTGCTTATGAGTTTTATCGCTTTCAACATTTCTGTTCTCTGATGGAATGAAAAGTTGATATAAGGATACTGAGAATAGTCCTGAGTTTAGTTGTACAAAACCACAGCATAGTCTTGTTTACTGCATATGAAATTATAGCTGAACTTCTTGGTCTGTCTTAATTACGTAACATTCATACAATGGTAGAAATAAAAGTCTTAATAAAATCAGTCTTACTGAGAGAGACCCTAAAGATTCAGGAAATATTTCTCACATTAGGATGCTTAAGCACAGATTTACAAAATATTTCAATATTAACTTCCCTTTAGAATCCATAATATTTAGCTCACAAATCAGGAGACATGAATTAGTATGTCTACGTTCACTACTTCCAAAGTGCTAGGCACCTCCACCCTGCTATAATCATAGTCAGCGGGTATCAGCACTATGCCTCAGCTGCAGGAATATGGATGTGAAATATCCTGTGAGATGATCTATAGTATCACAAGTAGACTCCAGATGACAATCTGGAGGAACTCAGGTCTTCTGTGAGAAGTGGCATATTGCCAGTACCTTAAAAACCCAAGGAATCTCAGTTGTGTTAGGTGGTTTTGTTCAGCCAACTGAACCAAGTCCCTACTGGGGACTAGGGACCCTGAGAGGAGCACAGAATTATTCAGCTGACCAGATTTTAGTATCTAATTCAAATTCCTAAATATAACATAGTGGCTATCTAGTGTCAGTTGTCATTTTTTCTATCTGAAAAATGCTCTTGATCCCCCTTTTCTTTTGGTTTGTTGTGGTTTAGGAATGGTTTTCTCTAATTTAGTGATTCCCACTTAAACCATGTGCCACTCCCTCACTGCCCCCCTTCCCCTATCCTTCCCAATGGGGTTGGAGGAGAGGAGAATTGGAGGTACAAAGGATAAATAAAGATCATAGGCTGATATAAGAACCATTTGCTGGAACCAGCAATGAGATAAGAAAATTATCAGTAACAGCAATAATGCTAATGACAGGGGCTACAAGAAAGGAGCAAATGATTCAGGATGAACGCTTTGCCTGCCCCAGGGGACACCTCCCTGGAAGACTCCTTTTCCCTGCCCAGCAATGACATCAGGTGGTATAGGATCACCTCCTGTCCCAGCTGTACCTGCTCCTGGCTACTGCAAAAATTAACCCTGTCGTAGCCAGAACCAGGACATGGTTCTACTAGCACATGGGCACTTTAAAGCTATAATAAACAGTCATTCTGTTACCAGTAATTGAGGTGAAGACAGTGAATAATTGAGTTTTCCAGAATTCTCAAAACAGGGTCATTTGGGTTGTTCACAGACTGGTGGCTTTTGAATATTTCCAAGGATGAAGAGTCAACAATCTATCTGTTGTAGTTAATCTGTTCTAGTTTTTGACCTCCTTCACAGTAAAAAATATTTTTCTGAGGTTATACAGAAAATTCTACTTTATCAACACCCAGCCTCGAGTCCTTTGATAGTACCACTAACAAGAGTCTGATTCCATCCTCTTTACTGTCTCCCATGAGGTTTTTATACACATGAATAAAATAATCCTAAGCCTTGTTTTCTCTAGGGTGAAAAAGTCCAACTCTCTCAGTAACATCTCATATATCAGATGATCTAATCCCTTAATCATTTCAGTTTCCCTAAATCACTAGGTTTCTATTCTCTAAAACAGTTGTATTTCTTATTTACACCACACACTTTCAAAACCTGTTTTAACTTGAAATTTCTCTTTCAGCATTTGTGAAGAGCAAACAACATTTCCACTTTTAATTATTGCTTATTTTCCCTGATTTTCACCTCTAGCCATAGAATTTCCTAGTTGCCAAACTGTCTAAGGAAGCTGGAAGCATTCCTGAAATGCCTGGCTGATTTTTCAATGTCCACAAGCCAAATTATTTTGTTTAGAGTATTTTCTTTTCAAACCGCATTAGTGAGCTTGGGAAGAGAAATTATTTTTATGCTCAGACAATATGTAAAGAAGCTTTTAAATGTAATTTTGAATTTTCTTCTCCATTCACAAGCTGCCTTTTTCCTCAGTCCAGTAATTACCACCTTTGCCACCAACAAAGCCGGTATTCAAACAGAGAAGGATGAAAAAATAAATGCATAATATTTGCTGAATGATTCTATGAGAGTTTGTATAATTTATGCAAGTTCCCTACAAAGACACTAACAAATGATTCCTTGATGTAAAGACATAGCCCCATTGAACAACAGGCCATCAAGGACAACCAATAATACAAGAAATATGTTCAACTGCCTCGGAAAGACTTTTGTTGATCTTTTGATTTAAATCACATCTAATCCAAGTTAAGGAAAAATGTTGCTAGGTAAACAAAAATTAGTCAGATCCCACTTTCCCAACCTCAGTGTGGCTGATGAGCTTAATGAATAACCAAAGCATCTTATTCTCTTAGCGTTCAGTTGTACATAATTTTACCTGCTGGCCTTGCAATTGGTCTCTAGGATCAAGCAAACGATGGCTACCTCAGTTTGGGATCTTCCCAAGGTTTTATTTCCACACCATCAGTGGAAAGGAATTGCCACATCATCTCCTGTGTGAAACTACATTTAAGGAAATATTCCACGTGATGAATCTGCAAAACCAGCTATGTACATCAGTGTTTGGAGCAGCAATAGATTATATCCAAGAAACTTAAAAGTTCATTTTGCAATTAAGTTTAACTTCACTTTGCAGTTGAATATTTTTTTTTCAACTGACATATAAATAATCTTATCCTATAAATCACACATGAATGAATAAGAAAATGTTTCCCTGGTATACAGGCAAACAGGCCAATTCACAGGGACTCTAGTTAGCATGTCTGCATGAAGTGCATGTAGTAATGGAAATAGTATAACATCTCTGAAATTGCTCTTTCACATTACTATACCAGAGCATTCTATGAATTCTGATCAATAGTCTCAATATCCCTGTAAATTACAAAGCACCTCTTTTGCTGAGACAAGTATAAAAATCTGATTCTTATAGTTCAGATAGGGAAGAGATATGAATAACTTTTTAGAATTGGGAAAATGAAAGATCTGTTCTCATTTATTTATTTCTTTACCTGTGATTAGATGTCTTTGGCAGGGAAGGATTGGCAGCTTTTTTGATTTATTATGTTATCTTAATGGAGGTAAGGACTTCTGAACTCAGGATAAGAAATAATTTTTGCAATTGAGAGTGTGCCTCTTTGGCTATCCTGTTCCTTGCCTACGTGCTGAGGCTGTGAAAAAGCTTAACTGATTAGGCTCATTATAAGACCCTTGAGTTTTGGGAAAAAACTCTAGTCATTTTTAGTATTGAAGAATAACAGACTTGTGTGTATGGGCCTTGTCCTGAGAAAAGAAATAAAAGAATTGAAATGTAGTCTTTTGAGAAAATTCTGCTGCTTGATATATGTGTCTTACCAGACTTTAGAAAATAATAGCAATCCTTATAAAACAGGTTTTATTGAAACCTGAAGACTATTTGACATACATTCCATATTATGCTCTTTATTTTCTATTAATTGCATCAATTATGGATTTTGTTAATTTCTACAATAATCTTATACTTCACTTATTAAATTGTTTTGGTCCTGAAAACATGCAAGGAAAACAGTATCTATTAAGAGGCAGAATGGTTTTCTGAATTGTACTTAACTCTTCTTTATGGAATTTTGTGTTGGAATCTAAAAGGCAGCAATTGAAAATAAAAACAAGCAAACTGTACCTACAATATCTATGATTCATCTATTAATTTGAGACAGGTTGTTGACATTTCTTATATCCTGCAGTAGCTTTTAAAATATTGTAAAATATTTCATTAATTTTGTGTCTGAAAGGATCTGTTGCCTCCTTTTTTCCTCCCTCAGTTGACATAAGAGATTTTGTTGAGGAAACTTCCTCTCTTGATTTTCCCTAAGTGTATATTCACCTCTACTAAAGATGTTTTCTTGGGAATCAATGTTTGTCAACCTTCTAAACCAAACTGTGCTATACATTGTGCTCTGAATGTATAGCAGTTGAATTTAAAGTAAGGGGCAATATTTTTTCTGCTAATTTTTATCTGGAGAATAAAAAAAAAATATCAAGTATGAGTTTCAGAGAATTTCCAGGTGAAATCCACTAAATTGCAGGAATATTTGAGATATTACAGGGAAATGATATAATGACAATAAATTTGCATGTAGTGGTACAGCGGTGGAAGTTGGGAATAATCACATTTATTAATTTTGATCATTTCACAGGAAAAATATTTTACAACTTGAAAACCTATTTTTGATTCAGAGGTCCCATGGTAACAGTCACCAAAAATCAAATATAAGGGAATTCAGGTGTGGTAAAGACTGCGTGCTTTTAGTTTTTGTCTATCATTTGAATCATAGGTGCTCCAATCTGGGATAAAAATAAATTTTGTAGTGGCATATTAATGAATCTGTCCTGAACAATTATCTTAAAATGATGAGGATATAAATTAAATTTTTCTCTACTGTTTTGGAGGAATCTTCCACTCAATTCAACTGTCAAATCAAGTCAAATGTCAGCATAATTGGTTGCAAAGTAGTCCTTAATAAGTCCTTAGTAATCAGTATTTCAACTGTCAGTCTAATTTAGTGACTGCAACATTCATAATTACAAGAAGTTTTAGAGCTACAGTTAACCACTGGAGAGGCAGGGGGGCCCACAGAATGCTTTGGTGAGCTGTCAAGAGATCAGAAACATTTTAAAAATTGAATGTGCTTTTAACCATTTTACAGTTGAAAAGGAGTATGTTAAATGTCATCTTTAAAGGCATCTCTGTGATAATAGCATGGACCCAGCGAGATGTGAATAATACAATAATTTGCTGCCATTTTACTAAGTGATATGATAATAACACTGTGCCATTACTTGGAATACTTCTTATTAAGTGCTTGCAGATTAAATATCAAATGCCCTATTGTTCTACCTAAACAACTTATCCATCAATTTTCTGATATTTTCATCCAAAAGAAAAGAAAATTTTATATGTTACCATAGAGTTCCTATAGTAACAGTTTTGAATGGAACACATCCACTGTGCTGATAATAGGAGAAAACAAAACAAAACAAACATTGCTGAATTAACATAATAGGCACCAAGCTGCAGGAACATTTGCTTGTGTGACCTTGGAATCCCTGGCTGTGACTTGTCTCAGGGAAATTAAGTATAGCATTTAGCATGATCTTATAGAAGATGATTAATTTAAAGGATTGTTTTCCCTTCCTTTCCTCTGGTATTATTTAATACTGTTTAATAGTTCCATGGGAGAGATGATTCCAGTAGAATATGGAATTGTAATTCTTTGTATGTATTGCCACAGCCCCTAGAACAGAAACAGTCAGTTAACTGTTGTCACACTTTGCTGAGATTTGCTAATTTTTTGGCAAATCCCACTGGCTATTTAAGAAATGTTACTTGGTGCATCTCCCTCGGAGGTAGAGAAGTGGGGCCTCCTGGTTCCCAAGCACCTGGGAGAATATTTCAAATAAGGTACATTTCTTAGGGCAAGATACAGAGGATTCAGCTGATCAAACCTGGACCTCTACAAACCCTAGCATCTTTAGATTCTGAAAAACAACTCACAAAAATTTTGTGGTATAATTAGTCTATCTTTTAAAGATGTCTATTTGCAGGTATAATGAACAGATCGCTAAAAGTAACTGTTCTTTCCATCAAGCCCAATCTAGGTGAGGTGAGTCCTATATTAAGAAGTTAGTTGTGTGTAACTAAGCATCTGATTTGCTTGCAGCATTCATACATGCACATTCCATATTCTGTTGGAAGTTCATTTTAAACTTAATTGGAATTTCTGAAAAGAAAGTAACAGTGGGAGACAAACATGGAAAATAAAATTCTGAAGAGAAACATTCAACTGCAGTGTCAGCAGAATGATACTACGGCTGCAGCACTGACGGAAGGCAGAGGCTACAAACTAGGTGGGAGACGTTTTCAGTACTTTCTCCCTGTAATGTGCAAATTTAAAATCAACTTTATAAATAGAATTCCACAGTTAAAAGTGTAGCTACAGCAACTGTATATTTTTCATACACGTAGTAATCACCAGTCTAAATTGGAAAATAGTTCAAATTGTACATTAGTAGCTTTCAGAAAAGCTTAATGAAGAACTTTAAGACTTGAGTTATGGTGTCAGGAAAGCTAAATCTACAAGCTCCTTATTTTTCATATTATTTTACTTTTTTTTTTAGGTGAGCAAAACCCCATTAATTTTTGTTGTGTAGTAGGCTGTAAATGGGAATCATAGCTATGTGAATCAAACTGACAAGAACTGTGGATGAGTTGTGGCAATAGTTCCAAAGTGGAAGAACTTTCCGTATAAAAATCTTATTCTGCTTCTGCAACAATGATGGTAATTTTGAAGTAAGAGAATTTACGCTTGTGGTTGGTAGAAGTAAGAGCAGAATCTAGCCCATCTCTTGCTTTTAAATGTCTCAATCTTCAGGAATTTATGAATTCCTGGAAATATTTGTTTTAACTTCTAGACTTTGATTAGTCTCTCTAGCTTCTTTGGAATAGCCTGAAAAACTAAAGTTAAGTAATTAATTCCACTAACATAATATCTCATAATTAGTAATGTTTGTGGCATTTTTTAATGTTTTCCAGCAGTAGGTCATGTTCCTGTTTGAAAGCTGTCAGAGCAACTTTAGCATATACAGATAGTAGCAATAATTATAGTACATTACAGGACTGCTTTTGCTCCAAGAAAAAAATCTCATGGATTGTGAAATGCACTTATCTCTAGTTTAAAAAAATGACTTTCTGTACTTAAAAGACTTGAGTGCTTTTTTAGACAGTATGGAAAAGGTTTCATTTTAACTTTTAACTTGTAAAGCCAAATACAAATGATACAGTTTGGAAATTTTAATCAGAATTAATTTCTTTTGGTGCCAGATGGTGTAAAGCTGTCAGATTTGTGGGGTTTTTTCAAGATATTTCTTTCAAATTGATAATTGGTAACGTGTATAGCCATTTTCCCCTGATTGCCAAAATATCTTTCTAGACATTACTGCACACTGTGGCAGTGTCTGTCAGGGGCAGCATGGTGGGGGTCTGTCCGTGCTAAAAACAACTGGCAGCTGAAGAATGTATTCTTTTATTGCTGCTTTGATGTGTTACAGCAATTCAGCCAGATACTTTATACCACTTACTTTTTTAGAGAAGAACTAGCAGCATACAATTTCCTGCTGTGAATCTGAGATCTGTTTGAGATGGGAGAACAGGAAAAGGGAACAAAATAGGCAAACTCATCATGTATGATTTTATATTCATAAGTTTGATATGTATATTACAGAATTAAAAAAAAAAATTTAATAAGCCGTCCTTAGGTGACTGTGTCATATAGATGCAGAAAGTCAAAACCCTCTTGCTTTCTGTAGAGTTTGCTGGCTATCTCCTGAACTTTTTGAATCATTTTAGATTTACTGAGCTTGTTAGAATTTCAGATCAAATTATAAAGTGGTACAATCTCACCTCAAGTACTGTGTGTGATTTTGGATTCCACAATGTAAAGAACACAGAAAGCTTTTGGAAACTGTCCAAATGAGGGCTATGAAGGTAGTGAAGGGCCTTGAGGGGAAGCCCTGTGAGGAATGGCTGAGGGCACTTTGTCTGTTCAGTCTGGAGAAGAGGGGTCTGAACAGGCCAAGGCTGAAGCCTCATTGCAGTTACAACTTCTTTGTGAGGGGAACAGGAGGGGCAGGCACTGATCTCTCCTCCTCTCTGGTGACCAGTGACAGAACCCAAGGGAACGGGCCGAAGCTGTGTCAGGGAGGTTCAGGTTGGGTGTTAGAAAAAGGCTCTTCACCCAGAGGGTGCTTGGGCACTGCACAGGCTCCCCAGGGCAGTGGTCACAGCAGCAACCTGAAGAGCCCAGGAAGTGTTTGGACAATGCTCTTGGACACATGGTGTGACTCCAGGGAATGGTGCTCTGCAGGGCCAGAGCTGGACTGGATGATCCTTGTGGGGCCCTTCCAACTCAGCATTCTGTGATTTTATGCCTTATTTGAAAACTTGGTACATGAGGGTTTCTTAATGTTTTTGAAACACAAGTATAGTTTTATGAATGTTGTGTAAGTGAAAGTATTATCTGTTATATATCAGAGATCTTTTCTATCACAATTCTCTTTTATTGCAGAGGTGGTATCTATTGTAGATACCTTTTCTGTGCCATGTCTTCGTGATTTGAATAGCTATAATTATGTGAAGTTTTACATGGTCATAATATGGAGGGATTTTTTTTTCTAAAGTTAAAATAATAAGTTACAGAAAGCAGAAAAGCAAAACTCCAATCTTTGGTGGTGATTCATGCAAGTGGAAGTCTGTGTATGAAATAAATCTTATTGGAGACAAGAATATTGTTATGGTAAGAATACAGACAACGTGGTTCTTAGTGTGAATTTTTTGCTAGATTTTAAGCTATATAAAATTTCAGGGCTGTGAAAACATGAACCTCTTATGATTAACATTGTCTATTATTTGGATACAATTTTTATATGTAAGCCTTGATTTTGTTTCATGCATTTTTTTTTATTTTGTGCAATTGTTAGTAACTTGTTTCTGCAGACAAAAATAGTCCATTATATAACTAAGAATAGTACCAGAGTGCAGCTCTCAGTAGCTGTATAAATTGCAAGTACTTTTGAGATTTCTCAGGCATTTCAGTTAGGCTACCTTGAAGATAACCAGGATGACACAGTGGATCACTGACTATTTAAGGGGCCATCAGAGAAAAGGCATAATCAGGGCTGGCTTTATTCACTGTCAGTGCTATGAGTTCCACTGCTAAAACTACCAGTAAAAGTTGAGGCTAAGGCAACAGGTCCCTTTAAAGCACCTGGACTTGAATCCAGACAGTTTCCCCCCTCTACTCAGAGCTAGCAGTGCTCCAGCCTGGGCATCCTGCAGGAGGCTTTCTGCTGATGGCACAGCGCCAGCAGCTGGGGCTGCAGGACAGAGACCCCAGAGCATTGCGTGGCACTGCAGGAGAGCCTGGATCATATGCCTGTGGTGGGGGGATGTGAGGAAAAGGGTGGTCACGTGTATTTTGAGGCAGGTATGTGAGATTTCACCAGGGTTGAGGTCAAATCTCACATACCTGCCTCAGAAGTGTAGCACCCAGTAGAGGGATTGTCCTGGACTCAAGTCTAATAAATAAAATCTTTGCTGCCTTTCTTGGGATAGTTCAGGTTGGATGGAACCTAAGGAGCAGTCAGCTTTGAGCTGACCCAGGTGCTTCAGGGTCTTATCCAACTGGGTCTTGAAAATTCCCAAGGATGAAGAGAAGCTGGACAGCCTCTGTGGGCAATTTCTTGCAAAGTTTTACCATTCTCACGAGGGAAAAAAAAAAAAAAGGGAAAAAACCAGTCTGAACCCCTCTAGTTTCACTTTATGCTCTGTGGGTTTCATCTACTCACCATGTCCCACTGTAAAGATCCTGATCTGTCTTCCTACAGCCTCCCTGTGGGTGCTGGGGGCTGTTCTTTGCTCTGCTCAAATCCATTTTTCAGGCTGCATAAGCCCATCTCCTTGCCAGAGTGGCAGCCCTTTGCTGCTGATCCAACCCATCACCCTGGTGCCTTATCAGGCAACCACAGCTAAGTGCAGTGCTCCAGCAGTGGCCCAAGGAGTGCTGAGTGGAGGGGGACAATCCCTTCCCAATCCCTTGCCTCCTTGTACTGGCTCTGCCCCTGCTGATGCAGCCCAGGACATTGGTGGCTCTCTGCTGCCAGGGCACTGCTCAGCTTCCTGCCCGCATGAATAATTTAAACACAAAAAAAAAATATAGTTGAGTTTCTATTTTTAGCCAAATAACTTATTTTTAGCTCTCTCCCTTACAAATGTAGTCTTGCAAATATGAGTAGAGAAAAATGATGTCTGAAAGCTGAACTGAGAAAACATTCATTTTAGCCTCCAAAGCCTGCCTAGTGTCCTCTATATATCTATTTAAATGGCTTCCTTTGAGAATGAGGTTATAGGTCAACCTATATATTAATTAATTTGGGGGCTTATGTTATCCAGCCATGACTCTTCTGTAGCCATTGAGACAATTTCCTGTGCCAGTTTCAAGAAACCATTTAAGAAAAACTGGTAAAAACAAATAACTTCTCAGATCACCTCAAAATCCTCAGACCAGATCTGCTGTTTGGAATCTTGGTCTGGTCCAGCCAAAGAAATATCAGCTGTCATGAAAATGCCATGAATTAGATTACTTGAGTCTAGTTATGAAACTAATATTTTATATTTCAGCATAATTGAAAATGACAGGAACATTTTCATTGTCTTTGCATGTGTTGTTTTTAAAAATTCTATGTGTGACTGCTGTGGTTTTCCTGTATTTTGTAGTTTCATATGTCTTCTGGGAAAATTAATCATATGCTAGTAAAGAATACTAGAATATATATTAACAAAAATGAGTGTTTTGGAGAAGGTTCTTTTTGTTTTTCTGAATGGCAAGGATTGTTTATCACAAACTTGTAAGGCTTCAAAGGTAAAATCAATATAAATCCCCCAGTGAAAAGTAGAAACATCCATTTTGTAATAGTCTAATCTGCCACATTTGACACAACTGCCTGTTTAATGAGAAAACATAATTAAAATCAATGAGATATTTTTAAAATAATTTCTTAAATTGGCCTAATGTTCATATCTTGAAAAAAAATTATATTCTTATATTCCTTAGTTTGGACAAAATTACAGCTTTTTTTTTTCTTTGAGTCCTATTTCAAAATGAATTTGAACTCTATCAGCAAGCAATAAATAAATCTTGTAGCTTCACGAAAGTGATAGAGTTGGAACATATCAAAATGTACAGGTTTCAGGAATCATATTTTACATACTTATGAAAACTTTTGCCTTAACCTTATGTTTTATTATCAGTCTTTTTTAGCTCTACTGGGCATGGGGAAAGTTTGTGGTTGTTAGGGATTTTTTTTTAAACTTTCAATACAGATTAAAAAATCAGCAAATGTTCGTATCTGTAAAATTTATCCCTTTTTAATAGTGGAGTTTAGGAATACAAAATAATCTTTTTTAATCTTAACTAACATGCCTGTTTTCTCACTACTATAAAATTTACTACACCAATACTTTCAAATTTAAGTGCAACATTTCTTATTTACCAAAAAGTCCCACGTGGTTACTTATATGTTAAATGACTAAAGTAATTTACAATTATCACTTTTCAATCTCATAATTAATGCAAAGATAGAATCCGGCTTTATTAGGTATAATGTGTGTGACTGTGCAAAAAATCAAATCAAAATACCAGGAGTAATACATTGTTTACTGAATTTAAATAAGAGCATGTATCTAATCTAATAGAAACAAATTCCTTAATGCACATCTGCATCCTCTTTCTTTGAATCCTTCTCAACCTTTAAGCATTTTTTAATAAAAATACATTTAGGATTTTTTTTTCATGTATAATCACACAAGTCCTTTGTTTGATTACAGCTATGACATTCTGATTTATGATGAGTTTTCTCCTTCCTGCATTTTATTGAAACTTTTTTTTTGTAAACTAATAGAATATCCTGAACTATTACTTTTAAATCCTATAATTACAACAAAAAATACCACTTACCATGCTCTTTTATGCTTAGTCTTTCCAGTGCCAGTGGAGCTTCACCAAGCAATATGGTTCTTAAATATAAACAATCAAGTTAGAACACCTTTCAAATGGAAATCCTAAATGATGGATTGTTACTAGCAGGGGGTCCATGCAGGCATCTTATAAGCTTATATTAATGGCCTCACTCTTAAAATCTTGTATGGTTCTAATTGCATGAGATATAAATAGGGTGCATATAAGAACTGCAGAACTTTCAACAGAGGAAAACGATTACCGAGCTTTAGGAAAATTCTCCAAGAGGAATAATATACTATGAAGAAAATATATTGGAAAAAAAAAAGGGTTTTTTTTGGTTCTTTGCATTCAAGAATGGTTTTAAGATATAAGGATATATGGACCTGAAAAGTGTCATGCTTTTTGCAATTTGACAATCTTCTTATTTTCAGTATGTAATGAGTATACAATTTCAAAAAGTGTCTGATTTATTCTGAAGTAAGAATGATTGTTGTGTATTTTCAGTGGAGAGGAGTAGGCTGTAGAAAACTAAGGGTGGCCAAAATCTAGTGTGAGGAACAGACTCCAAATACCTGCTCAATCCTTGGTACTCTAGACCTGAATATTTTTGTCAAGGGATAACAACCATTTCTTTACAAACTTCTGAAATGGTTTTGCAGTTTTTGAGATGGATAATTTGGTTTGGGGTTTTATTACTTCTTTTTTTTTTTTTTTTTTTTTAGCAGAAGGAGAAGAAAGAAAAATCAATACTGTAATCAATCAGAAAGGCACTGAATGATTCCTCTGGCAGTCCCCCACAACAGCAGTTGATGAGGTCAGATAAGGACATGACAGACTGTCAGTGCTGGGTAAACCTTTTCTCCTGGGTGAATTAATACAATATTTGTAGCTGCAAGGAAGAACAGCCATTTCTGAATGGTCCTTGAAGGGGTTGAAAGAAGGGTCAAATAAAAGTTATTTCAATTAGCCCTATAGTTAAATAACAAGTCAGTTAGGTGACCTTAAGTCAGTCAAGATGGAAAAAAACCAAAACCAAATAAATTAAAAAAGCAAATCTAAGTGTGAAATTCCAGCTTCCCTGAATTTTTTCATGCCCTCTTTTTACTTTTCTAGTCTGGTTTTTAAGTGCAGTGTCTATCTGCCAGTTGTGAAATCAACGTGTGGGCTGTGTCAGTCAGTCACATCAGCTGCGGGGTCCTTGCTTTCCCCACAGGCTGCCTATTGTGCTGTGTCGTGTAAAAATTATGTATTAAGGAGTAAAGATGTCTTTGCTATCTTCTGCCTTTGGTAACTTGGATTCTTTCAAATTATGGTGATGATAAAAGGACAGAATCATCTCCCCCACTTTATGAATGAAACTACTCAGAAATCCTTTCATCTGTCAAACCCTCTCACAGGACAAAAAGACTGTGCAATGTAAACGTGAGAAGGCTTTTATAAAACCCTAGCTAGACTGCTGCAGCCTGCATTCCAGTTAACCTTTATTTTTAACATTTGTGTTTTTTTTTTTTTATGCATAGCAACAAGAATATTACACAATGACAAGCTGTAACCCCGTGTGGAGCTCTGTGGAGTTGAAAGCAGAGCTGGGCATTGGGAGAGGGGTTATCACAGGGCTGTTATCACTCAGGTGTGTGGTCATTACTGAGTGGGGCTCACTTGTGAAACCAGTGCACTTGTCAGTCTTCTAGGTCACTGGCATGAGGGGATTAGCTGGTAGGATATGGTTTTGTCCTCAGCTATCTTGCTGGGTGAAACAGGTTGTAGAAGTAGCAGATGATCTCAGTCTAAGAGCAGGTGCTGCAGTCCTGGTTACATGTAAATGGTGTTTATAAGCCCTTTTGCATATTTCTCCTTGGTGGGACAAAAGCCTGTAATGGCAGCTTGGCAGAAGAGCACTGAGTTTATCACTTGGCTTTCTGAGACACTGTATTTAAGAACAGAAAAGAACTACAGAATTTCTGCCCTGAGGGTTTTTTCCTGAGAGAAGCTGCATTAAATACCTATACTATGCTATTAGAGTGTCTCATGCAAATGTTTAACCAAAAAACACCAGCCTGAGATGACTTCAATTTATTCTTAGAAATAAGAATCCAAAAAGAATCAACAAAGAAAGTGTGCAAAACTGTAATTTAAAATTGGTGTTCTGCATTTCCTCCTCTCTACCTAAAAAGACTTGAGGCAATTAGATCCTTAGGCATCTGTGTCTGGTGATATGAAAACCCTTGCTGGTGCCCAAGGTGGGGATTTCTGTCTTCTGTCAGGGATGCCTAAAAATGTGGAGGCAAGTGATTAAGCTTCTTTCACAGCTGATGAAATAAACTCCTAAAAAGAGTGATCTATCTTCTGCTACAATAGCTTATCTAAATTAAGTCAGATTAACCTCTCTCTGGAGGTAACTGTTTCACTGATTAATGAAGTAGATAAGTCCCACTTTTGAATCCATATTTACCAAAAAAACCCTATTTTGCTTCAAGTAATTGTAGCAAAATATCTGATACCTCCATTATCTGAGCACTGCCCAAGCATCATATCTGTTTTCTAGTTCTATTTGTGCCTGTATATGTGTCAACTTAATCTAGACAGCTAGGATTCACTTAGGAGAATCAAGAAATCAAGGCAAACTCTGCCTAAATCCTCTGATGCTCCACAAAACTACCACTGATTGCTAGGAGAGTACATCTATCTCAATTTCTGTAGAAATTTCTACTCACTTGAGATGCCTTATTTTAGGCCTGTCTCTTCCAAAGCTGTTCATAACTCAGATTTATCTCTTGAATGCATTTAGATGTGAGTGAATTGCAAAGATCATCAAGTTTTATATAGGAAGCATGCTGAGAATCTGAAGCATGTGAGATCCCGTGTCACATCTCATCCTGAAACTATATGTTGTACTTGCCTGTCACTCAGAAGTGCAAAAAAGATCATACTTGCATGTCAGTGATATTCAGAATGGGATTATTATTTTTTTATTAGGAGCTGAATTAAAACACCATGCCAATGATCCTGCACAACATTTGGTGGTTAAAATCTGGATTAAGCATGGGAGGGAACATGCCCTTCTTTGTCTGTTAGAGCAAGAAGTAGTTTCTAGTATGTGAGGAATTACATAAACTGATCTAAGTAGTCCAGCAATGAGAAAGTGCTTGTTACAATAAGGGAATCTGATTATAAATCAGGAGAGTGTTTTCTGCCTGTCCCTTTTGGTACCATAATTTTGCTGCTGTCAGCCTTTTCTTCAAGAGCTGAGCTTTGAGCTGCCCTAGAGAAAAGGGTTATGCCAATACTAATGAGAAGGGTAGGAGTGTTTGGGACTAACTGGGGAATAATTCCTTTTTGTTTTGTTATCTTGTGAAATAATGGCAATAAAGATAATGCTAATGAGGTACAAATCTTCCAAGCATTAGTCCTATTTGACCTTGGCTAATGAAGAGCAGACAAATCTTCAAAACTGGGATACGGAGATTGCTGTGAGATAATGACCAACACAGCTGGGTAGCCTGAGTGGGCACACACACTGGGATGCAAATCAAATGTGTGAGACAAGACTGGGTATGAAATCTAAACATATTTTTTAAGATTACTTATATCCCATGCAATATCAGGGACAGAAAAAAAAAGCCCACAGACCAACCTAGCTGCACATCACTATAAAGCTCAAAATCCTACTGTTAAAGTGTGTGCAAAAGATCCTCCCTTAAACCCTTGTTGTAGATTGGGGTGACATAAGCCTTCTTCCAGTGTATTCCCTGATTTCCAAAACTTCTAAAATATTTTGGAAAGCCCTTGCAATAACATCAGCCAGCTCTCTCAGAACCCTTGGGTGGATGATGTCTGTCCCCATCAGCTTGTGGGGGTCGAGATCCTCCAATAGCTCACACACCAACTCTTCTGTCACTGAGGGTAGATCTGTTTTTACAGAGATGTAAGACTGCGTTTTTTAACACTGAGGGAAAACTGACACTGCCAGAAGAGACATAATTTTTTTTTTGGAAGGATGTCCCAGTGATAGCACTTACACTTGTGAGTACCTCTCTTTCTGCCCCTAGTCTATGTTTTCATGATTACAGTCAGTCTTAGAATGATGGGTGTCTGAGCAGGGTTTGCTGTGGTTCAAGGCGTGTGGAAAAAAATAGGGAGGCCAGTTCAAAACTTAAATTATTACACTTTGGTCTTTGGCATAAAGCAGCAGAATTGTGTGCTGCTAAAAATATGTCAGTATTTTGACACCTTGGGTATGCCTGCTTTTTCCTCTTTATTATATATGTCTTCAGTGCAATTTAGAGAAGTAATGTTGGAGTTTTGCCAGTGATGTTACATATTCCAGAGATTCCTTCAATTCCTTCCTCTGATCAGATATTCTGGCTTTGTGTTTGCAGTCACAAAGAGCCATCAGAAGCATACAAAAATGAATTTTCTGTCTTGTGATTTTTGCACTATCTTGCTTCGAACATTTTGGTGAAGGATGTAAGGATGGGTTGAAGGGGACATCAGTGAACTTTGCCTATTCTCCAGGATGCTTAGACAGGATGCAGAAAACACATAATATTAGAGACCTGTATAATCCTCTGTCCCTAAGATGTTGTTGGAGATTGCTCTTGATAGTTTCACTTTAGCTACTTACCCATGACGGAATGTTTTTGAACTCTGGCTGACTGACACTGGTTATTTATACAGACAGACCAAAGATTTCATTTTTAGACATATATTAGCTTTTTGTTTATTTTCCTTGCCGAAATGCTTCATAGTATTTGAAAACAATAAAAAGGCCAGATAACCCCTTGCCCCATGTCCAAAATCTGGATCTCCTGATTAAGCCTGACACTAATGATTGTCACTGAAGTGAGAGATGGCTACATTAAAGTTGATTAATCGAACTTAAACTTTGTGGATTTTTTGGTAAACACAGGGAGTTTTAGTGTATGTGGCTAGGTTTTTCTCCAGCAGTTGTTGAAAAAAAAAATCTTTATACTGAAGAACTGCACATTAGACCCATGGAGGAAACCGTATCTCCTGAAAATTTAAATAATTTTTGTTCCACTTTTTCCCTTAATGTGCTCACTATGTCTACTACTCTGTTACTGTGAGGACTTGCTGTATCACCATTTAAAGACATGGATTTTTACAATAAGTAAGACAGAAATGCCAATTGACTTACAACTGTATATCAAGGATAGAGGTTTCAAGATGCCCTTCTATCCTATTTTTCTTTTAGTAATTTTAGCCTCTGCTAAATCAGAGATTTCATTATGCATATTTGTTATCAGTGATTAATTTCACAAAAGCATATCCTACAAAACAACTTTAATCTTTTGCGTATGGATCATCACATATCAGTGTTAAAAGGCAGAATTAGGGACATTAAGAGAATCTTGCAATTATTGCTTAATCATGACACAGTTTGAAGAATTGAATCTTTTAAGAGGAAATATTTTAAATCAATGTGACACTTGAAAATTGTTTTAAATACTTCATGCATTTTGATCTGTGAAATTATTCTTGAGGAAAAACAGATGAAAAGAAGTATTGCAATAAAAATTCAAGGAGCATATTTTTTCATTAAATATTTACCAGCCATTCAAACTTTAGCGGTTTTACTCTGCAACTGAAGAAGAGACTTTGGGGTTTACATCTGTAAATCTTTGTGCTGGTGCCTACCGAAAGGGATTAAACCCAAGGCAAGCCTCTGCCACAGTTGTAAGTTATTTAGTAGGCAAATTTAGAGTGCAAGTGTTCTCCTGTAAATTTTAATGGTTGAAATAAAACTAGAAGTATTAAATAAAAATTAATAACCAATTTCTTGAGTGCAGCAGAAATTATGGATGCACCGTATTTGCATCATAAAAGAAATATGATAAGCACATGTGTGCAATCTGGTACTGGCTCTTCAGGGCACTCATTCCTTCTTGGAAAAGAAGACAGAACACTGAAAAGGAGAGAACTCTTTTTCCCAATGTACAGCTTTTCAGATGGGGCTACGCTGAACTAGTCAAACATCTTAAATTTATTGTTCAGAATATACTTTTCAATTGCAGTCAAAGATACTACATTTACTTGCTTTAAAAGATACTTGCATATTTTTCTTTTTTTTCCTTATCTAGAAGCTTCAGCTTCCAGATCAGCAGCAACTGGGATTTGGGCTGAAAATACTCTTCATGTATCTTATTAGTCATATTATGTGCATAATATTAAATACATTATAAATGTACACAGGAACACACTTGGGTCATCATAGGACACTTTCTGTACTGTTGGGAGCAATGTAATTTGTTTAACTGAAGAAAATTAATTAGACCACATTATACTCAGTATTTTTTCAAATGTGAGTCAGTTGCAGAAATGTTGCTTTTATCTTAGTAAACATAATTTTATCGATGTTATTCTTAATGTTATTTTTATTATTGGTGTTTTGTCTCAATCTTCAGAAGTCAGATACCATGGAAAAGTGAGACTGTTTTACTCACAAACTAGAATAAAAGTCCCATAGAAGTCTGTAACATGTCCTGTTCTGTCAGTTCTTTGCCTCCTACCACTTCTGGTTTGTCCCTTTATCGCTAGACATAGTAATATAAACATTCTAATGTGGGGTACCATATAAATATTTAAGATGTTTGCTAGTCATATAAGTATTTCTTGTTTTTATTGTTGGTGAAATGTTTGATATTGATTTGAGGTAAGTGCTTTTTTATTGAAAAATAACTTTATTTTCATGAAACCTGGCATGATGAGGAGGGAACAGAGCTGACCAGAAAGTAGCTTTTTCCTTTCTGAAAAGTTTGGAGTTTTATGAATTCCTTAGATACTTTTCTTCAGTCTTTTCTAGAAGTTTGACATTTTTGCCAAAGGAATTTCATAAATGAAATGCTCTGTTTTTCTGGAAAAGTTTAATTGGAAGCTATTGGGACAGCTTTAGGAAAAAATCTGATTAAAAATAGGTGATCATTTTGTTCTGCATTTGGAGAAATACAATGCTGAGATAATGCAAGAGTACTTTATTCTGCTGAAGACAAAACGTGCAGCTATTACACCTGCACTACTGGCCTTGAGGTGCTGGGGAAACATTTCCCTGAAGTGCCCCATGCAGATGCAGATGTGTGCAGCACCCCCATCAGCCATGCAAAAAAGTCAGATTAAATTTGTTGATAGATGGGAGGGAGAACAGGAGTGCCTAGCATGTCAGTAGATAAATTTTGGAGTAAAAAATGCATGGCAAGTATTAGAGTCCTTCCCTAAACTGTCTACCTCTCCTTGAATGTGAGAAGGATAAGGGTCAGCTGCATCTCCTCATACTATAATGAAAAATAGGTAGATTTTGATTGACTTGTCTAAATATCATTGCCTTCAATATCATCACATCCAGATGCAGAAAAGATCTTTTTCTGGGTCTGATTTTTTATGTACTCCACAACACAGTGTCACCTGTCTAGAGGACACGTGTAGGGAAGGTGTTCACTGTTCTGGTGTCTACTCTTAAACACCACAGGCCTTCAGCTCATCAGATAAAGGTCAAGGACCAGAGGCACTGAGGGCAGTCTGTACTTCCAGGTGGTTTGTCCAGCAGGACTGCTGCTCTGCTTACATCTGCTCTGTTTTGTGGTTGGGATTCCTCTGTCCTTATTTTGTCTTCCAAAAATTCAACGTGCTCTTACCAGCTGATCTTTTTAGTTAGAACAACTCACCCAATTTTCACATGGGGTGAAAATGCACTAAGGCACGAGATGTGGTTCTTGGGACAGTCTTATGCAAGGCCAGGAACTGGATTTTGATGATCCTTGTGGGGCCTTTCCAACACAGGATATTCTGTGATCCTAGGATTCACCTCAGCTTAAGTAATGTATCTAAAATAAATTGAGTCACCATTTGAAGACAACTTTTTTTAAGTAATGAGAACCAGAGAAGCAAACTAACTCTAAAAATCCTACTTTTTGTCATCTAAGTTGTCTGAAAGTGATTTTCATCTTTCATCTTGGACAGCTGGCTTGTCTGTAGCTTCTATCAGTGGTAAGCATGAACAACAGTGGACTCAACCAGTTAACAGAGAGGAGCTTCCCGAGCTTTCTGTCTTCATGACAAGGGCTGACACAGTTTGCACATTGTGAGCTTTTGCCCTCTTTAGTCTTGTTCTGCCTTCAGTCAAAAGTGATTATCACTGTAATCCCATTGAGGTTCAGAGGTCCAGCACTACAGAGGCAGAGCAGTACTTGGGTGTGATGCCTTCCAGCAAAGCCTCATGCTGCAGGAAATGCTTCCACAGCACTGTGAAAGGTTCCCTTTTTTCTTAATAAAGTGTGGTAATGATGGCAGGATGCTGTGGGCAGCAGCAGTGCCTGTGATGCTTCTGTTACCAAGAGCATCCAGCCATTCCCCTCACTGACCCCTCTGCCCAGCAAGGGGAGCTGCAGGGCCATGCTGCCAGGGCTGGCTGCACCTCTGGGGGTGTCTGGTTGCCAACAGTGGGGCAGGCAACAGCCTCTAGTATGGCAGTGCTAAGGAGAGGTAAATTTATCATAACTGTGTTTCTAATTTTTTTTTTTCTTAGCTGCTCTAGAAAGCAGTTTATGGAAATGCAAATGTTGTGATAACAGTTCTGTGCAAGCTGATGAAAATGTTTGATAAATTAGGTGAATTGCAGGCTAGGTTTTCTCAGCTTACAGGATTTTGTACTCTTCTCTCCCATTTTGACTCATTTTTTGGCACATACCGTGTAATTTTATTTCAGTAGTCTGCTTAAAATTTCGGGTTGACTTTTCACTCTTGATTCATATTAGTCTTCTGAATTGTGGTGTGTAAGCTGTGGTGACAGGGACTTTCTTTTGGGGGCGGTTTGGAACTGTAATCACATTTTCGCTTTATCACATCTTCATATTCTCACTTTTCCAGCGTGCTGGCCCCTGGCAGTTGATTCATCATGCGTCCCTAAGCAAAAACATGGACTGGGACACAGAAAGCAATAATAGAGTAGAATAAATCATATTACAGTCTCATGTCTGGGGGGAAAAGATCAGAGAAGGCATGCTAGCTGTGAATGTAAATGTATTGTATGGCTTCTGGTTTGTCAGCTCAATTGGTGTGGTTGTGAATTTATTGAGTCTAGGTTTTGAAAAATGCAGCACTGTCTGCTTTGTTCAGAATCAATACCAGTCAACAGAATGAACCAGATTTGACTGGTCAAATACTCTGGCAAATTATTTCATGTGTGTTTCATGAGAAATATTGTATATGTTGCTCCTACTGAAGTAATAATTACTAATATAAACTGAAATATTAAGTGTATGCCCATTGCATTGGCACATGCTTAATATTTTTATAGCAAGTACAGGCAAGAATACACTCTTAAAAATTGCATGAGAACAATAAATGAATGGATAATTCTATCACAGATATTTATTTAGGCACTCATTTGTTTGTTTTGCTTTTTTTCCTCCACATAATTAGGTGCCTAATTGTGTGAGGAGACCTACTGGATTTCCATGTGTGAACAGCAGTGATTCATTGAAGAATACACTTGCTCTAAGCATTTGTAGTACATTTTCTGGAAAGCTGATGTGAAAAATTACATTTCCAGATTTTCTCGAAAGAGTTCACGATTTAAAAAAAATAACAATCCTTCCTTTGAAAACTCCCACCACTCAATTTCAAAATGTCATAGATGGGATTTAGTACTAGACATAAAATTGTAGGTACTAGGGTTTACAAACTGTTAGTTTTTTACCTATGTATCTAAAGCTACAGCTGCCTGTTATAGTACAAATAAATTCAGTGCAGCCTTTACTTGTAAATTTTTTTCTTATCCAAAATTCTCCATACTATATTTCACTATGAAAATACATACAAGAAGAGGGAAGATTTTTTTTTTTAGTCAGTACTTTTATATCATACACATTTTCTTTGCTTTGGAAAAAGGAAAAGCAAAGGGCTACCTCTCCTCTCTCCAGACAAACATGTATTTTATGAAAGCTTGACAGCATACTGTAATAACTAAATTATAATGAACACAGTCTGCTCAAAAATAAAATGTTAGTACCATTTATTGAGATGACAATGCTATAGGTTTGCTGGTCTTTTTTTTTTTTTTGCTATCTCTTCACTAATTTGTGTGTCCAAAAGTCCTTGTGTACCAAATGGAGAACAAAGCTGTGAATATGATATGCTAACAAGACATACAAAGACGTGTTGGAGAGTCCATTGAAGGCCCCAAATTGATTAAGGTATAATCCTTTGGCACAGGAGGATGGGCTGAGACAGCCAGGCTTGTTCACCCTGGAGAAAACTGATCAGTGTGTACCTGGTGATGGGCAGTGAAGACAGGTTCTTTTCAGACCAGAGAGGCTGTGGAGTTTTTTCTATCCATTCTTTACTATTTCTTTACATACTTACATGCAGCATATAGATTAACCTAAATTTTCCTTGTAGTAGATGTAGGGTCTTCTTATGTCTGTCAGTCTGGGCAATGTAACAAAGAATGATGCTTTTTATCTTCTAAATGCTTTTTATAATTTTTTTTGTTTCTGTCATTTTTGCACTTCAAAATGGATTTTATTATATTTTTTCCAAACAAAGGTTGTTGTTTCTTCTCCCAGGTAACAAGTGACAGGACAAGAGAAAATGGCCTCAAGTTGCTCTGGGGGAGGTTTACATTGGATATTTTGAAGAATTTCTTCACTTCAGAATGCCCAGGCAAGGGGTGGAATCACCCTCCCTGGAAGTTTTCAAAAAACTTATGGATGTGTCCCTGAGGGACATGGTTTAGTGGTGAACAGGGCAGTGCTGGGTTAACAGTTGGACTTGATGAGCTTAGAGGCAATTTTGATTCTGAGAGAGGCAAAACCTTACAGAGTAGAAGGGGAAGAAGCAATGAGTACAAGCTTTCCTGTGACTCCCCTTAAGTAACTACTCCTAGCCACGGTCAGCAGGCTGTGGAGATAACTTTTTAAACAAGACAAAGTAGTTCTTTGTATTAGCTGTTTGTTTCTTAAAAAAAACCAAAAAAACAAAAAAACAAAAAAAAAACAACAACAACAAAAAAAAAAACCACCAAAAAAAAAACCCCCCAAAACAACAAAAAAGCGCCCTAACAACCTACCCAAACTTATTTTATTATTTTTTTAATTTGTGATCCCAGCTAGGCTCAGAACCACTTGAAACCTCTGGGATTGGAAATGAGGAAAACAAAGACTCTAAAGTGCTGACAAAATCTTTTATTCAGAAAATTATGATTCAGTGGAGTTAAATTGTACTAGTAAATGGGCCATAAGTAGGTACAAGAGTATTTAGTTTTAATAAACAGGTTCTGGAAATACATGTATTTGCATTACCTCCCTTAAAATCTGCAGGTGGGGATTATAATCAGTTTAATCTTTTGTTAGTCTCCCTCTCAGAGCAAATGGTGTGCTGTACTTTTCACAGGGCCAGACACCTGGGGAGCAGTGACAGCAGGGAGGTCCCGGAGTTGAAACAAAATGTTCTTTAAAGCAGGTGTGTTTCAAGTTTCAGAATGGAACCTGTGTAATGTTTATATTAAAATATACTGCATCTTACTGGCAGACTTAGTGTTAGACTTTGACACATTTATTTAAATTCTTTTTTCTTCTTTTGCACAATTGACTGATCCCTCTATTTGAATACATTAGGTCAGAAACCAAAATGCCGCCTCTACAATTTCACAATCTGTATGCAAAAAGAGCATGAATGGAAGTTATAAACACCCATTTGGTTTCCTGGATGGTGAGATGTTCCTTCAGGCTCTGTTGGTTTAATCAATGCATGAAATAGATTACATTTGTTTAGGGTGGTGATAGCCTGACTAATGCATTGACTTCAGCTGGAAAAAGAATAGCCAGCAATACTTGAGGAGGAACAGTTAATCCACCCACATTAAAAACATAGCAGTGTGATTTTGAGACAGAGTGCCTTGGAATTGCTATGCAAATTTTGTACATGTTAATGTGAAACAAAAAATAACTTAGCCATGTTTTAAGTAATAATAAATAAATCATTATCATAATAATGACTTGCTCAAGGATTGAAAGTATTGCTTTAAAACATTTACTCTTCATTCCCAAACTCCTTACACATGTCTAGATTTGGAAACTTGCATTATATTATTTATTATCTGCTGATGAAGCATGATGAGGTTTTCTGATTGACTTGCCAAGTGATTAGCAAAAAACCTGAATTATTTGTGATTGCTCCAGTTAGGGAGATTAGTTAATACTATAGCTATTTCTGTTTCAGGAAATAGAGAGCAAACTTTTTGCTTCTGTCTGATTCCAGTGTGTTTGATGCTATTTTCATTAGAATTCAAGCCAATAAGGCTACTTTTTCAACCACCCTATGAAACCAGAACTGGTTTCATAATGGAAATTACAATATTTTGGTTTCAAAAGGGCCATGTGGTACAGTCAGGCATGCTGCTCAGGCTTCAGCCAAGGAAGGTTTCTTTACCTCTGCTGGGAAATGGAAAGTGTTACAAATGGAGAATCACAGCTCTTTGAAGTGCCTTTGAGGCTGGTATACAGTCTTGTATAAGTGCAGAAAAGTATAGTATAGTGTTGGAATTGGAATTTGGAATTGGAATTTGGAAGAAGAATAGCTCCACAGCTCAGGGAAACGGGATTCAAAACTTCTCAGACCTTTTTGCCTGTCCCCTCCACTGGATGGTCACACACATGCAGATATGTATGAATGTGTGTAAGCAGTTGTGCTCAGGCAGTGAGATTGCAGGAGGCTACTGAGTAAGGAGAGGGCTTGGCTTTGTGTAACCACCTCAACATGAGTGTCCACTGTAGGAGATGAGGAAACAAAGATCCTTCTTGTTAGAAGCAGCAAATACTCAGCTTGAAGTACAACCAAATAACTGATCTCCTTGCTGGTGTTTGCACAACTGTACAGAACAGCAAAGATGGTAAAAAGATGCTGGTTCTTGTTGAAGATTTTGTCCATGCATGTGGTGATAGATAGGGATTAGGGCAGGGAGATTCCAGCAATGCAGACAGGCTCAGAGCTGGAGATCCCTCTGTACAATGTCAGCACCTGGTCAATCCATTCCTCTGACCTGCAAGCCTCTGAGAGGATGGCAGAGTTCGAAGTCTTCAAAATAATGCTTGGAACTTGGTTTGAGTTAAAATATGTTTTTGAATGCTATGATAAGCCTATTTCATACCCTTATTTTGTTTTTCCAGAAATTTTATGCAAATTTCAATTTTAATGAAAATAGGAAAAATAAGAGCCCGTGTCTCTACTCACAGTTTCAAGTCACATTTTTTATAATTCTGTGACAGCATAGAAGCTGTCAAAAAGCTTTAAGCTGAAAAAAGCTTTAAGCTTTTTTCTTTAGGGTCCATTAACCTATGCCTGGTGCTTCTTTTCCTATGATTATTTATTTTTCAAGTAAAATTATTCCAAAGCCACCAGCACATTCCAAAACCAAAAGCCAGTGGGAAACATTCTTTCATCATCATCATTTTTTTTTCTGAGAAAAAACCCCACCTCACTTGAAAGCTTCTATGTTCTTGTAACCTAACCTTTTATTTGCAGCAGTGAGAAAGTTAGGTTAGCATGTTACATACATAATCCTCAGGTGTTAGAGCTCCTTCAAATTTGTCACATAATACAAGCAGAGAGGCTGGTGTACTCTGAAGAGGTGTCCCGGGTGCCCATGTGTTAGACTTTGTGTGGGAGACTCATGGGATATGTTGTGACAGAAGTCTGAGGTTTCTGCTCTATGAAAAAAGGAAAAATTCTGCCTCCACCACTCACTCCCACCCCTGTCATGTGGAAATATTTATACTTTTTTTGATGGGACCATTCTGTTTGACATAAAACTGTGCCTCTGTGGGAATAGTTCTGGCCTCCTGTGAGCTGGATCTACATTCTCCATCCCCTGTGGTGCTTCCATGGAACACAGCACAGTGTGTGGGGAGAGCACAGGATAACCCTGCATGGTGTGTGTTTCCATTAGGCTCACTGATAGGGGAAATAGGACCTGATGTGTGTGAATACTGAAACCCATGACAAATTTAATATCATGTTGAAGGGACTGGTTCAATTAAATTACAATCATGGACATATTTTTAAACATGTTCCAATAGAATATTTTAATAACCCAATCTATCTTAAGAGCTTCTCAAATTCATTCTTATTCTTTTTGTTAAAATGAAAAAGGTAATAGTCTGATATCTGATTTAAAAGACAAATTCTGAAGGAAAGTCGCAGCAGAATTTTTAGCCAGCAAGGTGTACAAAACCAGTTTTCTTGCTTTTTGGGGGCTTCTAAGCATACCAGCATTGCAGATTAGATTTGATAGTTGATTGAATATCAGGTTAAGCGATTAGAGTAGCTACAAAATTTAAGAGGACATATGGGTAAGCTGAGAAAAAATGTAGAAAAGGGTAGAAGAAAGATCAGAGAAATTTGCTGGAAAATGAAAATGTTTAATTTGCTAACAGGGATCTTAGGCAATTAATGAAATCTAGTATTATTGAGGGTGCTTTCTGAGCTTCTGTTTGAGATAGCAAGCTCCACCTGTGTATTTGTTTGGTTCCTGTGCCTTATACTGAGGTAGAATATAAAAGAAGTAAAAGAAGATATTTCTGCTTCTTGCATACTGATGGCAAGAAAAGATGATTATACTTTGGTAATTTTTCATTGAAATGGAATAATGAAATATGGCTATAAACAAAATAGCATATCAAATAGCATATATTGTTTCCTTCTAAGTTCTATAATTTGGGGAATTTTCTCTGATATGAAAACCTTCTTAATTCCTATGCTTTGAAAATGTCACCTTCTGTTCTCCATGTGAAACACAGTTCTTCTCCGTGCATTTTTATTACATTGATTGTTTCACTGATGGTACACATTCCCATCCAGAACTACTTGGGTACTATATTTTCCTGATTAAATTACAAACTCATTAGGTTTGGCAGGTTATTTTGTTATGCATTATATGAAATACCACATGTATCTAATATTTGATTGTATTTCACCCTCATTTTGCCACCACAAAATGGCTAGCTGTGCCTGCTCTATCTGATTTACTAATAACTGTTATTGTCACAATATAGAGTTGCAGAACAAAAGCACCTTTTAGTAAAGACAGATGTGATGTTTTGAAGGAATTATCTTCAAGACCTCAGATGAACCTCCTCTTTGCACAGGGGAAACCTGAACTGTTCTAATCCTTACAAGTCAATTATCATCTAAACTGCTCATTTCCTGCTGCAATTCAAGATTCATAAAATCTGAATGGGATATGCATTTTTAATGTTATGGCAGGAACCATAAATATTGTTCGCCTTGTTTGCCAGAATCTTAATACAATAATGACTATAAAGCTGCAGGAAGGAAAAATATCTAAGATGCATTGATTCAGTTTCATAACCCAATAATTCTGACAACCTTTTCAAATGATTAAATGGGCCTGGAGAAATCCAGGCCCTGAAGTATTATCTCCATTTGTGAAACCCTAAATGTTTTTCTGTTGATTTTTTTTTTCCCCTTTCTTCTTTTAAATAATGCAGGAGCAGGTGCTGGCATTTCAGTTCAACTAATTAGTTTCTAATTTACTGTAAACATCTTAGAATTCCATGAGCATGTCTCAGTGGTATCTGAGAGGAAACAATCTACTGGTTCGATAAATCTCCCCTGAAATACCACTGAGAATTGACTGCATGAAGTGTATGGCCTTACTTAATATATCTGAGTTTTTTAGAATACACTGAAAAGCAAGATAACAGTTCCAAGCTTTCTCTGATATTATCATTATCTCTGCAAAGACAATCTGAAGGAACCTTGTGTTAATGACCCATTGTTCTAATTTTAAAAAGCTATGAAATGTTGCATTGTGTTTCAATGCGCTATTGGAATTGGTCCAGACATTAAATGTGTTTGTAGTGATATTGCCACAGGAATCTTCAGCAATGCTTTGCAGTATTTTTGTGATTTGTGTATCTAATTTATAGATCAAAATGTAGACATAAGTATTTAAATATTTCACTTGTTTCTGCGTTATTGACTTCATAAAATGGTTGCATTTACAATGAGAAAATTTGGTTGTAACTGTTCATTAAAATAAACCAGGAACTTTGTCTAAATATTTTTGTTTTTAAAATGTTTATGAACATGTTATATATATACACATTAAACTTAGTTGGTTTTTTTTAAAGATAACTAGAATTGGAAAAAATGCTTGAATTTCTGTATTAGTACTTTTTATTCATATGTTAATTGTAAAACATTTTAAAATAATGTTATCTCCTTCTGTTTTTCTTCATTATTATTGATTGTTTTTAAATTAAGATAAATGACACTTTGAAGATACAGAAGGGTACTAAGTTATACATGCTTATTTTTTCTGACTTTGCCTTAAAAACCAAAGACAGTTGTCTTAGTACAGATGGTAGGATTTACATTTCACCATTTGGCTGGAGCCCTAACTTACCTCCCAGTGTGTTAGCAAATCCCTCAGGAATGCTCTGGAGCTGAACCAGCACTGGTGACACTGAAATCCCTCTCTCAGAGCTGCTACACTTACCAACTGCTTGGCAGCATGTGCATCTTTCCTTTCTCCAGGGCCCATCAGCATCGTTTGCCCTGGTAGAACCATTTTGGCAATTTGCAAAGAACGGAGCAAAGGACTGGCTGAGGCTAACACTACTTGTGTCTGAGGTTTCACTTACATTTTTTTATGTTCTGGAACCAGAAACTATTTTTCCAGGACACTTCAGAGGGTGATGAGGAAGGACTGAGTTGCTCAACACTTCAGTGTCAGCAGAGAAAATATATTTATAAATGTACTTTCAAAGACAAAAAGCTAGATATGCAGGGTCTTGCTGAAAATGTGTCAGAGCCTATTAATACAAGAGTATAACAGGCTTTTGGTGTAGCTATTGCTTCTTGAACCTCAAAGATACTAATTTTTATTGTCTCTGAATAATTCACTCTTGTAAGAATGAGGTTTTTCTGATATGCAATTTTCTTAAAATTTCATTGGATATTATGTAGGAAAAAGTGAACACTGATATAAATGTTTACTGTCTGCTTATTTACAGACATTTATTTATTTTGATATTTTGAATTCTTAACCAGTAAAGGGAATCTTTAAAATACCTCCCATGAGGTATTTTTGTGTGAGTGGCTAAAAGGTTGAATGGCTAAAAAGTTGATACCAGCTGGAACAAAAATGTCTATAGACAACTCTGATGCATAGAGTGCTAATTCCTGTTTTTATGCAGATTTTTTCATCTCTGCTTTCATTTGATATCTAATTTCTTTAAATAAATTCTATATTGCTTAATACAAGAAAAACAACATTGTCATTAAAGTAATATGTGTTGAGGAAAAGAAAAATAGCTGAGAGATTAGGATGTGTTTGGAAGAGAGCTGAAAAAAAAATTAAAATACATATAAGTTTATGTGCAGGAAAAAAGTGTTAACAGAAAATTATGTTGATATACATAGGAGGAATCCCAGTTGATGTGGAGTGGAAAATTATATAATTGCTACCCTTTATGTTGCAGGGCTTGACACATAAAGGGATAGAATCCTCAAGCTCCTTCAGATGGGTTTTCAGTTACTCTGGAACTGGAGCTGCTATGCACTGCACTGTCCTTGTGCCAGCAAAATAATTTCCAGCCCTTCTGGCTGGAGACATTTTTCTCATGGCATCATTTGTATCCTTGTTTCAAGGTTTTCTTGGCAGATAATCCCCTGTCCTATACCCTAATATAAATTAGCTTAACTCTATCTAACTAAGTTTAATTGATTAAACTGAGAGTGATGTGTGTTCTCAATGCATATTCCATGGTAAAGGAGGAGCCTCTGTCCTATTTCACAAGCTTTAAACTTCCTCCCATTGCTGATAACTCTGTTACAAGAACCAGAAAACAGCATCCCCGCCAAGCTTAATTACGCAGATGCAACTGTTTATGAGAGAAGGATTTCCCCCCCTACAGTTATGAGAGTTAGAAATTGTCTTTTTAATATCCTGCCAAATTTGCTGAACTGTTTCCAAACTGAGCTGGACTGTCATCCAAATAGCCTCAGGAAATTTTATTGCTACATATCTTCACGCTGAAAAATTCAAGTCCTTAGTTTTCATGAGGAAACATTGGATTTTTTTTCCATGCATAAAGGATCAGATCAAGTTGTCAGAAGTTCCTGGTCTTCTTCCTATCCTTACAATAGATACTGGGAAGTAATGATTTTTTTGGTGAAAATCTGAGTCAGAGTGGGTGGTACAATTAGACTGTAATGTTGAACAAGTTATTGAATAACCTCTGCCTCTCTGCCTGTGAAACTGGGGCAAGTAAAGGCCATTTTAAAGCTAATAGCAAGCTATTAATTAGTGTTCCTAGAGCTACTTTGAGTTCTCATAAGGAAGATTTTATTTATATGAAATGATCAACTGGAATTCTCTTAGTGACCCTTTTTGTTTCTCACACCCAATTTTCTTCTTTCTATAGCTAGGAAATGGAGGATTTTGGAGTGTGATAGATGAGTTATATCTTTGTGGAGAAAACAGGAGGGCGTGAGATTAGGTAAATCAATCCTTACAAGCACCTCAGTGAAGAGGCACTGCAGTAGGAGGGTGCCTGGGTCTTTGCAGAGCTGAGATCTAACAGAGTCATTTAGCAGAGGCTGCTGGATTGGTTTGGTGCCTGGGATTTAACTTTTGCATCTGACTGCAGTGGTTTTTTGTGTGGTAGTGGTTGTCATTCTTTCCACATGAGTAGCTTCTGGGTACATGTTCTGCTGTTATTAAGTCCTCAAGTTATGGCTTGATGGCAGTGGACAGAACAATTTCTTAGCAGAAAATTCTTAGCAAGTGCACAAGTGACTGCTCAGTGAAGCATTGTAATTAAAGTAGTGATGGTATACAATCTCCTAAATTACTTCAGACTGTCAAGGTGGTGAAGCAAATGCCAGCTCAGAGTAATAAGCTGAGCAGTAAACTCATAAAATAGTTGTTCTTTGTTCTGACATGGCTCATTTAAATCTCTTTTTCTCCTAATTCAATACCTGGAGAGAATCTTATAAATATTTTGGGTAGACATAAAAATGTTTCTTTAAAATGAAATTATTGGAGCCTTTTACAGAAGGCAGCAACTGATAGTTCAGTACTGCATTCTTACTCATGATGATTACTAGCAATGGGATAAACCCTAACACACAGTTTTGTTGTGTGAATGTGGGAGAGATGTGTGTTCAACTATTACAAATTTCTATTGCACTGGGGTCAGTGGTTTTTGCTGTCTATTTTTTTCTGTTTGTTTTTTGTTACTTTCAAACATTTTATCCTAAAAGCATCTCTATATATACACACTATAATTTCACCCATCTTTTACAGGGATGTAATTTACTAATTTCATTTCCTTTATATATAATGAGTTTGTTTTGATTGGGTTTTTTTTTTGTTGGTTTTTTTTAATGGTTTTTTGTGTTTGTTATTTTTTAAATCAGAGCACATTGTAGGAATAAAATAAATCTCTTAAATCTTTGTTTTTATGCCTGTGTGCTTCATCACTGTCCATACTCATTTTCAATATGTTCATTAGAGCAGAATGACCCCAAATGAGCATAGAGTGCCTGAAGTGACTGGATCACAATGTCTGTCATTCATAATTATGAACATTTACTGAATATTTAAAATTTTTTAAAGTTGATGGTGGGTGTGGAGGAGAAAAGATGAAGTGGTACTTCTCCCTCAGGATATCCATTTGGTTTCCCATATATTTTTGTATAATTGAACTTCTGGCAACTGGACTTTCACTGTTTAGTACTATTTAAAGGTAGTGTTTTTAGCACTTTCCCCATATAATTAATGACTCTGGTATCCTCTTGGGTGGCATTTAGGTTTGAAAGAAGAAGCAATTATTTAACAAATTGATGAGCTGTTGGCTCTCTGATTTTTTTAAAGCTCCTGGAATTGTGGCAAGAGTTCTTCTGTCCCAAATGTAAGTGTCTGAAAATTACTCATCTGATTCATATCCGAGGATATTCTCACAGTAAAAGCTACAAACACCTCCAAAAGGTGAGTCACTTTATTTTAAGGCTAGATGTGGAATTAATCTTTTCAGATGGCTGTAAATCTCCACAGAGACAGGCAGTTTTAGCGTAAGATTCATATCTCCTAGAGTAGGCATCTAAAACAGATCAGATCAGATGAATCCACATTAGGAGAAAAGAAATATGCCCTAGTGCAAGAAAAAAAAAATACTGTTTCTTGGCATTCACTATCCAGGGGCTTAGATGATTAGCTTAGACTTGAGATCTAGCTTGGAAATGCATTAAGTTGATTGATACTTGCAACACAGACTGATTGTAAACAACCAGCTCTGCATAATGTGGTTACTGGTTTGCATAAAGGATGTAAGTCCATGGAATTCAAAAGATCTCTGTGAATTTACAACATTGTCTTCTCTTTCATTGGTCATAAATCGCTGCAAGTTCATAGGACTGAAAACAACCATGCTGCTTTCCAAGTGCTGAGAGGTTGATGAAGCAAGTATATTGAAAATTTTGGTTAAACTATGTTAGAAAAGCTTAGAATAAGCTTGCTATGTTATCTGACCAGCTATTCTCTAACATAATTATCTGAATGCTGGAAACTTTGAGCTGTTCCTTAAAATGTGTAAATGCATACTGATTTAATTAACTTTACACTAGAGTATAAAATACCCCGTAGACAGATACTGAGATTCAAGAATTCTGGAATTAACACAGATTTCTACTGTCATTCCATTGTTGAAACCTACATGACTCTGCTCTTTGGTCCTTCTGTAGCTGATAAAGCTGATATGAGCCAAATTTTCAGCAAGGACTAACCTGTGACATTAACCTAGGTCCCTCCTCACCATTATCTCTCCTCCTCCATACTCTTGTTTCCTCTTTTATTTCTCCCAGCTTTTTCTGCAATACATGTGGGGGAGGCTGTCTGCCATCAATGAAGGTTCTGCTTTCCAGTAAAAGCAAGTCTGGAAAAAAACATGGCAAAAAATTTCAGTTTCCTAATTTATTTCTGTTATTTTCTGGAGAGACATTCATAGGCAACATGTAGTAAATTCAAGAGATATTTGGCATGCTGCTCTTACTGTTCATGCACAGAGCACCTGTGTGGTGTGTACTCAGAGTGTCTGAGACCTTGGAGACTCCCTGGGTGTCCTGTGAAGTCCATGTGCACGTGAACAATGAACATTATCCCTGTTGGTCTGGCAGCATATTCAGAGTCACTGCCCTGACTGTACTGCCCCACTTTTCTAGGAGGCCCAAGCCTCAGATGCAAGGCTACATTTACTGCATTATATGAAAATTTTCTATCCTATGTCCTGGTGACCCCTGTGGAAAGTTACCAAGTTCAATAAAAGCCTTCCTTCTTGGTTTCTTGATTTTACAAATGGCCACCAATACGGTTTCTTGATTTTACAAATGGCTACCTTTTTCTTTCAGTTTTTGGCTGACAGCTGCATCTCATCTTGCTATAATTATATTTTATCATGCTCCATTCATTTGAAAGCCAGCTAAAGTTTTGATTAGGATGCACTGAAACTACTCTTCCCCTCAGCAGGATAAATAAAGAAGAGAATATTAAACCCACAATCTGATTGTCGAGTCCCTGCATTTTTTTCTTGTTTAAAAAGCAGAACATATGGATATTTATTATGGGAACAAGTTTTTTGGGACTGCCTCTGATGCACTGACAGTTACAGCAACTTTGCTGAAGACAACTCTAGCATGAGCAGGAGAAATGAAATAAGGAGCTTTAGGAAACCTTAATTAGATGCCTCTTTTATACTCATTTGTGATCTGTGTCATGCCAGACCTGCTTCTTTTCAATCCATGTCATTATAAGCTTATCTTTAGCCTGTATTTTAAATAATAGAGCCTAACTATGTCCTTTTTTTTTTCTTTTGAAATTGGATAAATTCATTTATACAAAGTAGTATTTACTTTTGATACTTCAAAAGTGTGTGGGACTCAATTCAGCTTACACTAAATCGAATAAACTAAATTTAAACATAAGCAAAACTGGTGCTTTAAAATATTGGAACACAAAGTTTGCATATTTTATTCCAGGTGATGTCATCCATGACAGGACTAATGCTCCTTGGGCTCCCTTCCCTTCCCTTCCCTTCCCTTCCCTTCCCTTCCCTTCCCTTCCCTTCCCTTCCCTTCCCTTCCCTTCCCTTCCCTTCCCTTCCCTTCCCTTCCCTTCCCTTCCCTTCCCTTCCCTTCCCTTCCCTTCCCTTCCCTTCCCTTCCCTTCCCTTCCCTTCCCTTCCCTTCCCTTCCCTTCCCTTCCCTTCCCTTCCCTTCCCTTCCCTGCCCTCTTTGTTCTTTTTTGTCTTCTCTTTTTGGTTTTTTTTCTTTTTCTATATTTGTTGTATTAACTTAAATCCTGTCTGTAGATTAAAAAAACCTTTTTTTTTAGAATTTGGATAATGCATATCTTGAAATATACTGTGCAGTGATTAATGTGCAGCATACACATGTGTGCCAAGACTAGAAAGCTTCACAGCATATGCACAAAAAAATCCATACACTAATTTTCAGTAGGATAAATTTTTTCAGTGTGTTTATAGATTGTTCCATTTGTTTAAAAATATTTTCACATACAAAATGGTCATGAATAATTCAGCTTCCTAGTTATGATATGATAATAAAATATTTATTTATATTTTAAATAAAGGAATTCTTTAATTTAAAGGAAAGAGTAGTCAGGTAATTTTTATTTGACATGTTTGCTAATCAAAATTGATGTGTTTGTTAATTACATCTTTTCTTTAAATCTTTTCAAACTTAAAGTTGTCTACTCAGACCAGCTTCATGTAATTCAACAACCTGGATTATGTTCAGTCCTATAAAACCTCCCAGACAGACCCATAAAAATATAATAGATCATCTACAGAGTGAACACCTCTGCTATTACAGTGTTGACAGCAAAAAGTGATTACATACATTTCATTGCAATGGTATTAGCAGTGACCTGCAGGAGATACATTTTCTCCCAGCACACTGTGAAGCCTGATAAAAAGTCATTAATATGGTCCATGGTCTGACTGCTATAGATACACAAACATATAAACTGTTTGAGTGATAAAAATGTTAAACTAAATCTTTATGTAGAGTATAACAATGTCCAGTACTTCTGCAGGAGAAAAAGTGGCTGGTGATGTTGGTCCTGTGCTATCTTTTGACACATCAATAAATCTTGTCCTTTGTAAACTATCTATGGCAAATATATCATTAAATGAATGAAGGATCCCAGTTATGAAGCAGACCTTTCCCCACTGTTGTCCTCACTGAGCAAATGTAGAGCTGAGAAATGTCTTTGATTGCTTTGTCTGCCTGTAGAGAAAAAAAAAATCTATTACACAGATGTGTTGTAACTGTTCTCTCCCACCTTCTCCTATGGGCATCCAGAATGTTCAGAGAATTAACTCATGGCTGATGAGAATAATCCACCTTGATTTTCCAGAACAGGGAAATAGCCCTGACTATTGAATGCAGATTTACACTGAGAACACTGACACCTGCTTTGTACAGTGCAGGAATGCTCCTGACAAATCCCAAACACACAAAAGCAGGCAACTGGTAGAGATGACAAGAAAGTGATGAAACAAAAGGCAATTAAAAGGTAGCATTGGTCAGGTTGATAAATAGCTGTCACTATAAACCATCTGCTGAAACAGTATAAAGGAATCTGTAGTCATAACACTGGAGCAATTATTTGTCTCATCTGTATGGTGTGCCAAGCCACTCAATATCATTTGAAACTTGGGCATCCTCCCCAGTAAACAGGAAAGTTAGGATATTATTTTAGGTTTTGTACTTTGGCAACATAGCCCAGACCTCACTCACGGGTGGGTATTCCTGTCTGATCATTGAATATCTAACACAAAAAAATCCTGTAGAGATGTTATACCTGTGTGAAGTGTGGATGTGTCATAGTTTTATTGGCATGGATTAACTCATAAAATAAAGATAGAACGGTATTAATTTTTTTTATTTTTCTTTCTCCCTCTCCTCCCCCCTGCCCACCCCCTAGATTTTATTGCTAAATTTGAACAGCTTGTGGTTAAATCATGTAGCTGACAAAATTAACAGGGTAGCTAATTTTTGTAAATGTCCAGCTATTAGATCACTGCTATAATTTTAAAAAGTGAAGTAAAGTTTTATCTGAAGTACAGTAATAAGGTGTCCAAATGTAAAAAAGAAATTTTCTGAACTTTGGTCATTCAAGGATGGTCTATGAATCTGGGTTTGGGAGCTATGCAAGACAAAAATGGCATTAACAATAGACTTGGAGAATTGCATCCCAAGTAGCACAGGAAAAGGTCCTGACTGAAATATCTGGGATTAAAGCACTTGTGTAACATACAATTTTCTCTCAGGGTTTTCCTGCCAGAGAAAGCCATAGGTCAGGAAGTTGCTTTTAAAGATGTTTCAAAATCATGAGCATTTAAGGAAACTATTTTTTGAGGCTCTTCTGTAATCTCAATTAAGTGTTTCTGAGGTGATGTTCATAACAAAGGATGATCATTATGGTTTTTGGGTTTCTCAGTGCTTTCGTTTCAGAATTTAAAAACACATCTTTAATTGCTTAATACTAAAAAGCAATACAAAATATAGATATATGATACTGGGTAAGTGTAAAAGTAAGTAAAAGGACTAGCTACCTAGTCCTTTTAGAATTAATTTTTTAAACTTTTTTTTAATGGAAGAAACTCATTACAATATCTACAAGCACTGCCCAGCTTTCTTTATATTTTCTGTTCCCTATATTTTCTCCTTTATAATTAAACTTTATTTCTTCAACCAAATACAACTTATGCCTTGAAACTTTTCAGAATTGTAGCCTCTGAATTCAAACAGTAATTTTTTTTTTAAATTTCGAAGGTTCAAATGGTACAGACATAAGACTTCCTATATTTTGAGCTTTTAGAACCTGAATTTTATTACTAGAGATATCTGAAATATGGTAGGTGTTCTGAATACAGAGAAGAAGCTCAATGAAACAATAGACATTGTTTTTAAAATAGATTCAGTGTCACCACTTAAATATCTATTTTTTTTTCTGAAATAAAAAGTGCATTGAGGTGTTCATTTGAAGCACAAATCCTGAATAGAAATCTGTAGTCCGGGGACCAGTGTATGTGCAGACCATTTGTTCACATCTAGAAGCTCCATTTTTGAGGTCAGGAATGTGCAGTCTTGCACAGATAAGAATCATTCTGCTGGTTTCCATGCAGGAGCCCATATTTGCAAAGAAAGTGGGCAGGACAACAGAATTGGCTCTGCATGTATTTATTACAGATAATTAATACGCTGTTTTGACAGCAACTGAGAAGATGGAATTTCTAGGAAAATTATGCATCCCTAAAATTGTGGGTTGTGAGAAAGCCAGGTCTCCTTACTTGTTCCAATTCATGGGAGGTTTTGTTCTCTGTGTTTCTCCTTTCTCTAGAAAAGTCTTTCCTTTTGGTCTTGCACAGAGCAAGCTGATAAACGAACTTGACCCAGTCCTTAAGAAAGCTGTTCTCTATCCCACGGCTCTCTGAAGTGTGACTTAGGTGCAGTGCAGTCAAGGAGAATGTCATGGAATCATGGAATGGCTTTGGCTGAAAGGCACCTTAAAGACCACCTAATTCCAACCCCATCCCATGGACAGGGACACTTTTCACTAGACCAGGCTGCTCAAAGCCCTGTCTGGCTTGGTCAAGAATGGGGGAATGAGGCATCTGCAACTTCTGGGGGCAACCGCTTCAAGTGCCTCATGACCCCCACAGTAAATATCTTCAATGCCTTTATTCAGATATTCAGACAAGTTGACAAGCAAACATCCAAACCACCTTTCTTTTTCTTTTTCTTTTCTTTTTCTTTTTCTTTTTCTTTTTCTTTTTCTTTTTCTTTTTCTTTTTCTTTTTCTTTTTCTTTTTCTTTTTCTTTTTCTTTTTCTTTTTCTTTTTCTTTTTCTTTTTCTTTTTCTTTTTCTTTTTTTTTTTCCTGTGGAAAGGCATCCCTCTTTTGAGACTATTAGGTAACTGTGTAATAAAAACCAAAATCTTTGTTTTCACATGAAGTTTTAACATACAAAACAATTTGTATGTAATTTCATCCCACTGCAGGATAGATTACCAATTCCAGCTTCCATTTACAGATTTAATTTTCCAATCCCCACCTTTTTCTTTTTATCTTGTTCAGTGTTTTTTAAAGCAGTTACTGCAAGTCAGGCTTTTAAAAAACGTAAATTATGACACAATTGCTTTCAACCACATTATCTGCAAATGGTTAGAGTGCAATCAAACTAAGTGCTCCTTCCGGCTGTCTTGCACACATGCACTCACACATGCACCCAAGAAATGAAACCACACTCCAATGCACTCAGCTAAAGCAGCAGATGAAACCTTTTTTCTGCTATGACCATGTGGCAAGTGAAAATATGATGGTGTCCCTGTGTGGTGGCACCATTCCTTTCCCTCCAGCACTTCCTTTCCTCTGCATGGTTGGGTTGTCAGTCCCACTCAGGGGACTGAACACCACTTTACAGGGGTCATGTTTCCCTCCCACAGCAGCTGCTGCTCTGCTTTCCCCCTTTCACCTTCTGTATTCAGTGGCCCTTTCATTAGCAAAAAAAATCAGACACCCCAGAGCCCTCAGCCATGCCACTGTGTAAGAGTGGACACAAACCAAAGGATTTTTAATCCCTTTGAGCACAATACTGTGACCTCAGTGTAGGACTCTTCCAGGCAGTGGTGGGAGCTGGTAAAGGTTGTTTAGTTGGGAAGCTGATTTTCCATGCAGTGTCACTGCTATAAAAGGCTGCTATATTGCAGGACTGAGGAAGAAAAGAGAAAGGACAAAATACTTCTCGCCTTGTATGTGAGAAATCAGTATCTCAGACAATACTCCAATTCTGACAAATGGTTCAATTTAAAAAATGGCCACATTTCAAGGATGGGCTGTTTTATTCACTGAGATGGAGCAGTGTCAAGCAAGTGGTTTGTAACCATTTGCAGTGATCTCAGTTGCATATATTTTTCTTGATGATAGTGCTGATCTGATCACTAGGGGAGTCTGTAGTCAAAAGGGATATAAGAGCTACATCCAGAAAAGGACTTAAGTATGCTTCTTTAAAGGTTTCAATGCTTATCCCCAGCACAGCCTTGTCCTTTTTTTCTTCAAATCCTGACCCTATCTAGTCTAAATCTTTGAATTCCTTCTAGGTCCTCATTTGGCTTCATGTGTTCACTTCCTTCTGCATTTTTCTATGAATAAATCTTCCTTTAGCCTTTCCCATTTTTGAGATTGCTTGACAGTTGCTTCTCTAAGTACTGTGTAATCTTCTGTACAAATTTGTGTCTAAAATAATGTGTGGCTTCTAAATTTTTAGTGCATGGAGGTCAGGAACTGAGAGGTATGAGGTAGTATTCAAAACTGAAGTTTACAATCCAGCTGTACATCCTTTGAGCTAAGGTGTCTTGTATGGAAATGACAGATCAAGATGCATCAAGCATTTCTCAATCAGAATGAACTTGCTTCCATTGTTTCTCAGGGGGAATTTTGCATACTGATATAGTAAGCAAAACACTATAACGGTTCAAGTTTTTCAATTACAAATTCATAAACTTTCAGGGACAAACATGTTCTTACTTCTTCCAAAAATTTTCCTGCCTTATTTCATTTCCCAGTGTAGCAGCTGTTATATTTTTCCTCCCACAATCTCTCATACCTAAAACTGTTACTCTTCTAACAGATGACTAATTTAATTTCATAGTCAATAGGTCAATATAATTATATAAATTTTTCAATTCAGAAATAGTTTTAAACCACTCAAGTTGTGCTTGCTGAAATCTAACCAGTTTCTCAAAGAAATAGTTAAAATAAAGGAGTAAAACCTGTGGGGAAAAAATCTCCCATACATGTACTGTCATTGTTTCACTGAATTGAAATCTGTCTGAAGGAATCTAAATTCATGACTTTATTTCCATTTTTCACTTAGTAGCGCAGATGATTGGACTTGCCAGATGCTGTGCAAGGAAGATAACTGTGTAATATTCAAAATGTTGAGTCCCTTGTTGATGCCCAACCACAAAGCCAAAGCTTTGCATCTTTTCAATGGCCTAATTGAAATTCAAGCTGCGCTGCCAAAAATTACTCAAAAAATGTTAAGCTTTATCCATCTTTACCAGGGGACTATAAATGAATATATGTCATGATTTTTCTTGAGCTGGTATATTCTGCAGAGTTTTCTGGCAATATTTGCTTTCTGAAAGCAGTTGTTTGACAATATCCATGCTATGAAAGCATACTGAAAACAGGGCATGATACTACTTTCTTTTAAACTTGACCCATGGAAGAGCAAATCTATACTAATCAGTCAATCTGAGCTGCTACTATGATGCATTTTGGAAAAGTAACATGGCCTGAGTAGGAAGAGTGAATGAAAACATTAGGTGTGTGTGAGGAGCACTCCAAATTATTTGTTCTGAAAAGGGCTTTGTCCCAAACTGATGATGCCAAAAGGCAACGAAAAAAATTCAGATTGGCTTAAACTGACCAATATCTAAACAGTAACCAAGGGACTAGCAATAAATCTCTCAGGAAAAGAGTTATCTTTCAAAGCAGCACGCGAGAACTGTGAAGATCTGTAATAGGGGAGAGACCGCAGGGAGCAAGTGGGGCACACAATGTGTGCAGGCACTGCCCACGCTATCTAAGTCAGACAGTGCCTTTTCTGTTGCTGATTCTTTTCCTGAATGTAGAGCTCTCCCATTGATTAATTTCATCATTAGTAAATCAATAAACTGCTTCCATCCTGATTTCATTTAAACCATGCAAGTTAAGCTGTTTTTCCCCATGACAAAGAACCAGTTCTGCTGTAGGAACAGAACCTTTGATGCTGGAAAAACTGATCATTATAGCTACAGGGCCGGACTAGCTGCATTAGTATGTCAGTTATCGGTTATCAAATCTCCTTTCAATGTTCTAGCAGCTCAGTCCCTGTGATCACACAAATGTGGCTCAGTAAAAATACTCAGCTAACTTCTTGTTCCCCTCCCCATCCCCAAAGGCAGTGAAAGATATCCTGGGTTTCCCTGAGCAGACCCAGTGATTGAATACCTGCCAAAAAAAGACATTCAATCTGACATTGCAGTGGAGATGCAAAATATACAAGAAAGAAAGGCCACAATGCTGAGTTATGCTGGGGTGCCCACATATTTATAGCTGTGAAATGTGCTGGCTTGGCAAAGGCACAAAGGCAGCCAAGTGCACTCTAACAAAATTGCAGTGTTGGCAACTGTGTCCAGGGACAATAGGTACCAGTAAAAGTTCCTCATGTGGAAATCATGGCTCCAGCACCTTGGTATTTGCTTTCATTCTTTTTCTGATCTTTCACATTTTCCTACTGTCTTATCCAACTTCCATTTATTTTTGTAACTCCCTGGCAGAAGAGGGGACTACATTTCAATGCTGTGTCCATTAAAAAGTGCACAAATACTTATTGATGTTGTGTTGAATCTGCGCAATAGCAGTCATAAAACACTGTAAGAAGCTGTAAAAGAATTAAGCTGAAGTTAAAAACTCACATTCCTCTTCAGATACTGTTTTGTTTGAATCCTATGAGATGTAAATTGTGTTTTGTAACTATGGATTTTTGAGGGGCTAAAAATTTGCATTTTTTTCTTAATTCAGAGAGCAAAATAGCCATCATATCTGTGGACATGAAAACATGTTATACATTATTCTCTGTATAGAACAAAACCCAGACAATCAGGATTGTATTAATTCCCCATGGGTTGCAAACATGTTCTAGTCTTCTGCTCGTGCCATACTCATCTTTTCTTCCTTTCAATTACACCATATCAAGCTTTATTATCTGTCTTGGTTTTAATTTTTTTCCTCAAGAATAATTTAATGTCTTCCTTTTTTCTTTTTTCATTTTTGTCTACTATTAATTCTATCTCTCCAGCTTATTGTTGCAGCTGAGGATCCTCATAAAATCATTTTATAGAGGCATTATATGAACTGTGGGGGCTGTATGCCCAACTCTGGAATCTGTGACCTATGCCATAAATATAGCACTTGATTAAACGGTGAACCTCTTTGTGACTCTAAACTAAAGATGCCAAAAGTTTAGATGGACTAAAAAAGCAATTTGATAAATGAGTGCAGAAAAAAAATCCATCAAAGGTAGTTGAACAAAAGAGTACTAAATTTGGTGTGAACACCTCCTAAACTGCAGAATGGAGATTGTACCTGTAACCCGAGAGATTGTAGCCTGAAATACATCACTGAATACCTATTTCTTATACTCCTCTTAAGGCATCCATTACTAATTATTTTTGAACATGAGATAGCAGGCTGAGTGCTTGACTTGTTATGGTCTGGCTGTTCTTATATAACCTTATGTAGATGTTTATGATGACAGATTGTAAAAGTGAATTAATGCTCACCCATGGACTAAGAAGAGCATGGACTCATTTGTTCACTGTCAGGTTATGATCATATTTTACATTCTTTCTTAAATGTAGAACTGCTCTAGAGGAACAAAAAAACCTAACATCACAGTTATTTATCATCAGCACATGCATTAAATATGAATTTGTATCTTTCAAGTTATATTTTGCATGGTGAATATGCACATGGTATTCAGAGTTGGCTGGTGCAGTAATCAATGGTTTCACTGCTGGTAAGGTACTGATCTGAGCACAAGAATAACACTGCTCCTCACTGTCACTCTAATGTACTTTTGAGTGTAAAGACTTCTTGTTGTGTTTCCATCTTGGTCCTTTGTTCTCTAATCACAGATGCTGGGTATGCATACAAATTTTGCTTCTACCTGTTTTGATTCTATCTAAGTCTTATTAAGGGTCATGACAGGTTTAAAGACCTTGAAATATCATTTGACTTTATGTTATCAAAGTAAACGAGAATTAATCCCTTACTGTAGTTCTATGAGGAGTGAAATAGTGAAATATCTTAAAAAAAATATGGATTTCTTTCTTATTTTGCCTCATGTTGGCTGACCTTCCCTGGTGCACAGACCAGCTTATCACAGATGTGTTTTCTCTTCCTATGGGTCTAATATTTTTGGTTACTGTTTGTTTTTTCAAGCTGTAACTAAGCCATTGTTATAAATATATTATGGGCTCAGAAATGTAATGTAAAATATATTGAAACTCAAGACTAATAAGAAGTGTGGCTTAATACCCTTTGCTAACATCGAGTCAAGTAAGGTTTATGGTAAAACACTGACAATACTGAAACAATGTTGTATCTAAAGAATCAATATCTTCCATTCTTTCATCTTTAGGAGTTTAAGCTTATGGGTGGACATTGCATGAATAATATTTTTCAAAGTTTGTGGACTTTATTCTTTTACTTCCATAAAATATAACTTATTCTCCTGAAACCAATTTGTTTTATCCATACTTGCAGCTGTCAGAGATTAGAATCCGGCTCTGAATTCTTACAAGACCTATGTCAAAGGCAGGTTTTGCTCCAGAAGCAGCTGCTGAAAGGGCAATGGAGCTTCTTAGGACAGAAGGAGAGAGGAAAAATTCTAAATTTTCAGGAAAATAGAAATTAGTAAAATCCTGATGAATTGTAAGTTGACTGGCTCATACCATGACATCCATTTTGACTCAAATTCCATGAACAGATGTTAGTCAAACTATTTTAATTGGAGAGAAAAGAGTACTGTTTGAAAACTATTCATCCTTTCTTTAAGAAATAACTTACCTGTGGAAAGTGCAATTTATATGTGCACTCTTTCCCACATGTAAATTCTCTGTTGTGGATTTCATACTGGTTGAAAGAGTTCATTGGAATAATTGGTTTTCCCAAATCTTTCAGGAATTCTCTTCTGTAGAATCCAACAGATTAGAGGAGTCAGGGCTGAGGGTGAGCACTCAGCTGTAATGTCAGCAGCCCAGGTGCCCTGGCAGGAAAGGGCACTGCTGTCCGCTCACTCTGAGCTGCCTCTGTTCAGCTCAGAGGAAATCTGTGACAGACGCTCACTGCAGCTGAGGGTCTATTGACAGTAATGACATTTCTGCTTTCAAATGATGGAAAATATGTTTGTTGCTTTCAGATTTGTTTGCCTTCGGGTCAGAGGTCTTTTGACACCTTTCATAAAGGATCAAAAAATACAAATGAACTTGTCTAAAATATTAGACCTACAGATTATCTTCAGTGTTTGAGGAACAAGTTTATTCTTACCAGAACTTGGTACTGAAATATTCCACACAAACATTTTATGTTTATGAGTTAAATAATTCTGCAGTTCTCACTATTCATTTCATATTTACAGAACTGTAAATTATCTGATTATAACAATAAAGCATAGCCACTATGGTATTTAGTTGTCATGCCTAATGGTATGACATAGTTTGCAAAACAATATAAATATTCCCAGTTGATACAATATAATTTTTTATTCCAAATATCAATATAAACATGTAATTTCCTTGAAAAGGGAAAAAATAAATTATTATAATGGAGCTTTATAGACAGAAGTTTGAAGCATAGTTAAATTATTAAACTACTTAATCTTGTGAGACAGGAGTTAATTGAGATTCTCTAGTTTAGAGTCTATTGTCTGAAATCCAGCAACATGCACACAACACTCCATCTATTTTATTCTTCCATCCACCCTTTCATTTCCACTTTCTTTACAGTGTACTAAATAGTGAATGATTCACAAAGATATGGAAAGAAATTACGCTGGAGAAAGGGGAAACAAGTAAAAGGAAGATTGTAAGGACAGAATTATCTCAAAAGCTTTTTAAGCCCACTGATATTACTTTTCCCAGGAGTTTGTCTAACCTGTCTCTGTAGCCTTCCTATGGTAGAGATTTCCATCACCTTCTAAGGCTGTTCCAGTGCTTCCATATTTTTGATGTTTGAAGTTTTTATCATGTCTCTATTTCAATCGAAGTCAATTATTTCTTTTTTATTCTTCTATTTGTATTGAAAACTCATGTTTGGACAACAGCTTGCACAGAAATAAAGGATGCCATGTCTCTTCCCTGTCCTGTAGGAAGTTATAGAGGCAACATCATGAAGTGAAAAACACAGCTACCAAAGAGAAAAACTGTTCTTAAAAGATAAAAAGGTGTTAAGGATGAAAATGTTAAAAAAGAAAAAAGAAAAAAAGAGATATGGATCACAGTGGTCTGTAATGCCAGTGAAAATAATCTGAAAATACTTATTGGTTCTATTGCTACACTAAAATGCTAAAAATCTAGTTTAAAGACAGTTGAATAATATAGATAATTCCTAAACCATTACAGTTGCAAAGAGGTGGAATATTTATGGTGTTTATCTTTGTGAGTGAGGAATAGTATTTTTAAAGAATGTGTAAAGTGGCAGATTTATACAGGAGACAATGAATTCAGGCTCAGTTGCATTATTTGAGAATCATTCCTTCTGTGGCTAAATTCAGAATAAAAACTGGTCCACAAACCATTCACTTTTTACTAACCATTAAAATACTAGCTTTATTAATTAATTTATTTATTATTATTTAATATTTTCATGCATAACCCTATCATTATGACAGAAATTTGGAACTTTGAGGCTGTACTCAAATAATTCCATCCAGTATTATCCTAGTTTTATACTGGGGAAAGTAAGAGGAGAAACTGGGTTCTTAATAACATGATATAGTATCATATAATGTGCTGGAAGGATTCCTTTGCAGAAATAATATCCAAACATTTACAAAGTCATGATAGGCTGATATAATAAAACCAGAAATTTTCAGTTTTAAGGTAATAACACCAGCAGAAAAAAAAAATTGTTGTTCTTGAAATATAGCTAACTTGACCTCAGTGCTTTATCTTTGAAGCTTAATTTAGACCAGAAATTAAGTCAAATGGAGCAATCATGGTGTAATTTACACAAAGAGAAGAATATTGTGATTCTGAACTTCCAGTTCCTCACATGTATTTTGGTTTCAGTTAGTGCTTAAATGCTGAATTTATTTAAGTGCTGGTTTATTCCCAGTGCAGTGTGACACTGAGAATTTCTAGAAGGATTCCTTTGATTAGAGTCCCTCAGGTCACAGCCTGTTCCACTGAAATACAGCACTGCTTCTACTCAACTCAGACCTTTCCAGCAGCAGGGCTTGCATTATCAACAAACCTCACAAGTTGCAATGTCTGTCAGAAGTCTTCAATCACATTGTAACTGAGATGGGAGAAGAAAAGGGTGAAAAAGTGATAGAATTTGCTGTGAAGAAGTAGCTGGATACTGCTCCATTTAAAACAATAGGAATTATTCTTATTTACCATTAGAGGGCATACATACAGTATAAAATACATGATTAAAGAGTATTCCAGTTTACTAGGTGAAAGGTTAATACTTCTGTCCTGTAATAGATACACACTAAAGTCTCCTAATAATACTTGTTTCCACTCAAAGTTGTTATGTCTAAAAATCTCAGACTCTAAATTGAACACTATTAGATGACAGGACAAATAAGTCAGTGCTGCCAAAAGTCCTGTGGCTGTTAACTCTGCAGCACTGCTGTGTTTTCAGCTCCTGCAGCCTTCTCTCACATTTGCCCAGTTCAACAAGGATTTGCCATTACTTTAAGGTCTGTAACAGACTCACAATATTCTCCATCCCTTTCTAGTTTGTGTCTGAGAAAAGGAATCACAAAAAATAAATTTGTGCATCAGAAGCCCACAACAAATAAATTAAATGAATACCTAACACAAAAGAAATGCCTGAAACTTTTCTCCCACTGAGAGTGCTCTCCTAAATTTATAAGTACTCTAAGACAATCTGTCATACCAATGTAGTAGTTACTGTGACAAGGTGACCTGCCAAGCATGAGGAAGATACTGCTCTAAACTGAGTGAGGACTTGACATATATTTTGTGGTCATCACATTGTAAGATGAGTACTGCCATGGTTTATGCTGTGAGACATTCCTCCTGGCTGGGTCAGAAAGGAGGGAATACAGCTCAAGGCTGCAGTGGAGAAAAGGATGTGATACTGGCAGGGCTTGGTAGGGTCATATTTTTTGCTCTGAAAGCCTGTGTGACAGGTATATTTCATGTATATATATATAGAAATATACCTGAATGATTGGAATATAGATTTCATTTTATATTTTGGTGTGCTAAGCAGCTGTTCTTAGCTCATTGGGCTGAGAAATGGTCAGTGTTGTGCTTCAAATGTAGGAAGCACTTGGTTAAGAAATGGGAAAGGGGAGAAGATTAATGCAAAGCTAAAGCTTTCTTTCTTAAATATATGGAGACACAATTTAAGTCTAGTTTAGAGTCTCTAGTCTAGACAAAAACTTAATAGAGGCAGCTTGTCTACAAAAAAGACCCCCACTGAATGCATGGGGGATCTGTGAGTGTAATGAAAGAACTTTTGGAGGATAAAAATAGATATATTCTCTCTCATGACATTATTCTCTCCTACTTCTTAGCTGGTGATCAGGTCATCCTTACTCATCAGATAATATCTTAGTAGCAGATATCTGATGCACAAAATGTCAGGATGTCTTAAAGTTGTCTCTAAATGAAACTGTTTTTTCCCTTACTTGTGCTCGAATGGAATTTGTTGAAAGTTGAGGCAGTATATGAGCACATTCCCACAGAGATGCCTACAGCAAACTAGATGATTTACTGATATTAAAGAAAATGGCTAGGGTGGCATGTTGCATAGTGCCAAGTTTTAGTACAGCTTTGTGTAGTTCAAATAAGCTCTTTCAGTTAAGGGTGCTGTGGATCTGAGAAATAAACATTTTCTCTAACAGCCTAACAATGATACAAGAAAACACATCCTGGATGGACAAATAGAAGCCTCAAGTAGTCTGGAATTAAAGTGTAGGTGTATTAGGGATGAATAGATGCCACACTTAGCACTGTGTTTTGTTGCTTGGAGAGTTATTTTTCCAAATCTACCACAATTTTTCTTGATTTCTGTCACCCAAGTGAGGATATTATTAAAAACAACTTTGTCTGCATTTCTGAGGTCTAGCACCTGAACTTCTACATTCTACCCTAAAAAGGGTTAAGTGCAGCAGGTGTTGCCCGTGTTAAGTCATGGAGTTAAGCGAGTCCCTATGAAGTGCGGGACTACTGGAAAACAGAGGTTATGGAGGGCTTCAGTGAATAGGAATACTAGAAGTATTTCTTGAGTTTTATTAGGTCTTGTTGCAAGGAAAACCTATTGAAATAATATAGTTTAAATTAAAACAGTATCAAAGCAGGTTATTGATCTACTAATGACAAGCAATTAGCCAGTAAGCAGTGCATAGTGTCCAACAGAGCAGCAGCCCTGCCTGATCCAGGCTTAGGATGAGATGCTGAGGCAGCTTGCCCCACTGTCAATCCAAGTTTTGACTGCTGCTGACTCTGGTAAAAAGGTCTCTTACCCCCATTACAAGTGTTCACACTTTAATGCTTCTTTTCTAGTTGACTCCTCCCGTTTTTCAAAAATATTTGTAATTCTCTTCTCTTTGATCTGTTTGGAGGGAAATGTTATTCCAGATAGTTTTGAGCATTTGAGCCACTTGCATTGGATATTGGAGATATATCCATTTCTTAACAAGTGCTGATGTCCAGGCCATTTGCCAAAGGCCAGGTCTGCAGTCACTCATCACAAAGTTTCTAGCTAGTGAATAATTATGATGTCATTTAATTAAATGCTTTGATCTGTGCTCCTCAGAGTTACTTTGGACTTGTAGACATATGCAGTGTCCAAGAAAGATGAAGGTCTTGCCAATCTTCTCAAACTTGATTAAAAGTTGGCAACCAAAATTTCATGGTATATTTTAAACAATTGCTCACATAGATAATTGTTTCATTACTTACATCATTGCATGTGTTTATATTAAACCAAGTGGAAACTGGAATTTCCATCTTCTAGGAAATATTTGCAATTCTTAGGAAAAAAAATCCCAGTTGAAAGTAAAATGTTGGAAATATGCTTTTCCTTTCTTTATCCTCTTTTAGGAGCCTTAGAGAGAATGATTGCTTTTTGGGAAAGGGTGAAGAGAAGAGGTTAAGTTTATTTATTTTCTCTTATCATGTCCCATCTTGGCAGCACACTGCTTTAGGGCTTGAGGGTTTAAATATGAGGAACTGAGCAGTCCTTTCTCTCTGAAAAGATCTTGGAAGTCTGTGCTGTGTAAAAATACTGATTAAGTCACAAGAACATATTTGGTAAGCTGCTAAAATGCAGGGGCACTGAAGTGATTTTTTGTTTCAGAAATGGAATTTCTGATGCAGGAGAAAAACATCAGTGTTCATGAGCTTTTTTATTTGACTGAGTTTGAACCATGATCCTTACAATGTTTATCTCAGTTCAGTTATAAATTGTACTTTATTGAAGGGAGTGGAAATAGAGACAATCAAGAGTAGCATAAACACAGTACAAAAACTGATATTAGAAACTGGATAAGAATTTTTTGTTTTTTGTTAAAACCACCTTCTCTGCTCAAGTTTTCTAAACCTGCAGATGCATTTTCTTTCATTGCCTCTAGAATACAATGTCTGTCTTTATGAGTAAGATTTTCAAGGTTGAATTTATCCAGCTCTTCCTTTCATTTATTTCCTTATGCCTTTTGTCAGCAAGGCTGAAGAGTCCCTCTTTTTGTCACAGGCTTGTTTTTTTTTCTTTGAATGTAAAATATCTCTACAGAGTAATCACTTTCAACCTTTTCTTTTCTGATAACTCCTGAAATCCTCCCTTAGAGACCATGTTTTTCAGTGCTGAACACCTTCTGCATGAGTGTCTTTTTTCTGAACTCTCTCCAGCTGATTGTACAGCTTTCTTGAAGATTCAAGGCTGAGCAAGAGAAACTTCTCCACTCTGTAATTTACTTTACCTTTAAGAGTGTCAATTGTCGCTCAGTTGGTTTTCTTCTCTCTTATCAGAGCAGAGCTCTGAATGTTCATGTTGAAGTTAAAAACAAGCTTTGACATGTATCAGTTTTAAAATTATGCAATTTTTTCTCTCCTGAATTTGGTTTAACAGATGATCTTGAAATACTGCCACTTCCTATGGGATAGAAATCCTGTTTACTTTTTCAAGGCCATTGTTCTCTTAGATGGGCACCAATATCTCTCCTGTGCTTTGTAAGAGAAAGCAGGAGAATACCATTTCATCTTAATTAATAAAAACATAGAAAAATTTTTAAAAAAGGAAAAAATATTCACTGAGTTGAAGAAGAAGGTGGAGGGTGAGGATTTTTGACAGAGGGTAAGAGAAATAGTGCTTGTGTTATGTAATATATGGCTGCATCTGACCTCAGAGGTTTACTTCAAAGACTCATTTGTGTTTCAATAGAATTTGGTGATTCTCAGGGGAAAAAAATTATAAATGAGTTATTATTAAACAATTGTACAACAAACCTAACTTATTTTCTTGTGACATTTCTGCTAAAACTTTTTTATGGTTTTTGTAATGTGTACTGAGGGATTCAACCATTTTAAATCTTAGCAATTCTGAGTGTTGTAGGTGGCTTAGGGCAAAAGTAAATTGACAAATATAAGTGATGTAAGGCCATTGTGATCACTGCTTTCATTACATGCTCATTTAAGGGATTATTTGGTACAGAATTAGGAAGGTGGCCATAAGGACTTGCCCTAAAAAGAAAAAAAAAATTAAAATTCATAAAGGCTTCAGGTTTCAAATTTCTTTTCTTTGCCTTTGCTATGAAAAGTTGGAAAGAAAAATGCTAAATATTCAGTTTGCTCACTGGTAGTTCTGTCAGGAGAATCAACAAAGAAAAATACAAACCTACAATGCAAGTTCCAGCTAGTGGGGCAGGGAGGAGATGCACAGCTGGCAGGAGAGGCTTTGAGGGCAGGCAAAGAAAGGTCCAGCAGTGGAAGCAGGACTAGGAACAGGAAGATTCATGAGGAACAGGAGTGGCTGCTGAAGAAAGGCTCACTGCAAGATCAATGGCAGCTTAAATCAGCTCTTGCTCCCCAGCAGGATTTACTAATTATGCTGAATGTGATCCTGCTGCAGAAAAGGGAAAGTAGCTGCTGTGTTTGCATCCAGTGGTTGCATGTGATGATTTCAAAGTAATGTAGCTGTACTTTAGGAACCAGTTATTGCAGCTGCCCTGCTGTGTGGAATCCTTTTCTTCCTTCCTTTAGTAAATCAACTGTTTTTAAGGCATGTTTTAAAATGTTAAGTTTTAAAATTCATACTTGCCTTGGAAAAAACTAGCTCAAAATGCATCAGAAAGCTTAATATAATTTTCTGAGTATTCTGAACCAAAAAAAGGTACATTAGTAGTGATGCTTTTACATGTTAACTCAGCCTTTGATGCTGTTTGCAGTCCATACTGCAGAAGGACTTCAACAATTAAGATCTATTATTATACATGTAAGAAAAACATGAGTGACAGAGAAAAATAAAATATTCAGTTTCTCAAACCACTGAAACTATTGAGTGTGACTAGAGGCTTAATACCAATTTGTAAAGCAATGAAAATACAAGTAAAATCACTAAATTAAAGAATATTTAAATGTGAAGTATGGCTAAGCTAATGACATTCCCCTTTAAGCATCAGTGAAACAAGATGGTGTATTTTTTGCATTAGTGATGACCTTTGACAACTTTCAGAGAACAAATGGCTGAAGAGTAGAGAAGAGTAAAAAATTAACTGTTCCAAAGAAGAGGACAAGTCTAGCCTTTAAGGCAGAAATCTACCCCGACGAGAAAAGTGCCAAAACAAAAGGTGTGATCTACCTGTGTATGTCTAAAGAGTCATATGGTTATAAAAAGCCAAAATTGGTCAGTCAAGCAGTCTCATTTTCTACCTGTCTGATTAATTAGTCCAGCAGGTAGAGGAAAATGAGAGATGGGATTTATTTTGGCTTCAGTAGGACTGCTGACTTGACACTGCACATGTAAAATAGGAAGACATGGTTGGGTGAAATTATTGTAGAGCTGTTTAAAAACCTATGCAGCTATCCTTAACTTTTGGCCTAATATGGGAGCAGAAATTAAATGAGGATTTTGATGGATCTGTATCCCATTGAATTTTACTTAATCATAACTGTTGCATGAATGGTGTAAAAGGAAATATCCTTTAAAATGCCAATACAATGCAGGTTAAAATTAGCAGAGGGAGGAGGAAAGAGATACAAGTTAAGATTTTAAAATTTTGTGAAAATTTGGTAAAGGGTTTCTAATATATTAGATGAAATTCAGTACAGCAATGCAGAATTATTCTTTTGTAGGACAAACAAAATGTGCAAATACAAAAAGGGCAATAACCAGCTATGATCTGTGCTGCAAAAATTGAACTGAGCCTTGAGATCTGAACTCACAGGTGCTAGTTAATGCAGTGCTCTCTCAAAGAGGTAAATACCTTGCTGGGATGTCTCAGTGAAATATCCAGCATTCAGTTACACCTCACCCAGCAGATAATTCTGTCGCTAAATAAGTGCAGTCTCAGCTGACGACCCAAGATCTGGCCTTTAGATCAGAGACCACCAATAACAGAAATAAAATGACATGTGAAGGAAGGTTAACATAGTGAGAACAGTGAAGGGGGATGGATGATGGGCTTAAAAAACAAAAAACCCACCATGATCTTCAGAGGGAGACAAAGAATTTGAATATTACTAATAATTACTAATTAGTCAATTAACTAATCACCAGTTTCATTGTCCTTCTCATTCATTAGAGTAGGAAAAGTAAGTGGCTTATTTATCAGCCAAAGGTAAAGGAGAGAAGAAAGTGGGAAAGAGCAGGAGCTGTGAAACAGTGAGGTGGCTGCCCAGGGCTGGTTGTCCCTGAGCCAAGGTCTAAGGTGGTGTGACCCCACTGCAAACTGTCTGGATCACTCCCATCAATTCCAGGCTGGGAAAATGGTCAGGGAGAAAAGGGAGGGATGATTGTGGTGCATACAGGAAACAATTGTCAGGGAAGCACAGCAACCAAGTGTCATATACAGCCAGGAACATATGACAGGAATGTCTGGGCCTAATATTCACAAAGGGGTTTGATCACCCACACCCAAAAAAATCTCTATGATCTGCTCAAGGTACAGTTGATGCCTTAGGGCAATTTCAAAGGGATGCAAAGTACAGTTTTGCCTGATGCTGCAATGCTTGCTATGGCATTAACAGGCTTTGCAGGGGAATCCTGGGTGTGGTGCATACTAGATAATTTACTTTCATCATTACCTCTAATAAGAGATTTATTTTTTTATAACAGATGGAGTGCAAATCAAACTGGGATGCCAGATCCTTTTCTACCTCCTGGCCAGTAGGGCTGAAATTCCTCCTTATGTCTGGGAAAAGTGGGAAACCTGGCTGACTGCCAGCCTGCAGATTAGGGCTGCTGAGATGCTGTCAGCAGCAGTCTTGATGGTAAATATTCATGAGCCAAATTGTGCCAATATTCATGTTTGGCGTATTGCATATTCAATGTTATTGTCTATACCACTTTGTAAAGGTCATCCTGGCATCTAAAGTCAACGGAAATGACTGATTCACTGTAAAAGATCACCATTCTCTTAGAAAGTGTGAAACCTGTGCATTTCTGAGTAGTCTATGTGGACCACTTGTAAACACTTCTGTTTCTATTATCAAGTGACAGTCTCAACATATAGAGTAGCTTTAATTTAGCAAGAACAGCTGTTAGTCCTGCCCAGCCTTTCTTGATTCTTGTTATGCCTTATTTGACTTTGAGATCGCACAAAACTGCATCTAGAATCTCATAATTTCACTCCCTTGTACAATGGGCTTTTATCTGCAATGTGACGCAGAAAAGCTGGCTTTCCAGGTTTTGAATATTGAACACATTTTATTAAAAAAAAATTAGAAATCACTCTGCTTAGCTTTAATTCATGAACTTATTATTTTGGGATCGAGCAGGGAAACCCCACATTAATTTTCAGCAACGGAAGGTATTGCTGTGGATGAATTTCTGTCAGAGCCAAGGAAATGATTTTTTCAGCCATAAGAATTCAGTGCTGCAATGTCATAAGAGCATGTAGTTATTATTCTGAATGCTATGCAGACTGTAACATTAGACAGAAAAAAGTGCTCACGAGGAACATATTGAATTATAATAAATCTGTCTCGTCTGGAGACAATGATGATCTGGCACATTTTGTCAAGTGGCAGTCACAGAGGATGCTGTGCACTGCATACATATTAATGCATTAGCCATAGGCAGCGAGAGGATGGCACCAACAGGGAAAGTGCTCGGACAGATAGGTTGATCATTTGTATTCCAGAGCTCAGCAAGTACTCAATTCACTGATCCAAACCAAACATGTTGAAGTCAAGGCCTGCTTCTCTAACATGTTTGATATACAGCTGAGCAGTAACTGAATCAAAACAGCATCTCACTATTGCTGTCTGGTGTCGTACTGGGTGGTGAAAGCAAGTGAAGCTTTTCCTGGCACTGGGGGTATGTTGTATGCAAATGGACCATCTCAGTGGTAAATCTTTAATGTGGCAGACAGAACATTAATTGCATAGCTCCCCAGGATCATGTTGCATGCCCAGTTTCCTTAAGTTAAATTATTCCAACGATTCTTCTCTTGATGAGGAGTTCCAGGCATTGCAGTCCTACTGAGTGCCATAAATTAACTCTTCTGCTGTTCAGCTTCAAGTCCTCCCTAAATCCTGGGGCAAATGCCATTCATATGCACCGTGTGTATCTAACTGGGACAACCCAGTGTCTTTGCTACCGTTCATATTAATATTCGGAAATACAAACTATTAAATAATGTGATATGATATGATATGATATGATATGATATGATATGATATGATATGATACGATATGATACGTCTGCATTTGCATCTCCTTTTTGTGGGATACAAATTCATCTTCTGAAAATTAAAAACCTGCTTATTTAAATCTTTAAACAAGAGAATGCCTGAAGTGCTCTCCCCCTACATTTTATAAAACCAGTTCCTGACATGTACACTATAAGGATCAGCACTTTGCCCTTTGAGTCAGTACTATATTGGGGCCATACAAACATAGACAGATGTGTACACACAAGTGCTCACATGCTTTGGTCTGGCAGCCTGCACTGACACAACCTTCCTTTTTATTGTCTGCCCATAATTTAGTACAAGCTTAGTTTTTGCCATGAGCAGGGTACAGCAATTCACCAGAGTCAGGGGTTAACAGCCTGGCAATGAAATCCTTTATTTTCTCTGAACATTTTCACCTCTTTTAATCTACCCCCATCTCCACAGCAAGGTGAAGATCTCTCAGAGAGAAACTCCTTTTAAAAGCTGCTCAAATGTCTATGTATATGTAGCAAACGGTCACATTTGCTCTTCTAGGGAGAGTTCTAATGTAGTCCTTTGCACTGTGATGAAGATGCACTATTTTAGACGATTAGTTCCATTTGCAAAATGAAAAAGAAAGCTCAGTCCTTTTCAAAAAGAAAAGCTCAGCATCTCCTCAGATAGATTTTATTTGATAGTCTAATACCTTGGCCTTGTTCCCATCATTCCTTATTACAGTATACTTTTATCCTTCAAGAGACTTGGTCCTCTTGAAAACACAGCGGGTGTTAAAAAAAACAGACAAAAGGGACATTTTTAATAAAAAAGTTTGACAGAAAAAACTCCACATGGTTAAAAATGGGGAAAGATGAGGATTCTATAGAAAAGATACAATTCTTCTTTATCAAACTAAGATTATTTTTAGGCTCCAGAGAATTGCCTCTTATACTCCTTCAACAATACATGAGACGGAGGTACAAGACTGTCCACAGTAACAAGTGAGGAAGCCATGTCTTTCAGAGAAAAACATCTGGTAGAAGGGATGCCCTCTGTGACCAGATTTATGTTCAAGACAAGCAGCAATAGGAACAGAAGTGATGAAAAAAGCTGACTTGAAGTTTAGTTAAAAATTTGCCTAAACAGACCAACTAGACTATACATAAAAGGGCAAGAAAGCCTAAATCAAAATGGAAAGTATTCCCTGACCCCATGGCTGTGGGCTGGGCACAACATAAAGAGAAAAATACATCAGTAAGTGTTCTTGTCAGCTTGACTTAGTTAATCCAGATGTTTGGAAACAGAAAGTGCCTTGAGCTATGCAATGAACTGTCTGCTAGATTTGGGCTTGCAATATTGAGCACAGGTTCAGTCTATGGTTAACTCGAACTTCTACAACAAAAGTAAGAGACAATTAGTACTTTTTGTGCAAATCAACCTGCTTGTAACTTGTCTGATAGTCAGATCAGCAGCTTCTAATTTGTTCTGATCATATAAAAGAGAATGTCTGTTCTCCTTGTACATAAGCTCCTTGTAGGAATAGGAAGCTACTGTATGCATTCTTTGGAACTGTTAATCTCACACCCATTAAAGAAAATTTATAGCTTAAATTGCCCCCTGCAATTATGTCCTGCACTACTAAATATTTTCCAGACTTTCATTTATCTTCCAGTGGAAATTATTCTAAAGTATATACAGATTGTGACCAAATTTTTTTTGAGATTGCCTAGAAAAGGCATTCTGTTGAAGCAGGTCCAAACTAGGACCATGGAGATTATAAAAACTGGGATTTTCCAATCTGGAGAAGTGAAGGTTTCAATGAGACTTTATAAGAAAATGGAGACACACAGTTTAGCAGGGCCCTTTGTGAAAGAACAAGGGGCAATGGTTTTAAGCCAAAGATTGGTAGATTTAAGTTAGATATAAGGAAGAAGGTTTTTTTTTTTTTTGTAAGGAGGAAATTTTTATAATGGTAGACACTGAAACAGAGATGTGTTAGATACCCCATCCCTGGAAACATTCAAGATTAGATTGGAATAGGCTCTGAGAAACCTCACTTGCAGGGGTTGGACTAGATGACCTTTAGAGGTCCTTTCCAATGCAAGCTATTTTATAATTCTATGATTTATGTGTCTCTATATCTCTGATTCATGTGCTTGTGTTCTCAGGCAGGGGGAACCTCGGAAATGGCCTCTGAAGGGATACAAAAAGAGATGGTTTGAAGGCAATAATACTGAGATGTCAGCCAGTTCCCACAGCTGCCCACACTCCTAGGAGTAAGAGGAAAGAGAGGGAAGTGTGTTAACTTCTAGAGCCATTTATTCATCCCCCAGGGTTCCCTTGTGGAGGTTCTGCTCCTTGGCCCTTCTAATGCAGCCCTGTGCCTAAAGGTATTTGTTATAAAAAGCAACATAATGTGCACAACACTGCAGTCATTTTTAAGACTGCGCAACATCAGCTTGAAGAGGTTTCTTTATAACATATTTAATGCCTGATTATGCAAATAGAATAAAGTTTTTTTTTTTTTTTTTTTGTTACATGAGTATATAATCTTTAAATGTTTACAATCCAAGCAACTTGAAAATGTTGGCTTTTTTCCACTTTTAAAGGTTATACATCCCAGTAATCTCCACAAATACCAAACTGCAATAACATGTATTTAAACTTCAAATGTCTCTGGCAAAACAACTGCTTTTAATCATACCCTGGAAAATGTAAATGTAGTTTCAGGGGTGACAAATGTCTTATGGCAAGCCAGGTTCTCTCTCCTTTACTCCTACAAATTTGGGCTCAGAAAAAATCATTCTATTTAAGGAGTAAAACCCTTCATAAGTGAATAAAAGTGGTAGGAACACTTTCCCTGTTAGCAGATGGCATTTTGATAGCTCTATATATGGCTCTAGATATCCCTCTCCCTGGAGACAAGAGCTATAATTTCATTACAGTGTTCTGAAAAATGGCACAGAGACATTGCATGGTCTATAAAACCTCTAAATGCAGCAGTGATACTTATGCCAGCTCTTCCCTTTCCTCAGACTTTTTGTGAAATATAGACATTTTTGGTTGGAAAAACTGACAATCCCCATGAGTACCTGATCAAGCTGCTGAAATGACATGATTTGACCCTGGGTACCCTCTTGGACCCCAGTCATTGATGTGTGTGATTTCTGAAACAGTATATTCTGATCCCAAATCTCTGCTCCTCTTAATAACTACAGGTACAGAGAGAGGCTGGGGAGATGAGAAAGAGCCACATTAACATGAATTATTTCCTGTTGCCTCTGTAGGTTGTCTTAGTTCTTCCACATCTATTCAAGCTGTGCATAGCTTTTGTTTACCAGTCTAGTGGTAAACATAAATTTGAAATAGCAGGTGACAACCTGACCCCTACCCAATGGTTCTTGGACAGTTTCTTTCCACCTCTAAATTAATCTCTTTTCCTTAAAGGTGAGATTAGTGTGAATCAGAAGTGAGAGCAGAAGACATTGATCACTCCACAAAACTAACTTCTTATTTTTTACATGGATGTAGAGGGAAATGATGAATGATCAAAATATTTGCTCTTATACCTTACTGAATTAAAATCACGTCTCATCTGCCTTCAATATGTGTTGATCTGCTTATTCAGAGTGACTAGTTCTGTCCTTGTCACTAAATAATATCACTGGCTATTTGGTAGATGAGGAAGAAAATTAAATGCTTAGGAAAAAAAATAAGGCATTTTTAAATTCTAAGCTTTCCTTCATAATTATATTTTCCTTCAAACGCTGTTTCTAAAGCTTGAGTGTAATTCCTGATCAATAAGCAAGTATAAATATAAGTATGTCTATGTGAAGTATATATTAGAGGAAACCAAGGCAACTCATTATTTTATCACAGAGCAGGAGTTCATTTCAGAACTTTAAAAATAGGACAGAATAATATTGATCACTACTTTGTTTTTTTAATTGATATTATTTTTGAAAAATAAATCCCATGGCCCAGTCCTCCATAAAGCAAGTTAAATAATTCAGTTTATTAGAAAAATGTTAAAGATTTTTATCTCGCATATTTTCTATATTTATGAAATATATATTTAGGAAATTTGGTGACTACAAGAAAAGGGACTGGAATTACATCTGGTGCAGTGCAAAGACCAAAACAGGCCAAAACTAACTTCACAGATGTTATATATATATATATATATTTATTTATATATATATAGATATATATATTGATTATGAGTTTCTAAAGCAAAGGAAAGTGTCAAGCATATTTTTTGCTACAGAAAACCACACAGCAGTCTCAGAAATGTGTATGTAAAATAGTAATTTTTAAAACTGGGAGTGAATTATTTGTACTTATTTTAATCTGCGAATATTTTTCATCAGGAAAATTTATGAAGATGAACTAAATCTTGGCAGTTTATATATCCTGCCAATTTGCTTTAAGTGATGATAAAACCTCTTTATAAGGCTAGCAGAAGTTATTTGTAGATAATTGCTTATGACTTGGTGATGATCTCTGCAGACTGAGACTCCAGGCATCTGTTACTTTTTGCCACACTGTCAGCCATCTTGATCAACAGATTTGAACACTCAGAAGCTTGTACAGCTTCGAGAAAACAGTGATGGACCTAGATTTTGTGAGATTGTCTGTGTGAAAGTGGAACATTTAGCCTGAACGCTTTGTCAAAACCCAACAAAAATAGAAAAACTATTTGCAGAAATTCTCCTCTCTTACTGAACCCTGTTAGCATTTCATTAAAAATTTACTTGGTGGAATCTTATTCAAACTATCTGCAACAACTCCCGTATCATCCGCACCAAGACTGAATCTTTGCAGAAGAATCAGACCTGTGCCCATGTATAATATACAATATATAATATAATTCTGCTGGGTAGCAAGCAGCACCTTCAAGGCTGCTGTTTCTATCCACCAGTCCTGAAGATGGGACAAGGCACAGATTGCTCAACGGGAAATTTAGTTTCAGCAGAGTGCATAATGTATGCCAAAGGGCTCAAGGAAATAAACAGAGGATAACGGGCCCTTTGTTCTGCTGTAGCTGTGTACAATTTGCAAAGAGTTGTTTAATTCTGACTGATTTTCTTTTCATATCATGTTTGCATGTTTTTAACCTTTTCTATGCTTGTGAGCTTTCAATTCAGTAGTGAACAATATTCTACTGAAGCTGAATGCTTATCTTGCAGTTTTCAAGTTATTGCATGCAACTTGCAGAAGGATTTATTTTGTTAACTCTCTCAAGTGCATAAATACTATTAATGACTAATGGTTCCCTCTGCTAGACTACTGACTTAATACTGACCTACTGACCATCTTCTCTTCATCTTAAACGGTAAGATTTTTTTTTTCTGTCTGCCTGCCACCCCAATGGAAAATATTTTCATAGCCAAAACCTTTTTTTGACCTGTTTTGCAAAACACAGAATAGTTTGAGGAATCTGAAGCTCAGCATTTGCAGAGTTTTGTCACTTTCTACAAAATCTGCCCTAAGTAGTCATATCAACAGAAGTGCCTTTGTGATGCATATATGATATAAAATACAAAAAAAAGACACAAAATGCAAATTACAGAAATTAATATAAGATATAAAATGCTATCTATATGTATACACATGTGTATAGACAATATATATGTATGTATATGTGGGGATATTTTTCTGAAATGCTGTTGTATGTCTTCTTGCTTTAAAGCAAAGGTTATTCAAGCTAGACAACTTTTACTAGTTTTCACATTACTCAATCAACTTCCTAAAGAAATGAGTGATCCTATATTAAGCTCTGGCCATTGTCCATGTGGTATCATTTGTTATATGCTACTTTCTGCACTCTCTTTAATTTCTAATCTTACCACCTTATAGATACTGATTACTTAACTTTTTATATACAAAGAAAATATTATCACTGCTCATGTTGGATGTTTAATGTCATTTTAATCTATGGAGGTGACCTAGGGATTCTCATTCCATAGTATTTTATTTGCTCCTATGAAGAACATCTCTATCATTGAAAACAGTGCTGTGCTAGTTGTGTTCAAATTTGTGTGCTGTTATATTCAAATTGCCTTTTTTCAGACAGGACTCGTAGTTCCCATGTGGTTTTTTTGAAGAAGAAAGAAATTGTTAAACTTCTAAATGGGTATATTCACTTCAATGTTTGCTGGTCTGTTATTTTTGTTCATCATTTCAACCATGATTGCCCACTAACATGTCCCACATAATATGTTCTCACATCAAATTAGATGGAGATACACTCTTTATTGTTGATAGTAAAAACTGACTCATTTGACATTGTCAGTTTAGCAGTACACTTGGCTTCCTAATCTACTAGAATTCTGCTTATTTTATATACAGCATAAATTTCTTAGAATTCTACTTTTGACATACACAAATAAACTTTTTGTATGGATGGGTCATGACATAGGGGAAGAGATTTTTATGGTGTATTTCTTAGATCATTAACTTATGTGAACGATTCAATGACCTAACAGAAAAAAAAATTGTAAAATGTCTAAAATTTAAAGTCAGAGTTCAAAATGGAAATCAAATTCCCTTTTATTTTTTTTTAAGTGAGAATAACAAGATATCAAACATAACTCCCAGAGGGCAGGCTAAATCATAGGCAGGCAAAGCCTTTAAATCTGGCCAAAATTCTAGGTAAATGCAAGAATCATTATCTGAAAGCAACAAATAAGATTTGGCTGAATGACTGTTGTGATCCCTTTTAAACTCACCTATCTGTGAAAAAGAAAAGTACTGTCTTTGATTGTCCTGTGGCAATTTGTTCTGTCACATACTGTACATGATCTTGAGACAAATAAAACCACAGGAAGGAAAATAGGAAGCCAGTATTTGGACTAGAAAATGCAACAGATGTTAAAATGTTAATATCCAGTTCTATGCCTGCCTGTACAACATATGTCAAATCTTCAAGAATCCAGACACTTGAACTTGTAGTGATTGAACACATAAATTTTTAGAAATAAAGCTCAAAGTTGTTTAGATAATCCAATAAAAAGGACAAAGAAAAATCTGATGTTTGGTCCTCTTTGTTCTGGTGGGTACAAAATGTTGTGCTGTAGATATCCACACTCTTTTGAAGTGTCTGAAAAACTGCTGGTATTCCCCTTAGCTTGGAGAGGTCCAAGTACTGCTATTGGTACTGTCATTATGATGCTGTATAAATGGTCTAGTCATGGTTCAACACACAGTTTGATTTGTCATTGGTGTGATCATGTAAAGCAAAAAGTTAGATTGAATTTAACAAATATATCAACAGTATGACTTTTTACACCTGCATCGATTTGTGAAATGAGCAAATGCTAGAAAAGCTTTAATCCTGTTATTACTTATATTTTCAATTCAGTGGTCAAAATTAGACGTCATGCCTCAAAAACTGCATCTGTGAACTTCTTTGAGAGCTTCTGAAGGATTACAAAAGTCCAAAGCACCCCGAGTTCTATCCATAAGCAGAAGAACAGCATCTCTGCAACATCTCTGCTTGCAAAGATGAGGACTTGATGTGAGCATATTTCTTTTTTATTCTGGACAACATGTATTAACAATTCTAAGAGTCTGAGGCAGTCACACTAATAAGGAATGAAATGGTAGTTTTGAGGTAGCTGACCATCCCTTTATCTCCTTGCCTTATTCACATCTGCCCCAGAACAGCTAGATGTGAAACGTTGCATTAAGTAGACTAAGTGACTTGTCTCCTCTTGTTGAACTCTGGAGCCACAATTTGTCTTGGCAGCTACACCTGAGTGCTGCCAACATCTCAACTTTCAGAATCCCAGAGGGGCAGCTTGCCCTCTGTAGCAGTACTACTGGTCCAGACAGTTTTTCTGGGAGGTAGTGTGTTAAAGAGAACAAAACTCTTCAGACTGCTCACCACCCACCACACGTTGGCTGGTGACTGGTCACAGGATTAGTGACAACCAAGTTGCTACTGCCAGTAAATCTTCTGCAACAAGAAACAGGTAAGCAATGTTGTGCTATTTTTAAAATGTCATCATTCCCCTTCCCCCAAGATTCCAGACCACACTGAAACATAAAATAGCTGGTGGATTTTTATTTCCAGGGTCCTTACTTGGTCCTTTTTGTAAAGAGTTGAGAAACACCATTTTGTGTATTTGGTACTATTCCTAGCACACCTATTTGCTGGTAAGATGCACACCAATTGCTGGTAGCAGGTAGGGTCACCAAAAGATAAAAAGTGAAAAAACCCACCTTCAGAGAAGTAACTAAAGAAAAAAGAGAACCGGCTTGAATGAAAAAAGAATGGTGAAATGTATGCTTTAAACACATAATTGGCTGTGTTGCACTAGGAATTTTAAATGTTGCCTACCCTAGTCATGCTTAACAGTTGGTCCATCTTTTTCTGTGAATGTTGTCTCAGTTATTTAATGATTTTTATTTTCTCCCTTTTTGTTTGTCGGGACTGACATTGACCCAGCCTACTCATCCTCTACCTCTTGTCTTAAATAGCTTATCTAGGAACCAGGTCTCATCAGACATTTGTGCAACACCTAGCACAATAGTGTAAGGACCCAACACAAATAGTGAACAAATAAAATATGGATGCTGTTCATGTCTTTAGTCATACTCAGGGGTGATAGAATGTCAACATAAAATCTAATTTCCACCTGAATTGCTCCTTTAAAAAAAAATCTACTTTAATAGTACTAAGATTTTATGCTCAATTTTAAAGTTACAGATGAAAGTATTCCAATTTAATTCCATATTGACCCTTAAATTCATGGTCCTTGTAAAAGAAAAGGATTTTTAAACCATGCTTTAATCTTTCAGTGGTGGTTTTGAGATCTGAAACAATCCTTGCTGTCAATAGGTGTAATTAAAAAAAGAAAAAGATTGTGGAAAGTGGAATCATCTAGGTTTTCTTGATGAAGAAAGCAAAATAAGGACCCTTGATCTGATATACCCTAGTTAGCAGTTTTATTTGGAAGTGTGATTGGTTTTGTGGGTTAAATTGTCAGTAGAATGTATTTGGCTATGGAGTAATTTTTTAATTTTTTTGTCTTTCAGGCTGACCTTGCTCAGGAAAGAAAATCCTTTGGAATGTCCATTTTCTGAATCTTCTGACAAAATGTAATTTAAAAAAAAAATATGTACCCACACAAGCATATATAACGTGTACACACATGCACACACATGTACATGCATACACTCTTGGACATTTGGATTCATTACAGGCCAGGGGATTGTGTGGAGCATGAGTTTTTTGGGATTTTTTTTGGTGCTAATAAACCAGGACTGTTGAGGAGGTTTTGGCCCCAAGCCACTGCCCATTTGTCAGTGCAGCAGTCTCACCCTAGTGAGGCACACCATGTCTGCAAATGAGGAACTGCAGGGCTCCCAGCTGCCCAAAAGCAATAATCCTGAGCTAACTGCACCTCCCAGGAGCTTTCCTGCAGCTTCAGCCCCATACTATGATTATATTGGCTTTCTGCCATGTGTCACCACCTGCATACTGACAAATGGTGTGCCCCTCTTTTTATATAGCAAGTTGTGTTTTTCACCTCTTTGGGAGGTGGTGGCCCTACTTGCTCTGTCTTCTTCTTAACTGGGACATTTTTTCCAGACAATAGGGACTGTAGAGTATCAAGAGACTTGACTTGAAGAGGCAAGTGACCAAATTAAACTCAAAGACTTCAAAGTTGAGTGTCCTGATTTGTTTAAGAATTGAAGAGTGAGGAGAGAGTCTATATTTCATAGAATCCTAGAATCATTTGGGTTAGAAAAGATCTTTAAGTGTAAAGATTCCAACTGTAAACCCAACATGGCTAAGTCGACCACTAAACCATGTCCCTGAGAGCCACATCTACACATTTTATATATAACTCCAGGGATGGAAACTGCAAAAGATGTGGAAAAGTTTCAGCCTAAAAATTGTAACCCAAGGTAATATAAAAATAATATTTCTAAAGGAAATGCCTGTATAAATTCAGTTTAATAATGTTTCTATGATTTCAATCAACTCATGATTTGGATTGACTGTTAACTTTTTTTTTTAAACTATCTGAATCTTTAGCAATAAATAAATGAATCTATTTTTGGCAGTTATGTTCCAGAATTGCAAATCAGAGTAGCAAAGTGACTCATTCACCTTTCAGCATGTTCTGCTTAAAATCCATAGCTGTTTGCATACAGTTTTGCAGACTTTAGCTTTTTTAGCTTTCTGTATGTTTGTCATTATAGAATATTATATGGAAGCAAGCCTTTCAACTATAGGAAAGCTCCAAGATGGAATTTACAACAGGCTAGGGTATATTTAGTATTATGCACTAAAACTGCTGAAGACTGAAAAAAGCTCTTCATGTTTATTATTATCACCACACAGTATAAATCACTAAGAAGTGTTATAATGATTAGATCTATAAGGCTACAAAATGTTGGGATGATTACTATGAGGTAAAAAATCAATAATATCCAGCTGTAAAGATAAATTTCCTGTCTCTTGTATTAATTGCCATCATAGAACTCTGCAGTCTATATCATGAGAACTTTAGCAAGCAAAAGCATCAGAAATTGCATCCATAAAAAGAAACAAAAGTTTATGCTTTGTGTAGTCTCCTACATGTAATTACATTTTTATATCCCTGATTCACGTACTTGAGACCATTGTACTTCTAGTGGGTTTTTTTTGTTCTTGTTTATAGATTCCCAGTGAACAGAAACTAAAAAGATACTGAAGATTATTATGTTGTGTGAGGATTTTGTAAAGGGATGTCTCTAATGGAAATATTGGGCTGTTTTTAACTAGGCAAAGGGCTAAGCACTATAATCAGCTTTTATTCCCAAACCTGCTGGGGAATAAAGCAAGATCCCACAATAGATACAAAAGAGTTTTCATATTTTCAGTGTCTCAGCTGGAAACCCAGCCAAGTAACACAGAAAAGCAATTATACCTTTTTTTATTGAAACATTCAGGCGATTTCATCTTGTATTGGTTTTTATTAAAAAAACCCATATGCTCATAGAACGTCAATGCTTATAGATCAATGGAGTTTTAAATCAGAAAGTTAATGTCTCTGCAGGTGAGAATGGGTCCAGTGGCACACCAAGTATGTGCCCAGCTGCATGTTAAGAATGTGCAGCTGATGGACACATAGTTCACAACAGCAGTGTAGACAGAAATGTTCTTCATTTTACTATCAAGACACTGTAAATATCTTTTGTGGATTAGAACAAAAATAGCCAAGGACTAAAAATTTTCCAGCTACTATCTCAGTAATGTATAAGTTAAGTTGGTTTTGTTATACTTCAAAAAGTACTGACCCAGTGAATTGTCAGCAAATAACAACTGTTGATACAAACCTTCCCCTGGTGGAGGCAATTTCTGTTTCTTATAAAATATTGCTGTTTGTTGCTGTCACCTACTGAACCCAAATGCCAGACTGTGACGCTAAGTGTCATGAGGTGTCTAGTTCAGGATAACTCTCTGTACAGGGGACATGAACTCCTGATCTGACACAGATTTCTTCTAGACTACACAAGCAGAAGTTATTATTCTGCACCAGTTCATGTCTTGGCAGCAGTCATCCATTCTGACTCTCCAAACTCTCGTAGGCATCATCTGTAGAGTTGATACTTGAATTTTCTTCACCTCTTGGGGTAAGGATCCTGAGTACTTTACAGATCAACAGCCCAACAGCCTCTTTTGACTTTGCTTAAGCTATTCTACTGACTACTCCTACATAAAGCAGGACAGAAGTAGTTTTCTAGCTCTGAGTTCATGTTACTCTCTCACATTGGTCAGAATTTCACCCTTCCCAAACACAATTGTCACTTATCTTTATGAATAGTTTCTGACATGTACAGCACATCTAAACAATGTCCAAATATAATCTGAAAGAGGAGTAGTTTGCTCAAGTCAAGTTTGTGTTAGGGACCATGCTGATATTTAGCTGGTGTGGATATTTGTGAGCTGTGGTCTGTTTACTAGTGTATAGCAACAAAAGCCTCTGTTCTGCTGCTGTTTAAGTAAATCTGTGAATGGGCACCTATGTGGTCCTGCTCCAAAGTGCTTAAATAATTAAGATATAAGCATAGCCCCAGAGACCTCAGCTGGACAAAACCTCTATGTATTGGTCCCCACGCAACTTTTTCTGTGCAGAGCATGTCTCACCACAGTTATTGAAGAGGATTAGCTTGTCCTTCCATGGGCAGTGAAGGAAAGAGAAACTTTAGCCTCAAAAAAATTTAGTGATGGGAAAATCCTGTATCAGCAAAACCTAGTGAAAACACAACTGCATTATCCTAGATGGCATTAATTCAGATATTACAGTGAGGGCAGAGCAAAAAAATTCATATCAACTTTGCCTCTCTTAGCACAGCTCTGAAAGTCAAAACAAGTTAACAGTCCCTCATTGCAAGGACCAGGGGAAAAGAAAAAAAATTAAAATGTAGGCTTTCTATATTTGCTCTACAAAAAGTGCCAGTAAAGACACTGGTATTCTAAGAAGGTCTCCTCAGTGAACAATGTGTTAGTTCTGGTTCCTGGCCCCCAAGGGCATCCTGTCACCTGGCCAAATGATGCAATTGCCTTGGGACAGGGAAACTGTTGATAAAGTTTGCACAGCAGTGCTAGCTATGAGAGTGCAGAAGGCACAAAATGATTTCTTCAGGGTGGTGAACCAGGCAAGGTTCATCAAGGGTCATCTGTGGATGGTGTCCTGTACCCCATTGTGCTTCTTAATCATAGAATAAATTAAAGTGCTTCCATTGTCTAATTACTGGAAGACAATTAGAAACAATTAAAATTATATATAATATTATCCTTATTTGGCTTGCTTATTTCAATGATTAACATATTTTTAGGCATTTTTTAAGCAATTAAAAGGAATCAATAAGGTAAGGAAAAGTGGTTAATTTTGGCCTCTACAATGAAACTCCTTAGTAGCATAAATGAAGAAAGAGGACAAATCTAATGTGGAGGTCTCTTTTTCTGCCCTTTTCCAATAGATCATTGGTCAGCTGGTCTCCCGTTTACTTTGTTTTAAAACTGATATATACAAGAAACAAGTATATATGTTTGGGTATGTCTACCTTAAAAAAACAAGCTGTAGCTCACAGAAGCTTATAAATTAAAAAACAGTGCTGATGGGAACAGAACAGAGATAATGTGGACAATAGTAAAGCCAGAAATAGGATGTGAGAACTTCAATTATAGACATCTCTATTTTGTGCTGTGTGTTCTTTAACCCTTGCTCAATCTTCCTGGCACCAAAGGTGGTTGCAGGAGAGTAATAGAAGCAGAAGTAGCAGCAGGTGGTGTGATCCTCACACCGTGTGCTGGAAATTGCCTAAATGAAGCTCTGGGCGTTTTGTTCAATAGCAGCAGCTCCCAGGTTTGAAGTGAGGTGGACAACAAGTTGAAGAATGCAAGTCTAAAAAATTTTGTGCTCCTTATGAATGGTAAATTAGCAATATGAAAAAAAAACAAACCAAACCTGATAAAACTCAAAGAACTGTGTTTGGGAAGAATTTTCTTTGCCTTCCTTGCTCCAACACTTTGACATTTTGCACTAAATTGAAATGACAAAACAAGCAATTTTTTATATTTAAGTAGTTTTATTTGCTTACTCTTTGGGGATTTTTTTGCTTTTTCTTTTTGTCTTTGGACTAGTTACCTAACTATTTCTATAAGGTAGGATAACAGATGTTAAATATGCAGGAAGGAAATTCACCATCAGAACCTGCAGGTACTCCCTGCTTAGGAAATAAAACAACACAGCATCATTCCTGGAAGACAACTACTCCTCTATAATAGATTACAATTTAGTATGCAAAGTGTGCTTTTTTCTCATTGATCCGTAGTGAATTAAATACCAGACTCAAAGCAAAGCTTGGGGCCTGTTCTGAAAGTAGGCTGATTTTTCTTGTATGTCAGTGCTGTAGCTGGGAGTCTTCTAGAGAAAGTCAGCTTTTGCTTTAAATGCTTATAGATGACATTTCCTTAGAAAATTAGGAGAATGTTCATTCTCAAGAAAGAGCATTTTAATTTGCTGAATTTTTCCCTCTTCCCCTTTAATAACTTTATGTGGCACATACTATTTATTTATGTGGAATGCCAAATGAAAATTGTACTTCTCGGTGCTATATTGTGCTATACTGATTTTTGTGTAAATAAGGTTGTGGTTAAAATTGTCTAGTCAAAGATATTTTAAATTTTACAAATAAAATTTAAAGGTAATTTCAACTTGGACTAGCATTAAAACAAATTTAGAAAAGGAAAATTTAGAGGCAAGGCCTTATAATACCTTGAAAACCTTATTTCTTGTCCTAGATTAACAAGACATAATAACAGCTTGTCTGCACTTGTAAATGACAGAGATGGTCCTTTAAATAAGGCAATCAAAAAAGTGATTTTTGCAGGTGTCTTCCAGCTCCACTTGCTTGGATTTAGCTGCACAGAGTTATTTTGAGAATTTGCATTTAGTGTTTATCATAATAAAATTAATGAGCTTTAAAGAAGTAGTATCAGTGAGGTTTTTTAATAGGGTCTTAAATATCCACTTCCAGTTTATATAGGGGTTCATGCTTGATCTTTAATTCAACTGGAAGATAGAGGCAATATGGCAATATTTTGCAATACTTGCCAAAATCAAATAAACTAGAATGACACAGATGTCAAAGGACAAATTATTCTGATTTTGGTAGAGATAAGTATTTTGGTATTGATATCTCCACCATTCCCAGGCAGTGGACGTAGGTTCATGTGTATGTTAGCCATAATCACACAGACTTCACAAAGCATTGTACGTGGTCCATATGGACACCATGTGAGTGCTTTTTGTCCCCACACAATGATCACCTACCATAAGATAACTTACATTTAGTTTCCTCTCGAGTACATGAAATGTTGACAAAGGGAACAGCATGTGCTGAACATTAATTGGCACCAGACAAACTCATTATTCTCTGAAAGATATTGTTCATCAATAGGGAACCATCTGCATTGTATTTACATAAGTAACCATTGGTTTCTCTTTTAATACCATGCTGGATCTTTGACAAAATAGCGATATGTTCCTAATACAACCACTTTGATTGAACATTCAGTTGAACAAACCAGGCAGTAAAGATGTACGACTGTGAGTTAATTTTCTGGTGGTCAAATGAATTTCTGTCAAAAACAATTTGGAAAAAAAAAGTAGTAAAACCTAAGAACATTTGCTTTGGTGAAGTGAGGAGTCCTTCTAGGTCAGAAACACGTCCCTGGTTCTGACAAATATATATTTAAGAAAGAATATAAGACGAAGGCAGTCCCTCTGCCAGCTTTTGATATTTGAACACTTAGAGGTTTCTTTAAAAAAAGATGAGAGCTATGATACTCTATTTGATAGCCCATGATGTTGTTTTGTCTACATGTGCTTTTTGACATGAATGTGAACATAGTCTTTAGGTTTTTTCAGTTTTCTAGAAAATTCTTTTACTTTATATAATTTTCTCCAACTGCAACTACATCTACTGCTGTATTATTTAGGAGCAAAATGCCCTTGTGCCCTAGTCTTAGGGATCTTATTGTGTGAACTTGAAAAATGCTCATTTAAATGTTGTCTAGTTGGATTCAGTCCTACCCTTCCCTCTATTGCTGGTATTCCAAAGTCACCCACAACTCCTTATCTAGATAACTTATGAAGTATTCCACTCTTTCCTCATGAAGGTGAATCTTTGCCTGGTCTTTTCTGGCATCAGAAGCCCATCTACTTAACTCTACATCTACTCTCAGTTTGGAATTGTAAGTGAGGATATCTCAGCTACAATTTGTATAGCTTGATAGTAGAGAATTCTTCTTAGTAAGTGTGCTTAATTTTGTTTTCATCTAAAAAGATCCCTTAATAATAAATTCTAAAATGTAACCTTCTATTTCTGAACCTTGACAATTTATTGAAACTGAGAAAAGAATTCATCACCCCATTTTTAGAATAGGAAAGGCCTCTTTTTTAATGGGCTTATTATGGACAATTTCTATTTTAAGGTCATGTCAGACATGGTGTAAATCATATAGGAAGGTCATGTTGACATTTATTGACATCCTAGTTCATTGGACCATTGGAAAAAAATTCTTATGAATGAAAAATTATTCCACAATTGGCTAGTACCTTTTGTTTTTCTCAAATGAACTATACATGACATCTAGTGTTCAATTCTATTGATTAGTTAAAACTTTTTTAGAGAGTTCACTTTACCGTTAAAAAATTAGTAAATGCTATATAGTTCATTGGTTCCTGTCAATTTTTACAAAATATCCTGATTTTTCCTGAGGGGAAAATGTCTGAATACCCTTTGAAGTACTTTACTTTTATTGCCCTGGTGCTCAAAAAAACCAATCATAATTAATTTTTTTTAAGAAAGAGCTATAGAGAAAAGTGAAAAGTCCCTGTCAATCTGCATTACTTAGTGTGACTGTACAGTGCTAATGAAACAAATTAGATACTACAAATATTACAGATACAATAATGAGCTACATGGCAGAGTTCACACTGAAAAAAGCCCATAATTTAATTAGCAGTGTGGGTACACCAACTACACTTGATAGGCTTGGCATGCTTACATTTGCCTACTATTAAATGCATGGTTTTTCATTTAGTACTAGTGAGAAACTTAATTGTGAGTGGAATCTTTTCCTCCTGGTTTAATGGGATCTGGTCAGACATCTTGTGTGGTTCAAACTGCAGCTGCACAATGAACTTTGCTGAACAAAAATACAGAAATAGGCATAGGAAGCAGAGGTATGGTTGTTTGTAGTGCCATATTACAAAGTTTTATTGTGGTGGTGGAACTACAGCTTTGCAGAAGTTCCTGATTTCACTTTTCATCTCTAATATCTGAGTTTCTAAGCAAAATAGCACCTATGCCACAGCATTTCCATAGAGTTTAACAGGAAAAGTAGCTTACCACTATTTCATTTAAATTTGGTATGCTAATAAAAAATAACTAACACAACAGATTTCAGAGTTCAGGTACATCCTTTTGAAACCAAATAAATGCAAGGTGATCTTGAGGGCTGTGTTTTGGCCTCACACACACACACCTTAGAGTCACAACACGTTAATGTAATACTGTACCTTGTCTCCAGTCTTCGTACAGACATTATGGAAAGAAGTATTTTGTCCTAGACTTGCAGGAACAATGACAACGTGTAGGAGATGTTCTTTAATTAGGTCGTAACTTTGTCAGTCTAACTCCCCTGGGGATCACCTCCCAGTGCTGATAAGAGTATAAGTCTTTGTTTCAGTACTGCACGTTTCCATCTCCTAGCAGGTGGGGGTGGGCAGCTGTCATTCTTCACCACTCCAAACCCAATTTCAGGTCTTTATTTTGACCCCTACAGTCTTCTCATCTATAAAGGTTAAGAGGTGAGAAAAAAAAAGGTCATTATTTCATTTTCCTGTGTGAAGTGAGAAGTGTTGCTGCATACTGTTACCTTTGCCTGAATATGAATGAGCAGTTGGAAAGAATTGTTGCTTTAAACCCAGACTTGCCTGCTTTAATGCATGTAATTAAATAATGAATATAAACTATTAATGAGAATCAAACTACTACAAAAATGCAGGGCTTTCTTACTCAGGGTGGATTATAGATGCTGATTTCTGCTGCTCTCCATTACTTCTTTGATGCTGTTGAAATTACCTTTGATAGGAGTACTGATGATAAAAGTTTTTTGCAAAAATTTTAATGAAGTCTAAGGATCAGAGCATTCAAGACTTTAAATTATCCTTATAAATTTCTTCTCCCATACAACTGTTTTTCAGAAAATTTAATGCAAGTCAAAATGTCTAATCCTAAAGAAATTAAAGGGTCCTATTCCTTCTTAAATGACACTAGAAGGCAAACATCTGGTTGAGATTTTGAAGGGATTTTTCTTACTGCAAAATATTAGTGTAAGCAATCTTCAAAAAGCTCACTATTGGAATAAAGATAGGAAAAATATTTTTGTGGCCATATCTACTCTCACTTTTGAACTTGCTTTTTTGCTAGTGCATGTATTTCTATGTGTGGAAAGGAAATGAGGTGTGGGCACTGAGAAACATTTATTTGTGGGAGAGTAGAAAAATAAATTTATTTATGCAATGTGAATCTGAGGGGCAGAAGTCTTGGAGATCTTTTGCAAACAAGGAGGATGGTATGATGGTATCTGCTTTTGGTGGTGTTCATGAGAAGCTGTGTTGCTGGTTTTTTTATTTATATCACAAAGCAAAACTGGGTTGTATTAAAACATAATTTTAGTTTGACTGGTACAGGCTTCTGTATAAATGGTGAGTTTTAATAATGCCTCTTTTCTCCTTGAAGCATGTAAAAAGAGTATAAAATCATAAAATAGAGCAATTGATCAAAATGTTACATTCTGATTCTGTTGTGTCATATTTTGTCCTGGTGTTCTTGTGAATTCTTTATCAAGCAACTGAGTTTGAAGAACATAACAGGCATTTTCAAAATGGGATTGTTTTTCCTTCAGCCACTATAATTGCTGAAGAATATCAATACAGACTTGATAAATGATTCCCTATTTACAATATGCATTGAGTAGACCAGGCTGCTCAATGCCCCATCCAATGTGCCCTTGAGGATTTCAGGGATGTGACATCCACACCTTCTCTGGGCCACCTGTTCCAGTGCCTCACCACCCACAAAACAAATATCTTCTTCCTCCTAATACCTCGTCTAAACTTACTCTCTTTTGGTTGGAATTCATCCCCCCCTGGTCCTGTCACTACATGAATTTGTAAAAAATCCCCTCTCCATCTTTCTTGTAACTCAGAATCATCTTGACTATCAGTTGTGAAGGTGGTTTTATGAACGGATTACAAGAGTAGGATGTGTATGTACAAGATGTTCACAAATTAATTTTATCAGTCATGGAGCAGTGTAGTGGGTGGACAGCTGAGGCACTGCTAATTTTACATTCAAGCTCAAAGTTTAAACTGGAGAACATTTATGGCCTGAGAAATTTTCACCGATAGCTTTCAAACATGCTTGGAGTTTATTTATCAACAGTGGTATTTGAACAAACAGCTCAGAAGAGTAAGTGCTGCCCTTGCTGCTTGGATATGAAGTCTTGTGCTGGCTAAGCTGATTCTTTATCAGGAAGCAAGGGCATGCTGCTGTCTTCTAATCCTGCTGACACTTCAAAGCCAGCCTGGTGTGTCCTTCCTGAGAGCAGAGAAACAGGAGAAGGAGTTTTGCTGTATCACTTCCATTTCCAAGGATGTATATTTGTGTTAACTGCCTTCTTCTATTTTCTCCTAAGAGGAAGAATAAGAGTTTATTCTACATAGGGAGGAGGAACCTGCATAGCTCACTCCAAATCTTTTTTACTAAATAATAGTAAAAAAAGAAAGTCAACAGAAATGTGCTTTCATTTCATTACCTTTTTCTCCTTACTTGTAGTGCAGTAGAAAGCTCAGAAGCAAAGAGAAATCCCAGTGCCTCTACCTACTGATTACATATCACAGTGAAGGTTTAGATACAGCAGTGCTCTGCTGCCCTGGCAGAGCTCTTGTGGATTCTGCAGCATGAAAAATAAGGCCACTGACACTCTTTCAATCTCTTTAAGGGCCTCTGTCCTAAAATTTTCCACAGGCTATTTTCCTGTTGCTATCTGGAAGAGGCCAGTCTTTTATCATACATATGTTGTCTTCTTCTTGGGAGAACCTTGGTAGCTGTAAAATTTTGAAAAAAGGGGTATTTAATCTATGCAGCTCAAGTAGGATTGGAGATGAAAGATCTAAATGTAGTTTAAGCAACATGTCTTCTACACCTGGCATTTTAGGAGAGAAATGATAATACAAGTTAGGCCTGAGGCCTCAAAACCTTTGGAAAACATTTTAAAATGTATTTTTTCTTTTGCAAAGTGAAAAAGCAATGAAGTGAATCTGCTGTTTTCTATTTCTGGAGATAGCTGATAGCAAGAATAGCTGGTGCATTCCCTTTCTGCAGTAGTATCTCCCCACAATACCTTATCCTTGTCTTTGTCCCTCCTTTCCATTAAAGTCCAGCTCCCCTTTTTCTCATAAGATTGTTGCCCATCTTTATCCCTTTTCCTTTCAGGAAATTCAACATCCCCTTCTTCCGTCTTTCCTGATACAATAGCACCCAGTCAGTTTTTCCTCCCTCCACAAAACGTGTACCAGCTGAAGCTGAAATTCATGGCTCCCAGAAGTCATTAATTTTGTCAACTGTGATTAGATGGATGTATTTTCTTATCAGAGGGGTTTTTTTTTGGGACATAGCTCAGGGCAGGTCAAACAGTGTTCAATGCCTCTCAGGGGCTGGGAGATAAATGCTTTGCTTTTGAGATCATGTGTAGTAAACTTACGTAGGCCTGTGCTAGACTGAAGGGTAACTGATGTACAGAGACATACAGGGCTGAAAGGTGGATACCCATCCCTTTGTTGGGAAAAAAAGGGAAATTAGTAAGACAGATGGAACTAAGCATGGGTGGAGACAGTCTTTACTCAGAGAAACTGGAACTGAGAAGATCCTACTGAGATGTTGGAAATTTGGAGTAAGGTACAAGTTCTCAGAGTTGCACAGTGCCAAAGGGCAAATGTTAAGCTTTGTAATTTTTTTGATCCCTGTTCATCCTCATACACTTTTGGTTAAGGACAGCACTGCAAAACATTTACCACTGAGAGTGTTTTGCCAACAGCTAAATAAATTTGATAAATTTGCAAACAGTTTACAACGAAGCAACCATAATGATTACCAGGCATGCTTTTCTACTGACTGCATCCCATATTAGCAATAGAATATCCAGAATATATTACTGTAATCTCTTTGAAATGAAATGTTTTGAAAGTTTTAATGATGTTTTAGCATGTAGATGTTTTAATGTGTATTGTAGCCTGATACCGAGATTGCATTGATGCCCTTTGAAGACAAAATTTTATTACTAACATTCTTGAATATCTCTAGGATTTATTTTGAGAGTAAATGGGTATTTTTCAATTTGACACCAGAATCCTCTCATTTTTCGATGTATAAATATTAATTCAAACAAAAGTAGTACTGAGTACACACTTTAGGAGTTGCAGTAGTCCAAGCAAAAGAAATTGTGCACTTGCACACACAAACTAAGGACCTTGCTTTTTGTTGCCTGTCAAATGTAAGGACATTGCAAGTTTTAAATAGTGGGTCTGCTACAGCTGTAGGAACATTTGTTTTCATCTGTTGCTGCCTTTGCCACACTCACATCAGAGATTTTTGGCAAATATATTTCTATTAAAAATTTGCAGACAGCTAACTGTCCATTAGATTGTTCCTGTTCCTCAGATATGCTGACTTTGCTGGGCCCTCTGCAAAAGGCATCACTAGGGATTTTGAGGTAGACTCAGAATATTCTTCCTTCCAATAAAAGGGAGTATGTGTCCAGCTGTGTGTCTGGCTTCTTGAGCGTCAGGCTGATTATTTAACTTAATTTTAATGTATGATCAAGTTCCTTATGGGGGTTAGAGACTTTCAGAGTTCATATTTCAGTCCAGATAAACACAACTAATGAAACAGAAAACATTTTAAAAATAATGTTTGTTTTGTTTTGGTTTATTTTCAGGAGGAGCAGAAATCTAATTACCTTACCCTCTGCTCCCATTCTTGCACAATGGAACAGTTGGAATGGTAATTCTTTTTGTCCAAAAAAAGAGCTGACCTGTCACTTACTGCACATTAAGGATTGCTTAGGACCTCTGCTCCAGTCATGTTCGAATAATGTAATGCTCATTCTTGTTATAAACCTAAAGTTATTGGAAGGCTATTTTGCCAACCTCTGGACACTGCAATGATCTCCATGGGCCTGATTATGAGATTCTGAACTTGTACCAGTCAGAAACAAACCTTACTCAGCATTTTTGCAATGCATTCAAGGAATACTGAAAGGGCTTTAATAGAAAAACTTACTTTCTTCTGTTAGATTGAAGAAAAGAGAGAATTCTTTTTAGACAATGCCGTTCAGACAAGGACTGAGTGATTTCCAGCAATTTCCTGTATATGTAAACTTATGAATATTTTCAGCCTAAAATGTGCTCTACAAAACTATATACATTTACACAAAATAACCTGGTACTTGAGCTCTGTAAAACTGCTATTTTTAAAAAGAGGTATCATTTGTGAGGAAGATGGAATTGGCAGTTTACCCACAGAAGAGCCTACTCTGTGTCTGTCAGGCAGGTGAAATCTGATATACTGCTATGACTTAATATATTTTATTTTTAATTTTATTTTTATTCCCCATAATCTGAGGGGGCAGCTTAAAAACATCAAGATGGAGGCTTTCCTAATATTTTCTTGAATTTATTTGCATCATCTGAATGAGTATCTTGCTTAAAACCAACAAGCTTCTTGGTCCAATATAATTATTAAAATCCTGTTTATGGGCAAAAAGGGACATATAAAGGGAGATTTATTGTTAGTAAAAATGAAATCTTAGCAGTCAATTAAAGAATAATTGCTAATCAAATTGTTAGCCAAAGTTATTTGTAATTTTTGCAAGAAAAAATCTAAGGGAAATAAATCAATTAAAATTGTTATGCATATCAGTTTCTATCCCTCATCATGGAGTTATGCCCCATATTCACCTGCTGCTTTGGTCACTGAATAAAAAATGCTGTTCATGTTACCAGTTTCCCCTTTCTCAGTGTAGGACCCACCTGGAGTAATTTTAAATGCTTGCTGGTGGGCTTTCACATCTTTACTCTTTCTTCAGAGGTGTGCAGCTACATGCTACACCTGAACTTACTATGAATGGCATGATGGTGCCATTTATATTTTTTAGATACTATGTGTTCATTCTCCTTGTTAATTCTAAAAATAGGTTTGTCCAGCTCCAGTTTATGTTTCTGTTAATTCACCGCTGGCAAATTGGTTGTAGTCATGAGGTTTCCAGTGCAAACCATGTCCCACTTCTTATCACCTTAATTCCATTTTGCTAGATAAATTGCTAGGTAAATGTCTCACCAGCCTAAAGCAATGTTTTTAAGTCAAGTAAGGCTGAAAAAAAATGCTCAGTTGAAATTCTTATAATTAGTTGCCATTTTTAACCTAATTTTTACTAACTGCCAGAACAGCTGGCTTTGTTTAAAGTCAAATCTCTTTGAGCTGGCTGCTCAGCAAAACCAACAATTTTTATAGGATTATTACTATGCAAGAAAATATGAAAAAGAAACAACAACCAAACCTTTTGTTTTGACAATTTTTCCCCTATTGTTTTGTCTGTTGCATGAACGAAATGCAGTTTCAGAGCAAGAAGCAATTTGGCCTTCTCTCTGAGGGACAGTTTGCTGAAATTATTTTGGCCTGAATTCTTTCTTTTCTAGAATATACTCATTTATCTGGGCTTAGATGTCTGCAGAGATACCTATTCCTTTTGTTTACCTCCTCTTTTCTGCAACCATTATGACATGGCTTGGTTTCGAGAACTGTGCCAATTACAAAAAATAATTCAAAAGCCACCTTAATAACAGTAAAACATCTGTTTAACTGTTATTTACAACTGATTGCTTTTGGTTGGTAACTTAGAAGAAAATATAAAATGAGGTTTACCAATAACTAGGTAGGATCTTTATTTTTCAAAGAAGCAAGGAGTCAAATAGCAGGAAAGAGTAAGAGATAAATAGGAAAGATAGGAAGGGAGGAGCTCTTGTTTATCTTCATGTGTAGAGGTGATGTTTAGTTTCCCTTTCCCTTTAGTTTTATCAGTATGCCTTTTGGCTTTAAAGAAAGTCATATGGTTTGTGTGCTAAAATCTCAAGTGTCATTTTAAACTGGAATATATTTCCATGCCATTCAAAGTCCGAAGCTATTCTGATATGTTTAACTTGTTCTTTATAGAAAAACTATGGCAATTTTTTTAATTATGAGAAGGGTCTGATGATTGGCCCAGACACACTTATTAGAAAAGTGTTTTCATTTGCTATCAAAGCTCTCATCTCCTCAGCCTGAGAAAATCTAAAATCTCAACTCTGTTTTCAGCTCATATAACCTGTATAGATAATTTATCTCAAAAATTTGTAATTTAATACCATAGTTGTAAGTCAAAAATGACTCTGTGTTTTGCTACCAGAAATCTGGGTACAAGAGAGCAGCCCTGAGGACCATGTCTGCTGTAGGCCTTGGATTTTTATGCATTTTTGTGATGCTCTGATACCGTGTGTTACAGAAGGACAGGCAAAAATTGGAATGGAGGAAAAAAGCTATTACTTCAATTTTTTTCTAGTCCATTGGAAATTTAAAAAGAACTTTCTCTTAAGACAGGTAGACCTCACTCCAGAGGAAAAGTTTGAAAGAAATGCTATCAGACAGTCCTATTGAATGAGGCATTTTGTTTCAGTTCTGCAGGAATGATGAAGTGGCAGGAGAATTCTGTTCAATCTCACACCAGAAATGTACTTTCAGACTTACACCTATATTCCTTGCTAGGCAAAATTTTCACCAAATACAAGAAAAAAATCCTTTGTCCATGACAGCAGTCAGGAAGATTAAAACCCGGTAGTAATGACAGCCTGGTTAATGGCCATTGCTCAGTGGAGGAGGTATCAAATCAAATCAATCAAATCAAATCATGGGGGGTGCTGCTGAGCGAAACAACATGAATGTGATACTTGCAATTACCCTTCTACATTTCATCTAGACTTACAGCCCACTGCAGTAAACCTTTTACAGTAGCTTTTTTGCTCTTTGAAAAAGGCCTCTATGCTTCTTATTTCAGTATAAACTCTAACTTGGGTATTTTAAAGGACTCTTCAGTTGTGTAAAGGGGAATAATTTAGAAAATGTCTTTTTTTGCTGTGGTCCCATTTACTCTCTATGTTTCGACTGTGACACACAAGAATAAAACATAATCTTCTGTATAATAAAATTTTGTAATAAATAAATTAATCTTATTAGAGTAATAAACGGAAAGAAATTATTTCTTTTATAATGATTTTATAGCACTGATTTTATATATTGGATTAGATGCTATAACTCCTCAGCAAAGATTTCTTAACTCCTGATTAAGAGTCATGTGGAAAAGCATTCATGTAGTTAATGATAAACAAATCTATTCAGGAGGACAGAATGTTTATAGCTAATTTATCAGTGACCTGCAACACAGTGTAAAGATTAGTTATTAGTGATGTGCAATGTACAGGAAACAAGCACAACTATTTTTAGATTCTTATTAATTTGCTGTGATTATAAACGTGTGCCTCTTCTGTAGCTACTGAAGACATATTTTATAGTGTGACTGAGCATTGTTTTTACACTCTCTACTCTCTGTTTTTAATTATAGTACCCTCACGTGAGTGTATCTGGAATTAGAGCACTGTAGCTGTAGGCCAGCAATAGCTTAATTGTTCAAGATCCTACATAAAATAATTGTTGCTTGTGATGAGCTTTCTTTAGCAAAGATTGCATTTTCAGATTGAAGGAAGCAGGAAGTAAATGAGAGGATGCTAAAAATAATTATAATACAGAGTCAGAAGTTTTCTAAATTAAGTTGCTGAAAGCTATTTAAAATCACTCATATGCTTTTCCATTTAACACTGCCCTTCTCGTAACATCCATTTGACTAAATCAATGCTGGCATATATCTTATGGTGCCTTAAGATTTTCAATATCCAGGACAGACATTTCAGACTACTGATTTTGGTCCTGAAAATGAACACATATGTAATTATTTGGAATTACTTAACACATTTAGTTCTTAAAATTGCTGAAATCAGGAAAGCAATCAGTTATCACAAAAATTTAAAATTTAACAGAAATATCTAAAAGCCTTTTCAAAATATTTATTTGCTCAACAGCAATAAAACCAGATATTTGCTAAACAGCTTGATATCTGCATTTTGCCTGTCCTGATAGAAGCCATAATATTTACAAAACAATTTTTAAGGCAGGCATCATATTACACCTACTGAACATTTTGACACTTCAGGCAACACCTGGCATTACAAGATATTTATAAAGCATATATTATAATGTTTAACCTCCTATGAAAAGGAGGTTAAAACTGCACTGCATAAATAGCAATCACTATTTATATTGTTTGGAAGTAATAAAATATATGATTCATCACATACTGAACATGTAAATGAGGTTTTATCTTGGTAATTATGACTGAGAAATGTGTCAAGGGCATTTTTGTTAACAAAATTACTGAATGCCAGGTTTTTGAAGGTCTCTTAATCTTTTCAGTTAAAAAATATTGCTTCTAATAACTTTGATTATTTGCTGTGAGCCTGTTCTCTTCATTGTCTGAAAAGTTAATTGATTAAAATTACTCATTTTTGTAGCCTTGTGATCAGCATACCTGGCTGTGGATGCAGGTGTTAAAGCATGTAGCAGAAGACACACTTGTATTTCTGGTCTTCCCTAAAAGTAGCATGAACTCCTTTCCCTCCTTGCTGAAAGCTGTGCATGAGTTAGAGGGAATGCAACACATACACTAACTAAATTCCACTAAAGAACTACTCACTCTTTGGAGAATGCAATTATTAAATACTGTTTATACAGAAATGTTTTGGAAGACCAAGGCAGTGGCTGTTTCGGGTTAGAGGAAGTTTGCTGACTACAAATCTGATACTGGTTTTCCATTTGAGTGCTCAGGTTCTTGTGCACAAAGTCCAAACAGAGCAAGAGAGGAACCCCCAGCCATTGGAGCTGCAGAGTAAATTGGCAAGCCAAACCAGAAAAATGGGAAGAAAAACCACAAGATTGTTAGTTTGAAGATATTGCATAAACTTATTTTTTGAAAAGTATGAAAAGTAAGAAATTAATATCTTTTTTACTATTTGGAAAAGAGAAAGAACTGATTGTCACCTAATTTCTTATTCTATCAAATATAAAAGTGAGCAAAAGGAGGGGAAATGTGCAGACAAAGGAAAAGGCACTCCTTATTGCAGAAATCTAGCATTCATCTCACATAAAGCCCTTGCCAAAACTCCTTATGCAACCATTTATGTGAGCACACTCAACTAAAGTAAAATTCAGCATCAGTGGCTTCACTGCTTTTCCCACCATGATCTATTAATCTTTCTTCTCTGAAGTGCTTTACTGCTTTATCTAAGGGAATGAATTTGTCACTGACACTTCCTCAGATGGCTGCCAGTTCCTTTTTCACACCGACCACTTCGATAGCAGTTGTCTTTTGGGTGAATGCTGTGTCCAGCTAGCTGAAATGTCACCCATTGCTTCCTCCTCTACCCTGCATTCTGCTTCTCACAATTCTGAGTTCATTTCCTAGGTTTTCATTCTTTCAGCTATATTTATCGCAAAGTTTTCTCTCCTATCACAACTTTCTGCAAGGTCAGGTTGGCCCATTCAACTAAATATCAAGATTTCATTTTTTTTTCCCATTTTCCTTTATTCTTCTTGGTTCTTGCTATCTAAATCTATTGTAATGAGCAATAAAACAAATTAATATTTCTTCAATCAAGTCTGTTTTTCCTTTGATGCTGACCTACAAGTCTTCATCTTGATCCATGGGCCTTTTTACATTTTTTCTTCCCCTATTTTTTTGAAGATGGGAAACAAGAAAGTGGCTGTGGGAGTGTCTGTCTGCAAGTCAAGGTTATCCATCACATGTGCATAAGCCTTGTAATCTTCCAGATACGTCTATTGCCTTTCAACTTGGTTGAAAATGCAGCACAAGTGCTGTTGAAATGGAAGCATGGCTGGATTCAACTTCTCAGCACTTTATAGGTGGAAAGATTGTTGATTGAGTTCTAAGTCCAAGTCCGACATTGAGTCTTCTCTTCCTTAGTCGTGTCATTTGCCTTCAACAAAATTGCCAGTTTTCAGGGCTCACACTGTGCTTCACGAAGCTTCATTATATGCTACTTGCAATACTTTACTATGTAAGAATAAAAATCCATCACAAAATTCCCCTGAAATTTGTTTGGCTTGTATTATACAACACACCTCCACTGCTATAAACATGGAAGGACCCTGATTTACTAACACAGCTGAATAAAACACTGCTCTTAAATTCTAAGGATTTTTTTTTCTGAATAAGAAAAGAGTTAAAATTGTCCTAGAGATGCATGAGCTACAGAAATTTTCCTGTGCTTTTCTTCCTATTGATTTGGATTTCTGACCAAATGCAGCAAAGGCACTGGAAGGGCTTCTGTCAGCTGAAGAAGCCGAGGATGAAGATCTTATGGGGGATTTGGATTTCATAAGCGTATGAACGCTTGAGTGGGCATTGTTAATTATGGATTAAAGTGACTTGAAATTAGTTTCAGTGTAAAGTCTTTTGCCAGATAGAACCTCATGATCTTGGAAAACGTGAGTGCTTATTCTTTTCAGATGATGGGAAAGGCCAGAAAAGTCTAGGTGCCAAACATGCAGGTTGCATATGACAAGCCCCTTATGCTAAATGTTATTTTAAAACCTGCAACATTTATCACGCTGCTTGAAAAGAATATTTTTTGTTGCTCTCCTCTGAGGAATAGCTCTCCACATTATACAGCTGCAAGGTCTTATGATTAACTTTAAGCACTATAAACTTGCAGCAGGACTAGCATTTATGTAGCTAAATTTAGCTATCGTGCTGCTGTTGGTTGCTGATAAGCTAAAATTACATCCTTTTGGTTTGTCTGCCATTTAAAAAATATTTTAGAGGATTATTAAGTTCATAATCAGAATTATCACTGTCTCTCCACACTGAATTTAGGTCCTGTGGCTGACATGTGATTTCATACTTGTCTATCTTTGTTTTTACAGACATATGCTTCATAAATTTAACTCAATGAATTACTGTAAAAAAGAGTGACAAAAAGCATTCTATTTTTTGAAATTGTAAAAGCTTCTTCAGCATATTTTGTCAGAATAATGGAAAAATATGACAGAATATTATTAATTGTCCAGCAATCCCCACCATATGGAAAATGGTAGCAATAGTTCCTATGATATTTTCTGGATGGCTGCTTATCTTCTCTGTATAAATTAATAATGTCTTTGATAAATACGTGCAAAGAGTTTTCTTGGGCAGAGAATTTCTGGAGCATGAAACCTGTTTTTACATCTAAACAACTTGCCAATGATGGGCTCATCTTCTTTTCTTATTCTCCCATTCCTGTCTATCCCTTTTAGACATTTTCATAAATGTAACGCCCTAAGAAATCTCTAGTAAATCATATGCCTTTTCATTATTTACTGAGCTAAAAGGAGTCAGCAGCAGATGTCCTAGAGGTCAGCTGTTTGGTGTTTCTTTTGTGACCCGTTTGTTTGTCCCTGATAGCAGACCATGCTGCAGGGACAAGCGATGAACCTGTGAACTCCTTAAGATTACTGGGCAGATGTTACAGTCCACTATAGAATCTCTGGGATACTGCAGCATTGTCCATGTCCTCTTCATCTCAGTGAACAGCCCCAGTTTGTGGAACTTTTGAAGTGGAAACACTTAGGTGACAAATTTTTGTCTTCCTGCCACATAGTATGCCTAAGGTGGGATGGCAAAATGAGGCTACAGCCTCTTAGGCAAAACACTCTTGCCTGAATTTCCAACTCTTCAGACTAGAATTAAGGCATGCTAATATTTTCACATAGCAAAAGATGAAAAGATTGTGTAAGATTTTCAAATCTTAAAGGAGAAGAGTAAGGTCCGTTTACATGGGCGATTTCCAGGCTAGATTTCACAGCAGACAGGATTTACTCACAGCAGCTGTGTGCTGCCTTTCAACCTAGTGCCATAGAATCTGTATTGACTCTTTTGAGGTGCAAGAATGGAAAATATCCATGCTTAAGATATTTCTAAAAGCATCTGAGATTCTACTTAGCTTTGATTTGCAAGACTGTAAAATGACTTTTCAGTTTTAGAGATTCTGAACAGGTCTAAATTAAGAGGATGATTTATTTAACACATTTATACTAGCAATAGTTCTTGGTTATAAGCAGACAGTAGATTAAGTTACCACTAATAAAAGTTCTAGGCTGAAAAAGGACAAGTAAATTACTTCTGGTAAAGAAATAAATTCAGATTTAGCATTTTTTTACCTCTGGAAAATAAAGCAGATTAATACTTGTCATAGCTAATGTGGAATTTCTCAAGATATTCCAAATCATAAAACAGTCTAGCACAGGAGTCCCCTGACAATACTCTGCTCCCAAGTCCTGCCTTGAATGTGGGGATAGATTTCACTGGAAAACAATTCTCTCTTTTGTATTTTAGAAACATTTAGGTAAGTAAATAAGTTTTTGGGTCTCATCTTCACTAAATAGAATCATGTTGATGCTTTGGCATGAATATATCTGAGGTCTGCCTAGCAGAACCATATGTTTTCAATCCTAATTTGAGGATCTTTGATAGAATTTGTAATAAATGCAGGTATCTTGAACAATTTTCTTGTCTTAGAAAAATCTTATTTGAAAGCTGTTTGAAGATATGATAATGACCAGTAAATATTACCTGGACACTGTAAAGAGTTTAAAGTATCAGAATGATCTTCTCATTGTCTGTGCTTGGTTTGTGTTAAGTGGAATGTGTAAATGTATGTGGCCTTTATAGGGAGAAATATATATTTTTAATATATGCTGAATACCTGCTGTTTGCTGCCACTGCTTTTTATCTCCAAGCTGTCTTTCTCTATCCTTAACTCAGCTGACTAGAGAACGGTAAGCTCTGAATATTTTATAGTCACATCTTTTAAGAAAGCATAAGAAGGCTCCACAAATTATTTGGCTACAATTTCTGTCAAGGTATCTATGTCTTCCAGTTATTTTGGTCATCTACCTTATTTTTGTCACACTGGAAATTAGGAAAAATATATCTCAGTATGTGGGCAACTTCTTTATTTTTTTTTGTAAAGTCTTCATAAGTAAGAGTCCTTTTCCCTATCATATGGTGTAAGGGAGCAGACCCTAATTAGGTGAGGTGAAAGATATTTGCCTTGATCTATAAAGGCACTCAGAGCCACAGCCAAGAGGCAGTGGTCATCAGTGTGAGGAATATATACAAAACGTTAATTAATTTTGGATCAAAATATAGCTGAAGTATGCTAGCTCTGATTTGACTTCACATACATCAGAAATTTAAAACCATCTGGATTTGAAGCAAGACCTTCAGTCTTTCTGCACTTATTCACTAAAAAGCTTAAGGAGCACCAAGCAAACAGTGCTGTGTTTGGTGGTTAGCCTGAGGCCCAGCTGCCACTCCTGATGCCTCAGTGATTTTGTGCTTTTCAGAAAGTTTTGAAAAAGGATTTTTGATTTCCTTATGGCTTTCTGTTCTTTTGGAAGAGAGAACTGGGTAACATGAAGTCCATCTAACACATACTCTATACTAGCAGTTCAATATGCCCAGGTATATTCCTGATTAAAGGAAATGTCCTGCACATATGGTAGTATTTGTATCAACCACCAAAATGGACAGACTACTGATGAGCTGTTGTCATTATAGTACAAGAGTTCTATTATCAGTACATTGCAAGGGTTCCATATTGCTAGAGTTTTGTACCTCCTTGATGTTTCTTGTAGGCAGAACCTCTAGGCACTGACTCTTCATGATCCTTGCAGTAGCCAACCAGCTCCAGTCCCCTCAACCAACCAACCCACTCTTTTATAACACTCTTCTTATTGGCTACAGCTGTGCCCTGTTAACATCAGGCCTGCTCCTAAGCCTTAATAATTTACCCAGCTGCAACTCTTTAGGGGGTAAGATTACTTTCTATACTACCTTTATTTACTTATATTCTATCCCCCTACAGTGAGCTGCTCACGTGCTGAACCATGGAGGAGTGTGAGTTGGCCCAGGCCAAAAGCTTACCAGGGGCTGTTGACTGCAGCCAGTTCAACACAGCCTGTGGAGCATGTACAGGGGCACAGTGTCTGCTTTTGCATCCAGTTCTACCTCCCTCATGCTCTCCAGAATATTCAGCTCCCTCACCACCTTGTGGCACAGCTGTAGGAACAGCTCACCATGGCTGTGTAGCAGCTGCTTCCTCTGCCTGCCCTCTGCTCTCCATCTACTGCATTGAACCACAGCACAAGCCACTCCACAGAAGTCATCTGTAATTTATGAATCTTTGCTATCAGTGGATTCTCAGCTCTAACATCTTCATTGACCATGTAAAATTAAGATGCACAGCTATTTTTCTAATGATGTAGGGTCAAAAGGCAACTCAGGGCAATGAACTGAATTGTCATTGAACTTTCTCAGATATCATTTGTTGCTCATCTCCTCTATACCTGGAGTCAGGCATACTTATATTTCTTATATTTGCAAGAGTTTTCTTTCTCTTCTTTTTTTTTTTTTTTTTTTTTTTTTTTCCTGAAGAGTACAATAGATCAGTCAGACAACATTATATCCACCATTGTAGGTCATACAGAATTAAAGCTGAGTAAATCCCTACAGGTGAGTGGAAAATTGACCTCTGGTACTCTGAGGTTTGGACCAGTGTTTTGGCCTTGTGTATCCTCTTCGGGCTTAAATTTGTTATTAAGTTTAAAAAACTGCATCTGACTGGTGTGTGGCCAACCTTTGTAAATGAGGCTTTTTATTCAGCCTGAAGTTATTCTTTTACCACTACTTAAAGTTTGAAGTTTTATTTCTCTGCAGTGAAACATCTCAGATTGAATGTTTTCCTGCTGGTCAGATAAAGTTCCATCTTGGCTTCCTTCCTCCATCTGGGATTTTGCCTTGCTTGTTCTTTCATTCCCTTTGATTCTTCTGCTTATCTTCTTAATTAGTTGTGATTCAGGTGAATGCAAGCTGAAGATGCTTCCCCTCTGGGAGTGCTATTCTGTCACTGGATCAGGTGCAGATGGCAGAGCCCTTGTTAACTTAATTGATTATTAAAATGCTGACATATGGAAGGAATTGCTTTCTTTCACATTTCAGCTTGGGGAAATTGTCATGCTATGTGAATAAACAACTTAGGAAGTTCCTGAAAATAAGAGTTATCAATTCATTAGAGGGATGCTTTTGGTCTTCTTATGAGTTCTCACCTCTCTAAAAATTGGAAGTTGGCCTTGTTACTACCATGTGGAGTTGAATTTCTTTTAAGTTATGTATGAAAGAAGTTTGTATGCAGAATTAAAGAGCTATCTTCAGTGTAGTTGGATCCTATGAAGAAAACAAAAAAAAATTATAGATGCAGAGGTAGTCCAGGGAACACAAGAAAGTTGGAGAGGAGATATTGTAGACAGAACATGATTATTTTGTCACATATTATATTGTCTGAAGTTTGTATTTCCTTATTGCTATTGAAATGTTCTGATTTTCCTCACTGTGTTTATAACCAAACTGACTAAAACTGTCATAAAGAGGTTCATTGGAACCTGAAAGTGTTGAGATTGTATTCTTCTTCCAGCTTTCATTTCTGGTTATGTACCTCTGCTCACATTACACATATATAAAGTGTTATCATCATTAGGACAGTTCATGGACTGTCCTCATGCATATACCAGGACAAATTGCAGGCAGCATCTTTCTCTGATGTCAGCTTGGATCACTTGTATGTTGCATTTTCTATTAGCTTCACACTTTTTGTCATGTTGCCTCATACTTAGGGAGAACTTTCTACAATAATCAAAAACCCACTACCTTTAAATTATTAGTGAAAGTTTTGCTGTGAGAAATCTAATAGCCATTAACCCTTCAGAGAACTGATGTTGGGGCTATTATGCTGAGACTTGTCTTGTTTTTATCACAAATTTGATATGGGAAAAAAAGACCATAAACTCTTTGGGATGGAAAATAAACTCTTTCATCTGTAGGTCTTACAAGAGCTGGTGTAGGAGGATCCTGGTCACATGGTATTGCAAGAACTTACAGCTTTCATCTTCTCCTGTGAACAAATGAATACGAAAATCTGCTCCCAGAGTCTTTCTTTTTTCATAGTACCTAATAATTAAACAAAACTGATAAATTTAAATTGAAAATTTCTGTCCAGGTTTTACTTTGCTGCTTAAAGCAGCATGCCCATGTATGACTGTGTAGTGATTTTAAACTGAATTGATACTGGATGAATGAGTACCTGGCCAGTTGGAAAGGCAATCTAGCAGTGACATGTTTTCCTTGTTCTGGCTGAAGGCCACAATGAAGACTTCCCAAAGACTTTTCTAGTCCAAACTGAACACTCCCAGCTCTCTCAGACTGTCTCCATAAGGGAGATGCTCCAACTCGCTGGTCATCTTCATGAAAGTTTCCCATAACTGCTCATTGGAAAGTTCCTGCTTGAAGATGAATATCATCACATATAATAAATGCTGTTATAATATGAGCAAATGAGTAACAGTGTTTACTGTTGCTCATGTAGTTATGGAGCTGTCATATATTCTCTGAGAACCTTAAACCCTGGTGGTTTCTCTTTATCTACTGGTGGTAGTCAAACACGAATTATTAAATTTCAGATGCATATTTTCTCTCACTAATTCTTCCTGAGAAGAATATGAAGTAGTGAAGAGGACAGAGAACAATTTCAAAAATGAATTCTGCAAAGCTACCCAGACTGTCCAGCTCTCCTGGCCAATGGACAGGAGCTGTTGGCAGAGGTTCCAATCAAGGCTGGCCAGGGAAATTGAGGCCCACTACTATACTTGGGACCCTAACCCATGCAAAGAATTATTAGTTTCACTCTAAAAAATGTTGCTATGAAAGAATTTAATGTACATGCCATGATATCAGAATGTTCAAATTAAAAGCACACTTCCACAGTGCTGTGCGTACACTGCAGGTATCCTCAGGGTGAGAGCAGTCCATATCCCTGAAGGTTGTAGCAGTATACATGCAAACAGTTGGTTTGCAAACAAAGCTAAACCAGTTTTGTTCTCTAATGATACAGCACAATCTGAAATGTGGCATAATTAGATATTTGAGGAATCTTGTTCTCTGTTTAAAGTGAATGGTCTCTTTATCATTGAGTTTAGTGTGATTAGTGTAAGACTCATGCTGAGCTGGAACTAAGCCCTGTTTTTTTAGCAAAGGAAACTCAGTTTCCTTGATGTATTTTAAAATAATTAAGGGGTTTTTGGCACTGAAATTTGAAAATAAATTCAATATATTCAATATATACAAAAGATGAATTTTTATGCTGTTTGGTTTAATATTTATGCAGCTTGAAGACGATTGTATTTTTGACATATAGGTCTTTTCAGTGTGGTTACAGATTGAACTGTGCCTGTTTTGCTATCATTTACAAGAAGTTCTGGTTGTCTATCCTTTCTGGAAAAGAATAATTACATCTGTTTTGAAGAGGAGAGGAAAGGAAGTATCCTACTCAAAATCATGCAGCAAATCAATTATAAGCAGGGAATTAACCAAGGCCATAACTGAAAAGAATGCTCACACTACATATTTAATAACTGATCATTTTTTCAACTAATGGATTAGATCTGGTATTTACAGATGCTTGGAATAAATCCATATAAATTATTCCTGATAGTAAGAGGATATGAGTGTGGCCAAAGGCAAAAAACCCCCAAAACTCAAAACCCTCCAAGGGAAGCAAAGAAGGGTGGGAAAGGCTTCCTCAAGCTAAAAAAACTTGTCACATATAGCATGTTATGTAGTGAGGAAAGTGGCAAAAATATTTAGTGCTGGATGTGATTCGCTATGGGGTATAATAATGGTTTTCATAGGAGGCAGATGCACATTAAGCAAAATAGACATGCATGATAGTGATTTAAAAAATAAAAAAATGCTGACCAGAATTCTGTATATTCTGTGGAAATGCGCTGCTGTGGAAATGCACTTCTGTCATTGTTCTTGTATCCCACTTCTCTTTCCAGGTTCACTTAAATGACTGTCTTGTATGAGATGTTCTCTTCCATTTAGGTGGAAGTTAGTGAATAATTCAATTTACTTGACACATCTAGCCTCTACCACTTTAGCTTTCCAGCAGCACAGCATGATACCTATAAATTTACTTATTAAAACTTAAATGGCTTTCTCTATGCTTGAATATATGGAAATAATGTTCTACATTCACAAAAAAAGCTGTTTTCCTCTTTTCTTCAAGTGTTAACTATGTATTGTTAGAAATTCAAATATGTATTATGTTGTTTATTTTTGTAATCAGAATTAAAGTAAGAGGTGCCAGTGAGCTTCATTCTGATGACTGGCTAGATTTTAGGAAAAAATAAAAATCATACAATTTAGTAATATCAAAATCATATAGCATTTTATATAATGAATATATAATGAGTAAAATCAGTAAAAAAATTTGTGATCTTTCATCTATTATCTCTATCTATCTATCTATCTATCTATCTATCAATCATCTATCTAGGTACATAATTGTTTCTTTCCCTTTACTGTTTAAACTCTAGTAACTTTTGAATCTGTCTTTTTATTCCTGGAGTCATGTGCTACATTTCTATTCATACAAACTATAGAGTCTGAAAGAGAGGGTCCATTTCCCTCTCAGTTTAAGGTAGCACATATATCTTCACTTCCATGTTCATCACAATGAACTGATATTTAATACTTGAAATAGCTTTTCAAAGAAGATGATTTATGTATATATCCTCAGATTAAAAGCATGTATCCTCAGATTAAAAGCATTTTTTGAAATCTTCAGTTTCTGGGCTCCCTTTACCAAGAGAACAGGATTTTCCTCAAAACCTGGCAACAGGGCCAGAAGGCAACACAAAAGAGATGGAGGAATGTGAGAATGAAGGACAGAAGGAAGTGCCAAGGGAAAACAGCTGTTAGATGAGACTTCAAGGGAAACTTGAAAAGACTGACAGATGTGCTGCACTTGTCAGAATTCAGAAAGCCCTCCATGGACTGAAATACAGCACTCCCCTGCTTAATAAGGTCAGACTGCAACCCTGCATGTTTTCTTTTCCTTTAGATAAGACTCAGGGTACCTGAATCTACCCCTCTGCCACATCCATCCTCTTCTTTTCCATTATGTTTGAACATGTCACAGCTTTAGACCATAGTTTCACCTGAAAACAAAAGTAAGGGCTGACACTCAACTCATGATCCAAAATACAAGGGGTTTTTTTGTTTGTTTGTTTGCTTTTTTCTTGTTTTCTTTCTTTCTGGTGTGGTATGACAGCCTCTGTTACTAGTCTCAATTTTTCTGGTTATATTTTAATAAAATTGTCTCTGTCCATAATAGAATTGACTTTTACATTACTGTCCTGTTTTCAGCTAGGGTAGAGATAATTTCTTCTCTGTAGCTGTTACAATGCTGTGTTTGGTATACTGTATTGAGGATGGTGTTGATAACACACTGATGTTTTGGTTTTTTGCTAAGTCATGTTTATCTTAAGTCAAGACTTGCAAGTATCATAGTTTGTATAAATATTGAATGCGTATATACTTCTGTGAAATATGAGACGCTTTTATTTTGGAGATTGTTTCTAAACTACAGAATTAAAATGTTGTCCTAAGGTTCTCATCAATCTAATCCATTAGTCCCTTAGTTAAAAAAGAGGTCTGTTTTGTACATATATGTAGAGTGAGCATTCTTTTCAGTTGTGAGCTCAGTCAATTCCCTGCTCACAACTGATTTGCTGCATGATTCTGGGTAGGACACTTCCTTTTTTCTCCTCTTCAAAACAGATGTAATTCTATTTTCTTTTTTCTTCATAGCACTTTAGCTCTATCAAATAGAGAAGTGTTGAGAAGTAGTATTTTTATTCATTTTTCATTTTGGCCTTTTTTTAAAGATAGACTTTAATTCCAAACATACTCTTCTAAGTATATAAACATTTAAAACTTGACCAATAGATATAGATTATTACCAGCTGAAATATTGGAATAGCTAATCCACTGTTCAAAGGAGCTTATTGAACAAGAAATTTAATATAATTTAAGCAGGAAAATTTCAGTGTATCAGATTATCACAAGATGAAATATAGGAAATGGTGGGGAGGGCAACAGGAGTAGTTGACTTCTTTTCTGAAGAAAGTTTGGGAAAGTTCTTTCTCTTCATTTGGAATACATGTAATTAATTTGGAATTCCTTTAATTTCAGGCAGATTGTAAAACCATTCTTACTGCAGCTATTTACAGTAAAACCTCTGAATCTCCAAAGTTTACTTGCTGAGTGATAAGGGCATTTATTCCATCTCTGAAAACTTTCTCACAGTGTAGCTTCACATTCTGAAACCCTTTAATCCTTTGTGTACCACATCTTACCCTTTTCTCCAGTTCATGCTCTCCCATTTGTGATGGTGTTCCCTCAAAACAAAAAGTCACTTGCCCCAGTGAGACAAATTGACTTCAGCTTGGTGTGGAGTATCCAGAGCCAGATTTGTGCTTTGAGTAGTCTCTTCTCACTTGTGGGAAAACAGTTTTTGATAAGGAATTTACGGATGTACTTTGATATCTCTGTATAAAAAATGCAGATCTGTCTGTTATAAAAATAAATTCACTTTGTAAGGAGCTATGTATATTGAAGTTATAAGGATAGGCTTTATGTTTAATAAGTTGCTCATTTAGGAAAAAAAAGTAGATCAATAAAAATAACTTATCACAGTAGTTTGAGAATTGTCATACATGCAGAGCAGAAAATGTGATAAGCTTCTGGCAAAGAGTGACTTTGTGATACTGTTTATTTTTTTCAGTCAAGGAAAAAATGCTTTTATTTCATTCAGAAATGAACTCTTTCCAAAGTTTTTAGACATAATATGCTGGCTTTTGTGCATTTTTGAAGATGTGTTTGAGCTTGTTGAGGTATCTTTCAAAGAAGAGGTATAATCAGGGGTGGCTTACAGACAGACTCTCTGGAGAAAGATTGAAGGATGTGTTAAATTTAGAATAAAGACTACCAGTTTTACACCATTTTTAAATACTACCAATATTTATTCCAGCACATAAAATTGTTGCAAGCCTGTGGAAATTATAAGTATGCACAATATTATTTCTATGTAGAGTAGTATCCACACCATAGTAACATGTGCAGTGTGTATCTACACTCTTATAATAGTTTGAAATTAAGGTAGGCTGAATATTAAGATGCAATGGCTTATTTTCAGACTGCCAAACAGCAAAACACCAATTTATTTTGGAGAGAATCAATGTCTCACTTGGCCAGCATGTGTGTCTATGTATGAGTGAGTGGGTGTTCAGTTTTGTTCTGATGGCTTATCATTTTCTCTCTGATTAACACCAATCAGCTAAGTTCTGTCCTTGCACCTAGATGCCTCTAGGCAAAGAATGCAAGGGTTTTTTTTTTGCTTTTATTCTTATTGATGTAAAACAAGAAACTGCATGGATGTTGCCCTACATGTATAGGATATGCACACAGAATGCAGCTTTGGACACATCACGTGGAGCTGCAGCTCTCCTGTATGTCCTGCTGGCTCCAGCAGCTGCTTTGTCATGTGTTATTTCTGATTTGCAGTGTGGGGTTTTAGGATTTTTTTAGTCCTTCATTTTTCTCTCCAAGAGGAGCTGAGGCAGGGCAGAGGAAGGTGCTAAAGGCAGGTGGCATTTCAGGGAAAGGGAAAGCCATAAAGCAGCAGTGCCCGTGCCAGGTGGGCAGCACAGCTCCTCGATGTCCCTCTGCCGCACTCCTGTCACCACAACCTCTCCTGGGTGCCCCAGGCCTGGGTCACACTAAAGGCAAAGGCATGGATGATGTCTTGTAGAGGAGATCTCCACACACACAGAGCTGCTCCCAGGGCTGCCACGGGGGGTGACTGGCCCATAGGAGGCTCATCCACACAAACATGAAGGAGCGCAGACTGCAGTGGCAGGGAGAACAACCTCAACAGCCCAGTCGGAGGCAGGGACACTGTCCTGGCTCCTTCCAGGAGAGCGTCAGCACTGGTTGTGAAGCACTTCAAGTCAACAAGAGCAGGCCTCAGGAGGACTGTGCAGACTGAGTGACATTGGAGGGTACAGTGAAGAGCATTTAGGGATTGTTCAAAGATTAGTATGGGTTGTCCAAGGGAAGGAACCAAAGGTGAGGAAACAGAGGGATGAAGGTGATTAGAGGAGGATCAGGCAAGGCAAAGTAAAAGGATAAGAGGTTAAAAGGGTCTGGATGTGTTTAAACTGGACTTGTTGCTACCCTCGTCTCACAGTGTCCTGCTCCCAGTCACTGCCATCTGGAGTAAACTCAATTTCTATTTTCCTGAGTGAGGGGTCTCTGTTCCTCATGCATCTGTGTTAGAGGAGATCTAGATGTCAGTAACTGCAGTTGGAACAGCTTTCCAAGGGCTGGGGCTTCTGGGACCAGCACCTGGAGTGAGGATATGCATATCTGCTGTGGTTGCTGGTAAATAAACTGGACTAGCTCCCAAGTAGGTTAAGTAGCTTGGTAGCCACGCTTTGAGGTGCTTGTTAGTCAAGACAGATGTGTGTCTGGGGAGAGGCTGACTGCGGGAAGGATGGGTGCATTGGGTACATGCCAACTACTGGGCAGATTGTGGAGTTTGAGAATTGCTTAAGACACTCATCTGTATGCACCTGTGTGATGTTTGCAGAGTTGACATGATTTCATGCAAGTCTATAATTTTCTTTGAACTAGACGTGCTAACTCACATATATTAAATCGTGTGTACAGCATGTAACCCAGCCATACAGTTCTTTTAAAAAATACTTTTTGCTAGACTTGGAAACCTGAATTCTTCTGCCATCACAAGTCTTCCCTTTTTCTCTATTAATCTTTCTGTGCGTCTGTTTAATAGATCTTTTCTGACCATTAGTCATTCCAGCTGTGCTGGCTCCAACTAAGGTGTCATCACCAACTAAGGTGCACACTGAACTTTGAATTGGTCTTTTTATGGTGTCACCAGGTGATGATATCAAATATAGTACTTTTTTCAAGATACTCCCCCCCACCAATTCCTAATCAAAAATGCACCATTGTATTCACCAAGAAGATAGCTGGTAAAATATTCTTCCACTAACAAACTGAAAATAGCTGAAATTGTTACAGATTACAATGCAATTTAAAAAAACATATTATAGAAAAATAATAAAAAATCAGTGAAAACTAGAAAAAAAATCAGATAAAAATTTATCATTTGAAAATAATAATTCAAGTGTTCTATAAAATTTTTTCATGTTTCCATAACCAAATAGATGCATCATCTGTTGTATTCCTTTATTTTTCAGTGTCAAACAAGATGAATGAAACCTTGCCTCTACTATCAAAGAAAATTCAGAGTTAAAAAAATAAAGAGAAAGAAGAAGGTCGCATGAGGATATATTTGTCCCCATAAATTACTTAAACAAAAATTAATGTTATTGGGTTTTTTTCTGCATACATGAAGATTTTGTCTGCTGCACAGTCTGTGGGATATCTTGATTCCTGTTAGAAGGAGATATCTTCTTTTGGGATTCTGGGTCCCAAGAACAAGCATCCGGCTATTGGGCATGCAATTTTGGGGGAAATTTGTTGGTGAAGAGGTCAAGGTTCCAGTGGGGCTATATGGGACTATTGGCAGAGAACTCAAAGTGGGCACCACAGGTTGCTAAAGCTGGTCATTGCACAAATATTAGTTACCATACAGTGCTAGTATTTAAAATTCTTATGGGTTCCACCAGAGACTGTTTTTTCCAAATCACATGTGATTTATTTTCTCCCAGTTTTCAGTAACTTCCAACTGTGCTTATTGACATCAGTACATATGTATTGATATATTTTAATGCCCAAAATTAGCTTAGAAGATAGACAGCTTCTTTTTTTTGCTAGACAAAAATAAAAAAATGAGGTAAGAAATTAATTCTTCATTTTTAAGTATTACTAGTGGGCAGAGAGGAAGCTTTTTGAACCTCAAACTAAAGCTATTTTTGGGAACTGGAATTCTTTTGCTTAGTTTATAATAATACTTAGTGTGTGCTTGTACTTAGTAAGAGATGCTTCAGGAAAAACTCTTGACATACTTTTATATGAAGATTGTTTCCTGTGAGAAAAGGCTGTAAGAACTTTTCAAAGCTAAGTAAGGGCTAAGATGGACCACTTGAAAGAGGAGAGAAAAGTCTGTTCATGCAGCAGATTCTACTGCAAACCGAGGGTCAGAGAAATTGAGAATGAGAGGACGAACCTTCACTCTAACCCTCCCAGTTCCAAGGTATGGAAAAGAATGGCTATGCCTCAGATAGGAGGAGTTAACTTGCTGCTGCTTCTTTCTCAGAACACAGGTGAAGGAAAGCTGTCAGTTCTCTTTACAGCTCCTCCTTGGCTGCCTAAATTACATTCAGCTCAATTCCAGCTCCCCAAGACTAGAAGCTATTCACTGCAAGAAAAGTCATACTCTTTTAGAAAAATATAGGACTGTGGAGAGCCTGGTTCAAGCATGGCTTAAAGAAAGAGGCCATGAAGGTATACAGCTGATGGGAAAGTAAAAGGTAGCTGTAAAGCAGCAGTTCCCAGGCTTGATTTTGTAAATAACTAGGTTCTCAGGCACCTTTTCTATAAACAGCAGGATTCTCAGACAGTCTTCTCATAACAGTCCTTGGCTGCTCTGGGAACAGATATGAAGGTTTTGAGAACTTTTCATATCACAGTGAGAACACTAATTTTGGTTTCAATAAACAACCATGGGTATTGTAAACAAAAGGAGGGCTTAGAGTTTTCTCTGTGGCCTATCATGAGCTCGGATTTTGCAATATGCATGAAGTTAATTAACACTATTATAAAGAGTGACTGATTTGATCAATAAATCAGAGTTGATGCTGATCAACAACAAAGATGGGTCGTCTCCCTTCGCTTTCAACATAGGACATTTGCCCCCTTGTTTCTATTTGTTTAAGGAAGAAATAAAGTGACTGAGAGGCTGGAGGGAAAACAGTGATAGAAGTGGGGAAAACCCTAGGAAGAGAGAGATACACTAGAATAAGAAACCATGCTCTCTCCATTTACAGGAATACATGAGAAACATAAACATGCAATGACATTTTAATTTGATTTCAAACCTTTTTAAGTGCTCAGTTATGAAGAAATTGAAGTTTGTGAGAGGGATTAAGCATCAGATGTCCTTGCTGAAACCTCCTCAATTTGCAGAAGCTGACTTTTAAATTGTTTTCCTTACCCTTTTGGAGGAAGTAAAACCTATTCCTTCAAAGCTGCTACAGTGTGAAGACTTGCTGTTCCACATCAGATCTACATCTACCTAAGCCATCTTCATGTATATGGAGTAGTACATGTCCTGAGAAATTGTGATTATTTTTCTTTGAGTTGGCACATGGCTATACCAGTTCTAATGTGCTCTTGGTAAGTTTTCTTGCTTTTAGCATTGTATGCTAGGCTGGAGTATGTGTATCATCTCTTCTAAATCACATTTCAATTGCAAAAAATAAAATTATACACAATTTTAATTATGCATAGATGTAACATATCTTTCTTGCCTGCTTGAACTCTACATTTATTCAGGTACATTATCTGTAATTTCTGTACTGGCTTCTCATACCAAAACATCACAAAACTATGGTTAGGATTTAATCATGTATATATAATTCTTTCAGCAGACACATCATATGAAAACAGAATTCCATGTGATACTCTAGTACTCCCTCCAGCCTGAATGTTTCCATTGCAGGAGTCTTACTTTTGGTTTCCATAGAAACTTTTTGCTACTGAATGTAATTTCATTATTAATTGACTTTTCTTGTGTTTTGTTTTGCAGTTTTAGGTCAGTTTTACAAATGCCAGTCAGTTCTGAATTTTACAGTTGACTTTCCCTTATGGATTGTCTTTCTACATCTGCTGCCTTAAAAAGGAGAAGGAGATCTAAAAGACTAACTCAATAGTCCTCTTGAAGCTGGATAGGCTGCCCTATCAGCCAAATTTGATGTACTTTCAGGGTAAAGTAGCTTCATGAAAGGTCTGACCTATTGTTCTCATATTCTGCTTGGTCTCCCTCTCTGACATCTGAATGCATAGATTTGTGTGTGTGTTTCTGTGTTTATATAGACATATCTGACCTTCAGCTGGAGATTCACTGAGGAGAAAATCCAACATGCAAGATTGCAAGTGTTTGGTTTCAATTTTCTATGGATAATTCCAATTGCAGCTTTTTTTGAGTATGGAATTATTTCTTATTGAATTCATAAATTAAAGAAAAGTTCAGTTCTTGGGAACATTTGGTCCTTCCAACAGCTAATCTGAGCTAATAAGATTTGTCAAAGCAAAGTGTCATTTCTCAGTCTAAATATAGTCTTTTCTCAGTTTCTAAGAGAAGTGCCTTTATTGCATCCTGTGGCTTTGCACTGTTAATCCTACCTGGCATTGTGTGTAACTGGACAAAAGGAGTGGTCCATTCCCTGGAGCAGACTGTGACCCAGCTCCACACAGCTGTAGCTCAATGAAACATACTCCCTGCCTAAAACTGAGATAAACTACTCTGGATTTCAAATCTCAATAACAATTGCTCATGCATTGATACTGGGCCTTCTGGAGCAACTGCAGAGTAGATCAATCTGTCTGTTGGACACATCAGCAAATAAGCAGAAAAGAGATGTCATGGAATGCAAAATTAATTTTTTTTCATGCCTTTCAAAAAAGAACTTTGTAGAGCAAAGCAGACTGTCTCAAGTTTTATTTTTTCCCTATAGTACAATTGGAATTAGATTTTAGATTACTGATAAATAGAAATTAGAATTCTTTTATGTTCTTGCTCAAATAAAATGCAGTTATATCTTTTTGACAGATGTCATGAAACAGGGTTGAGAAGCAATCATGCTCAGTGTCCAGCTGCTCCTGCAGAATGTGGATCTGCTTGTTGACCACTGAGGCTCCCTTTGATGGCTTTAGAGACACAGTATGGCATACATGGTTTGGATCTTAACTTTGTCTGAAATCCTGGGGAAAAAAAATCTTTCAGAGTCTATTTATAATCTTATAAATAGACTTATTTTGGATTCAGTATAAGTCTGAGTTCTATTTTGACTGAATTGGCTTCTTTTACCCTTCTCAAAATTGTTAAAATTTTATAAGGCACTAAGTGAATTTAAGATGTATGCCTCCCTTTTGAAGTTTAGAGGTGCTGCTTTGTCATCCATTCCAAGCAATGCTTGCCATGCCCTTATTTTAATAAAAACAATTTGGGTATTTAGAGTAGAGAAATGACATAACCTTGAAAGATGATCACCTTTCTACTGCAAAGGAGAATAATCTCTTATCGCTCACTGACCAATTCACCCACACAATTTCACATACTATATTTAAAGCTTCTAGCAGCATTTAAGGTATTCAACTTTTCTTAATAAAAGTTTACAGAGAGAATTTTTTGTTTAGCTGGAATGAAGCTTGTCTTGATAAAACACAGGAGAAGTTTCAGCTCATTTATCTTCAACCACCTAAAATTTTGATGTCTAAGCTGCACAATTTTTCTAGGTTTCCTCTATAGCTAAGAGCTAAAAAAAGAAATTTCAGATAATGATTTTTCTCAGATGAAATGTGTCTCAGGTGAGATAGATTGACTTCTGGACATACAGATGTATTTTTTTTCCCTTTTCTGTTTAACAGAGGGAGTCTACATGAACAGCTTAAACTAGACATAGAACTTTTGGCAAACTGAACTAAGATGATGCTAATTTTAGGCATGCATCTTGATTAAATTTTGGTATATAAACTAGACAGAGTTTCTACTCTGTAAATAGTGCTCTGTGTGTTTCTGTGTAGGAAATATTCTTAAAGGACAGAACATTTTCAAGAAAGGCAGAAGTGAGGAAAAGGGAGAGGGGAGAGCATGAGTTAAAAAAATAGAGAATTAGGTAAGCCATTCTATTTCCCCTTGTTCTCTCCATTTCCTGAGACAGAGTGCTCTGTACTTCAGCTGCACTTTGCCCAAGAGGAATTCTGTGATTTCCCACAAGAGAGCAATGGTCAGCAGAGGAGCCAAAGTGATGTGAAGCAAGCTGAAAGGTCACTGTCACACACATCTGAACATTTTGTACCACACTGGCTGCTTTGGCTGATTTGGAATTCATCAGAGATCCATGAAAATGTCTGGTTCTCTCTCTGGAACAGTTTGGTGCAAAACATGCTCATTCTCTTATCAGTTTGCTTCACTTTTAAAGTCTTCAAAATTCTTTCAGAAGTTTCTTCTTAACCTCTTAAACTTCTAAATGCTTAAAAATGTTCCTCAAACTGCTTTAGGATGCTTAAATCTTCATTTATGGCAGAGATTTGAAAAACTTCTTCCAAATACTAGCATGAGAGACAGTAAGGGGAGCTGTGGTAGCATAACTTTTTTTATTTTCTAGGAGAAATGTCATCATTTTCAACGTTTCAGACTGAAACATCAAGGAAAAGAAAACTAAAATGGAAACTGCTAGTATAATCAGTAGGCTTTAATAATGTGTAGAATAAGCATTAGTAAATTTAAGGGACAAGCTTTTACACAATGAATGTATAACAGAAAATCTCATCACAGTCAGCGAAAATTGCCTAATTTTAACCAAGTTGTGTGTTAAATCCAGACTATATGTTCCTTGCAAGCTTTTATTCTGCAGAGAAAGAATCAATACTTAGGAAACTTGGAAAATAATCCAGATTTTCTCTATTTTAATGTATCTTACCTTTTTAGTTTTATCAAAGATGAGAAAATTCATATGCAATCCTTAGGCATCTAAATCAGGGCTTTATTTACATTACGTGTAACTTTATTACACGTAATGAATTTGGTCAGGAGAGTTTCCATATCCTCCATGTTTTCTGGGCAAAGAATAGCTTTATAAATTAAATTTGAGGCACATCTTTTCTTTGCTATATCCCTTATAGCAACCTGACTTGGACACTAATAAAATGCCAGAAAACTTGAAGTGATAATGAAATCTGGCTGCTTGCCAGTGCCACTGACTCAACTGAGTGCAATGCTAAATCCTACGTGGGAGCCTATGGCACAGTGACAGAATTACTGTCAGCTTGGCAGGAACAGCATAAACAGACCTATGGACTGAGACTACACAAGGGTGCACAAGAGAAGTGTAAACAACTTGACTTCAAGAATCCCAGCTGAATAACATATCATGTTCTACTACAGTTACATTGAATGTAACCTTCACAAAGGATAAAAGCCACAGTGAAGGTGGCAGGTTTCTCATTTCTTTGTGCACTAAACACAGAGAAGGAAAAAAATGATGTTGTTTTAAGAGAAATCAAACCCCTCTACTCTCCTCCACTCTTGCACACATACACACAAACCAAAAACAACAACAATGACAGGAAGAAAAAAAGCTTATACAAATTGTCCTAATTTGCACTGGTAATTAAAATATTCTTCTATTTAAATAAAATTCTAAATAAATTCTGGCTTTATGACTTTGCTATCTGACCCCAGGGACAAAAAACGTTAGCTGTTTTTTCAAGCATGCCAGGTAGGAAAGGGCAGCTAATGATGTGCATTTGCTGTCTAATGATGACTGTGGTGTTCTCAGAGAAGTAACAGCCAATTGTACAGAGATACCAGAATTATTTTGTTTGGTAAGCTTAACATCAATATGATGCATCACTGTTTGGTATTGATAGCCCACCCTTGAAACCATTTCTTAGGCCATATTGGAATGTGTCAGCTTTTGTTTTGCCTAAACATTATGAAACACATTTGCAAATGCTTTTACATTTTATGATTCAGCAGGTATAGAAGGAATGACAAATAAAGTACTTATCATTCAAGAAAACATCTCTATTTTTTGAGTGCCAAACTGTCACTGTTACAGCTGCAAGTGTTTCCACTGAAACTATTGAGACTGAAAACTATTTCATGTGACCTGCCTGCAGGTTTAACTATCTAACAGTGCCTACAAATAGAGACAGCACCTGCTGGAAGCCACTCAGGTGTGCTGAGGCAGGCTGCCCTGATGTACATCCTTCCAAACAAAATACATTGACTTCATGCCTGTGTTCTGAAACCACACACCATAAACAGTCTGCAGGCAGGAGGCTGAGAAACACTGTTGTACTGCATCTTATTTGAAATATAGTTAGCATTTTCAGATTTGAGGCTAAGAAACTATTGACCCACTGGAGAGATCCTTTAAGCTCCTAAGAGTGAGTTATATATTATAATCTGCACCTTGCTGCAGTTATTTTATCCCTTAAGTGGCATTGACATAATTTTAGTTATATATTTTTCAGATTGATTATTTTTCAGAGTTGTACTTGCCACTTAGCTCTAGAAGCAACCCATATAACTCATTTAGTCTGAAATAATAAAATTATAGAAAGGTTTGAGTTAGAATGGACCTTTAAAGATCTAGTCCAGCTCCTGTGCAATGAGCAGGGAAATCTCCAACTTGATCAGGTTTCTTAGAGCCCCATCCAGCCTGACCTTGAGTGTTTCCAGGGATGGGACACCTACAATTTCTCTGGCCAAAACTAGACCCAGTACCAACAAACAGGTTGCATTTTCTTCTGAAGTGGTCATGAAAAACTGAAAAATAAGCTATGACTTGTCATAAGAAAATTGATTGTTAAAGATAATTTGGGGGTATTATAAAGGTCACTAACTTATGCAGAAAATTTTTATCACTATGAATTCAGCAGCACAAAAAGATGACTCGTGAGTCCTTGATGACTCTCATATAATTTATGAAGGCCTTACTGGAAATTCTGTTTAATAACTACAAAATTAATTATCTACTGTGAAATCAATAATTAAAATATTGCACATAATAACAAATACATTGCTAGGAAAAATGCAGAAACCATACAGGTAATACAAGGGGTGATTGTTCTGCTATTAATTTGTAAATTATCTTTGCTAAATAAAGGCCCTACATACATACAGCACTTTAAGGATGCCTTTGTAGATTGGTTTTTAAATTATCACACATATTTTAAGTCACTGTTTACTTGGAACACTGTTATTCTTCTCCTTGCCTTCTCTTTAATGTCTTTTGAACCACTACTGATACTCTTAAGCAGTAGTGAGGGCTCTAAAACATGGCAGTAGGAAAGAGAGCTGATGGTGATATTGGGATGTTTTTCCAAGTTTGGCCTCTCTCGTCATTCAAGGGCAATAGGTGGGGCCTCTTAAGATTTCTAGAACATTAAATTTAATATATGGAATAAATACTATTTTTACAGCAGAAAGAAGTTAATTCTGATTTTTAACTTGTAAGCAACACAAAAACTTGAGGAACACTCTTGAAGATAAAACACAATTAAGGGGCATGAGGATATTCAGCTGTCATTGGACCTGGTGTTTCTTAACTCTTTAGATACTAACAGATTTCTGCTTCATTGTGCAATACTCACTGTAGTCCCAATTGCTGACTATTTGTGCCCCCTTAAAAATGAAGTGCAATTAATTATATTAAAAAATTCATGAGATGTATTTAAAATAGGCACTTTCACATTATCTTCTAAGATTTGAACTGCCAAAAGTTCCATGCTTCCATTTGCCAAAAGTAATGTGAGTTCTGATGGACAGAAGAAATATTTCTTCCATCTCAAATTCTCAAATCTTATATATATAGAGAGAGAGAGAGAAAAAAAATCAGGATAGCTATGATAGTTAGGATTAATAACTAAGTTCTACTGCACTGCTATGATTTTTAAGCTAACACTTGAGATATTTCTGTGTCTCTAGAATCACCTCTGAGATAAGAGGACTTGTAAAAAGAGGTGAAGTCTTGGAGAACTTTTTTGGACTATCTACTCATTGATAGGTCTATGGAGGATCTCAGAGAAGTTCCCCAACCTCCTTTCCAACTCTTGGTCCCAAAATAGGTCCTAGAAATTGAAGGAAAATATTTTCAGTTCTCTAATTGATGTTCAAGGAAGGAAGGATGTGTGGAAAGTTGAAATTTTTTTCCTTCACTATAAAGAGTACTTAAACAGGGATTTTCCAGGAACATTCACATAGCTTATTGAGAAGATGGAAAATACCTTTGTCCCAAATTTTTCATATTGCTAGATTTTCCTTCCCTCATCCAGAACTACAAAAAATGATAGAACTAAAAAAAGGTAAAAACATTCTTATTAACTTGGGCAAGATAATATGTGCTTCTGTGTCTTAATCCTCTAAAACAACAGCCTTTCTTTTTGCTCAACTTTGTGTGAGAGGTAAAACTTGAGAAAGAGTTTTAGTAATGAAAATTTCATCCCTGGTGATCAGGCAAAGCAATAAAAACTGAAGAAATGACATGTAATAAAAAGTATTGGTAAAGTCATTTCAGCCTAGCAGAATCTTTTGTTCTGCCTGTTAGAAATGAACACAACTAAAACACCTTGTTCTTTTTTTCCTTTTTTTTCTTCAAGTTTGTTTTATAAATCAAAACTGAAAATAAATGTCTGACACCTATTTATGTGGTCTTCCTTATACTCTACGTGTACAAGATATAGATGCAGGTTGATTTTGTGAAAAATTTGAGGTGTCTCATGGTTTGAGAAAAGAAAAAACTGAAGAAAAATATACTTGTGGATTCCAGTAGGGTAGGAGTGGGTTAAAACAAAATTTCCCAGATTGAAACTCACTTTCCTGGTTGTATGTTGAAGTCAAATTAGTGTCTGAAGCTCACAGAGCTGATTCCAAGAGCCAGTTTCATTGTGTCAGAAACCTCTTGAGACAAAATGTTTTCATAAACTTTTGCCTGACACAAACTACCAATGTCAAGATTCACTTACACAAGTTTTTGTCCTTTCCTGTGTAGGAAAAATCTTTCAAAAACTGAGCAATTTCAAAGCATATTCTGCTTGGGACCTATATCAGGGAGCCATGAAACCTAGCTCTGATAAACTTCATTTACAACATATTCCATTAAAAAATGTGCACTTTTGCCAAAGATATATGTCGGTCTTTATTATACATATAAAATTATCTTATAAAATACCTCCTTCTGGAAATGGTAATATTTACTTTAATTAAAAAACAGCACTGTGCTTGCTATTGCATGGAATTTTATTTGCATATTTAAAAGCAGTTTTGGAGTAGTGTTTAGGAAACAACAGATTTGTTTTTTGTTGTTGTGTTTTATTTCTTGTGTACAGTATTGTAGGATTCAAAGCAAGTAATTATTAGGGTCAGGGTACTGGAGTGGAAATTTTTTTACCCAGTCTCTCAGTTCTATGGCAGAAATGTGATCTCAGATCATTCATTTTGCACTTGGGTGAAGTACAAAGTAGAAAACCAGCAAAAGCATATCTGATTAGTTTCACTTTTATTTTAAATTCTTCTTCACATCTCTTTATGTGAAAGCAGAAACAGATGTAAAGGCATTGCATACTATCAGTCAATCATGGTATAAATGGTCTAAAATTCATTGCTGAAGCCACACAGACATAAATAATTTTCCCTCCTCCTTGTTTTTTTCTTTTATTTTCCTTCTTTAGTGCTACCCCCTGAATATATTTTAAAAATATGTTTCAAGTGTTGCTATTAGAGGTGACTACATATTTGTCTTAAACTCTTGCTTTGGCTTGACCACCTATCTTACTGTATTACATATAATATATGTGAAGTTACTTTATGGATCAGTTAGCAATATCCTTTTAAGTGTATTGAACTAATTAGTTGCATAAGTTTGATAGGTTTTCAGAAATGTGATTATTAATGCACTATATGATATAAATTAAATTCTAATAGTAGTGCTTTTCATTTAACGCTAATATAACAGTTATTGTAAATGAAAATTTTCCCACCACATATATAAAACTCATAAATGAAACCAAAGCAGTGTTGTCAGATAACCTTCAGTGGTGTAGAATATAATTTTTAAATATTACACGTATCATAACTGAGATTTCCGAAAAGGCTTTAAAGTAGTATAAAGTTTTCCCTCAGGCTTCCATTCAGCTTGCAGGCTGAAAAATCAAAGCTATGTAAGGCAAGATGCTCTTGCCTGTAGGATCTTGTGTCATTTCTTACAAGACTTGATGGATATAAAACAGGTGTGGTCAGGGACTGCACCAAGCCTGCCCTGTGAGTAATATGACTAAATCCTCTCTCAAACACTAGGACAAAATCTTTCTTGGTTACGCCTTAGGGTTGTTTTGTATTGCTTAAAAGTTGCCTTAAACTTCGTCTTCTGAATGAGTTTTCTGCAAAATTTTTGGTAAATTATCTTCAAGTGCATGTAGCCTTGAGCAAGGCTGCATAGTCCTAAACATCCAGGACTTTTCAAGCAAAATTAATGAGCATTTTGGTCTCTTACTATCTTAGTTCCTTATCTGCAATATTAATCCTATTGTTTAGCTCACAATATTGGGATGAAAGTGCATAAGTATTAAGAAACTTTCAAACATGACAGTGGTGCTAATGGTAGATAAGGCTGTGAGCAAAGGGCTGCCTTTCACTGTGAAGTATTTTAATGGCATGAAGTAGACAAAGCATGGAATGCCATGAGGAAAAAAAAGAAAGGCAAAATATTAAAGAGCTGCTTGTTAAGTGAACACAGTTCATCCTGTGGATTGAGCTTCAAGTCTTTTAGAAAAATATTACACTAACCAAGAATAAAGAACCAAGGCTTTTGTATACTGGATGTATAATGAAGAACTGCATGATGAATACTTAGGCAAACTGTCATTACTTAAGTTTGGAAAGCTTGACTTTGCAAGAGCTATGTTTTTTTTTTTAGCATCAGCTATGCAGGTGTCACATGTCTATGGACATGTATGTAGAACTTCTGTATTTTTTATGTTGTAAATGTCATCGGTTATAGGAATTAGACATATAGTTTTACAGTAGTCTTAAAAAAAAGACAAAATGTTTTGGGTTGGAAGGTATATAAAAATTTGAGAAATAGGTTGATCCATCCAGTTGTTAATTCCTTCAAGAAAATATGATCAATATATTTCCTGGTGTAGATTGTGATAAATAGAAAGAGATTGGACTGTTTTTTCCAAGTTTAAACTCATAAAGAATCCCATTGCAGAGGTCTGGACCCTATTTACTGTTGGTAGGATTTGGTGTTTTATCATTTGCTTCAGTTTGTAAAAATTTAATCTTACTTTAAATAAAAGGAATTGACTATTCTGGATTAGTAGCTTTGCAAATAAAGTAAGTAAGTGCTGACTGTGTTTTGAAACAGCCTGGGAAAACAGATGCTCATCCCAAATAAATATTATAGAGAGAGCTCTATGCAATTACAGCACAACCTTCTAGTAGTACATTGTGACTTCACTATGAAGGCATTTCCCTTCCAGTGCAAGTGCTATGTGTTAATCAATTAGAATGCTTGAAGGATTTTGAAGAGCTACTTAAGTGATCATTAATAGTAATTTAACCTATATAATGTTTTACTATATGCCAGACAGAAGCATGGTTGCATAGTTGTGTCAAAAACTTGCCAAAAATGTAATTGCAGTGAAAGAAAGGAACTGGCCAAGCACCCAGCAGATAGATGCTGAATACCTTGTTTAGTATGTCACTCTTGCAAGAATGAAGACTTATTCAGAACTGGCAAAAAACCCCAATGAAACAAACAACCAAAAACCCTCAAAAAACACATTTCCATATGTGTTGCCTGATGAAATTCAAGTTCTGCTAAAATTCAGACTTAAGAGTCCTTTTAAAAATATGTTAAAAATAGTGATACTGGAAGTTGTCAGATACCTTTTTTCCATCATGCCAGTGCAAGAAGAATGACTACTAATTAAAAGAAGGAACATTTAAGACCCTGAGGCATGATGGAGGCCAAGAACTTGATGACATTTTGAAAAGTTTATTTATACCTATCACAGCTATAAGAATACCCATTTTTAAAAAGAAGACATGAAGTGTAAAGGAAAATAATCTTGGAATTATAGACACTTTTTTTTTTAATGAGTTGTAAATTTTATACAGTACAAATTTATAATAGTTGTTGAAATTTTCTTCTGTTTTCCCTTTCATAATTTATTCCCAATGAATTTTTTCAATTCTCCTTTAGATGACAGCAGACACCACTGGAGTCACAACAGTGAGCTTGTGATGATGCATTTCAATCCTGTAAACCTCATTCTGCAAAGAATATCTGCCAATATATTGGACTTATTGTATTTATTGACAGGAATACTGTCATGCTTTATTCTGTCAGAACAAGCAGAAACCTTTGATTTAGGCATAGGATGCTCACTCACTATGGTTATTTAATCTAATCATTATGTTCTTTTCATGTTTTCCTGTTGACTTAATTGAGGTCATTATCTGTCAGTATAACTTACATAAAAATATGATGACATTGATAATGTTGGCAATATTGCAAAAAAATAGAATTAAATACTGGATGAAGGTATGGAGGGGAAATGACAATGCATTTAGTGTAGCTATACTGGACAAGGTTAACAGCTTCAATAATGACAGAAAAAAATGCTACTTGTTCTGTAAATATCACAATAAAATTGTTATATATTAATGGAATGTCTTATAGAAGTGTGAACACATTTTAGATTGTCATTGGAATAATGGCTGGCATATACAAAGTATTCTTAAAGTACACATTGTGCTACTCTACTTCCAGTGCTTTCAAGCCTGGACTATTAAACCACTATGCAAAAAGAAGATGAACAGAAAGGAGGAATTCCATTTTCCAGAACTCCAAGAACTCTAAATAATTTGTTAATGAAAACATCCAGCCTGTTGAACACTCAACATATTGAAAACTCAGTGGCATGACCAAGAAAGTAATTCAAGAAAATAGAGAGTGCAAATCTGGAATATTTTTGTTGGATTTTACATATTAGAAATTTTTTTTTTTGTGGTTTAGACAGAGATATCATTAAACTATCCCCTAGACTAGGGCAAGGTTAAAACAAGTAAAAACTTCCCTCAGTACTGAGGGAATGTAAAAACATTAATACTCCATAAACCCAAAAGAGATCATATTGTTACAAGTCTAAGAAACAGAACTGCAGAGGAACTAGAAGTGACTAAAGAAAAAAATATGAACTGCAAGATACTTCAGAAGACTGGATAAGGAATAACTGGAATAATTTTGAAAGTTTACTATTCAGCTGTGTAGAACAAGTGTTTGATTATGTCTTTTCTTCTTTTCATCTTTGCTAATGTCCATCACTTCAGGAACACAAGGGAACTAACAGTTCTCCTTGCTGTTTTAATTATTTTCATTCTACCAGCATTAAAGAAATTAGTTATTGATTTTGTTGACATTTATAGCTAATCAATTTTTTTCAGTGTTTCAGAATAAAGTATCTGTTGCAATGCACTTTGCACGGTGAAATTCTTCAAACAACCTAAAATAATGTGGGCCCATTACTAGAGCAGGGCAAGATTGTTTCTGGTGGAAAAATGCCAATTCAGGTAAATCAAACTTTGCAATAGAAATTTATTGTTTCCAGCAATATATCTGAAAAATTATTTCAAAGGTCTTGTGGTTTAACCCCAGCCAGCAACCAAGCCTCACACAGGCACTTCTCCCTTTCCCCACTAGCAGGGCTGGGGAGGGAACTGGAAAGGTAACTGTGAGAAAATCCATAGGCTTAAATACAGTTTCATAGGTAAACAAGAGCTGCACAAGCAAGCAAAGCACAACAAGGAGCCATTCACTGCTTCCCATGGGCAGGCAGGTGCTCAGCCATTCCCAGGAGAGCAGGCCCTCATCACCACCAGCCCACGCTCCTCCCCTTCCTCCTTCTTCCTCGCACTTTCTAGAATGAGCATGATATCCCCTGGTCTGGAATATCCCTTGGGTGAGCTGTGGTCACTTGTCCAGGTGAATCTCCCCCCAGCCTGCCATGCAGAGAGAGCAGAAAAGGCCTTGGCTCTGTGTAAGCCCTGCTCAGCAGTAACAGAAACATCTCTATATCACCAACACTGGGTTCAGCACAAATTCAAAACCAGCCGCTGTGAAGAAAATTGACTCTACTCCAATCAAAAATGGCACACATATTTTGCCAAATGTAAGGAAAAAAGGGGAACATATTTTTGGCCAAATGTGAGAAAAAAATCAGTCTGGTGGTCAGGTCATAAGCCTGAGGTATAATAAGCAAGATGTAATTCCTCTTGTCTCAGATTCATAGGATGTACTTAGCTGTCTCACAGGGTGAGTGCCCTAGTCATGAGCTCTTCTATAAATTGGCTTCCTCCTCTCTAAGGCTTTGTAAGCTGCTCTGTACCTTCTCCAGTCTTGCACCAAGAGACCCATATCAGTGTTTTACAGACTGGAAAACTTATTTCCCATCCACCTTCATCTGTGATCAAATAATTTATTTCTCCTTAGGGTGAAGGCCTTCCTTTAAGTTCTTGAAACATGAGGAAACAGAAATCTGCAGGTACTATTCCATCCTCTCACTTACCAGTAAGTAGGCTCACAGCCACATTGTTTTTAGCATATGTTATGGGTCTAAAGAGGATTGATTACTCTAAAAAGCTCTAAGAGCCCTTCCCTAAGCCCCATGGAAAAAAAAAAATAGTTATTTGATGCAGCTGACTTCACAGAGTAGTGACTTACCATGACTGGCAGTTCACAAAAAAAAAAAAATTCTGGACAGATGAGTGGTTGGGTTTGGTACCCCAAACCCTCAGCTCTTGTCTCCTTCATAAACACTGGCTTTTTGCAGTTCTGCTGGTGGTTGATAATTCATTCTCTATTAGCAAACCTGCCATCCCACTAACTTCTTGGCAGTGTTTCCAGCTGAACTGCAGCTCTGAAGTTAGGTTCTTCATAATTTAAGGTCTAATTAGGAGAAAATATACACTTTTGGGATCAAAGAATACATGTTTGTAAGTACCACTTGTAGGTTTTTTACAATTTATAAATAATAACTTCTGAGAGAATGAAACATTTATTTTTTATTTTGGGAGACTCCAAAGATTTCAAAAGTGTTTATTGAGTCCTTTTAGAAACACAATCCCTAAGTTTGTGCTGGGAAGCTAAATAGTCCAGGAATGGGTTCAAGAGCTCTCTGTGTTTAAGAGTACTGTTAATTGTTAGCATGATCCCTAGCTTGGTTTTGTTCTGTGCCAGCTGTGCCTGGGTACACTTAGGGAGTCACTAGGGACAGGAGATCATTCCTTACAGGCCATTTGGACTTGGCTACTGTGTTCTGAGAGGGAAGAGTGCTTAGCTCTATAAACCAATAAGAGCTGTGCACTGCCAGCTGGCTTCAGGTCCACGGAATGATCCATGGCCCATTTAATTTACTGGTGTAGATGTAGCCAGTAGAACTGTGGCCAGCACAAGAATAGATGAAGCAGCAAAGTTTCAGTAGTCAAGATTTTTTTCACCTCAATATGAGCAACACTTCAAATTGCCTTTTCCTAGACCTACCTAAAAGCTTCTTTTCTTGAAAATATAATTTTTAGGTTATAAAGAATTATCTTAGCCCTTTTAATTTAAACTGCCCAAGCTAGGAAGTGCTTTAGGGAAGCATTTATATGGTGCTCTGAGTGATTTCATACTTATCTATTTAATTATCTTCACCTCATAATAAACTCTGCCGTGTAACAGTAGGTAGTGCTCTACCTCGTTCTAATTAATGAATCAGACATGGACAGTTAATGGACAACCTGCAGAGTCAGAGTATGCTAATTTAGAGAGCATCTAGTTAGTTTGTTGGAACATAGTGATGCTGTTCAAGCTGCCCAACAGTTGGAACTATAAAGTAGTCCTTCCAGACATAAACTGATAGTCACTGTCAGAAAAGCTGGAGTTAAAAGACTAAGCACTGTTTCTTTAAATCTATCACAGTGCTCAGACCTATCACCCTTCAAAATGATGCTTCTTTAAAGGCATTTCATGAATAATACATCAGAGACATGAAGATTGTGAATCACTTGTGATTGTGGGTTAAGGTGTAGCTCTGAGGCATACGTCTCTTGCTGCTGAACCCATTCTTGAGTATTGACATCGGAGAGTTCTGGGATCCTGAGGCCACAGTGGATGTGCAGTACCTACAGGTAATAAACTGGGAGCAGAGTGCAGGGCTGGCAAGGACTCAAAAGTTTGTGTGCCTGTGTTTTGGAAGGGAGGGTATCATGGGTACCAGGCAAGGCTCTCAAAATTACTTCAGACAAACAGATGTCTTCCAGGACATGGAACTCAAGCAATGTGATACATGAAACAGGAGATGAAAATGTGTAGTGGTAAAATGGAGTTTGAATAGCAAATGGCTCAATATCAAATAATAAATAACATTTAGTGCTACACTGCATACAGAAAAGATTCTAGGGATTTAATTGGTTGGTTTGCATGAACATCAGGGAGAGCAATTAAAGAGAACATTACAGGCAAGACAAATTATTTCTACCCCTTGCAGAGGATAACCTCTTGAAAACTAATAAGGATCAGGCATTATCAGAAATAAAGACACTCAAACAAATTGATTGACTGATGAGCAGCAGGTCCTGAGCACAGGACTGTACATGTGTCTGAGTGCTGGAGTTTAAGAGTGAGGCTGCTGAGAGTATAAGAGAGTTTTGTAACTTCGAATTAAAGTGGTTTGTAGTTATAAATTCTCAGGTTTCTGTGAGTGTGTGAGTGGATGATATGTATGTCTCCAAAATTGCTTAAAGAAAGATCTTGAACACTGAATACTGACAAGTTTTCTTTGAATTACTTGCACAATGGTTGAAACAGTAGTTCAAATATATTTTCTAAAATGTCCTGGTGAAAGGAAAATAAACAAGCTTGATTTCACACAAGAGTGCAATGGAGGTTTGGCTCTAAAAATTTCCAGTGTATGCAAAAAAAATGGTAGGCAAAATAAGATTGGAAACATTGAATGGGGTTTTCAAAGTGCTTGCTAAATCCCACATGGAAAGTCCTTGGGACTGCTCAGTAGCAATTGGTTTACAGATTTGGAGTACTGTCACAGAATAATAACCTGGTCAAGGATACAAAAGGCATTCAAATTTCATCAAAAAAAAAAAAAGAGTGAGGTTGCCTGATTTTTCATTTTGTTAATATACAGTTAAAATATTCATTTTTTACTGAAGGAAAGAGGAAAAGGTGGCAAAATCTGTATATGACACATCTATTAATATTAACCGACTCAGGAAAGTTCAGGAAGACCTAAGAATATTAGAATAGAGGTACTGGGTCAGATCATAAATCAACTTTCTCCAGGACCCTATTTCTAATAGCAAACATGAAGGAAAAGAACATGCCAAAAAGGCAAATATTATTTCTCCTGGTATACCTTCTTAGCTTCTAACTATCTGCAGCACAGAGACTTAGCAAGAGAGAATATCCATCTGACACTTTGTATTTAATAGGTTCAGGGAATCTAATGTGTTGTGCAGCTTGATGGCAAATGAAATTCAATAAAGATAAATGCTAAGTAATGTATATTCCAGTAAATAATTTGATTTACACAGATTACTGGGTTTTAAATTAGCTAAAGTCACTCTGGGAAAAATAAAAAAAAAATTCTTAGGCACCAGTGTGAACCCTTTATTCTTTGTCATTTGTATATTAACTATTTGAATTGCAGCAAAATCTCCAGCCCCTGATCAGGCCTCTACTGTGCACATCCATTACATACAGAGAGTAAAAAGCCTGTAGCCTGAAAAACCTTGCAATCTGAGTGTACCAACAGACAGGCAGATGTGAGAGAACAAGGAAACAATGAGGCAGTATTGATCAGAAGGATAAGCAGTGGTGTCAGATTAATTGACCTTTGCTCATTCTGCATTGGTGGTCAAAAAGGAAACAACATGTTAGCATGTATAATGCCATTACATGAATCAATGAGTTCTAATCTTACCATCTTAAAAGGCTACAGTAAAGCCAGAAAGAACTTAGAGCCAGAGGACAGAAATTCTGGAAACAGAAATGAGGGGTTCAAAGGTTGGGAATAATTAATTTAGGTGGGAAAACATGGTTTCAAGATGTGAAATGACAAAGGAATGAAAAAAATATTACATGCAAAGACTGTGTCAAGTGGATATCCCTAATTAGTTATTTCCCCATTTAGGGCATAGCAGACAAAAATTCAAAACCACAGCAGTTGAAATGTAATTTTTTCTCTCATACTGCTTACTTAATATATGGAATGAGCTGTTAGTGTCTAATGACTGATGTTACTTGAGCTCTATTCAGACTGGAGCTGCAGGTTAATCTGGATAATGCTATGTGTAATTGTGATTCTCTTCTTTTTATGGTGCACATCTCTATGCATCTGGGCTGTCCAATCACCATCTCCTTCCATGAAGGACAGGAAAATATTTTCCTCATGGACAGTTTAGCCAATATATGTTCAGCACTGGGTTTCTTGCTGCTCTGTCTGGAGCTCTTAATGCTAGATACTCAACATGAAAATAATGCTCTGATGTAGACCCACAATTGCTGTGACCTTTAATGAAAAATTTAATTGAATCTCAGAACTGAGACTGTAATGTATGCCTATAGATAACTGGCAACATTCAGAGCATTTAACTAACTTACATTTAGTTTTCAGTTCTGGCTCACTGCTGGACTGCAACAAGCCTTTCAGGAATGTCTTTCCTTCTCCCTCCTTTGTCTAGTACTGTTCAAGGAGGGAGAGGAGGGAAAAATGGAGATGTTGGGGTGATTTACCTAAAAATGGTAGCACTAACTTCAAGAACAATTAGAAACTGCACAATGAATAATTCAGCATTTTGTCACTTCAGGGGTTTCCCATTCTGCCTCTATAATTCAGAACACTTCCTGCCCTCCCCCTTCTCATTAAGGAGAAATTGTAGCTGGAGAAGCAATCTCCAGGGATGCTTGCTGCTTGCCATGCAGGTGGCATTCTCTGGGGGCCTGAGGGCAGCCCCAGCTGGGGACGTGGACCATGGGGACCTCATGGAACACACAGCCTGGCCATGCTCACGAAACTACCAGACTTGAGAAGGCATTTTCTGTTAAAATGGTTTTTCTCTCTTATTCCATACATTGTTTGAGGAATAGGATGTAAAATGAAATTAAAGGGAAATTGAACTATCTGAGAATGCTGGACTGCTAAAAATTTACAACAAGGAATATACATACATAAATATATATGTATATGTATATTTATTTATTCATTTATTAATTTGTTTTTAAATTTTTTTCTCTAGCAGAGAAAACTGTTACTCTGTAACAACAAGGTCTGATTAAAGACAGGAAAAGTAGGAGATGAGTGGGCAGACAGGCACATACTATAAGCGCAAAAATTTTCTAGCACTTATTTTATCTGAGAAGCTGAAGACCTCTTGTTGTCCTTCAAATGAAATTGCAGGCATTCAATGATGTTTATATGTACAAAACACCCAAATAAACAAATAATAACCTTCTCTGCAAAAAACTCTATTCTGCTCTTGCTACTACGCTCAATAGGAGCATTGCATTGTGGTGACAAAACATTGAACAAAGAAAACCTGCATTTAAAGTAAAGCTTTAAAATAGGCTTCCAAGGACAACATATTGTTCCAGCTCAAAATAGAACTCTGCTTTTTAAAAGTCAGGGTTTGCAAGTCAGTCTATTTATAGTGCCAAGGTTTATTATTGTGGTGCTCAAATTTATATACAGAACACTAAATATTATGTTATAAGGGCATAATCAGTGCCACCAGATGAGTGCTTATATTTTGTAATTTGTTTATGTATTTAAAAAAAAAAAATTGGACATATTTTAAGGAATTATTCAAGGCACATTGTGGTCCATAACGAAAATGGGGCAAAAATCACTGCACCTGATTGCTGCAACTAGGATATAAGTGAATTTTTATTAGCTTTGTTATTCTTCTGTGTAGATAAATATTCTTATATAAACATCCTTCTCACATACTCATAAAATGGTTCACCTTGATAAACATCTCTTCAGAGCCATGGGCCCCTTCAGCCTGTTCAGAGTACAGGAAATGTGATGCAGATTCTAGGCTGATTGCAAATTAGGGCAGATACATTTCTTAGCACCTCTTCTGCAGTCCTGTCTTCCTAATGTGTCCTTTTGGCAAAGCACTCAGGTCGAATACAACAAGCAGTTGTTTGTTGAATTATCTTAGAGCTGTGGTTTCATAACCCAAGGCTTCCCTGTCAGGGAAAGGAGCAAACTCCTCCTTTGCTGCCATATGAGGACTCTTGAACCCCTCATTGTGGTCACCTAGATCGTGAAGTTCATCCTATTAAAAGGTAAGCCCAATGGAAAAGAAGTGTTCTTTAGCAGAAGGGTCCCTGAAGTGTCTGATTTCTTGGTGGCACAGTGCTGTCATGGGATGGGGGTGGACAGGAACACCACATGGGTTGGAGTCAAACTTGTATTTCAGATCAGCTGTAGGCAGCCGTACCCTCAGTTACTTCCTTTGATACATCTCTATTCCAGGACTCCACAGAGCTCCTAACAACCAACTAAAGGTACAAGATGATTGTTTGTACTCTTCAGTGATGCCAAGCCTTAGTTTATAAGATGTTAAAACTTGTGAATATTGAAGTCTGAATATACTTTTGTGGCATTTCAACCATGCATTTGGTAGGATGTTATGCTAGAGAAAATGGCCTTCAGGAGCTTTTATATGCTCATAAGGCTATTTGTAATGTGAAGTTTACTTGTTTAGATAGTAGAGAATAGCATATGTCTTCAGCATTTCTGACAGTTTTGCCAACTTTTAGCATTGCAACACTTCTGCAGAGAAGGCTATAAGAGTAGGGTGTTTCAAGAACCACAGAACAGATGAAATTAGTCATTAGCTGTGACTACCCAAAGCTGTGCACATTTGTGTTTGCCAGTCAGTACACTTGGCTGACTGGCCAGTAGGTACATGTGTTCTGCTGCCAAAACAAGACATGTAACAGATGAATTCTGCCTGTCTTTCCCTTTCTGCTGCTCTCCTTTAACTAAGCAATATTCTGCATGAAACTTGCAGGAATTTCATTATCTTTGACACCTCAACTTCTGTGTCCAATTCACTGAAAATTAATCAATAATGCAAAATGTCGTGAGTGTGGTCTGACAAGGAAATATACCATCAGTTAAACTGTATATGAATTATAGAAACCGATGTCAAAACATATATTTAAAATAAAATGTTTGGCAATATTGCAGAGATTGAAACACAATGTTCAGATCAATTGTTATGCACTTGAGCAGAAAACAGTCCAGCTTTGGGAGGATATCCAGTAGCTTTTGTTTCAGTGTCTTATCTCCACATCTCTTTTGTCTAAGCATTCCTACTGATGTTTAACCATTTTTCTGTACATCTCTAGTTGCTGTTTTTTTACTGCAGATCACATAACTTTAGGCAATGACAATATGATTGTGCTAATATTTTTATAATATGCTATTAATCAGCATTATATAAATATTTCATAAGTTAATTGCCTGGAATTACAAGCACCATAAAAATCTTATAAGAGTAACTCCACATAAGTAGAGAGAATGCAGTCTGTTTTCCTGCTCTGAAAGATTTTATCCTTAGAAGCCTGTCTATTGCTTCCCATTATGTCAGGTGACCTGATAAAAGATAATTCTTTCTACAATGTCCATTCTTCTCATGCGCCAACAACTATTTTGTCTACAACACTGCTGTTTGATGACAGTGCAGTCAGCCTCTGAGCTGTGCTGCCCTATGTAGGGAAACAAGTTAGCTGATTTGGGAACTTCTGAGGCCAAGATACAGCTTAGGATAACATTTGTACAACTTTAAGTTATTTAAAGAGGCAAAATTCACAAGAAAGCAGGTCTTAATTTTTTTTTCTGTGGTCCCAGCATCTCTTCTCTCACTTTTGTCCCAAATATATTCCTCCCCATGCATGGATTTTCAAAAAGAAAACTTTCTTCTCTTACATATTGCATCTCACTCTATGGATAGGTTCTTCCTAATGAAATGCTAAGCTCTCTTGTGTTTCCGACTGACAGCTAGTATGTCAATCTATAAACCATCTTTAAAATATATTAATATTTTCTCATTTTTTCCCTTAATTTTCATGTGCATATTTATATTTATATATTTTTCGTGACAGATCATAATTTTTTATCATGCTTGAATAAAGACCATTACTGTAGGCCTGGGTGCTGCATGTGATGGGGAACTCCTGTATGTTAGTACAACACTGGGACAATGGATACAGGAGGGTAGAATAAACCCTCTATTCTAGTGGTATTAAAGAGTAGAAACAGAAATGGAACATTCTCACCATTTTTGTATGGTTTTAAATGATAAATCATAGAATATCTCTAGTTGGAAGAGACCCATAAGCATCACCTAGTCAAAGATCGAGCTATATAAATACGTACACGGATGTATGTGTGTATAAGAGAGAAAACAATATTCAGTATCTCTCCCTTTACGTTGAATTTTGCTGTGGTGATTCTGATTTTTAATTCCAAAGCCCTGTGAACTGTGTCAGTACCACTGACAGATGGCTGGGGGAAAGACACTGAGATCTACTCAGTGAAAACCATTTAGATGGAATGGCTGAATTAAGCATGCGCTTTGTGGAGTTGGGAAGAAGATAACAGAATGTTATGACTAGCACATTTCAACAATCCACTTTTAGAAATGTCAATTGCTCTGAGCTAGTCAGAAAACAACAGCCCCTGGCTGTGCCCAAACCCTAACCCTGAGTTTGAACGACAGTCATGGCTAGCAGTTGCCAGCAAGTGGAAGGTGTGAAGCTGAACACCTCAGAACTGCTCCTCATTCTACGTGTGGCTGGTGGGAAGCACCACTGCAGGTTATACACCTGTGCACAGTGAGCTCAGATTGCACACAAAGTGCAGACTGATGCATTTGATTGCACAATATCTGGAATAACTTTAATACAGACCTGACATCCAGTGTCATCTGAATGACATCCAGCTCATTCAGATTCTTTAAAAGGTCCTGTCTTTCCAATTTTGGATCCTTCCTTGTCCCAAAAAGTGAACTTTCCTCGCTCAACTAATGCTATTAGCACCACACTTTGTTGATCTTGTGACTAATACATACTTTTTTAAGTAATTTGAACAAAAAATCATTAGATAAATAATTTTATCCATCATGTAAATTTGACAAATCTCCATCTGCAGGAAGTGGGCAGGGGAAAATATGGGGAAACAGCTATTTCCCTGTTCTTGCCCTCTTCCATTCTCCTGGTGTAGGCTTATGGTTACTGGGTTAGGTGAATTTTTGGTTTGAAGCAGTTAACCTGTTCTTGCCTGCTTTAAGCGCTTAGTCCCCTGGTCCCCTGAGTTCTGTAGGTAGCTTTTAGTCTGGTGTGGAAGTTCAAGTGTTGTGCGTTTTTCTCCAGTGCAAGTGCAGAATCAGATGAACCTCCAGTTCCTTCAGGAAATCCATTCTCCTTTAAGATTTCCAAACAAGCCAGCTAATCAACACTTCTCATAGTGAGTAAGAACATTTGCTTAGGCATGGGTGACCCCACTGCCCAGGTGACTTATAGTCTCTGACATTCTTGAATGCTTGCACATACTCAGTCTCCTAATATGGCCCCAAAACTGCAGCTTTCTTTTTGTGAACAGAAAAGCTTGTTTAGATGCCAAAAATATTTCTGCCCAGAGTGTAAAAAATCCCTGGATTTCAGCCCTTCACTAAGTAGTGGAACTGTCGTGGTTTGTTCAGGCTTTTCTCCTTGAGGCACTTAGCATATATCACAGAAACCTGAAGCTTTATCTTCCACTTTTCTCCAAATTTACAAGCAAGCCTACTCTGACAGACTGTATCACAACTAAAAACCTTGCAGTTTTGGAAGATTAACTGAGAAACCCCACAGAGCCTGCTAACATCCTATAATTGACTGAGGGAGCACTTCTAAGGAGCAGTATAAGGAACTCCCTCCCCTCCAGACTCTCCGCATTGGCTGTTTGCTTTCGAAAAGGTTTTTTTTCGGGAAGGGAAGTGTGCAGGGGGTGGGAAGGAGAATGAAGCCTTGACTGCACTTTTCACTGCTTTCAGAAGGAAAATCTCAGCTGTATTCATGCAGGCTGTTCCTGTTTTGTCACTTGTATGGATTGTTTGCCTCTGCTTGGAAGAATTAAAGCATTTTCAGTAATCTTATCGCATGAGAGGGCAATTAGACATTTCGTAATCCTATCACCCCTGTGCTGAAATTACCATGCCCAGTTAGCAATAATTCTGCTTCTAAGAACAGAGTGAGCAGCAGCACAGCATGAATTATTTAACTCGATGCTGTGCTTCCTGTTTTCAAGTCACTGGAATAATACTGGCACCACAGACAGTAATTATCCCCAGCACAGAGTAGAAACAGTTAATGGAACCTGCCTTTTAAATCAATATTATTAATTCAAGGAAAGAAACAGCATGTACCATCTGACGCCTATGGAGTTTTGATCTGGGCTTGATGTCACGCTGAAGTAAGGGGTTACCATGGAGATTGGAGCTTGTGTCTGCGTATCCCTCCCTACCAGGGAGCTGTGAGGAGTGTTTTTGGAGAGGAAGTGCCCATCTACAGTGCCATCTGTAGTCAATCACTATTGTTCTGGCAGAGCCACATGCCAGCCTCACTGCAGCCCTCCGAACTGCGTCACGACACAGCAGTGTCAGTCCCTCTGAATAAAGACTCCCTGTTGAACCATATTTATCCACCCTGCCATTTTCACTGTCAGTTGATTATCTGCTTGTATTTTCTGGCTGTGTTAATGTAGTCTCTTAGCACTGTTATCCTAGGATCCCTACAGCTTGATACCTCGCAGCTCTGGATGGATCTTCTTGTGTTTCCTTGCTTTCTTTGTCACCCTCTTCACTTAATCAAGGGAAAGCACCCATACTACATCAGCCACTTTGCTTGTTTTCTTTACTCTTAGATGCAGAAGACCTTGAAAGCCTGAATGTGCTTTCTCACTTGTACAAATTCATAGCAACCCAAACCCGCTTGTAATAGATCCTTTTATTAAATTATCATTATTAATTACCAGCATATGTTTTGGAGCAAAGACTGGCAGTTTGGCACAGTCCACCATGATTATTGAATATACCTGTTTATTAACCAATTAAGCAATGGGCTAGTGTGCCAGTGGTATATGAAATCAGGGCATTATTACTAGCTGGAAGATGTCAGACAAAATTACTTCTGTTATCTGAAGACAATGCAATGAGACATCTTCCTGAATACCAGGTGGAGTTTGTGTTCTTATTTTATTTTCCTCCTTAAGTACAATAGTCAAAATAACAGCTGATAAATTTCTGCCAGAAATTCTGTGAAGTGACTGTCTCGAATACTATGCAAGCATAAATCAATTATGATGGAAAAAGAAGATTTATTTAACTATTTTCCCCTTTATTTTACTTCTCTTCACCCTCATTTTTCTCTTCTCTATCTCTATTTTGTTTATTTCTTATGTCAAGTAAAGATGGATTTGAGCTGTCCAGGGTTCTCATTGAAAGTGATGCAATAGGTTTTCAGAACAGCCATCGTATGCATCCTGTTCTGCTATCATTCTTGGAAATGACTGAACAAAACATCACAATGAATCAGCTATAAGCAGAGACCTGGCATGAAAAACTGCAGGAAAAACAATCAAAGTTTAATAAATTCAAATAGCAATAAACATTTTGATTGTGAGGAATGTGCCTGCCAGGGCTGCTGGGTTCTTACCTGGCCACTGAATATTGTCTACATACACCAGTGGTAGGTCGATTAGCACTTGAGTACTCCCAGCCTGGGTACCGGTGTAGCATTCAAACCTCAGCCTGCATTGTATGCTAACTTTCCTAATTGCATGATGAATGCAGTTTCATATTTGCAATCTGCCCTACTGCTATAAACAACACAAACATTTCTTTAGTTCTGCGTGGCGTGGTTCAGGCAGGGCTGCTGTGGAATTGTGATTGCCAGCTGCAGGGATGCACAGGAAAAGAGCAACTTTCCCTCACTACCAGCCCTTCCAACATGTTTTATTTATATCTCTTCCATTCCAGCTGGCATGCACCCTGGCAGCTCTGGGATCTCTGACCTTGAACTAAACTGCTGCAGGGCTGATCAGGAGACTTGACAGGTACTTGGGGAAGCTGAACTGCTCAGCAAATGCTCTTTCCTGACACTATGAATTTTAGAAGTCTGAAAGGGATATTTCTGAACACTTATCAGTTCTATAAGCAAAATGGTTTTAGATTTCCAAAATAACTGTCATATTGTGTGATTTTTCATTTTAATTGTGAGGTTTGCTGTGTTGTGAGGGTTGACCAATGATTTTTGAGTTTTTAATAGCCAGTTGGGATGAAGAGTCCAGCCACACCTACACAAACAAAGCTAATTTGAAAACAGACCAGCAGTATGTCTAAGCTAAGCGAGGAAACATAAGCTTTCACTTCTGAAAGTGAGTGGTAAGTTCAATTCCTAGTTATGGAGGAAAAAAAAGAAAGCACTACTCTTCAGCTGAAAACCCCTGGTGCCTGGAAATCATGTAAGGTTAACAAGGAAATAAACAATATTTGGAGAGATGGATGAATGTATTTTAAAGTATACTTAAACTATCCACCAGATATGCATAGAAATTGGCATATTCTCACAGAACATGTAAATGTTACTGAATTTTCATTTTGACAAGGCTTTCAATTAGAAAACATTTAGACAGGCTTACTTCTGTACAAGGCTGGGAATTTTTCACCTTGTTTACTGAAAATCCTAGCATGTCAGCTACAAAAGACCTTGGACTATTTGTTTTTTTTTTAATAATTGCTCAGAGTGACCACCTGACCCCTGAGTTATCTGGGGTTTATTGGATCTCCAGCTTTAATGCGACCAGCCAAGGGGGGAATCCAACTCTCTCTGGGCAATTAATAAATAATTTTGGTAACCAACGTGACATTTTTGATAAAGCAGGACATATACAGGTAAAACTCACATAGGAATCTAGACAAGGGTACTTCATCCTCGAAATCAGGTGTTCTCACATTTGAGCCACATTCATGGATTTAAATTAAATATGTTCCTTGGGCAACATTCACCTCTTGTACAAGAGATGATAAATTGCACATGGAGGAAACTTTTATTTCTCCAGCCTGAATTATTTGAGTTTTTTGCTCTTCTACTCTACAAAATACCACCATGAAAGACATACAACTGCTGAATATAATTGTAATTATTTTTTTTCTAATTCTGATTTTTTTTCTAGTCACTGCTGTCTGCTATACAGCAGGGAACTAAGATTTTTCTGAAGGAGTCTGTATGAAGGCTAAAAAGCATATATGTTAGTATTGGTCAACAATTTTGAGACACTGAGGTGTGAAGAAACTTTCTGATTGCTTTTTCAGAAATTTGACATCAGAATTCTTCTAGAGTAATACAAAAGATTTGAGCCCTTTTGTAATCCTACATCCTGTAAGTCCAAGGAGTATGGAGTAAAAAATGCTCTCTAATAAAAAAGGTCCCTACCTTTGTTGGAAAGCTTTTCTATTTCAATATTTCCAAATAAATTTTTAAAAAGGGGAATTTCAATTAATGTAAATACTTTCTTTTATGAGCATTACCAGTTTGTTTATTCATTTTATTTTTAGGAAGTTAATATTTTTAAAGATATGGATAACTCTTTAATTTTTTATTATAAACATAGCAAAGTCTTGAAGCTTTTCTCCAAACTTAAAATGAATGAAGAATATAAATATATTACTTTTTTTCCTTGTTTTTACTATTTTTTTCAGTTCATTTGTATTCTTTAGCATCTTTTCAATGCACTCAAAAGGACACATTCAACCTCTGTCAGCAGTCATGGCCTATTTTATGTTCTGAAAAGTCTTGCCAGAATGGCCCCCTCAAGCAACACCTGGCCCAATTTATTTATGACAGTGCCAAAAAAACTATTTCCAGGATGTTCGTAGGTCAAGAGTTCCTCTGAAATAGAGAATGCCTTAAAGATCTCTTGCTCTGTGTATTATTTAGTGTGTGTGGGTTGCACTCATGCCCCGAGGCCACAATCAAAACCAAGGAAGTTGAGGAAGAATGAAAGAATGAAGATCTTTCTTGCATTTTGAGACTCTCCTCATAGCTTTATCCTTCTATGTACTGTCATCTCCTCTAAGACATCAGTTTACCATTCAAACAATTTTCTTTTTAAAAATCTCCTTTCATTAGCCTCCTATTTCTGGTTTTTACCTGACAGCTGTCTCGGGACACCTATTTTACCATAGTGGTTACATCCATTAAAAGAATGCTTAAAATGGATGATTCATGACTTGTCTTTTTATATTCCTTCGTCTTTTACATGCACACAAAATTGTATATGATGTGAATTAAGTATCTCAGCGACTTCTCAGGCTTTAAAAAAGATTTCAAGATGACATTTTTAGGAGGTCTTTGGGAAGGGAGGTGCTGCTCTGTGTACAGAGCTGCAAGGCACTTAGGGAAGTGGAGCAGTGTTCAACAGTCCTAGTGAAAAAGCCCAGCAGAACTGCTTGTAATAAGATCCACCTAATTCTGTTCCTTTGTTTAGCCATCTCGCCAAGTTGTCCTGAACATTCCTTCTGGTTTGACCTTTCCTGCAGTCATGCAGTGAAATCATTCTGGGTGACTAAGACCTGTCCTCCTGCACTGAGACATTTTACAGGGAAAGTGGAGAATTTGTAAGCAAAGCACTGAAAGTATAAGAAGGATCTAGTGGTAGTGGATTTTTCAGGTTTTACTTTTTGTAGGAAATAGAGGTTTCCCCATTTTTAAACAAATCCATAGAAATCATAGTGCATATACTGCAAAAATTCAAAATTGTGAAAAAAGCCTATTTATAAGTATGTAATACTTGCCAGTGTTTGTGAGATATGATGATATTTCTACTTGCTACCCCAAATTTTAAAAATGTGATGATATCTAATAATGAATACAGGAGGAATTGGTCATGCTTATTCTTTTTGATAAACACATTACAAGGAATAATGTAACAAAACCAAACTTTTAGGTTCTATAGTGGAACAAAACAGAAGCTAAATTTTTCAGGCCTCCAGAATTCACATTACTCTTTCCTGTTTTGAAGAGGAAAGATGGTTCTGAAGGGACAACATGGTGAAGGGGAATATTTGATGTAATTTTGCGGAGTTAGAAGAGCGATTGGGCAATAGGAATTAATTTGTATTTGTCATGCTTTAGGGATAAGTTTTGCACAGCTTAGCTAACATCATGCTCTGTTCATTTCTTCTTTATACATCTTGTGGACTGTGATCCTTTAATTTATTTTTTCCTAGTGTAACATTTTGTCCACTTGGTTGGACTGGGATCCAATTACTCATTGTGGCTGGAATTTGTGTTTCTAAAGTTTGACTCACTTGAAGTCTTATGCTTACATTCTGAGTCGGCATAAGCAGGATGAAAAATGAGACTGCAGAGCACTGAGACCAGCAGAATTTTCAGCATCTGCATTCAATAATGTGATTTGACTGACTTGTATGGACCTGAGCCCAAAAATTACAGAAAGGAATCATTTAGGCCATATTAGCTGACATGTGGAAGATGTCCCTACTATAAAAGTTATGCTGATTACAACAGACAATCAGTTTTAGAAAAGCAGATAGGCTTATCTTGGTTTTGTGCCTCAGCTTATGTTCCTCCAGCCAGTTTCCATCCTACTGTATGTAAACCAGCTTGTACATCTTTAACAATCACATAAAATTGTTTAAGAAAAATATCCAAAATTCTATTCATCTGTACTGCATGGAGGTTTGGTTCATGAGCTTCTGAAGAGAGACAGAGAGAGAGAAAGCATACAAAGTGTTCTGTATCTTCAATACAATTCAGGTTACTACACAGAACTTCCTACTCACCACACTTTAGTGACTCACGCATGCTAAGCATAATGAGTCCTCTGGTTTTTTGATGTGCTCTCATGCTAATTTTCTCATTTACAATTATAAATGTTACATTCACTTCAAAAAATTTGACAAAATCAAATTTCTAAAAATGCATAATGGAACTATTCTCACTCATTGTCAAATCAATTTTTAAAAATTTTTTGTACATTATTGTAGCGATATTACATTAACTTTGTACAGTATGTGCCATGATAAAATATTGGGAAAGATGCTATTAACTATATTTTTCAATGCTCTTTTTGTGTGATTAAGTTTCATATTACTGAATTTGAATAAAACATTGATCATAGAACTGTCAAAGGAAACTTCTACTAAAATCTTGTCTGAAAAAGCTTCCTCTTCGATTGCCCCTTATTATTCTTCTTTTCCCCCTGCTTTGGAGTTATATAAGAGATATCTTCCTGCCCTTTTTGATGTACTGTTCTTTCTTAGTATTCTAGGAAAATGAGATTATAAATTCACTTGTATCCAAAGACTGACCTCCATGTTAAAATGAAACCAGAGAGCTATAGAACATATATCACCTTCAATAACTTGCAGTGATGTACAGAGATATAGCTCTGTAGTTTAAAACCCTCCTCGACTCTATCTGCCAGGAGGTGCTTTTAGCTAATTTGTATTATGTGGGTAAATGCCCACCTACAAAACCAGCTAAGGTGCTGAGAAAGGCAGTGGTGTGCAAGCAGAGGGCAAAGTATTTTCTTGACTGTCTTTGAAGGATGATAAAATTCTGTCAGGGTAAATGGAAGTTTTGCACTGTTGTGTCTCAACAGTCTTCCTAAATGTTGCAGAATTCAAAGTCAAAATATTACAGCAGTGTAACAGAATGTAACAGTTTTGCAAACTTTAAGATACAATATTTTTTCAAGTTCAAGTTTTCAAAGAGCCCATGGGTCTATGACATGGAATGAAATGGTGTTCAAAGGTGACCATGGTTCCTGTGGCAGGCTGGTAGCACTGAAGTCAGAGTATTCTGTCCCCATGGCATGAAGCCTCATGGAGAAACAGACATTCTGAGATGTTTAAAGTTATACAGCAAGTGATGCTCAGTTGCAGACTTGAGTAAAATTAATGAGAAAGTTCATTTTCATTTTGGAAAAGACATGAACTTGCTTTACCTGTGTCCAAATTCAAGATGGTACAAGCAAGTTCTGGTCTGAAGGGCCTGTGCTTGACCTGCTGTAATAAACTCTGGCGGGTGCATGGCAGAGCTTGCTTAGGAGTTTGTAAACCCCCTGCAGTGATGAAATGCCAGCAAAGCAAGCACGGGTGCAGGCACCAGACTGAAGATTTACAGCGCATTATGTAAGGCTCAAATACACAGTAGTCCCCTGACTGGGAAGAAAGATTTTTGGAGATAAGGGGTTTCCCTTCTTCAAACAGATACAGGAGACAAATAATAAAAGCTAAATCAGAGTAAAAAAACCACCATGATATATCCTTATATATATCCTTAGGAGCATTTTGCAATAACCACTTTTTTCAGAGACTATTTGCACTCAGAAAAGACTTTGAATGAGCCTAAATAATTAATAAATCAAACATTGTGTGTTCTGGTACCTTTTTTAGAGCCTTCATGGTAATATCACCCAATGTGTTCTGCTGCTTGTTGTCTCTAAGAAGTCTTTCTGCTGTTTTTGGTCAGTAAATTATTTGTACTGAGGTTCTCAGATGCCCCACAACAGAGGGTAAGTCAATACCGGTAATGATTCATTGTGAAATAATGCTAGGTCTCTTGGACCCTCTCTCTACTTTTGCCTACCTGAAAATGGCTTCTCTTACTCTCAGAAAGTTGTTTTATTATCCACTGTACTCAGTAGAGAATCTGTTTTAAAAATATGTTAAACCATTAAAGTAAGATTAATAGACCCAAGGAAGTATCTATACCTTTCTGTTGTCTGGAGAGAAAATTAGGCAACTAGCTTAGATTAGAAGCTGAAGGCAGGCTTCAAAAGGCTAAACATTTGTATTTGTGCAATTTCTTGCCTAGAGTATTTCAGATGTCTGCAAAGCTGGTGAATATGATTGGTGGTGTAAATAGAATACAGAAGTAGCTAGAAATTGCTTGAACAACTCAAAAAGTTTTAGATATCCATGCTGAGACAGACTGAGACACTAAATTTGCATGAGTACAGGAAGGTAACTGCATGTGAGCCAGCTGTTTAAGTTTCTGCTATAGTCAGTGAGGGTGCAACTCAGCTGCCTAACACACATTACCCGAGGTGCCCCAGGGTACACAGCATTGCCTCCAGTGCTGTGACCAAAGGGTGTGGGCAGCCCTATAGGCACCATGCCATGCCTGACAGCCTTTAGCTGGCATCCTGGACTTCTGGAGAATCTCAGATGATGCTAAACACCAAAGAGTATACAGAGATGAAGGTCAGATCTTGTCCATATAGTGGGCAGAAGTTAGAAAGTTATTATTATAATATCCCTGAAATAGTCACCCACTTTTGACCATCCCAGTAGCTCTCTGTACTGCCCTGGATCAGCTGGCTAGGTTAGGAAAGACTGTGGCTCAGGTAAGACACTGAATGTGCACCTGGCAGCATGTCTGCTCTGGAGCTGGAATCCACCCATAGCCGATGGAGGTCTGAGGTGAGGTGAGATGAGTCCCTTTCCCATCAGCCACGACAAGAATACATGACAGGCAACTCTCCCACCCTCGTGTTAGCACTGTCATCCTCAGTTTGAAGAGGCTTGTCAGGCTGTTAGCAACAAGCTGTTTATTTAAAATGTCAGTTATGTAACTTAGGACTCTTTAAATAGTTTTTTCCTCATATTACAGTAAATTAACATAATTTAAGAATTACTCTCATTTCCCTTTTTATTCACTCTGAAGTTTACGTAGTTCTGATTTTTGCTAAGACACCAGTAAATACAATATTTTAAGCAGTCTGAAATTTCAGCAACTACCTTTTCATTCAGTTTCCTTTTTTTTGGCCTTGTTTCTCTTTCATGGGGCAAATACAATGTTTGGCAAAACCAGATCACTTATAATAATGCTATTGGCTATGCAACTTTGGGGAGAATTTTTTCTGCAATGTTGTCTATGTGAAAGAGCCTGGGCACCCACATGATTTCAGAGATGAAAACCTAGCAAACTAGATAACAACACCCTCCTCCCCAGTCTGTCAGGTATTGAACTTTACATTGGATTAATTCCAAAGAGTAAAATCATGTGAAGTATAGCACTGGCACAAATCAATGGTACAATTCAGTTCATCTAAACACTAGTTAGTTCATATAGCCATACTCAGAAAACATTACTTTCATTAGAGTTGCTGGCATAGGGATTGTCATTGCTCTCAGCCTAAATGTAAATTCAATGCGTTGATTGAGAATTTTATAAACATCAGTGGAGAGAATATATGCTCTTGATACCTGAGCACTTAGAGCAATGATAAAGGTGAAGTAGAACAGTCATAATATCAAGCAGATGAATTCTCATTAAGACTAAAACTGCTTTTCCTTAGTTATGCCCCCATTCTTGCTCAGAAGTGTACCTTTAAAAGTCACTTCTGATTTAATCTGTTGAAATTCAACATATATGCACACAAAACCAGAGTGCAGGTAAAAACTACAGAACAGATTTAGCTACACAGGGGCACAGAAAGAAACCTGACCTTTTAAATTTATATGTCTATTTACATGATTTGGAAGTGTATTTTTGTCTTCTCTGAAGAAAGGATGTGTAAGATGCAAGCAGCTCTCTTGGTTCCTTGATCTACTGTGGTAGTACTGATGTATGTGATTGGCAGTAGCAAACGAGACCCAAAAGCAAGGGGGAAGTGGGTTAAATTGTGGCTTATTAATTTCCTTCCTAAGGCACTGATGGACAAATGCAGCCACATGATACTCTGTGCTGTACTACACTGAAAAAACCAGCTCCTAAAGCATAACAGATTTATTTCTATAAACACTTGAATTTTGCTCTTTCCTAAGCATACTGGTCTGTAAAATCCACTGCGGTGTATGCAATAGTATTTGGTAAGATGATGATGTTCTACAAAAGAAGCTTTTAATGTATGTATAAAATAGAGATATGGGAATATTTGCTGTAATCATGCTAAACCTGTCAAAAGGCTTGAATGATACCAGGATGGCAAAGGCAGTACAGGACCCATACTGTTTATGCTTGTAAAGTGTGCTACAATTATCTCTGTGTACAAACATGTTTCAATAAATTTCCTATCATTTGTACACACAGACGTAAGCTGGACTCTCTTATTATAACAGCTGTGAAGAAAAGTTCTTTTATATTTCATTCTGAAATTTCTTGATCATTATGATCAAGAGCAGTCTATGAAAGACTGTTAGAGCAGTCTATGAAAACTTACTCTGCTTGTAATAGGTTTGTTCTACTTCTGCTATACACTGTGGATACACAATAAAGAACATTTAAACTTTTAGACATAACAGGCAAAGAGCTGATAGAGCAAAACCCATTTGTGAAAAACAACACACTGACCCCTAATATCTAAATTTAAAAAATAATTACATTTTATCTTCAAATTGCATGTTGAGAAAGGATGAGTGGAAGGAAAGAGACCAGGTAGTTTGAAGGGTTTTGTTCAGCAAAAATCAGAGCTAACTGCAGCATTGTGTGTCTCTGTATGTCAGATACCTTGGACAAAGGTTGTTATAGAGAGTCTGGGCCTCATAAACTCTGTGCTCTGTAGTACATTAGCTTGCACTAAAGGTATTTGAGATCTAGTTCATATATACAGCCAGCTTAAGTCAAGCACCCCAAAAAATTTATTTTCAAATTACTAAGGTAACCCATTTCTTAATAACCACAGAGCATAATTTACACTAATTTTATTAATTTCTAAAATTACTTTTGAAACTGTATGTGGAAAAAACCTGAAAACTGTACAGGTAAAAAAGGATTAATGTTTTGCCTACTACTACTGCAGAATTTGAAATTTTACTCTTTCTTGCCCTCACAATATGAATTTGTCAGTTTTTAAGGATAATTATTATAGTGCTCAAAAGCAAGAAATGTGGAACAAGTAATATGATTTAATTTAGGAAATCTGAGATAACAATGGAATGATTTTCAGTCAAAGATGAAGGAGTAATATGAGTTGCAGGTCAAAGAATGAAAGAGGTCTTAGCTAATAAACAGAAATCGTCAGTGAAACCACATTTACTTTGAGCTCTTAAAACTCAGTTTGCTCAAGAAGCATCCAGAAGACAAATGTGTATATAATTGCTCTTTGCAGCTATGTTTGACTCCTCTATATATAAGAGATTGTATTTCTTCTTCAATATTTGCCTTTTCATGAATTACCATTCCTGACCTGTTTGAACAAAAAAAAGGAAGGAAGGAAGGAAGGAAGGAAGGAAGGAAGGAAGGAAGGAAGGAAGGAAGGAAGGAAGGAAGGAAGGAAGGAAGGAAGGAAGGAAGGAAGGAAGGAAGGAAGGAAGGAAGGAAGGAAGGAAGGAAGGAAGGAAGGAAGGAAGGAAGGAAGGAAGGAAGGAAGGAAGGAAGGAAGGAAGGAAGGAAGGAAGGAAGGAAGGAAGGAAGGAAGGAAGGAAGGAAGGAAGGAAGGAAGGAAGGAAGGAAGGAAGGAAGGAAGGAAGGAAGGAAGGAAGGAAGGAAGGAAGGAAGGAAGGAAGGAAGGAAGGAAGGAAGGAAGGAAGGAAGGAAGGGTTTTCTCTTGTTCATTAAGGGATCAGTATTCTAAAACGCTCTTCAGATACTTGCAAGGCATTTTTGTTACTTATTGGATGTTATGCTGCTGGCCCTTCTGCTTTCTTTGATGTTTTACAGTCTTAATATGCTCTCTATTGTCTATGAAACTTACTTGTAACAGGTGATCAGATTCAAAACCTGTTTGGTGCTATGACTGAAGGCTGTGTGTGTGTGTGTGTGTGTGTGTGTGTGTGTGTGTGGAGATATGCACTGGGAATATTGCTTGTGAATATTAGTGCCTGCTATAATCACAGAGAAAAAATCTCTTTGGCTATCCCAGCCCCTGCCAATCTCTGTGCACTGACTGGTTTTAGCAGAGACCTAGCCCATTGCCTTTTCATTACTCTCCTAATCACACAGTGCTGAACATCAGTTTAAAAGAATTGAAAGGTGGTTTTAGAAAGCAGCAAAACCCAGGAAACAGTGTGTCACCTTTTTCAGTGACCAATATTTCCATATAAAATTTTGCTTTCAGCTGACAGTTTATGTCAGTTTTCATGTTTATCCAGAGATAAACATGAAAGTTTTTAATCAAATTGATTTCTACATAAATGCAAACTTTCTCTTCTCCTCCCTCTCTCCCAGTACTGCTGAAGTACTCTTTTGCACACTCAGTGAGTTCAGGAATTACTTTTCTGTATGCCCAATTTAGGCTCCTGTTTTTAAAAAACTTGACAAAGGAATGGCATATTGGTCTAAGTTCTCGCCTGGATTTTCTGGAAGCATACTTGCTGCTGCCATCACATCTTTCCAATACACATGAACTTGCTGTTAATGTGGAGAAGAAAGACAAATTACTCATCACAGAAGAAATAAGCACAAGTGGGCCTCAGAAATGCTGGCTGCTATATTTAGCTTATAATACTAATATTGGAACGTCATAGTTATGCCCTCTTCCCTAATGGCAGCCCTGTGAGATTCTATCTGGATTTTATGATCTTATATGGAAAGTAATTCAGCTATTTGGGGAACTATGCTCTGTGCATACAAACAGTGAGACTACTTACGTCTGTTCTCTGTGTTATCAGCACCATTAAAAAGTCACATCAGTTGGGAGGATATGCTGCTTTATAGTTTCTGCTTTTAATGTCTCTAAGGAAACCACTTTACTAATCCACACTCAACCATGCTTGCCACATCCACAATTTACAGGCAGGGCAAGGGGAAATAGTGCGTCAGAAATTCTGTACTTTATGTAAATGTGTCAGTAAATGAATCAGTATTAATCATCTTTATTTTTTTTAAGCTGGAGACTCTGGTTTAGCAGAAGCCCTGCATTTATGTAGGTTTCCACAGGAGTGAACTGGTATGGAGATACTGTGCCACAGGTCTGGTCAGATATTTGAGGGGAGTTTTTCTGTTATTGAAGGCCATAAGGACTAGAAAGAACTGTGTTTTGGTAAGATAGACAAAGAATGTAGGGCAAAATGATGAAAGAGTCTAAGGTTAAAATGTGCAATAAAACCATTTGTGTTTTCTCCTTCTTCATTTTGTAGAAAGAATCCTTGTGTTTATGAAATTTAAGGGGAAGCATTTTTTAGAGTAGAAATTCATACCCTTGACAAGATAAAGAGAAATATTATTTTCACCTGAATCTACTTCTCCATGATTTATCAAGTGTCTTGAGGGACTACTTTTCAAAATGACAGTTTTTGTCCTGCACTGATAATTTTACATCTTTCAAATTTTTTTTAAGCTTAGACCATTTCAGGCCCAGCAGAATCTGAGCACATTGAAACTGCCATGGGCATTTTTAGAATGTCCAGAATACAGCATTTTGGACAACACTGTTGGGAGCTGGAGAAGTGGGAAGGGAGCTGGAGCTCCCTTAGTGATTCTGGCCTCCATGGTGCACTTCATTTTGGCAGCCCAAATTTAATAAAGGCAAAAGAGTCACTATTGTGCTGAAGAGAAGAGGATTTACTAATCTGTGATTCTATCTTTAGGAGTCCTGAGAGGTCTTATTTGAGAGAGATGGTATCATGTCCCTTCACAATGGGATATCAACTATGTCAGTTAAAACTTTTGGGTTTCTGACCTATTGGTCAGAGACATACTGGTCTTGAATTATGGTAAGTTTTCTATAAATATGTTTACCCAAAAGGCTGTCTGCTCAAACACTTCAAGCATTCCTTCCAGAAGGAAGATGTAAAAGTATTTTCACAACCCAAGACAAAAAGAATTTACAAACAGAGATTTTATGACAATTTTTTAAAATCGAAGTTCAATTTATTTAAATAAATGTATAATTTTTAAAAATTTTAATTAAATTTATTTCTTTTTTTCAGGAAAGAATAATATTTTATTTCAATATTTTAAAAATACTGAAGAGCAATGCATGTAGCCAAAGATGGATTGACATAAAATTTTCCTATGTAGGAAGAAAAATATCTTTGTTTCTGGCTATCACACAGTAGAAGTAGTGATAATAACTATGCATTGAAAGTAATCTGTTCTTTAAGCAAACATTTCAAACTGATGATAGAGAAAAAGTAATACAACAGTTTAGGTAGGTTCCTTGGGTATGGTTAACATGAAACTTCCATTTTCAGTATGTATAGAAATATTACAGTAACATATGAAAGAATATTGTGCAGGTAGAGATTACATCATAAGGGTTTACAGCTGCAACCTAGCTTGAGTGTGCATTTATAGGTACAATAAACCCCTTAAAATTGCCTTTGTAGCATTTCATAGTTCCTGTATATAAAACCATAAAGCTGACATAATATTAAAAATATGACTCACAAACACATTTCTGAAAAAGAGTTAAATTGATTTCATTTGTGAAATATTATGTACTATAGGTATTCAGTCCCCATATAGTATATTTTAATATGCTTATGAAAGCCTACAGCTGAATGTAATTTAGTATGAATGATTATCTGTTTGAAATTTCGCTCGTTATTAGCCATTTCTCATTTTTTATTCCAGTCATACCCTCATGGAACCAAAAAATTCTGCAGTTCTTAGGTAAACAGTCACAGCAAGATTCATTTTCATCATGTGGGGAGAAAGTATGTCTTATGGGACAATCACGGATTATCAGGGTGATGAATCCATATTTGTAAACAGTTCTAATGCTTGCAGAAATAGGGAAAGGTTTCCTGAAAATCTGAGAACAAAAATGCTTGTAATCATGATAGTTGTTAGCTGTTCTATAGCTATTGTTTCAACCAGTTTCATATTTCAAGATGATTTTTACACTTTTTCTACACTTTGAATGTACAAAGGCAATTTGGAAACTTCAAGGTCCTTGACGGATGGAGACTGCATTAGCTGCTTTCTCCAGGTCCTTCTTCTACTCTCCTAGGCATAAGACAGGACAATTTCAGTGCTCCAAAGTGAGACATTGTGCAAACTTGTTTATTTGGGGCTTAAAACAGATGTAAGCAGATAGAGGTTAGCGTGTTTTGCCTGGGACATGACATAGCCAATATGATTGTGTAATGCAGACCCTTTTTACAAGCAATAATATCACGGAAAATATGACACCATAAATTTTTAATTGAGCCCCATATCATTAAGCAGTAGAGTGAAAAAGTACATGCAGTATCCCTGCCCAGCTACTTGATGTTATCTGTCTGCCCTTTCACATGAGCCAGGAGCAGAACAAGAACATTAACAAATAGCTTCTATTCTCACATCTCGAAGCAGGGGAAGAATAACAAGTTGCGCAAATGGAAGAAGAAATATTAGACTTGTTGTTACTCCTTTCCTTTTCCCTCTCTTCTGAAGTGTTATTAGTAACTGAGGTAAGTAAAAATGTTGTAAAGGTTTAGTGTCCTGTTACCAGTTAATTCCTATATCTTCCTCAGTTACTGAGATTTTACAACCAGCTATAAGGAGATTACTTTAAATCCTTTTCTGTTGCGATGAAGAATATTCTTAAAGGGACCCTGATAGGAGTTGCAGGTTCATATTTTGATTTGGAATTTTGTAATCTGGTAGAGTTGGAGTTTGTAGAGTCTTCTCAAAAATAATTACTCTTTTCAGATATTGAAAATAAAACCCCAAACCCTGATGTTGTGTGTTGCTACTTTATGTTCCTTGCTCAGCAGAGAGAGGATTATTAAAATAGATGTCTTTCTATTTGTCCATACCACACTAACTTTCTTTATGTTAAAGACTTGTGACCTAGGACTAAAAAACCCCAAAATGTTGCAGTAAGACATTCAATGATTTCTCCAAAATAAGTAAGAATTGTCCTGCATTTACCAGCAGGATCTGCAGGACTCATCCTGCATCCCACCAGCTCTAAGAGTGTTTTAGTCACAAGCAAGTAAGAAACTCCATTGTCTCAGAGACTCCTGCTCACCATCAAAACCTGATGGAACCAGCTGAAGAATAGTGTTTTCAAATACTTTTTTAACAATTGGCTTCACATACTCATTATGACTCACTTTGATGACTACTATATGTAGAATTAACACAAACACATAAATACATGCAAAAAATCATTTAACAGAGTTTTTAATAAAGAAATAAGCAATCATTATAGCAATGGCCATCCTGTCTCCTGTCAAATAGATGCAGTGGAACTGACTTCTGACCTCACAAGACATATTACACAGGTCCATGGCAACATATTGATATTTTCTTGTTTTATAAATTATTTATAAATGTCCACTAATAAACGTGTACTTTTACTTTTATGTCTGTAAGACAGAACTATTGTGTGTAAAGTCTGCTTTTACCAGCCCTTGCCTCTGGCCCAAAATTAAATGCAATATGGCTCCTGCTGAAATTTCAGGCATGTCCATCTTTTAATTGTTTTGTAATGCCATATGGCCAGAAATACTGAAATATAATACATTGTCATTTACTGACTTTAGGGAGCTCTTTCTCAATTTAATTAAAAAGGATAACTTGCTAATGCAAGTGCTGCTTATCACACATGAGAAGTCTAAAATGATAAATGAGTTACAAACGAAGCCCTTTGTGGAAGTTCAGACAAATTCTTTTGACTGAAGAGATGGGTTCTCATCTGCAAATATTTTGTTTCTACTTTTCTGACAGCCAGGGGTGAGCTTATATAGATAAACACAACCTTTTAGCTGCAGAAAAACCTGCTGGTAGCTTGCATTGGATTAAGATGGATTAGTGTCTCTTTACTTAAATTCCTATTGTCATTTTTTCAGTCGCGTACTTCACACTGGGAAAAAACGATAGTCATAGTTTGCATTTATTTGACTGAGGTTTTGTATTTTAAAAAATCCCAGTCCAGGATATTAGTGTCCTTGTCACAATTCTCTCTGACTGATTGAATGGGATCTTAGATGAATTACTGCACATGGATGCAGGAACAGCATAGATTTAAGCTGGCATCTTTCCTTTTCTTGCCCTGATATCTTTATCATCTTTATCATCTTTATCATCTTTACCTTTGTCTTTCTTTATCTTTTCTTGATCACTCTCCTTGAACCCTAAACTATATAGTATCAGAGGGCACATTAGAGTCCACCTGTCCAATACCAGAAGAGAACTATGAACTAATGCTAAGGATCAAAAGGATCTAATTTAACAATTGGCATTATAGTTCAAACTTGTTTTGCAAAATAATGTGAAGGACTTCATTTTCAGGCCAGTATCAGAATAAAATATCAGAAATCTAAACCTTAAAAAATGCAGTAAAATAAGATCCTTGTCCTCCAAACAGCTCTAGTTTGGGTATTTTACAAGTATCTGAAATCCTGAATACAAATCCCTGGAATGTCCCCAAAGTGTTCTGTGAATATGTAATTACAGAATCACAGACCACTTTGGGGATATTCCAGGGGTTTTTATTTGGCATTTCAGAGAGATACAAGCTTTCTTAATTTACCAGAAACAATGCCAATGGAACTGGAATGTCAGGAAGAAGTAACAAGGCATGTGAACTGTGCTACCTGGTGCTGCCAAATGTGTTTGAGTGGTTTGTGGCTTCATATTTTCTAACATTAGGTTGCTTTATTGTCCAGTTTATGTATGAAATAAACTGCTAATATTTTAGCTATGTTCATCATGAAATTTGTCATTAAAATGTGTGCCTCTTCAACGAAAATTGCACTTCACACTTATTTCTGGGGGGTCTGCATCGGAAATTGTCAGCGTGGCCCTTGCAATGCTCTTCTGATAGCCCACAGTCTGTGCCAAAAAAAAAAAAACAAACCCTCAGAGAAATGGCAGCCAGATTTCCAGCGTTGGGGCCCCATAAACTAGGATTACTCATTTAGGAGCTTAAACAGGAGCAATGGTTGCTACATCTGTCTTAGAATGAGGGCTGCCCCCTCTCGCCTCACAGCTTCTCTGACAGCATGAGAGCATTATTTCCCTGTGCCACCTTCCAGCATTGCCTTATGAAGAATTTATATGTTTTGAGTATTCCTTCATGGCAGGCGTCCAGCAGTGCTGTACTATAAACCTGCCACAAAGAGTGAAAAAAACGCAGTTTTCAGTTCAACTGGGGCCCCAGACTGATTAGCTCAGACAGGCCCAACTTCTAAAGGTTAGTGAGTCTGAACCTCAGCTGATTCACTGAGCACCATCAAATTATGTACAACTAAGGAGGTAGCAAACATTTTAAAAGACTAATTGCTTGAGAAGGTTGTGGAGGGTGATTAATACACTCAAATCCTTTATTAGAGTTCTCTTGAGGAACCCTAATGAAATAAAAAATTCAGAGAGAGGACAAATTATTTTCCTTTTTTGGCAAGTAGTTATTTGAGCAGAACAATGCTGCCAGCTGAAGGCATCATTAAAGGCATGGCTTACTGTTGCACACCAAAACCCCTACTGTGATAAATGGCAAATAAAACATGTCTTTCATCCTCACATCAAGGCTGCTGAAGACGAGCAGAGCAGGGCTACCAGGATCAGGCTCTTGGCGTTCCCCGGCACGAATGGCCTGCAGAGGGCTCTCAAGGCCCTTGCTGAGCCTCCTAACCCAGTTTCACGGGCTGCAGCTGGAGGTTTTCTAAGGTCACCGAGGTCCGTCTCAAAAGAGCTAAACAAAAGGATCCTTCAGCATAAGCATGCATTTTTTTTCCCTTTTCTATGGCCTTGCTGTTTTTATGTACTATCTCCAGCCACAACTTTGCCTGCATTATTTGCTTTAGCAAACAGATGTTAGAAAGTCACTGCTAAATATAAATCTCCCCTGTAACAGTCATTGTGAAAAAAAAAAAGGAAAAAATGCAGCAAGCTTGGAATAGGAATGAACTCTTTCAGTATTTTTTGCTTACTGTCATCTTTGAGGCAATGATACTATAGACACACAGAACACAGATTACTTGTTTATATTTAGTTAGCTCATTCTGTTCAGTTCCTAGAATGATCTGGGATGTGCAGGAACACAAATATTGCATTGAATATCATTCTTTAAAGCTGACTTTACTGCAGGATACACAGAATTCTTGACACATAAAATGAATAGCAGAACCAGCCACACAGATTACTTATTAGCATGCTCATATTAAAACCCAAAACCAACCTATGAGCAAATGCTTTACATGTACAAGAACATGAAGCCTGCAGCAAATTAAATTTACATATATATTTCATGGCAATGAAACCCTTGTCTTGTGAGTTAATAACATGTTTTAATTGCTTGCAGCCATGGTTTTTCTTTGTAAGAATATGGCCTGTACTGGAGAAAGAAAAATGCTCTTTCCCCTTTGAAAATAGCTGTGTTTTAAATCCAAAATTCTTGCTGTGATTATCTCTCCATGTAGATCTGGAAAATTCAGAAGGAACAGACTATGACAGCAACCTGAGTTCCTGTCTTTCCTTGTCTTGTTATACTGAAAGGAAGAACCCTCTAAAATTAGGATAATTGAGCTGTTTTTTGTTTCTAATAGATTTCCTTTATGGAAGGGGACATCCTGTAGCAGTCCTTGATGGCACCTTCTGGCATTACTCGTTTGTTTGCCTTTTCAGGAAAAAAAGAGTTTTTTTCTATTTTATTACCTTTACTTCATGTTCCTATTTCCTTTCCTTGTAATACCAGGGTGGCTTTAGCTAGGACAAAAGTTATATATGAAAAACTTACATCCTGTTTTTCTCCCAGTATGCAGGAACACAGCTGTAGAAGTAGTTGTGTAGTTTTTCTTTCTTACAGGATCTCTGAATAAGTCATTCAACATACTAGTTCTATTCTCCTTAATTGTAGTGGCAGCTGCCACTGAATTTCTGAAGCTGAATTTGCTGGGACCGTGCAGTAACCACTGGAAAGAAAATACACAATATTAAGAGAGAGAATTGTAGGTAACAACAGGAAGCTTTGACCATGTCACCAGGTGTTAGAGACTCACAAGGCATATCTCAAGGCATTGAATGACATGTACAAAAAACCCCACAACTCTTCAGGTGTTCCCAGCTTTATTAAGTTTTACTACATTTTCTTGTCTTTAGATCAGCTAAGGGTAGAGAACCATTGCTCTCCATGGTAAATGGCTGTGGGCAGTGAGATCTGTATGTGATAAGACTGTCAGGCTCATGTACAAACTGTTTTTTGGACTGCTATATAAGCATCTGTAAGTACCTACTGACTGGTACTGTTAAAAAGCTTTTCAGCCCTAAATCTGCAATATTGTCAAATTTTATGCAAAATCTCTAATATTCTGTAGTGTGGCAAACTAAACTCCTTTAAGCAGTCAGGTACTGTACATATGAAGGGGAATAGTAGACCTTTCTTATCTGCCATTGCTCCATTGCTCAGAAGTCATACAGCACATGCCACTGCTGGAGGCCAGGAGACTGAGTAAGGCAGTGGCTAAAGTTTTCTGAAAGTGTTACAGTATATTTAAGTTTTCCTGGCCATGTTCTGGTTATTTTGGGCAGAGATTTTTCTACACAAGGATTTTGAAGACTTAATATGTTTTTCCAGGCCCTAGTAGGTCATAATCTGCCAACCAAGAACCACACATCTGGAATTCTTCAACATACTGCAAACCAGCTTCATATGCATCAAACCATCTGCAGATGTGCAATGTGGTTTGTTCTGTGCATGTCCAGGAGGTTCAACATGTCCTAAAAATTCTGGGTTTATTGTGTATGTGTGGAAGATATATATATGCTGATAGATTTCCAGAGCAGATGTACTGAGATGCTGTGCATTGACAGTGACAAAGGTTATACTGGAAATTTTGACTCTGCAGTGCTTTGATCTGAAGGATATTCTAGCCTTCTGTGTTTCAGGCACTAGTCCTCCATGTCATTTTCTCCAGGCATTCCATGAAATGTCAGTAGTCACCAGTGATACCATAAGACCAGTGGAGCTGAATAACATCCATAGTGTCAGTTGGGTAGTGTCAAAGGCACAAAAGTTCAGATTCATGATGTTTCTTCCATTCAATGCCCATTACCAAATACCTTCCTGAGCATTATGCCCCACTCTCCTTGCTAGATCACAGAGAAAGGAGCATTGCTCCCTAGAGGCATGTTCTTTTGGGACAACAAGACCAGGCACAGTAGAAGAGGCTCTAGAAGGTGTCAGTCCAACCTGCTGCTCAAAGCATGGTCATCCTGGCCAAACTACTCAGTTTCATCTTGAAAATGGCTGGAGAATGAAAAGTTTCTGAAACCATTGCTGCTCCAGACTGTAAATCCCATCTCTTGGCCTCTCTTCATGGGGCATCAAGTGCTCTATCTCAATGCCATCCTGGTCTGCCACCACTAAATCCTCTCCAGTTCACTCATCAGTTGTGTACTCTGGGGTTTCAGACTGTACGCAGACTTTCAGAGCTGTTAAAGGTCATGGAGTAAGAGGTGCAATCCCTTCCCTGATGGGTGTGCTGCTTGCTGATACAGTCCAGGAGGTTGCTGTTTTTCCTTGCTGTCAGGACACACCCAGTGGTTCATGCTCAGCTGTCGGTGTCAGGGCACAATGAGGGTTCCCTGAGGAATAGGAGCTGGAATTTGAGCTCAGTGCCTGGGCCTGCAGGGCCGGGCCTCTCCAGCCAGTGTCCATCCCACACCACAGGAGTGGCCTGAGTGGGGCAGGCCTGGAGATGGTGCCCAGCCTCAAGCACAGCCTGGTGGTGGCCAGGCAGCTCCGTGGTGACAAGGCAGGTCCTAGGTCAAGCTGGGAAACCAGGGAAACCAGTCAGGCTTAGCTGGTTTGTCCATCAGGTGAGGTTCAGAGGGCCATGGACAGGCACAGGCACAGGCCTGGATGGGTCAGTCTGTGACTGAGAATGGGAAGTCCTGCTGTGTCTTCCTACAGCTCCTTTTCCACCAAAGCTCTGTTCAGCCAGCTGGTCCTAAACGCAGCCCCTCTGGCATCCAAACCCTGGGAGGGCTGGGGAGTGCATCCAGGATGCTGACAGCTGTCTGTGGAGCCCCCAGATCCTTTGCAGAAGAGCTGCTCCCCAGTCAGTCTCAGCCTGTACAGCTGAGTACATATTTCTTTCCCATGTACAGGACTGTGGATTTGTTCCTGTTGAATTTCATAAATTTCCTGCTGTTGCATTACTCCAGTTTGGATGGGTGCTTCTGCCCCTAGATGGTGACCCAGTGATCCATGCAGCACTTTGCTATCATCCACGGACTGCATGAGTGTGAATTCCATCTCTTCCAGACCAATGATGAAGATATTACAGTCAAGCAATAGCAGTATAAACCCTTAAAGAACGTAATTTGTAACCAACCTTGAAGTGTGAACCATCATCTCCATGATCTCCAAAGATCAGAGCACTGGTTTTCCATCCAGACCATAGCATCACAACCTGGATAAAACAGCATTGTTGGGGAGCATATCTAGAGTCCTTTTGAAGTTGAGTGAGAGACATCTACCAGTTTCTCATCAGCTGCAGAGTTATTTATCACAGCAGACAATCATATGAAGTCACTCATGACCACACAACTCTGCTTCATTCCTTACTGCTGTCTTTTTGACACTTGATAAAAGATTAGCTAATGACTGTAGCCATTGTTAGCTATGTTACATGTACTTTATTCCTCTAATATTATCTTCATAAAAAGACACGAGGGAAAAAGGACAGGAACAGATAACAAGGGAACATCTTGTGATAAGCTTGTTAAACTTCTAGATTTAATAAAGAATACAACAACATGGCTTTATGGATCAGATGTTCTTGCATTCATAATTCAGGGATTAAATGGGAACATTATTCTTATTTCAAAAGGATAGGATAATCACTGGCTATTTTATATGCTCAAGTTTTGAATTTCGTTTTAGAGACTTTGAAGAATATTCCTCCTTCAGCCTGAATGGCTTTTAACTTCCCTTTTCAAACTTTGAATTCTAAAAAACGCACAACAACATCCTTATTTCTTGTAGATCTTCTGTACTAACTTCACTCTAATAGCAGTGATCCAAAGCCCATTGAAGTGAGCACAACTCTTCCTTTAACATAAGTCATTTCTGGATCAAGCAGTAACTGACAAAGCATGCTAAATTAATTTTTAATTTTTTTACCTGAAGCTTTCTGATGAGGGTGTAAAAGAAAAATCTGTGGTGAATAGCAACTTCCCTTCATGTCCCAGATGCCTGAGCATAGACTATTGTTCTTGAATTATTTGTTATAGAAATTTAATTTCAATATTTGTATAATAAGCTTGTTGTCTAAAAGTTCTTTTGATTGTTTGATACCTGATTTCAGGCAGAAGTCTGCTGTCTAGGTGTGAGCTACCATGTTTGCCATATTTTGATTCTTTGGTTGAAGTTCAGACTACTAACGTCATGAGTGAGTCTGGAATATAATCAGGAAGACTATAGATATCTTACAAGCAGCAGACAGAAAAACAGGACAAGGCATTTTGAAAAGTGTTAAGCTGCTCAGGGTAATCAGATGCAGTTAGCTCTATAGTGGTGTGTCTGAGCTAACAAGCCCTGTGTAGAAGAGGGACTTAATTGTTTAAACAACACTAATGCCACTAATTGCACTAATAGCAGGTGATTCTTGTCTGGTGACACAGCAATAAGTGAATAGTATCTGCACATGGCCAAGAGGATGACTGCTGTGTAGTGACTACATAAACCAAGCATAAATCCCCAAAGTACTGTCCTGAGCAATATTACGTTACTTCTACCTTCAGTGGTTTGGGAGGTTCTGTAGAGAAACATACACCTATATGGCAAAAAAGGTTGGATTTCTGCTTTGATGGGTTATCTTCAGAATTTGAAACACTATCAGCACTGGGTCCTCATTCCCTAGGCTGGTATTCTTCCACAAATTCAGCCAGGAATTCAGTGAGATCTTGTCAACAGCAGATGTATTGGGTTAAGTGTTTGTGTTCAACAAATCATCACATACCAATGAGATTTTAATTGAAAATTCTCATCAGCACAACTGGTGAGGTCTTCCAGCTCACAAAGGGTAATTCCAACACACAGTCAATATTGCTAACATGTTCTTCATAAGGAATTTCAGAAAACTGCCAGTTTTTGTGGGTTTTTTTTGGTTTGTTTGTTTTTCTTTCCTAAAGTCATATCCAATAATACTTTTGATATAAATATATGGAAGTGCAAATTTATATTTACCTTTATTAGTTATTTCTACAGACAAAAATCTAAGCATGTCTGAAACTAGTTATTTTGATTAGAGTGCAGAACATGTTTTTTTTGATGCTAACACAACTATAGCACAAAACCACTGGGTTATTTTACTATAGGACAAGTCACTTGAAAACAAAACCAAAAAAACCCATCAGGCATTCCTATCTGGGTTTAGATTAATGTTTCAAGTGTATACCAAGGGATTATGATTTCTGGAATTTATTATGCATAGTTGCTACCAAAATGTAGTGACTGCCTGTACCCCAAAGTTCTGTGCCATTTCTGAATTTTGTCTGAGCTATGAGTTCACCACACTTTCCTAATGATGTTATAGTTTGGCAGTGGCCTTGAATAGTTCCTTTACTTTTCTTTTGTCAATAGAGGCAACTGTGTAGCAGTCTTTTGATGTAAATTCAAGTAGCAGGCTTTCTGTGACAGCTGCAAGTACATGTGAATGCTGTTAATGCTGTCAATCCCAGTGCCACAGAGTTTTCTTCTTCTAGCAAAGCACTGGATAAAAATTTCCTCATGGAGCTGCTCCAAGTTGCTGTGTATGCATCAGACCATATTAGGAGCCTTGGGAAATTCTTAAATTTCCCTTAAGCTCAACAAATTGCTATATCATCTCTCCTTTAGGACTTGATAGAATATTACAAAATTGTAGAATCATTTGTTCAGTGGAGGTTACTTGTTAATCTTAAGTCAAGGAAAACAAAAATAAGGGTAGGACACAACAGCAGTGGATTTTACAAAGGCTAACCAAAGCATGTTTTTACCTTGTAGTGAAGTGAGGAGTTGAGTCTCAGTCTAACCATTATATAAACCAGTGTTTCCACACCTAGTGACATGTTGGCTCCAGTCTTGAAAACTATTGATTCCTGAGGCTATTTGGCTGTTTTGGGGTTGGGCTGCTACAATTCCTGATTTCTGGCTCGGGCCAGTGCTACCTTAAATACTATAAATCATATGAATAAGTTCCTAGAAAAGTATTTTTTGTATTATTGGTACAAGGGACAAAAAATTAGGAGATAGATTACTTTCCTTATTTTTCTGACACAGGATGATATTTTGACATACCTTGCAAGTGAATATCTTATTTTATTTTTTAGCTTCTGCTGGAAATATTTAAGGGTGCCTGTGAAATGAAAAATTGAGAATTTAGATTACCTGTGTTACATTTTGGAAAAGCCCTAGAAATTCTCTCAGAGGTTCCTGGCTATAGGGTGTACCGAAAATTTCCCCTTTGCCATATTTTTTGCCTCCAAATCACACTGCTTAAGGTTCCCTTTAATCTTGTTGCATGTGAACTTAAAATGCAAAAGGATCTTTTTGCAAACAAGCCTTTAATGACTCCTCTCTAAGCTTCAGGTTTTTTAAGAGCTGCTATTTGTATCTTTCTTTCCCCAGCCTCATTGCTTCGAGCCCAAATCTGTTTCCTGTCAAGTCTTCCTGTATGAACAGTTTCCAGCGGCCCTCTTGTTTTGAGGCCACTCTAATACCATCCTTGCTGTTGTGGGGCTTATTCCACAGCGAAATGGCTATTATCATAAGAATTCCATGCTAACTCCGGGATTTATAAGTTCTACCAATGGATTTCCAAAATTATCATGGTTTTATAAAAGAAGAAAATGAGAAAGACGGGAACTATGAAGATAGTTTGAGCCTATGAAGATAGGTTCAAAATCACTAGCTAATGTCTAGTTGCCATACATGTCAGAGCACATATTTTTACAACCAGCTTGAAATTATCAGATGCTTTTCATAACAACTGTCAATATACAAAAGCTGAAACATCCCAATGGCCAGAGTTAGATTTTTTCTTCCTTGCTTTCAGCAAGTTGAAATGAATGAAAGAGAAATGTTATATTTGAGCAAGAATAGGAGAACACTTATTAGATGATTTTAAAATGCTGGAGAAGGTCTTGTGACTAATTTAATTTCTATGAAAAACATTAGGACAAACTCTATTAGAGCTAATACCTTAACCTCCCCCTGCCTTCATTCTTTATTGTCTGAGAGTGCTTTAGATTGTGCTGTGAGGGAGCAGCCCAACTGCTGATTCATAGAGTGAGCTTTGGCATCAGCCTCTTGACTACTCTTAGGGCTTGCACATGAGCACTGGAAGAGAATAAAAGGCTGTGTTTGGCAAATGACACTCCTTTAAGTCATGCAATTCAAATCGATGGCCAGTACATTTGAGTAGAGCATATGAGTAGTCGAATGGGGGAGGATTGAAGTGGCAACCCTGAGCTCAGGTGTTCAAGTAAGAAAAGCATGGCATTGAAGAGCGAGCCCCTCATAATTTTGCTTGATTTCATCTCAGACTTGCTGGAGGTTTGAAAGAAAATTGAAATTCCTTTTAAAGAAGCTTGTTTAGACCTTACAACACTCAAGTATTGGCAATGGCTCCAAAACCGACATGATTTTCACGTCCACTGGAAATATATTTCTTTATTTAGCCTTTTTTATTTCTAGAAGTTATATTTAATTTTTATAATTGATATAAATTATCTATATTATTTATAATTAATTTATTACTGAAACTGCTGTTCTTGCTCAAAGTTATGGGAAATTAAATCCATATTTGGTATTTAAGAATGAGTTTGTACACGATTCCTTACCATCATTTTGAAGGAGGTGTGAACAATTCTTGAATTAGAAATTTCATCTTGACAAACAAAAGCCCAAAAAAACAAATAAACAAAAAAAAAAAAAAAAAAAAAAACAACCCAAAACACACAAAGCAATAACAAAAAAAAATTGTTATTAGGTACTCAATTATTAGGTACTATGACTTCAGGGTGCAGATCACAGCATAATTGCTGTGCTAAGATCCTGGCTGGTTGTTATAGCTGTCTAACCCAGGGCAAAGCATTTCAGAGACTCACTTGTACACATGAGTCAGTTTAGCTTTAAACTAGAAAAACTTAGCCTTGCTTGTCTGCTTGGGTTAATTAGCCCAAATTAGAGATAATTAGTGAGCTAGCTCAGGTGGAACAATATCCTGCTGCAACTATCTAGTTTCTGGTTCTGAACCTGGTTTCCCCTGAGGCAACTCAGTGCTCTCTGCTGAGCTGTGTGGTGAGAGCTTGCCCTAAATAACTTGTCCAGGTTCAGCTGAGTGCAGTTCAGAGCCAGGAATAGAACTGCCATCAGTTGACTTCATGACCTGCCTGAAACCATGCTATTGTTGGTTTTCTCAGAGTTCTTGATTTAATTTTTAAAAAGCTTTCAATTTTTCAGCTGAGCAGCTTGAGGCATAAAGAGGTCAGTTAATGGCACTACTGGGAGTAGCACCTGGTATCCTTTGGAGAGAATATCCCCAGCTCTTTGGCTCGAAGCAGCAGAACATGCAGCCTCCTTTAGACTTACTCCAGAAAAGGTCTATAAATAAAACAGCACCAGGTTTGTTTTGAGCCCACACATAAGGAGTTTATTTGAAGGCACCCTCAGGCAGCCTTTTCAGTTATGAAATAAGTTCTGAAACTGCTCTGCTCTGGCTGAGGCTTTTTAGATAGTCTCAGGGTTATACAGTAAGTAGTACATCATTTTAGTCGCCGTTAAGGTTCCAGAATATGGCAGTTGCCCAGATCTGTGAGATAACAAGCTGGCATTCTTCTTCCCACGTATTTGTGCTTTCTGCCAATTGCAACTCCTCCTCCCCCCTTTTTTTTTTTAAATTTCTCCTCTGCACCCTGTTGGGAAAAGGAGAGCTGACAGAAGGCAAGAAAGGTTGGGTGTGAGCTCCATTACAAGCAGTGCCTGTTGATGCTTGCTGTTAAATGAAGTGTGACATGGATTGTAAGGACCCTATTTTTCCCTTTTTTTGTGAAGAATTAGCTTTTTCCTTTTATGATAAAAGAGTGATTCACATATACATCACTGTTCAGATCCAGACACTCAGCTTTATATATTCTGTGTCTGATTTCAACTGGACAAACGAGGTTTGTTCACAAGTAAGGGTTAACAGACTGCATCGCAAACAAGATTTCATAACTGTTTTCTGTATTTTGCTGGGTCCAAGGTAGCTGAAAGCTAAAGCTCTATGTTTATCTACATTACCTGATGCAGTGGCTTAATTATCTTTTCACTGGTGCACTCAAGAAACACGTGGTCTTATTCATCTTGAAAAATAATAGGAAAGAAGCTACATAATGGCCAAATATGTCATGCACTAAGTAGCAGGTAAGTTCTCAAATTGTGGCGTCTACATTGTGGATGAGATGTTCCAATATATATCTGGATAGAAATTTATTCAGTTTAAGGATTTATTCAGTTTAAGGATTTTTTGGATTTAGGCCCAAGCACAAATCAGTTAAAAAGCCATATAGTTCCCTGTTTTTGCTAAACAGAGATGCCTGTGTTCCCTAAACTCCATATTTTATTCTGGATATCCCAGAACATTGGAGGAGCAGACAATATAATGACTCAAGTGGATCTTTCTGGAAGATAACATACAGAGTTTGCATAATTAATAGAGGAGGAAGAAATAGATCTGGACAAATATAAAATAATTTATCCAACCTCACTTTTGAGCAAGCCTATAGAGTATTTAAGAGGAAGAGTACTGAAAGGTGTGAAGTTTTGTGGATAAGAAAGCAAATATTAAACAAGTTTGTTGTAGGTAGATGGTACTAATCTAGCTAGGTGTTGTTCATTTCCAAAAGAGCTGTTACCTTTAGACAAGGGAAACAATAGTCTTTTTCTACCTATAAAAAGGTAAAGTCAATGTTGTGGTACCAGCCAACAAAAGAGATTACTACTAATATTGCCAAGTAAACATGAGACTAGTTGTAAAGAATGACACCAAGTTAGCATTATGAAAAAATCTGAAGAGAGTTATGACTGAAATTTCTCAAGGCACAATCTTAGAACCATTACTTAATACTTTCACTAATTTTCTTTATGTGTTGAAATCATTATTCCTTATAAATAATGTTGAACACAAAGTTAGTAATCATCATCAAATCAGAGGTGTACTGGGATATCTTTAAAAAAGAAATAGAAAGAATGCAGGTAATTGAAATAGGATAAAATATTAAAATACAGAAAGCAGTCTCTGTACTGAAGAACTAAATTTAATTTCTGTTCAGGATGATCAGTGGAGTAGAGGGCACATTTTACAATAGCAAATAAAAAGATCTTGGCTTAAACCACAGAATGGAGACTGAGAAGGGACAATTGCTCTCTAAATGCATCCGAGGGAAATAAACGGCAGGGAGGGAGGAGAACTAATTAATCTAAAGGACATTGCTGGCACAAAACCAAAAGTTCATTATAAAATTTAAGTCAGAAATTAAAGGAACTATCAGAGGAATGAGGAATGTCATTCTGATAGAAGTAATGGAATCAACTTCATTGAAGTAGAATCTACTTAGTTTATGACAGTAATTCTATGATATGATATGTCTGTAATAGGAGACAGCTAGACCATGTGAGTCGGAAGGCATCAAGAGTCTTATGCCCAACCTCATCTTCAGCAAGTGTTGATATTTCTGTCTAGAAGTTCACAGAGCGGAGAATATAATGGTCAGCCATCACCAGGTGTAACCTGTATACAAAAGAAGTATACAGCCTTTTTTATGTGGTGATAAATTTCACATTCACAGACTTCCCTAGAGGCATAATGGGACCAAGGCAGAATATTACCTTAATAATAAAAAAAGGATATGAATTTTAATATTATTCAAAAAACCCTCATAAAGTCAGTTGGTTAGGAGCGTAATGCCCATATTCGAGAATAGAAACAAATTATGTCAGAGGACATATAATAGACTAAGTCAATATTGCACTTTATATAATTACTTTTTCCTATTGAGAAAAAATGTATCATGTCTAGGATTCTGTCCATCATGTTCTACTTATGCTTCCTTCTTTTTCTTATTTGCCGGCTTCCTCTCCCAACCTCAAACGCTGTTTAAAAAGTTGGCTCTGATCTTCTATGGATGGACTGACGACATTAAATCATTTTGCTTTTTTTATTTTTTCTTAGTGCATTGAAAAGTTAGAATAAATAGAAATCACAAAAATAACTGTGATTTTATATGTCTTTGCCTATTCAGTACCCAGACTCTTGATGTATCAGGTTAAATGCATTCTAAAAGAACAGAAAATAGTAACCCGTTTTTTTTTCACCTTGGATGATGCGGTTTTTTGCTGTAGAAATTAAGTGATATTATGCCACTTAAAAGTGGCAGAAAAATCAGAGCTAGTATCCATAATTGCTGTGAACAACATTTATTCTATGGCGAAACAAGGATTTTGATTTTCAACATTGTCTATCTGGCAATTTCTGCAAGTCATACACTGACCTTTTCTGTAGAAGTTTAATAATATATTTCCTCTTTTAAATGTAAAATTGTCCAGCCTTTGTCCTCAGTTTGATTCAATGTTTGAAAAAGAAAAGCAAAGAAAAATCTGCCTTTCAGTATATATGCCTTGACCCTTTGGTGCTGGCTTGATCTTTATGAGCTGGCAAAATAAAAATCAGAACTGTGGTGCTACACAAACACTGGTAAATGCAAGACATTTAAGATTTTTTTTTTACCTTTATCCTTCTACTTTTGTTCCTCTACTATTCATGTAGTTTCCAGTGATGCTGTTTTTATGACTACCTTTACCTTATTTTTTGTGATATATGGCTTACTGAAAGTAGTGACCTTAATTGTTCAAATGCACCAAAACATTCTATATTTCATGACAAACAGACTAAAACTATCTGTTTACATACACTTTTTAAAGATACGCATATGTAAAGGTCATAACTAAAAATGATTTAAGGGATTTAAAAATGTTTCAAGTTTTTCGTATGTTTTAAGAAATCTTAGCTTGGGGATGCCAAAGTATTCGTTCATCTTCTCTCTTCCTCAGACATAAAAAATAAATGATGGGAGAAAAAAATCTGAAACTTTTGTTGTCATGCAGAGGAAACTCTTAATCAACAATACTGTATTAACTGTTATGTGTCTCATCTTTCAGGGGGTTAATGTTAGTATCTTCAAAGGAAAAACAAAAATTCACTGTTCTGTCTAGTTTTTATTCTTACTTATACTCCATACTTTCCCAACTATGTACAGTAATTTTCACAGAGACAACATTCTGATCTCAGAGGTTTCACTGTGAATGGGAGATGCAGGCATTAACTTCAACTGGCATTAACATATAACTTGGAAGGCCATGAACTAACGAAGACAAAGATAGCTTCTAGCTAGAGGATTAAAAACCCAAAAAGTTTGAATTTATCACAAGAGCTGAATTGAAGGGAAAAAAATCCCAAATTGTGTTGCAAGACTTGATTTGTGATAAATCATATAAAGGCTAATTTTTTAATTAAAAAAATAGCTTACTGCTATTTTTCATATTTGTTCTTAGTACCCTTATAAAATAATTTTCAAAGGAGGCAGGCTTTAGTAAAACTCAGTCCTATCACTGGACAAAAATGTGCACTCTGAACGATACTTATGCATTGTCTGCAGAAAAACCAAAGTGTAACAGCTGATAATTTTTTGTGCTAGTTTTCATTAGCCTTGTAGAATAAGTAATTAACTGTTCTCTCCTATACAAGCCCACTGTCTACATTTCAGCAGATTGTGTTAATAATTGAAATATAAAAAAATATAGTAGACAGCATAAGAGGTTATTAATTTTTAGAGATATCCAACCAATAGTGTAATTGAAATGTGTTTGATAAATGAATGCAGTGAACCATCTTATGAAATGAAAGAGTTGTGCATTATGAGACTTTTTGAATAAATAAGTTTGTAAAAAAGTAAACATAAACTACAGAGCAAATTCTCACCTTGAGCTGTGTAGGTGTGTAATGACACTTGTGCTCTGCATTATTAAGCCTAATAGTTGTACTGGCAGAAACATTGCCCTTACATAAACTGAGAATACTTCTGGATTCAGTCAAGATGAAGACTCTGAGCAGAATGTTTTTTGCTGGAGTATGAGAAGAATCAGCAGCTCTAGAAAAGGAACAATGCTTAAAAACACTTAATGATCTTGTATACTATCAGTATATACATGGAAGTTTTAATTGTACTGATATAATTAATAAACATGTGATACATAAATATTGAGAACACTGTTCAGGGATACTTGAGAATGTTGTGTGCTGATTTTTAATAAAAGAGGGAAAACGTGAGAGAATGCTCTTTTCAAAACTGTTTATTAATGCAGCTGTTAAAGACGATCAACTCCATATTAAAACCTAGTAAAAGCTGAGGATATGTTGTTGCTATAGTTGTTCCAAAGTATTAGGAATACAACAAAACTGACTTTTGGAGGCGAATTTTGTTTGGTTGTATTTTGGGTGAGTTTTCTATTTGTTTTGTTTTTCATTCACACAACAGAGATCTGACTTGTGGTAGGCTTCCAGGTACTGACACCCTAAAAGTAATAACTGTTTTGGGCAGAATGGTTGGCAGGTATTTGGGATACCCCAGATTATTCACAGAAAGAGGAGAATATACTCCTAGTGCCAAACTTTTTCTAATGCACATCAGTGTATTATGGAGGAATGCAAAAAAGTCGAGTTCCTTACACACAAGACTCAAACATTAAGATATTGGTCCTCACTTTTAACTTTTTAATAAAATCATTTACTGAATGATCTCTGAATATATAAATGGATACAAACTTTTAGCTGAGGAATGTGCTAGAAGAGTGAAGTCTAGACCCTCATGCTTGTTTTAATTAAAGAAAATGGTAAGTTTCCCCGACCTTTTAAAAGGGCAGAAAAAATGCGTAATTGCCTCTTAGGCTTTGCAAATGTGTCACAGAAAACCATGGGAGTAAGAAATTTAAAAGTGTATTGGTTTTGCATGGCCTGGTGTTTGGTAGCAGGGGGCCACAGAGGTGGTTTCTGTGAGAAACTGCTGGAAGCTTCCACCATGTCTAGCAGAGCCAATCCCTGATGGCTCTGAAGATGGACATGCTGCTGGCCAAAACTGGGCCAGTCAGAGAGGATGGTAACACCTCTGGGATAACAGATTTGGAAAATAATCAAAAGAAAACTTATGGGGGAATTTTAATTGTGACTAGACAAGAGGGGAATGAGAAAATATGAGGAGAGAAACTCTGCATACACCAAGGTTGGTGAAGAAGGAAGGGCAGGAGGTGCTCCGGGGCCTGGAGTTGAGGTTCCCCTGCAGTCCTTGGTGCAGACCATGGTGAAGCAGCTGTGCCCCTGCAGCCCATGGGGATCCATGGGGGAGCAGAGATCCGCCTGCAGCTCCAAACTAGAGTGGGTGGAGACTGTGATCCAGTGGGAGATCCATGGAGAGAGGTGCCCTGCTCCCAGACTGGAGCAGCCTGTCTTTGACAGACTGCACTCCATGGAAGAGTGACCCATGCCGCAGCAGTTGGAGGGGTGCTGTTGCCTGTGGGATGGACTCACCTTGCAGCAGGGTGCGGAGAGGTATTGCACATGAGATGGACCCCATGGTGAAGCAGGTGAATGATAACTCCTCTCCCTGAGCAGCAGAAGAAACAGAGTGATGAACTGACTTCCACCCCCATTCCCATCTCCCTGTGTTTCCGGGGTAGGCAGTAGAGCTGGGAAGGAAGGAGGGGTGGGGGGAAAGGTGTTTTTAAGTGCTTGTTTCACTTCTCATTAACCTGCTCTGATTTTTTTAGTAATAAATTGATTTTATATCTCTAAGTTGAGCCTGGTTTGCCCTTGATGGTAATTGAGGAGTGTTTTCACTCCAGACTTTAGCTCAGGAGTTGTTAAATTTTCTCTCCTCTGTCCCGCTGTAGCAGAAGAGTGAGCGAGGGGCTTTTGTGGGTACCTGGTGTCCAGCCAGTGTCAACTAATGACAAGAAGGTTTAATTTTAAATAAAAGAACCAGGCCTTACCCATTACAAACTGGGAATGAGATAGGCTGGCATAATTAGTCATCCTATGCAGTTTACACCAGCAGAAGCCTAGTCCTTGAGCACAAAAGCTAGTAAAATACCTCCAAATAAAAATATATATTGCAGCAATGGAAACAGGAGACAGGAACTCCATAGTGAATTCTGACCATAACTCCCTCTGTCATAATGTCGCACAAAAAATTATTTTTGTCAGGACAGAATAGAAAGAATAGGAAAAAAAGTCTGATACACAAAGATAAATATTATTTTCACACAGGTAAAGATTATTAAGGAATGTTTTTCAGACCTGTAAAGATTTACAAATTTAGTAAAGGGAACTTTCATGGGCTTTCCATTATTCTAATTCTTCAGTTTTTGATTAAGTCAATAATATTCCTTATGAATGATAAAGTTAAGGATTTTGAGCTTGATTTTATGGCTGTTTAGCCACATGTATGCCTGTTTAAAATGCAAATACAATTACATGCATATTTTCTACATGTAGGCAATTATCTTAACAGATATAGAGACAGCATAATTGTATCTGCAAGTGTGCATAATTCACTGTGTCTATGTATATAGTTATCTGATTTGTTCACATAACTACAATAATTGCATACACTGTAATGCCTGAATTACCTGAGAAACTTTGCCTGATGTGTTTTTTTGACTTCCTTTGATTTTATTATCTAATGAAAACAAGTAGTGTATAAAACAATGAATATGTGATAAAAGTATCTTACATTGTTAAATACTAATCTTTTCCATAGGATTGTATTTTCTATGTTCTAAACATAATACTAAACTTGAGATCATTGTTAAAATGTGAGGTATTAACAATTGCAGACTTTGCTTGTTCTGAAAACTGGACAATCTATTGGGCAAAACAATCCATTATCCTGGGCAATTGTTTGCTAAAGCACTCCTGCCTTAATTGGATAAATATATATGTGATAAATCGAAATGTGATAATTACATTATCACATCAATTAAGGCACAATATGTAGGTTTATAAACTATGAAAACTGAATTTCCTAAACCTTGTTTTCCTACTAAAGAAACTGAAATTACAGTTTTTACCAATATCTTTTTGTTATTGATTTTAATTCAGAAGAATTTAAAAGTGAGGAAGAAAGCATAAGCAATTTTCTATTGATTTGTGGTGGTATCATA